>NC_064924.1:295226411-295856768 GCF_023897955.1 Schistocerca gregaria | reverse complement strand
CTGGAGTAACAGACTCAAACTAAATCTAATGGCGGATTCTTTCTGAGGATTCCTTGGCTGACGATTACGTGTGTCTTTTAAGGTGGAAAAAGAAGGCGTTATGTGAGTTATGAAAGGTGTACGTAAATAATTGATATACCAAGAAAAGCTAAGCTTACCCTTCAGATCACAAGATGTGTGGCACGATGAGAACTCGCTGATACTCTTTTCGAGAGAGAATTAGTTACTAGACCGAATATAACGCACGTCAATGTTTGCTAGGAGGTTATACAAGATCTTCCTTGTGTAAGACATGAGAGACTGCAAGAATCATAGGCAAAGCGGCAGACAATAAATACCCTTGAGCCGCCACCCAATAGTATTGTTGGGAGTCATTGCACTGAGAGGAGTGCAGTGTCTACTCACCTTCACAAACCAGCTGATAGAGTACACGCAAGTAAGCATACCAGTTCTGGTACACAAGCCAGTGTTCCATGTGTCTCAGGATATAAACAAGTTGAGAATTCTCATTCACATGTGAGTAGATCGAAAAGTAATGCCAGTTGTGTTATAAAAATTTAGTAATGAACATATAACAGAGAAATTAGTACAGATAATAGCCCGAACTATACTCTACACAACGCTACCGTTCAATATAGTCACCATGCATTTGTAGAAATTTGCGCCATTCCTTGTACAATATGTATTGGTTAGTTCATTCGGGGAAGGAGACCAAACAGCGACATCATCGGTCCCACCAGATTCGGGAAGGATCTGGAAGGAAATCGACCGGACCCTACAAAGAAACCATCCCCGTATTTGCCTGAACACATTTAGGGAAATCATGGAAAACCTAAGTCAGCATGGTCGGACCAGGGATTGAACCGTCGCCCTCCCGTATGCGAGTCCGGTGTGCTAACCACTGTGCCCCCTCGCTAAGTACAAATTGTATTGGCTGGAGCGTTGATTGTAGGTTGCTGTAGTATGTAGCGGGTGTTGGCAGCAGTAACAGGAAGGTAAGTAGTTATATGCCGTAAAAACGTTTTTAATTAGGTTTAATAGTTTGTTTTGGTATCCTTTATTTAATTTCAGAAGTTATATCTGCTGTATTTGCTGCCTATGACCAGGGCCATTTATTAGAGTTGTTTCTGTGTTGCCCGATTATGTAGTCGTATACTGAGACAATGGTTTGAATTTAATTGTGTTTAGTGCATGGAAGATATACAGGGCTAGAGAATTATATTCCGTTCCACTGTGACTGTATTATTATTCTTTATCCAGAAGTATTTTACGTTTAGTAAATTTATTGTTCACTTTAGTGCCATATCTGCACAATCCCCAGCCCAAACACTTTTCCACCAAAAGAATAAACTTCATGTCTAGTAACACAGACGACGTATGATACTGCCAGAGAGGTACTGTATCGTTATTCGATACTGTAACCACCAATTGAAAAAAATAGTAGAATAGTTCACAGGACGCCTAGGGTTGTGTCCGAATACTCCTCTATCCAAGTGATAAGCTGCTCCGAACGTACGCAGCATCACGGATGCCGGCCGCTGTGGCCGAGCGGTTCTAGGCACTTCAGTCCGGAACCGCGAGCCTGCTACGGTCGCATGGTCGAATCCTGCCTTGAGCATGGGTGTGTGTTAGGTTAGTTAAGTTTAAGTAGTTCTAAGTCTAGGGGACTGATGTTCTCATATGTTAAGTCCCACACTGCTTAGAGCCAATTGAACCATTTGAACCATCACGGACGCAGGCTGATGACATTATGCCATCATGGACTATGTGACCGTGCTACATTTGGTAGTATTCAGACATCATGATAGCTATGGAGTACGTGAACATAACTTTCGACATCCAGTAGGGTGACTAAATGTGTCACTATGTACAGTGGTTGGAGTACGATAATGAATTCATGCTGATGGCCTGACCATCAGACTTGCCTCATATGAACCCAACAGAACCCGTGTGGGATGCTATCGAGCCTCACCTCGGCATCCATAAACTACGGGCACGTAGTTTACCGGAATTTTGTGAGTTATGCGTGGAGATCTGGTACCACATACCTCCAAGAACCTATCGACGACTTGTGCAATCCATGTCACGCAGAACTGCTGCTGCATTGGGTTCCAATGATGGAACAACACACTATTAAGCAATGTTCATAATATTTTTACTCTCCAAATTGTAAATGTTACACACAATTACAATGATCTCATTATTCATAAACGTTGGCGAATCGACATTGATAACGATTTCAGCTTAGAGCCTTTGAAAAATTTTGTTAGTAAAACACTCCGGGTAGAATTTTTGGTTATTCCTTCTATGCAGGGTGGTTTTGTCTTATCTTGAGACATCGAAATATCTCGAATACAAAACATCGTACAAAAAAAAGGTTCTTGGTGAAAAGCTAATATTACTAAAAAGTACCTATGTCTATGCTACAACTTGCCACCTACTAAACACCCCTCGTGTGCGGGTGGGGTCAACTTTGTACGTTCTAATTGAAACCCAGTTTTTATTGCATCTTTTGATTCTACGCTTAAAATACGTACGGTCTACTTAAGCTATTGTTTTCCATTCGTGGTAGATGGTGCTCTAACTGAAAAATATCAAGTGCACCTGTTTTTGCACTTAAGAAGCGATGCTTTTGATTCTACATTTCATTTACTATGGAAACGTAAACCTTTGTGTTCTGACGGTTGATATTTATATTTGAGTGCATGGTTTCGCGGCACTGTGTACTAATAAAATACTCTTGTCCTTCCAAGCAGCGTCAAGTGCTGACTGTCAGCAGAAAAGTCATGGATTTTAAACCGTTTGACGCAGATCGAACCTCGAGGACATTTTATAGGTTGATATTTACGTTCGAAATTTACTTTAGTGGTGCAAATTTGGTTGTACATTGCCACACAGTCAGATACTTCAATGCGTGATTGGAAACTACATTTAGCGTGATCCAGGAACAAAGAAGTGGTTGCACCAGTTTTTTCTTCTAAACGGGATGCTTGATTTCGATGAATCCCGGTGACTCCCGCTGTTGGGATACATTATTTCAGTAATTCCCCGAGCCCCTCACCAAAGTGTAACTTGATTTCAGTGAATTCTGTTGCCTCTCACAACTTCACTTTGGTGAGTATACACGACAGGTGCGCATTTCATATCACTTCATGGATATTTTACTTCATTAGAAACGGTTCTGGTTTGTATTCCTCCAGTAGCCGCGTAGCGGCCAGTAAGAGAGTTACGGAGTTTGGATGGAAACACGCCGAAATCCATAACCCTGATGGTGGGGTTCGAGAGCGCCCACTGAAATCAAGCATTCCGAAGGCAGCTTATTTGCCATAGGTGTCGAGGTCTTGCCATATTACTGTCCACCAGCGGTATCTGTGGGGTCAGCGCGACAGAATGTCAATTCTAAGGGCCCGGCTTCTATTCCCGGATGGATCGGAGATCTTATCCTCCCAGGAACTGAGTGTTGTGTTGTCCTAATCACCATCATTTCATCCCCATCGACGCGCAAGTTGCCGAAGTGGTGACAAATAGGAAGACTTGCACCAGGCGAGCGGTCAACCCGACGGGAGGCCCTACTCGCACGACATTTGCATTTTTCCATATTATTTGAAATGTACAATCACACTAGGAGCAGTCAAGTTTCGTTTGAACATCAACTGTTAGAGCATAAGGGTTTGTGTTTAAATAGTGAATGAAATGTAGAATCAATTGCGTCGTATCTTAATTCCAAAACTGGCACTACAGATATTTGTCGGTTACAGTGTCATCTACAAGAAGGGCAGACAATGTTTTCATCATACCGTGCGCTGTTATTGCCGTAGAATCCAGAGATGCAAACAAAATTTTGGGGTACCCACTTCATGACTGAAAGTTGATTTTGCCCACACAGAAGAGGTGGTTAGGAGGGGGCCATTTGAAGCACAAATAAACAAATACTGCTCGACACGTCTTCCATGTGACGCCCAGCGTCGACGGAAAGTGTTAGTTTATTTCCCGTTACAAAGAAAATAATTTTTACATCCTAATTTTAAGCTTCTATTTGACAGTGCGGTCCCAAATTAGTCTAGTGGGATATTCGTCTTATCGACATGTAGGAATAGAAACAGCAACGTCTTTACCGCCCTGGCCCTTGCTGACTGCTGACGGCCGGCCGCTGTGGCCGAGCGGTTCTAGGCGCTGCAGTCTGGAACGGCTGTGCTGCTACGGTCGCAGGCTCGAATCCTGCCTTGGGCATGGATGTGTGTGATGTCCTTAGGTTAGTTAAGTGTAAATTATTCTAAGTTCTAGGGGACTGATGACCTCAGAAGTTCTAGAATGCTCAGAGCCATTTGAACCATTTTTGACTGCTATCGCTATGGGGAAGCGTTGCCCAGTCGCTGCTGGCGTAGTACGTTACTCTTCGTGTTTTACTGCCCCCGTTAACACATATGGATGAAACGAATATAGCGCTAGACGAGTTTGGGGCAGCTCCGTCCAATGGAAACATAAAATTCCGATCTAAAAATCATTTTGTTTTTAATAGAAAAAAACAGACGGTTTTCGTCGAAAGTGGGAATCGGTTGAGAGACGTAATGAGCAATATTTGAACTAACTCCAGCTACGTGTTGCACGAACGAAACTGCAAATATCTGCCGATACACGAGAGAAAATGCGCCTGACAACCCATAGGGGACACCCGCGGTGTACATTCTATGATACAATTGGCCTCATGCCAGTACGGATAAGTCAACCCATCCTTTTACATACGAGATGCTCATCACTGTTGAGACTTCCAGATACCCTTCTGACGCAGATGGTTTACAGAGATGCCTACCGTGGTCTCAATGACAGGAATTTATTCCCGCATTGCGGAAGTATCTCACACCATGTCCAAAGGTATTTCCAGAATTAAAACCTTCGTGATATCATAACTTACTGCTGTACAGGCGAAAGGCGTCCCCGGAGGCTGATCAGAAAGCTTCCCCGGTGCGTCTGACAAACCGGTTTCAGGCACTGTCTCTGGCTGAGCCAGATGCAGCCGCCTGCCCTGTTTCAGAGGATCATTCTCAGCCTTCAAGGTCCGGGCAATCGCAGAGGGTGGGCTTACTGGTAGTTGGGAGCTCCAATGTTAGGCGCGTAATGGGGCCCCTTAGGGATATGGCGGCTAAGGAGGGGAAGAAATCCAGTGTGCACTCCGTGTGCATTCCGGGAGGAGTCATTCCTGATGTGGAAAGGGTCCTTCCGGATGCCATGAAGAGCACAGGGTGCAGCCAGCTGCAGGTGGTGGCACATGTCGGCACTAATGACGTGTGTCGCTTTGGATCTGAGGAAATTCTCTCTGGATTCCAGCGGCTATCTGATTTGGTGAAGGCTGCCGGTCTTGCTTACGAGATGAAGGCAGAGCTCACCATCTGCAGCATCGTTGACAGAACCGACTGCGGACCTTTGGTGCAGAGCCGGGTGGAGGGTCTGAATCAGAGGCTCAGACGGTTTTGCGACCGTATTGGCTGCAGATTCCTTGACTTGCGCCATAGGGTGGTGGGGTTTCGGGTTCCGCTGAATAGGTCAGGAGTTCACTACACTCAGCTGGCGGCTACACGGGTAGCGGAGGCTGTGTGGCATGGACTGGGCGGTTTTTTAGGTTAGAAGGCCTCGGGAAAGTGCGGGATGGGCTGCAATGTCAAAGGGTGCTTGGCAATTACAGGACGTGCTTGGATCAAGGAACATTCGGAATTATAGTTGTAAACTGTTGTAGTTGCGCTGGAAAAGTCCCTGAGCTTCAAGCGCTAATAGAAAGCACAGAAGCTGATATCGTTATAGGTACAGAAAGCTGGCTAAAGCCTGAAATAAGTTCTGCAGAAATTTTTACGAAGTCTCAGACGGTGTTCAGGAAAGATAGATTAGGCAGAATTGGTGGTGGAGTGTTGGTGTCTGTCAGTAGTGGTTTATCTTGTAGTGAAGTCGAAGTAGATACTCCGAGCGAATTGGTGTGGGTGGAGGTTATACTTAACAGCCGAATTAAGTTAATAATTGGCTCCTTCTACCGACCCCCAGACTCCGATGATACAGTTGCGGAACAGTTCAGAGAAAGTTTGAGTCTCGTAACAAATAAATACCCCACTCATACGGTTATAGTTGGTGGGGACTTCAACCTACCCTCGGTATGTTGGCAAAAATACTTGTTCAAAACCGGTGGTAGGCAGAAAACGTCTTCCGAGATTGTCCTAAATGCATTCTCCGAAAATTATTTAGAGCAGTTAGTCCACGAACCCACGCGAATTGTAAATGGTTGCGAAAACACACTTGACCTCTTGGCCACAAACAATCCAGAGCTGATAGAGAGCATCATGACTGATACAGGGATTAGTGATCACAAGGTCATTGTAGCTAGGCTCAATACTATTTCTTCCAAATCCATCAGAAACAAACGCAAAATAATTTTATTTAAAAAAGCGGATAAAGTGCCACTAGAAGCCTTCCTAAAAGACAATTTCCATTCCTTCCGAACTGACTATGCGAATGTAGACGAGATGTGGCTCAAATTCAAAGATATAGTAGCAACAGCAATTGAGATATTCATACCTCATAAATTGGTAAGAGATGGAACGGATCCCCCGTGGTACACAAAAAAGGTCCGAACGCTGTTGCAGAGGCAACGGAAAAAGCATGCGAAGTTCAGAAGAACGCGAGATCCTGAAGATGGGCTAAAATTTACAGACGCGCGAAATTTGGCACTTACTTCGATGCGAGATGCCTTTAATAGGTTCCACAACGAAACATTGTCTCGAAATTTGGTAGAAAATCCGAAGAAATTCTGGTCGTATGTAAAGTACACAAGCGGCAAGACGCAGTCAATACCTTCGCTGCGCAGTGCCGATGGTACTGTTATCGACGACTGTGCCGCTAAAGCGGAGTTATTGAACGCAGTTTTCCGAAATTCCTTCACCAGGGAAGACGAATGGAATATTCCAGAATTTGAAACACGAACATCTGCTAGCATGAGTTTCTTAGAAGTAGATACCTTAGGGGTTGCGAAGCAACTCAAATCGCTTGATACGGGCAAGTCTTCAGGTCCAGATTGTATACCGATTAGGTTCCTTTCAGATTACGCTGATAGTATAGCTCCCTACTTAGCACTCATATACAACCGCTCGCTCACCGACAGATCTGTACCTACAGATTGGAAAATTGCGCAGATCGCACCAGTGTTCAAGAAGGGTAGTAGGAGTAATCCATTTATCTACAGACCTATATCATTGACGTCGGTTTGCAGTAGGGTTTTGGAGCATATACTGTATTCAAACATTATGAATCACCTCGAAGAGAACGATCTATTGACACGTAATCAGCATGGCTTCAGAAAACATCGCTCTTGTGCAACACAGCTAGCTCTTTATTCGCACGAAGTAATGGCCGCTATCGACAGGGGATCTCAAGTTGATTCCGTATTTCTAGATTTCCGGAAAGCTTTTGACACCGTTCCTCACAAGCGACTTCTAATCAAGCTGCGGAGCTATGGGGTATCGTCTCAGTTGTGCGACTGGATTCGTGATTTCCTGTCAGGAAGGTCGCAGTTCGTAGTAATAGACGGCAAATCATCGAGTAAAACTGAAGTGATATCAGGTGTTCCCCAGGGAAGCGTCCTGGGGCCTCTACTGTTCCTGATCTATATAAATGACCTGGGTGACAATCTGAGCAGTTCTCTTAGACTGTTCGCAGATGATGCTGTAATTTACCGTCTAGTAAGGTCATCCGAAGACCAGTATCAGCTGCAAAGCGATTTAGAAAAGATTGCTGTATGGTGTGTCAGGTGGCAGTTGACGCTAAATAACGAAAAGTGTGAGATGATCCACATGAGTTCCAAAAGAACTCCGTTGGAATTCGATTACTCGATAAATAGTACAATTCTCAAGGCTGTCAATTCAACTAAATACCTGGGTGTTAAAATTACGAACAACTTCAGTTGGAAGGACCACATAGATAATATTGTCGGGAAGGCGAGCCAAAGGTTGCGTTTCATTGGCAGGACACTTAGAAGATGCAACAAGTCCACTAAAGAGACAGCTTACACTACACTCGTTCGTCCTCTGTTAGAATATTGCTGCGCGGTGTGGGATCCTTACCAGGTGGGATTGACGGAGAACATCGAGAGGGTGCAAAGAAGGGCAGCTCGTTTTGTATTATCGCGTTATAGAGGAGATAGTGTGGCAGATATGATACACGAGTTGGGATGGAAGTCATTACAGCATAGACGTTTTTCGTCGCGGCGAGAGCTTTTTACGAAATTTCAGTCACCAACTTTCTCTTCCGAATGCGAAAATATTTTGTTGAGCCCAACCTACATAGGTAGGAATGATCATCAAAATAAAATAAGAGAAATCAGAGCTCGAACAGAAAGGTTTAGGTGTTCGTTTTTCCCGCTCGCTGTTCGGGAGTGGAATAGTAGAGAGATAGTATGATTGTGGTTCGATGAACCCTCTGCCAAGCACTTAAATGTGAATTGCAGAGTAGTCATGTAGATGTAGATGTAGATGTACAGAAACGCCCCCTCAGTCCCAGAAATTACATGTTACAAACCTCGTGTTGTATATATTTTGTAAGAAATGCGGAAGAGCTACAGCTCCAGTTTGCAGGGCATTCAAAAGCACTTTGCTTATCATGACGCCTGAATCCAAGGCTAGAGAAGCAGGAGACGTGATGACGCCTTTGTACACTCGTTCTCTCGCTGCAGCCGTGAATGGGATGGGAAGAAGCGCAGGGAAGCTAGTGCCAAATGCCGCCTTTGTGTCCCGGACTGCAGGTCTGCAAACTGCAAATGAAAATGTAAGTCAGCATTCCGCGCCGGAAGAAGCGCACTGAGGGGAGACTTCAGCACCTCCGCGCTTTCTCCCCTATCCTCCCTCCATCCGTCCCGCCCTCCCTCCCTCACGCTGCGCCCTTTCTTTCCGCTCGTGTTCTGCGGAGGCGCCTCAGGCAGTGGACATTGTGTATTCCGCGCCTGTATCAAAACTTTTCCGTGTCGCGCTCCGCGGGGCCAGGACGGCCGGATCCCGCATTCTCTGCTTGTCGCGCCGTATTCATATCTGCCCGTGGGCGACGCCTCCCAGAGATAAGTCTGACGTCTACCGGCTGAAAGGATTCACGGCCCACGCATGACGTATTTCGGCATTTGTCGAAGGGATCTTATCTTCCGGCTGTACCGATGGCAGTGGCAGTGTAACGTTTCATGGCTATGAGTGCTATACATTCTCTAGTCGCGTGAGATGTGGTGTACAATAATTTCGATAATGTTTTCGATGTTCTTAAAATTCAGAGTGGGGTATTCCTGCATTCCTTAAGGACATACTTTCATGAAAAATATTCACTGATAAAAGATACACCAAACCCACAATTTTAAAAGTTTAGCAATGAAATATTGTACCATTCTTTACACGAAATTAACGTACATACTCTTAAGTTCCTTGGATTATATATATACATTTTTTCTGGGAATTCTACAGCTTTTTTAAAAAAAATTATATCCGTTTCTTTTTATCAGCAACTATTCAAGAGCATTATAAAAAAAGAAGTACGTGTTTGATGTCTTTGCGTATGGTAAGCTCCTCTTATGAAGTGTTTCTGAATATATCAAACACGGAAAATTTAATAACTTCTTGATTATATTTTATATCGAATTATAATTTATATCCAATAGGAAAATTTTTATAACTTATTAATTATAATTCTGTAAGTAAATATGGAATGGCTTCCACTTGGAGTTTCAAATTTAGCCTTGAGAAAATTTTTATTAGGTTTATAGTAATATGTGGACAAAATATCATAAATCAAGCATCCATAGAATCTGAGAGAAAGTTACATAAACTCTGAAAAACATAATTTTCAGGAAATGCGGTTTAAAGTTCAACAAACAGAGAAATCGTCTGCATTAGTAATAATTTAGCCACAATCTCTAGAAATTAACCCTGATTCGTATTCACGCCATTGTCTACAGTAGCCAACAACCGCTACATGCTCAAACATTTTGGTTAAACATAGCTTGAGCTATAATAAGGCTGAAATTATCACTGACAATACGAATTTACCACTTATGGAGATACTGGAATTACTTTCAGAAAAGGACAAATTATCATTCTCTTCAAGGTTATAATAATTCATTGACGATATTTAAATGCGCTGTAACTTACTTTTCTGTTCGGGTATAAGCTGTGCAACGAACTGAGTTCAACGTTTGTGTCAGGTATTAACAACGTTTTTACACAACGTGAAACTAGATATATCTACGTGCAGTTAATGAATCAAAGGTGAATCATCTATATTTAAATATCATGAGATATTAATTGTGAATGGTCAGAAACATATATTTTAAGAAGAAAACTGGACAATTGAGGGTAGGACTCGTGCTTCGAGGGTTCTGTAAAAACTTAATTGCCGCTAGACGCTAAGCCCGGCATGTGTACAGAGAGTTTGTAACTAATCTAACTTTGTGTGTCAAATATACCAATAGTGCGTGACTAATCAGCTTAAAACTTCTAACAGGAGACCGTGTGATTTTCATTTTATGTTGCTCTTTATATATTATTTTGACTTGCTGCACTAATTTCGTAACGGTTTCAAAAAGTAAATTAACTTTTTCCAACTGCAATTTCATAGTCACTTATAAAGTATGTTTTCATAAAATACGAATGCTATTTCTTGCTATAAGCACACAATGGCTCAACGTATTATTAGGAGTGCGGAAGCAAGAACTCTAAATTCTGATTACGGTGTCGCTAGTGCATACTGATCTAGAATAGTTAATGTTACACTACTTTTGAATACAGACGATCAACTGTGAAAGTTTTATTCGATGTGTCCAATATAAAAAACTGCGAATTGAATCTAACAATCCGTAAATGAAATTGAACACAAGGAATGATTATCACTTACACACAGAATCGCTTTCTTCTCTAAAGATCACCACACAATGGCTATCGTTGCCATACTGAATCTGCATCTTGTAAAAAAAAATAAAAATAAAAAAAAGGATCACGCCTGAATTATACGAAAACTTGGCAATTGAATAGAATTTCTACATTTCACATCAAAAAGTTAGTGTAGGTCTTCCAGTTGATTTTTATCTCCACAAACAACTCCTAATTTCATTTCAAGAAGTCTCTGAAGATATACCTATCCGAAAAATATTGGACCATCTACCAACTACCCGCCTAAAATCCAGAAAACCTATGTGGGAAGATGAAGTCCTCAAATTTACATAAAGGTACAACATAGCAAGGCAATGGAGACAATACTGGTCGCTGAAGAATCACCATTATCTCATCACTGATTTTGATCCTTCGATACCGGTGGAAAGAATGCAAATGCCCAGAAGAACTTGGTGAAGACTTAATCGTGTGAGGGCTAACCACGACAGGTGTAAGGCCATTCTCCACAAATGGAAACTCACTGATGACCCACGATGCGACAGTGGTGCAGAAGAACAAATAATCCCTCACCTGATCTAATTTCCTTCGAGGAGGTTTGAAGGAGATTGGAGGGATATTATGAATGCTACTCCACGAGCTGTTCAGTGGGTGACCAGCTTAGATGTGGACTTTTAATATCTGCAATGGCTGTCTCCCTGATATTTCGCATATTGTTGTTTGCAATCCATCCTTTAATAATTTATTTGTAATTAGGTTATTCTATTAATTAATAGTATGTGTGCAATTTTACACTGTAGATGTCATAAGCTAAATAAGTAAATCTCACGAAGTTAGTTTCGGCCTTACAGTCGATTTTTACCTGTAGAAACAACACTTCTCTTCTCTGCAATATCGCAAAATAAATCACACCTCTATACTTATGTAAGAAATAACTGCGTGGCATACAGCCTTACAACTTCTTTAAAGCTGTCTTACAAAAGATATTTCTTTGTTACCAAAAAGTGCAGGTAACCGTGCACACAGTAGCGCAAGGAGCGAATTTTAAATGATATTAAATTACGATTCCTTTAATGACACGGAAGTGAACAACATTAACAAGAAACCTTTGGAACTGACAATTTCAGATCTGTAATTATGATTAGACCCCCCCCCCCCCCCATGAACCATGGACCTTGCCGTTGTTGGGGAGGCTTACGTGCCTCAGCGATACAGATGGCCGTACCGTAGGTGCAACCACAACGGAGGGGTATTTGTTGAGAGGCCAGACAAACATATGGTTCCTGAAGAGGGGCAGCAGCCTTTTCACTAGTTGCAGGGGCAACAGTCTGGATGATTGACTGACCTGGCCTTGCAACATTAACCAAATCGGCCTTGATGTGCTGGTACTGCGAAAGGCTGAAAGCAAGGGGAAACTACAGCCGTAATATTTCCGGAGGACATGCAGCTTTACTGTATGACTAAATGTTGATGACGTCGTCTTGGGTAAAATATTCCGGAGGTAAAATAGTCCCCCATTCGGATCTCCGTGAGGGGGAATACTCAGGAGGAAGTCGTTATCAGGAGAAAGAAAACTGGCGTTCTACGGATCGGAGCGTGGAATGTCAGATCCCTTAATCGGGCAGGTAGGTTAGAAAATTTAAAAAGGGAAATGGATAGGTTAAAGTTAGATATAGTGGGAATTAGTGAAGTTCGGTGGCAGGAGGAACAAGACTTTTGGTCAGGTGAATACAGGGTTATAAATACAAAATCAAATAGGGGTAATGCAGGAGTAGGTTTGATAATGAATAAAAAAAATAGGAGTGCGGGTAAGCTACTACAAATAGCATAGTGAACGCATTATTGTGGCCAAGATAGACACAAAGCCCATGCCTATTACAGTAGTACAAGTTTATATGCCAACTAGCTCTGCAGATGATGAAGAAATTGATAAAATGTATGATGAGATAAAAGAAATAATTCAGGTAGTGAAGGGAGACGAAAATTTAATAGTCATGGGTGATTGGAATTCGTCAGTAGGAAAAGGGAGAGAAGAAAATATAGTAGGTGATTATGGATTGGGGCTAAGAAATGAAAGATGGAGCAGTCTGGTAGAATTTTGCACAGAGCATAACTTAATCATAGCTAACACTTGGTTCAAGAATCATAAAAGAAGGTTGTATACATGGAAGAATACTGGAGATACTAAAAGGTATCAGATAGATTATATGATAGTAACACAGAGATTTAGGAATCAGGTTTTAAATTGTAGGACATTTCCAGGGGCAGATGTGGACTCTGACCACAATCTATTGGCTATGACCTGTAGGATAAAACTGAAGAAACTGCAAAAAGGTGGGAATTTAAGGACATGGGATATGGATAAGCTGAAAGAACCAGAGGTTGTACATAGTTTCAAGGAGAGCATAAGGGAACAATTGACAGCAATGGGGGAAAGAAACACAGTAGAAGAAGAATGAGTAGTTCTGAGGGATGAAGTAGTGAAGGCAGCAGAGGATAAAGTAGGTAAAAAGACGAGGGCTGCTAGAAATCCTTGGGTAACAGAAGAAATATTGAATTTAACTGATGAAAGGAGAAAACATAAAAATGCAGTAAATGAAGCAGGCAAAAAGGAATACCGTCTCAAAAATGAGATCGACAGGAAGTGCTAAGTGGCTAAGCAGGGATGGCTAGAGGACAAATATAAGGATGTAGAAGCTTATCTCACTAGGGGTAAGATAGATACTGCATACAGGAAAATTAACGAGACCTTTAGAGAGAAGAGAACCACGTGTATGAATATCAAGAGCTCAGATGGCAACCCAGTTCTAAGCACAGAAGGGAAGGCAGAAAGGTGGAAGGAGTATATAGAAGGTTTATACAAGGGCGATGTACTTGAGGACAATATTATGGAAATGGAAGAGGATGTAGATGAAGACGAAATGGGAGATACGATACTGCGTGAAGAGTTTGACAGAGCACTGAAAGACCTGAGTCGAAACAAGGCCCCCGGAGTAGACAACATTCCATTAGAACTACTGACGGCCTTGGGAGAGCCAGTCATGACAAAACTCTACCAGCTGGTGAGCAAGATGTATGAGACAGGTGAAATACCCTCAAACTTCTAGAAGAATATAATAATTCCAATTCCAAAGAAAGCAGGCGCTGACAGATGTGAAAATTACCGAACTATTAGTTTAATAAGTCACAGCTGCATAATACTAACGCGAATTCTTTACAGACGAATGGAAAAACTGGTAGATGCGGACCTCGGGGAAGATCAGTTTGGATTCCGTAGAAATGTTGCAACACGTGAGGCAATACTGACCTTACAACTTATCTTAGAAGAAAGATTAAGAAAAGGCAAACCTACGTTTCTAGCATTTGTAGACTTAGAGAAAGCTTTTGACAATGTTGACTGGAATACTCTCTTTCAAATTCTGAGGGTGGCAGGGGTAAAACAAAGGGAACGAAAGGCTATTTACAATTTGTACAGAAACCAGATGGCAGTTTTTAGAGTCGAGGTACATGAAAGGGAAGCAGTGGTTGCGAAAGGAGTGAGACAGGGTTGTAGCCTCTCCCCGATGTTATTCAATCTGTATATTGAGCAAGCAGTAAAGGAAACAAAAGAAAAATTTGGAGTAGGTATCAAAATTCATGGAGAAGAAGTAAAAACTTTGAGGTCCGCCGATGACATTGTAATTCTGTGAGAGACGGCAAAGGACTTGGAAGAGCAGTTGAACGGAATGGACAGTGTCTTGAAAAGAGGATATAAGATGAACATCAACAAATGCAAAACGAGGATAATGGAATGTAGTCAAATGAAATCGGGTGATGCTGAGGGATTTTGATTAGGAAATGAGACAATTAAAGTAGTAAAGGAGTTTTGCTATTTAGGAAGTAAAATAACTGATGATGGTCGAAGTAGAGAGGATATGAAATGTAGACTGGTAATGGAAAGGAAAGCGTTTCTGAAGAAGAGACATTTGTTAACATCGAATATAGATTTATGTATCAGGATGTCGTTTCTGAAAGTATTTGTTTGGAGTGTAGCCATGTATGGAAGTGAAACATGGACGATAACTAGTTTGGACAAGAAGAAGCTTTCGAAATGTGGTGCTACAGAAGAATGCTGAAGATTAGATGGGTAGATCACGTAACTAATGAGGAGGTATTGAATAGGTTTGGGGAGAAGAGAAGTTTGTGGCACAACTTGACTAGAAGAAGGGATCGGTTGTTAGGACATGTTTTGAGGCATCAAGGGATCTCAAATTTAGCATTGGAGGGCAGCGTGGAGGATAAAAACCGTAGAGGGAGACCAAGAGATGAATACACTAAGCAGATTCAGAAGGATGTATGTTGCAGTAGGTGCTGGGAGATGAAGCAGCTTGCACAGGATAGAGTAGCATGGAGAGCTGCATCAAACCAGTCTCAGGACTGAAGACAACAACAACAATATGAATAGTATTATAAACCAAGTAATACTCATTTAACACTTAAAAATGGTTATCTGTGACTACTGATTATTGTAAAGCTCTGTTATATCTGCATTCTAAGCAAAACGAATGAAAATAATTTAAGGACGTACTTGATTTTAAGCTGACGTTTATCCCAGTTGAGAATCCGCAAAGTTTAATAGGAACTAAAAGAATCGATCCAGTTCTTTGAGTAGATCTAGTCTATGTAATTTTTCTAAAAATAGAAGCTTTCAGTTAAATACTTTGACACTTCATCCATTCTTCAGACAATTCGTCTGTTACCGTTATATCCTACCAAATACTACATTTTTTAAGGTTGTGTGCCTCAATTACAACCATGAGTGTCTCACTTCGCTTTTGCTCTGTCTGTCATAATGTAAATACAACTTTTTCTTAGGAACACGTCGAAATATCAAGCTCAAAGTTATGTCAAACACTAAGATCTTCAGTCTCTTGTCAGTGGAACGAATTTAAGCCTCAAACTCAATGGCATCAAAAGATACCGCTATTTGCCATACAGTTAAAAGCTATGGCCATGTATGTCAGATATTTTGATGCAAACCAGTCATGAAAATCTATAGAGATTTTAAAACGTTTGTAGGTGATGACACATGGCAGTTTTGTTTGGAATGTTTGCCATTATCGGTGACTTTGGATACCTGAGCACATGAGTGATTGATTACTCTTTGGCTACCAGAGGTGTTATGAGCGGATGACGTCCCTGTCATTCTGATCCGATATTCTCTGTCGAATGGCTGGCGAATAATGCGCCTATTCGTGGATGTGGCGAACAGAGGATGCTGTTTCTTTGAGATGCTGTCTGGCGCAGCGGAGCTCACGGGATTGTTTTTGAAATGTTATCACGGAGAACGGTGCGTATAGAAGGAAGTAACAAGGACACGGTTGTTATTTGCTCCAAGCGCTAACCGTCAATTATTGAAGTGTGATGTAGTGCACAGAAATATGCACTCTAAGCTTCAAAGTACTTCATTATAAAAAAGTAAATGTAAATTTTATGTAACTTAAATACATTTTGCCTGAATCAGTTTTCGTTGTTTGTGACAATATGGTGTTAAGTATACGCTGAATAATAATGCTACACTGAGAAACGTGTCAGATTATTCATTTTGCTACTAATACTGTACCATTACACACACTCACTTCGTTCTTGGAACTGAAAATTCAGAAAATAAGTGAACCTTTCATTCGCGTAATTTATCACTATATATGTTGGTTTCCGTAGTAGGAGCGCCGTTTTTTATAGTCGAATATTGTTCACAGAAATCGAGACAGATTTCGCGAGGTACGCTAATTGTCCCTAATGAGCAAATGATGCCCTGTATTAGGCGGAGAACATATATAAAAGAGACAAATACAGGAAGGATTCGTACTCTGAAGTTTCCGTATAAAGTTAGTTAGGTACACAGATAATTTCGTGTGACTCAATCGTCTGTTTCAAGCCTTTCAATAGGAAGCCATTTCGGCGAGCGGCGTTCCGTAACCTACAACAGTTACCCAACCAGGGTAAGGTGACATAGGGTTTAACGTTGATTCTAACCTACGTGTCATTTCTGCCGACTTTTCACATCGTTAAGTGTTCAAGGATAGGTTAAAAGGAAGACTGAAAAGTTACTGTTGCGACCGAGATTCAATCGCGCTACCTCTCAGCTTCCTGGTACGTGCCTTACCGATTTCTTTTTGGTTTTTGTTATCTGTTTCATCGCCTGTTTTCGTTAGCAGGCCTGACGGAGGTTGCTTGATAACCCTTACATTCTATCAGTAAAAACGCCATTCATTTCTTTTATCACAGAATGTAGATTGTGAAGAGTGAGTTTGCGAGTGTTAAAGTAAGTGAAATAAATGGCTGAATGTTTTCCTGCATTGATTTAAAAGCTCAAATATTTTCACTGCCAAGTGACTTTGAACCTTAGCATTTGACACAAATTTCATCTCGATACCTCGTCCGTTTCTGAGAAAAAGCGATCTTAACTAGCGGACAGACAAATGCCCAGCGAAGGGCTCCTATTATGGTTCCTCAATTATCGACAAAGGCACGGAATCTTAAAATAAAATACATTTGGGACGGCTTGCCAAATCTCATGGCTTCAAGCGAGTAATATTCATGATACTAGTAATATTCGTGATTCCGTTAGCCATGCTCTTGTATCCTGCTAATAGTCACACCTGCATTGTTGTATAGTGAACGTTCCCTCACAAGCCGTAGACTCGACATGTTTCATTCTATGATGTGGCACGGTTATCAAAACGAAAGACCAACATTCGATGTGAGCGGAATAATCAAAGTGTACGTCTAAAATATATGGGAGGATTCGTACAAAACAGATACGTCTTTCAAAGTTTTACTGACCTTCAAAGTAGTCACAATCATTGTTTATATCCCTTTTGCAGTGATGTCGAAGTCGTAGGATACTCTTAGTGGAGCCAGTTGTGTTGACAGTTCGAGCGGTGCGGTCTATTGCCCGACGAATTTGTAGCAGTTCTGAAGCAAATGGCGTGAAGTGTATCCTTAAGTTTAGAAATCGAGTTGAACTCACGAGGGCTTAAGTCAGGAGAGAGCAGTATGTTGTACAGCACTTATCAGCCTCATCAGTCAAACAAATCAGTAACAGCTTGCACTGTACGCGCTGCTGCATTGTCCTCCAAAATTATGGTCAGGTCCTGCAGAAAGTGTCATCACTTCTGTCTCTACGCTGTTCATTTTTGGAACATAACCTACGACCAGCTTAGAGACAAAAGTGATGACACTTTCTGCACGACCTTACCATCATTTTGCTCAGGCACGTACAGTGCAAGCTGATACTGATTTGTTTGATTGATGGGGCTGCTAAGTGCTATACCACCTACTGCACTCCTCTGACTTAGGCCATCGTGAGTTCAACTCGATTTCTAAAGTGAAGGAAACACTTCACGGCATTCGCTTCAGAACTGATACAAATTCGTCGGGCAATCGACAGCGCCGTACGTACTGTCAACACAAGTGCCACTGCTAAGAGTATCCTACGACCTCCACATCGCTGGCAACGTGTAATACAAGTCGCTGGTGACTACTTTGGAGGTCAGTAAAATTTTGGAACACTTATCTATTTTGTACAAGCTGCAAATAAATAGTTGCCACTATTAAAGTCCAACCTCGGGTTCAGTGTTCCTGTGGTTTCCATTGTATAACTTTCGATCGAGCGCGATATTGATTGTAGCTCTACGCCGCTTGTCCTGGAGATATTCTGCTGAAATAGATATGAAAGATACCTTCGTCGCCAGTATTCGATGGAAATTAGAAAAGGTAGCATGGTGTTAGGCTTCTGATCAGTTGGCTATACTGCCATGTCATCTTCATAATATCACGTGGATAGGTGACTGTCTATCCTGTAGATAACAATTTAAATTTCCGTTGCTGTTACATAATTTCTACACACCCACGACGCAAACACTCAGGAAAGGAGATGATTCTTGTCTTCTACAGCTGAGTACGTACCTCACCTGCAAAGCTGCGGACGTTGCTGAGTAATAATTTCAGAGTATATACTTAAGAAATTTTCAGTCTCCGTTGGCTCGTTGAGTAATATTGTAATAACGATTTATTGAGAATGTTAACAAGCTTACCATTTTGTTCTTTGCAAATACTTTCGCAACACCGAAAAATTCTGAGGTACGTAACCACCAAAATGTACAACATAAAATACAGTGTAAAACAACAACAATGAGTTTGCAAACGGCACTGTGTCTTGGTTGCCAACGCTACGTAAACAATTCCAACTTTCTGTCGTGACGCTCTTCTACACTCCTGGAAATGGAAAAAAGAACACATTGACACCGGTGTATCAGACCCACAATACTTGCTCCGGACACTGCGAGAGGGCTGTACAAACAATGATCACACGCACGGCACAGCGGACACACCAAGAACCGCGGTTTTGGCCGTCAAATGGCGCCAGCTGCGCAGCATTTGTGCACCGCCCCCGTCAGTGTCAGCCAGTTTGCCGTGGCATACGGAGCTCCATCGCAGTCTTTAACACTGGTAGCATGCCGCGACAGCGTGGACGTGAACCGTATGTGCAGTTGACGGACTTTGAGCGAGGGCGTATAGTGGGCATGCGGGAGGCCGTGTGGACGTACCGCCGAATTGCTCAACACGTGGGGCGTGAGGTCTCCACAGTACAGTGGTCGGCGGAAGGTGCACGTGCCCGTCGACCTAGGACCAGACCGCAGCGACGCACGGATGCACGCCAAGACCGTAGGATCCTACGTAGTGCCGTAGGGGACCGCACCGCCACTTCCCAGCAAATTAGGGACACTGTTTCTCCTGGGGTATCGGCGAGGACCATTCGCAAACGTCTCCATGAAGCTGGGATACGGTCCCGCACACCGTTAGACCGTCTTCCGCTCACGCCCCAACATCGTGCAGCCCGCCTTCAGTGCTGTCGCGACAGACGTGAATGGAGGGACGAATGGAGACGTGTCGTCTTCAGCGATGAGAGTTGATTCTGCCTTGGTGCCAATGATGGTCGTATGCGTGTTTGGCGCCGTTCAGGTGAGCGCCACAATCAGGACTGCATACGACCGAGGCACACAGGGCCAGCACCCGGCATCATGGTGTGGGGAGCGATCTCTTACACTGGCCGTACACCTCTGGTGATCGTCGAGAGGACACTGAACAGTGCATGGTACATCCAAACCGTCATCGAACCCATCGTTCTACCATTCCTAGACCGGCAAGGGAACTTGCTGTTCCAACAGGACAATGCACGTCCGCATGTATCCCGTCCCACCCAACGTGCTCTAGAAGGTGTAAGTCAACTACCCTGGCCAGCAAGATCTCCGGATCTGTCCCCCATTGAGCATGTTTGGGACTGGATGAAGCGTCGTCTCACGCGGTCTGCACGTCCAGCACAAACGCTGGTCCAACTGAGGCGCCAGGTGGAAATGGCATGGGAAGCCGTTCCACAGGACTACATCCAGCATCTCTACGATCGTCTCCATGGGAGAATAGCAGCCTGCATTGCTGCGAAAGGTGGATATACACTGTACTATGGCCGACATTGTGCATGCTCTGTTGCCTGTGTCTATGTGCCTGTGGTTCTGTCAGTGTGATCATGTGATGTATTTGACCCCAGGAATGTGTCAATAAAGTTTCCCCTTCCTGGGACAATGAATTCACGGTGTTCTTATTTCAATTTTCAGGAGTGTATTAACATTCAGTGAACCCATAAATGAGATGAATTTATCTTCGTTCGTAAAACTGTCCATACTGTTGTGTTCACTGTCATCATACAGCCAACAAATTCAGAGGAAAATCACGAGAGAGAACCGACGTGTACGAGGCCGAAGAGTGAAGTTCACGTTACTGTGGCCAAGAGCAAATGACTGACTAGAACATATTTCTTTCAAAACAAGACACAGAGCGTTTACCGTTGACATTTGCATAGTTGTATTGATAATTTAAGTGAATACAGATAATGTTGTCTTCTTCAGCTCAACCTAAACAAGTCTCTTCGTTTTAGCTTAATTATGGCAAATTAAATGAATTTGTTATCAAGCCACGTTGTCCTTGTGATTTTTACCCTCACCTTCACCACTTCCCTCCATTACAAAACTGACAATTTGTTTGTGCTTCAAGATATTTCATATTAACCGACCCAATATTTTAGTCAAATTCTTCTTTAAATTTCTACTTCCCCGTTTCGATTATCTACCTCTCACCTTTTGTTGTTGGGTATATATATCTAATCATCAGCAATGTTCTGCAGCACAAATTTTCAAATCCTTTTATCTCATCCGCGTTTCACATGCCCATAATGATACACTTCAGATAAATAACCTTAAGAAAATTTTCCTAACACTTAAAGCTGTGTTCAGTGTCAAAAGTCAGAGATACTTTCCTTGCTACTGTCCGTCTACATTTTTTAAGTTCTCTACGTCAGTCGTCGTCTGTTATTGTGCCACCTAATAACAAAACTCACTGATTGCTTTTATTGTCTCATGTCTTAAACTATTTCTATCAGTATTCATCTGCTTTGATTCGAATATATTCCCCTACTGCTATTTTGCCTCTGTCGAAATTCCGATTTTGACTCATTTTCATCACACTACCCATGGATTTGGACTGCTGTTCATAATCCATGGGTGCCTCTGCGAGTATTACGTCCTTGGCCTACCGAAGACGTTTCATTTCTTCTTATAAATCTTTATTTCCCTTTCGAAATTTATTCTCGGCTTCCCTTACTGCTAGCCGAGTGTAGATATTTAACAGTAGCTTGTAGTCTAGTGGGTGGCATTGGTGACTCAGATCGTGATCCACTAGGTTAGATTTCCGCCCGATTTGAGGATTTTCTCCTGCTCTTGACTGCCTTCTCCCCATCATTCCTCTCATCTTCATCAGACGCACAAGCCACCAAAGTGGCGTCAAGCAGAAAAACTAGCATCTCACGGTCAAGCAACCTCATATGGAATGCTCTGGTCAACAAAATGGTTCAAATGGCTCTGAGCACTATGGGACTCAACTGCTGTGGTCATAAGCCCCCTAGAACTTAGAACTACTTAAACCTAACTAACCTAAGGACATCACACACATCCATGCCCGAGGCAGGATTCGAACCTGCGACCGTAGCAGTCGCACGGTTCCGGACTGCGCGCCTAGAACCGCGAGACCACCGCGGCCGGCCCTGTGGTCAACAAAGTCATGCGATCATTTCACTGTAAAGACTGAATAAAATAGTGGGTAGGCTACAACACTGTCTCACTCCAAACCACTGATTCACATTCTTGAGCAAATGGAGGTAAGAAATCAAAGGAAACGCAATTACTCTATAAGAGGGCAGTCGCGACTACCGGACGTACTAGCTTAGAGTCGTGTGGTTCGAAGTTGGAGGTGTGAAAATTATGCCCTGCATCTGACATACACTAACTAAAATCCCTCTTGAACAATTATTTAGAAATTAAAGGATTTTTTAATGAAACGTGACTCACAATTAATTCCGTTTACTCCATAAAAGAAAAATTTGACAAGTAGTGATATTTCAGGCTTTCCCGAGGGATCTGTTGCAAATACACTTCTCGGGTTGGCAGCCAGAACTCACTCGACAAACCCCAAAATATATAATCGATACAACGATACGACTGTCCGACATCTTCGGGTGGTGGTAGTTGCTACTGTCATTGCTGCAAGACGCGATTGATCATAATCGCGCGCCGGTGTCGAACTTCGCCAGGAACAGGGCGTACCCATGAGCTGGAAGACGTTCGCTGTTGGATTAAAGCGGAGCTCCGAGTGCCCCTGGCAGGAGCCAATTATGGAACCTCTACGGGGAGGAGACAGCCGACGACGCATGTGAGTGTGGCACGTTACGCGAGAAGAGTGATAGGCTGCGGTGCACTACGACCTTTTTATTGAGATGCCGTGACGAGAAAGCTATCCCAACGTTTGCTAAATTTAAAATCCTATCGACCAGCGGCTGCTGTTAGAATTATACTACGGGCTAGTGTAGCGCTGCAGCGCTATTAAGAGAGAGGGTACGTTATATAAGACGGGAACTGCACATGGCGTCCTTAAATTGCTATCACTACGTCTAAAGCACTCTTCAAACCTTTCACCTGTATCCTGCGAATGGGAAAATAGCATCACATGCGCGCTATCTGACTGGTCTAAATATCACGCTAGGCTTCACTAAATTTCAAAATAGTCTCTAAATCCAACGGCAAGAAGGAAAGCCACCATGTCCGCGCACGGTGTTTAATCTCACGGTTCGGATCTGGGAAGTCCCAGCAGTTTCGCTGCTCGAGACAGGTTTGAAATGTGCACCAACAGCTGAGACAGCTCCAATCCTACATGTGACAGCTGGGACTTAGCAGGAAATTTTTAAACTTCCCAGTGACGTCGGAGAAGAAATTAGGAGGGGTACCTACCGAAGCCTAGCCAGCAAAAATTTTTATCCAAGTTCAGCAGAAAGAGAGGTTCTGCGAGACTTGAGACCTCATCATTTTACCGACAAGGTAACGCCAACATCCTGCTCTGTACGGGCTACCGCAGTGAGCAACATTGGAGCCCACATATTTTTCCTGGCGAATCACCTTGTTTCCCTGTTGGTGCAACTTGTCGGCAAATGTGATCATAATAGGACACCAAAAGACACTCACAGTACAACAGTCCGATCTTTCTGTTAGCTCTGATGTTGTATCTCAATTTACAAAAGTACCTCTGCAAGACTCGTTACACGTTATTACCAAGAAATTTGAGAAAGACCTTGTGGTACTGTTTAAAAAACCACTATTTTGAAAAAGTTGTCGGAGTCGCCATGGGAAGTCCTCCGTCTAGCCATCTGTTTTATGCTTCCTGCAGTATGCACACTTTACATCTGTGGCATGGCACCATGGAATATATACACCACACAGGTTTCTCCCGCATTTGAAATCGCTCCATCCGAATATACATTTCTCCATGGACGTGGCAAAAGATGGCATCTCAACAATTCCTGCATGTCATATTTAGAATAAAAGCCGATGGTGCATTGGGAGATAGGTCTACTGCAAACCAACCGGCTAGTCATAAGCTGTCATCATTGTGCACAATGCGATAATGTCTTATACTCTTTGGTACATAGAGCACATGTAGTCTCAGATACCGGCAGTCTTCCTGGTAAGCTACAAACCTCAGAACGGTGTTTCAACAGAACGATTAATCTGACAGACGAATACGATATGCATTTCGTTTTACGCAAGTTCGCAGCAGGGATGTTAATGAAGATGCGGAGGCACCCATTCAGCGGCGTGTTTTGGTGGCATGTCTTCAAGAATAGAAACAACCCTCTTGAGAGACGACACGACGTGTGTTTCTCGAGCACCAGCAAAATTGAGGAATTTGTCGTGTTCGCTCAAAGACGACCTTGGCTTTAAAAATCGTAACGTATGTCAGATCCCAAGCCACTGTGAGACATACTTGGCAGAGATGCCGTACCATGCAAGATCGTTGTGTTAAAAACGATCGTCTTACTCGCCTGGAACAACCCAATAAATCAGTGGTAGAGGAGCACTGGTTGGACATGGGCCGGCCGTCGTCACCGAGTGGTTCTGGGCTCTTCAGTCCTGGTATCGCATGGCCGCTACGGTAGCAGGTTCGAATCCTGCCTCGGGCATGGATGTGTGTGATGACCTTAGGTTACTTTGGTTTAAGTAGTTCTAAGTTCTAGGGGACTGATGACCTCAGATGTTTAGTGCTCAGACCCTTCAATTCACATCCTCTCACTCCCACCCCTAAACATACTAGAAATGTACAAATACGACAAATTATGACGCATGTATTCACAAAAGTTGGCTGAAATGGCGCCAGACATTCGCTGGTATGCTTCTGTGACACTGTCTGTTCGCCTCAAATGGCTCTGAGCACTATATGACTTAATTGCTGAGGTCATCAGTCCCCTAGAACATAGAACTACTTAAACCTAGCTAACCTAAGGACGCCACACACATCCATGCCCGAGGCAGGATTCGAACCTGCGACCGCAGCGATTGCGCGGGTCCAGACTGTAGCGCCTAGAACCAATCGGCCACCCCGGCCGGCTCTGTTCGCTTCACCCCTTTTCCTATGGGAAGAGGGTGCTTCTTAACACCACATTGTTTCTTACCAGACAATACATGATACAGATGCTAGAATTAGTTGAAATCGATTTACTGATTCAGGATCAGAAGTGAAGCATATATGCAAGGCGAATCTTCCTCTCAGCGCAAAGTCCCAAGAGACGGGGTGTTCGGAAATTCTAGTTACAAACTTCTATGATTTGTGGACGGGAACGAGTGCATAATGCTTTCAATCGGAACTCATGCCCGGAAACGTACCGTTCTAGTTCTACGACATTTTCAGTTCAGATGTGTAACATGCCCACATGTGCTGAGGGAAAGAGAAAACTCTGAGTCGCTTATCCCTGTATGCAGTTGGGTAGACAGGGTGATGTGTACTACGTCAGACGTTCACCTAATGTCACTCAATGTCTGCCTTGGTAAGTTTAAATTACGAAACTGCTTTAGCGACAGAGGAAGATCTCCTGCACGCGTCCAGTCACTGCCTACAGCGCACCCGAGGAAGGCTTCTCTGAGGTTCCCTCCGACTGGATATATGAGATCTTCTTCTCTACAACTGCGAGCGGCTTTGCGCGCACGCTTATTGTCCGTTTGTGGCCTGATACAGTTCAAAGCCGGCACACTATTATCACCAGTCGCGTCTTGCAGCAGAGAACGCAGCAGCTGCCAACATCTGAAGATGTCAAGCAGTCGTATCGGCAAAATACTGTGGGATCTGCACAATATGGTGCGGTGCAGACCAGAGAAGGCTATCTGCAATGACAATATTTTTCTAGTAAGACCTATGGCCATTTATTAAATACCATTTTATTAAGTCTGAGGAAAGATTCTAATAATCGTGTTAATGAAATAACTGCAATCTAGAAGTTGTACTGTGATTGTCATGACGTTAATACAAAAGACAGATAGTACTACAGCAGGGAATGAGTTGAAATTTGGTCGGAGTTGAAAGCAACCTGGTCATTGAATCTGAGAGAAAGTCTTCTAAGTGAAGCATGAAGTTATGAAATTGTATAAAAAGGTTTTAATAACCCTATGAATCGTCTCCTGATTGTGGCTTGATCATATCGTAGTAAACTGTAGATGGAGGCTAAAGTGGCCGCAGAATCAGTCATTGAGACTTATTAAATACTCTCGCCAAAGGCTAAGTATGGATCATCTCAAAATCTTTATATGTCCCTCAGCACAATTCCTCCGGCAGCCGACCCTGGCAGTCCAGCCTCTTAGAGGTGAAGCGATAACGGCTCTTTACGAGGAAGTCACAATTATGTATTTCTAAGAAATAATTTGCTACTTCGTCTCTGCCAAAAGGAAAACTGTAATTTTCGCTTTTCTGTTATTTACTGTATTTGGATTGGATGGGTGACGGATCTTTTGATTGGTGATCAGTAAGAATGTTCCTCAGATAACGCTGCTCGCCTTTCCTGATCTTTTCTTCATGCTGTTCACCAGTAATGTCTGTCCTACTATTTAACACTGGAAACAGGCATCCCACTCGTTCCATCTTTCTTGTGGCCAATGAGGAGGGTCCTCGTCGGCACAATCAAGTCCGGTGTCTAATCTCTAGTTTGTTCATTTCACTCAGTTCTGTCATTTCTTATGTTCATTAATATTTGGGTGTTGTGAAGTCAGCATTCAGTGGCTTCTTAAACCTACGAAATGTCCAAAGGCCGTGGGTCCCCACTGCCTTTTTGAGGCAGTATCTGTAGCATCCAGTTGCCTTCCGTAGAAAACAGCTTTCTATGCTTTTCACAAAATTGAGTCTTCTTGCGCTTCACTAAAGTCAATGCTCCCTATCATCCCTCTTCAGGGTTGCAAAAATTGTTGCTGATGGAGGCCGTACATCACACGAGATCATATCTGTGTTTGCCTGTGGTACTTCGGTCACAAGACTGTTGCAGTGCAATTTTTTACTTTGATCTGCTGGTCATAACCGTTCGTGCGGGCAGCTTTTGCCTAGCTCTGCACTGACATGTCCTGCTCTCACACTGATGCAGGTATATTTTAATGAATGGGGAACATCTTGTTTGCCTTTGACGACATTCTCTGAATAGTAGCTTTTGACTAGGACCGATGGGTACGCCGATGATCTTTTAACATTGTTCACCTGATGACGCGGCTTAAAGGCGCGAAACTGGTCGCGTTTTAATAGACAACAATTTTACCAGCTGTGAGCGGATTTCTTCATGACAATAAGTTATGGTCAGTGTTCACGTCTACTACAGGAAATGTTTGGCCATGTTAAAACTTCTGTTTTACCATAATATAATTTATCTGAGGCCTTCTATTGCGGCCTGCTAGCCATTGGTTCAAATGGCTCTTAGCACTATTGACTGAGGTCATCAGTCCCCAAGAATTTAGAACAACTTAAACCTAACTGACCTAAGGACATCACACACATCCATGCCCGAGGCAGGATTCGAACTTGCGACCGTTACGGTCGCACGGTTCCAGACTGTAGCGCCTAGAACCGCTCGGCCACACTGACCGGCTCCTACGAGCCATTCACTTGCGCCACCTTCCGGGGCTCTCTTCCGAGAACCGCTCCATGGATGGTGGCCTGTGTGACTTAACGGCACTGTCGCCTCATCCAATCTACTTTCAGCGTCCCCTCTCTTAGTGTATAAGATATGCACATTCAGACAGTAGATGAACAGAAAATTACATTAGTTACCTAATGACAATCACCAGTACCTACTTTTATGTACCTCATTTCTCAGTGTCGATTAATTATTCTGATTTTATCGGTCTTTGCATCATGGGAAAGTTTCCAAAAGAACGGTCGTGTAACAGAATGTTGCATAAAAAACTAAGCAAAATATCTGTAAATAACTTGTTTATCTTTCTAGATTTACTGCTTCGTATATCACAATGAAAGTAATGTACAATGCTGAAAGTACTACTGACGACAAAGCAGTTCTGTTCGTATGCCACGATTGTCCAGGGCGTTAGCCATTTTGTACACAGAGGCATGTAACTCATTAAGATTGAATCTAACATAGAACAGTTAGAACGAGGACGAGTACTGTTCAGAACGCGGAAAACTCTGCTGAAGGGGCACAGGTGTTAATGTGGTGGGACGCGGAGCAGATTTATGGCGTCGGAGATGCGGTACTCTTTTAATAGCGCTCGCCGGCGGCGGGTTTATCAACAGCACTTTAGCATAGGTGGCGGCCGCGGCCGCTCTGCAGCCATTAGTCGCGGCGCTCGGCCACGCGGGCAGACAAATGCCGGCGCCCACAGTGGACGGTCATAACTCGCCCTCCGTGCGCTGCCGGCTGGACAGTTAATCGCGCTCGGCCAGCACCCGCTTATCTCTCAGTTAGGGCGTCGCGTCCACAGGGCGGTGACGCGCTACCGGCCGAGCACGCGAGCTCATTGCCGAGGAGTGGCGTAGCCGACAAAGGAAACTCACAGCCAGCGTGTTACCGACTTTACTCATTTTGTAACAAGACTGCAATACATGTTAGGCTGTATCAAAAAAACAAAAAGTATGTGAAATCTTATGGGACTTAACTGCTAAGATCATCAGTCCCTAAGCTTACACACTACTTAACCTAAATTATCCTAAGGACAAACACACACACCCATGCCCAAGGGAGGACTCTAACCTCCGCACAGTCCATGACTGCAGCGCATTAGACGTTTTTTTATTTATTTATTTTGTTCGTTGTTGATCGTTGTGTTTGGTCGTTGCGGACGCCAGGTTCGTTGTTCATCCTTTCACTCAGCTTTTTTTTATTACAGAGGCGAACCAGCTCTCTGACCGAACACGCTGAGCTACCGTGCCTGCTGACAGCTCGGCTAATCCCGCGCGGCACAGGCTGTAACAAACCCACCTGTAGTACGACGCTGTTCTCAACCATTCTCGAGGTACCGAAGTTCTACCTATTAACTGTTTGTTGAGTTTCATATGAGAGCGCCAGCCATCGAAGAGGGACCTTGGCCCATAAGAGTAAGGCGGCAGATTTGAGATCTACACTTACCGTTTTCTAGCACATCTTTGTTTCCTTCTCTTTCTAATCATCTAGCACAGTTGTACCGCTACAGCAATTTATGTTTTCGTGCATGGTAACAATAATTGTAACGCTAATAATTACATTTGTGGAGAGCTGTGCATGTGTCAAATTACGAACGATGATGAAACGAACCTTCATGTTTCGATATACTAGTCTCTTCTCCACGGCTACTCCAGCATACGAATATGTCACATATCCTTCTCACTGGTAGCTGCCAATATCTCTGCTACTACTATTTTACATCGTGTGACTACCGACAGGACGTTAAGTGAACCAGAGGTATTCAGCCGTATAACGTGATGTGTGTCGTGAAATACACTGACAAAATTGTTCACTCGCTTCAATGCGACGCGGTTAACTCGATCAAAACTACATATGTTTCGATATACTAGTCTCTTCTCCACGGCTACTCCAGCATACGAATATGTCACATATCCTTCTCACTGGTAGCTGCCAATATCTGTGCTACTACTATTTTACATCGTGTGACTACCGACAGGACATTAAATGCACCAGAGGTATTCAGCCGTATAGTGTGATGTGTGTCGCGAAATACACTGACAAAGTTGTTCACTCGCTTCAATGCGACGCGGTTAACTCGATCAAAACGACATATAAAAGGCAGGCATCGCTTCATACCTTTAAAGTATTTTAAGTACAAAAACTCCGGAAGAAAATACCACCAGGTCGTTTTCGAACGTTTTATATGTCACTACTTTTTTTTTTGTCAGCCCACTCATAGAAGTAGTAGGAGAAGCTTACACAGCATTAGCATACACATAACGAGTCATTTACATAACAAATTTTGTAGAAATAGCCCCAGACGTTAGTGGGTGGCGCTTTTATGCCAGCCTTCCTTATAAATATGTCACTGTTTCCGAAACGTTTTGAGATAGAAATAATACGTGCCCCTAGTTCGGTAGAAATTGCCTCCGAAGTGACAGAGATATCGTGACACGTCACCACTGTCTTTCCTCCCACCCCACTCTAACTCAAAGTAGTAAAACGACATCAGTGTCCTCGAAAAGTATACATTCGATATTAATATCGGTTATTGTAGACTTTTTTCTGTCCTGTAGTGCATGCCCTGTGGCCCGCCACCTCACGCAAACCCAACGAATGGCGAGCTCTATGACGGTGACACGATGGTATGTGACACTTCGTTTGCATCTGAACGCAAGATAGCTCTGTGTAACTACTGTTTTAGGTAAACATACCTTTTCTCTACCCTTTGTAACGTTTGTGACTTCCTTGTAATCGCCTTCTATCCGTCCGTTCTGAAAGAGGTAATATCACAAGTGCTGCCCTTTGCAGTATGCATAGCTAGTCTGGCACGGTTGTTTGTCGTTACTGTTGTTATTGCAGCTCCCTCTGCGCAGCCGGCCGGCCGAGTTGGCCGTACGGTTCTAGGCCCTTCAGTCCGGAACCGCGAGACTGCTACGGTCGCAGGTTCGAATCCTGCCTCGGGCATGGATGTGTGTGACATCCTTAGGTTAGGTTTAAGTATTTCTAAGTTCTAGGGGACTGATGACCTCAGATGTTAAGTCCCATAGTGCTCAGACCCTACAATTCACATCTTATCACTCCCACCCCTAAACATACTAGAAATGTACAAATACGACAAATTATGACGCATGTATTCACAAAAGGTGGCTGAAATGGCGCCAGACATTCGCTGGTATGCTTCTGTGACACTCTTCGCCTCAAAAGGCTCTTAGCACTATAAGACTTAATTGCTGAGGCCATCAGTCCCGTAGAACATAGAACTACTTAAACCTAGCTAACCTAACGACGCCACACACATCCATGCCCGAGGCAGGATTCGAACCTGCGACCGCAGCGGTAGCGCGGTTCCAGACTGAAGCGCCTAGAACCACTCGGCCACCCCGGCCGGCTCTGTTCGCCTCACCCCTTTTCCTATGGGAAGAGGGTGCTTCTTACCACCACATTGTTTCTTACCAGACAATATATGATACAGGTGCTAGAATTAGTTGAAATCGATTTACTGATTCAGGATCAGAAGTGGAGCATATAAGCAAGGCGAATCTTCCTCTCAGCGCAAAGTCGGTGTTCGGAAATTCTAGTTACAAACTTCTATGATTTGTGGAGGGGAACGAGTGCATAATACTTTGAATCGGAACTCATGCCCGGAAATGTACCGTTTTAGTTCTACGACATTTTCAGTTCAGATGTGTAACATGCCCACATGTGCTGAGGGAAAGAGAAAACTCTCAGAGTCGCTTATCCCAGTATGCAGTTGGGTAGACAGGATGATGTCACTCAATGTCTGCTTGCTAAGTTTAAATTACGAAACTGCTGCAGCGACAGAGCAAGATCACCTGCACACGTTTTGGTCGCTGCAGTAGAAACTGAAGAGACAGCAGATGGGAATGAGAGAGTGCATCGGGACAGGGTTCGTAGGTACAATACCTGTAACAAATACGTGGTCGCCACATCGAGCCGCTGTTATACTGCATCGGTACTGTTCTGTACGTACGGCATGCTGGATTCTTTTTCGTTTTGGAATAATGCAAACACGTAATGTTTAAGTGTTGATTGAAACAAATGTGCTTAAGTAGTAAATAGATGTTTTCCTATGTTTCCTTTCGAATACTTACCTGCGTCACACCTAATTAAATGACTCAAGAAAAAGTGGATGATATAAACATCTGAAATGAAACTGTCGTAGAACGGAAACGAGATGTTACCGGACATGGATTCCTGTTCAAAATATTATGTACACGCTCCCTACAAGCCCTATAAATTGGCAATAGGAATGATCACCTTTTATAACAAGGCTGAAAGATCTGTTCTCCAAAATTACAGCCTGACATCCTTAAAATATATTTGCTGCAAAATTATTACACACATTCGCAGCTCGCATATACAAAAAAGCTTCAGGCGGTAAAGCTTCTAGCACATCTAAGCAAGGTTTTTTAGAAAAGATAAAAAAAAGGTTCAAATGGCTCTGAGCACTATGGGACTTAACGTCCGAGGTCATCAGTCACCTAGAACTTAGAACTACTTAAACCTAACCTAAGGACATCACACACATCCATGCCCGAGGCAGGATTCGAACCTGCGACCGTAGCGGGGGCACGTTTCCACACTGTAGCGCCTAGAACCGCTCGGCTCCTGCGTCCGGCAGAAAAGATCGCTCGTGCGAAATTTGGCTTCCCTTTTCTCACATGATATCCTGCGAATCTCATATTCCTAAACTTCCGGGAAGCGTTTGACACAGTGCTCCACTGCACTCTGTTAACGAAGGTAGGAGCATATGGAATAGGCATCCAGATATGTAAATAGCTTGAAGGCTTCTTAAGTAACAGGACCCTGTATGTCTGGAGGGAAATTTCAGGGGTTTATATAAATGTGCAACTTCAAGTAGTCTTGATGGGTTTCTCTTGAGATACCTAAAATTTTTTTTCAATTATGGTTCGCACAAAATTTGGTGCGTGGTGGTCATCATACTGCACACAAATTTTAATTGGTTACGAGAATAGAATATGGGTTTCCGTGCACAATATAGGCAATTCTTTTGATGATACATTAAGTGGGTTAACTTCATGATGTATTTGGATTTTGGAATAGACTTATGTATTTAAAATTTTGGGTATAAGTGGTATTTTAGGGCAAATATGGGTGAACATTTGCTGAATGCATGTTCCAGCTATTCTTTGAGTGGAAGGAAAGTGCAATGGGCGATTTCTGAGCAGGGTAGTATTAGTTTTAAAGTGTCTGATTTGATGCCGTAAAACTGGAAGGAAATTTAAAAAAATGTCAGTTGACTTTTGGTGTCAAAAAAATGTCATAGGATGAAAGACATGTTCTCCAGTGGGAATGTTGCCAGACTGTCCGAAATGTCCAGCTGAATCGAGTGTTTCACCGATGCTAAAAGTAAATACATATGTTGCTAACCTCTTCGTGAATGTGCTGATTCCATCGTGGCGCACAAGCAGTGGCTGGTCTATTGGGCTTTGAGAAGTGATATGACTAACGCTAACTATGCCAAAGTCGTATCTAGACATATACCGTGACTGCGGATTGTCACATTTTTCAGGCAAGGTGGCTTGAATCACAGCAGAGGTGGATGGACTGTGAACATTCCAAACTTAGATGCCAGGGCACAGATCGATCGCGTACTGTGTCTGTGAAAGTGATATGCTACAATGCGGTCAACGAAGGAAAGTGTTATCATATGAGGGCAAAGCCACAAAGAATTTTCAAAAAAATCGAGCTGACTCGGAAGTTGCATAAAAGTTACGTGTTAACTGGGGCACTTATTTACTACGCCATATTTTTTATAATTTGAGTTAGGTACAGTAAACGTATGGTGATATTATGTATTGACATAACCTAGGTTTTGCATGCTGTTTCATGCATCACCATTAAACTATTTACACTATTTTTATGACATAGAAGTAAGATATCCTGTTTACTATGTTATGGATAAATACATTATGTCATGTAAGTATGTCAAGTCTGGTGTGACTTAATGTGCCAGTTGTCAAGCTAATGTGCCACATTAAGTAGAAGTGTATAAAATTAAGGATATTTAGGCGAGCTAATCGGCCACCCACAATCGCTACGAGATAAAGTGTGTGCACAGCTGAAAGGTAACGGGCTAGAGGCTCGGGGCGACTGAAGTGGCCAGGCCAGCCCAGAGCAAAACCGAATGTGGGTAAAACCTAAAAGACGAAAAGAGGGGAGCTGGACAGTGGTCACTTGCTTAGACTCTGAGACAAGTTGGGAGATGGTGTCTTGCAGCTCTTTCAGAATCTATAATAATTTGTCACAACGATTCGAAACCGGTAACGGTACCCTTTGAATAAAGGAACTGAAAGTTAGTTTGTGTCTGGTTGCTGTCCCAATACCATCAACATTTGTCTTCAAATAACAGCCACGGTCTCCATCATGTTATGATATGACAAAATTGCATCATGCTAATATAATTTACAGTCAAATATTAATGCAACTCTGAATACATCGGCGATCCCAGAAAAGTGAGGCTCATGCAAGTACACAACAATAATTATAATAGATTTAAAACAAAAAACCTCAAACATTTACAACGTTTTCTTTATTGACTTAGGAAGTCAGTTACACCTTTTTCATTATGGAATTTTTTGTCAGATCAACGAATTCCCTATATTTACACAGCAAACGAAGACAACATCCTTATTCATATTTTGCCATACTGGTGGTTTTATTTCATGAACAGTTCACAAATTTTCAGTAACTTTATTTCAATGTTGACTGCAAGTCCTATTAAAAAAACTGTGCTAATTTAAAGTTGGCCAATCACATGCGTTAGCACACATGGCAACTGGTATGAGATCCAAAAGATGCTTCTGTCAAGAAGGCATAAATAATTGGCTAAATAATGTTTAATATAATTTTTTGCCATTTCGCATTAATGCACTTGCACAAGAATACTAAATTATTTATTTATGTACAAACCTTCACGCGTAATTATTCTGCATATGATTGTGACCAAATATCTACAGCAATTATCTTATTTAAATATTGTCTTAATATAATAGTTTAGTACAGGAAAGTGGTCAAGATGAGTTTACTCATCTTTGTAGGACATAAAAACAAAGTATTTTAGTATGGACGACTTTCAGACAATGGAAAATCAGACGTATTGGAACACTGAAACAGTTAAGAAGAGACTGTAACTATTGAACGAAGAGCTGAAGGGAGCGATTCTGGACACCTTTAGACACGTTTGTGCAGTAAGAAGACAGAACCGCCTGTAGTAACTTGTGTGATTCAGTCATACAGGCGATGGATTGTGGTTGATGAACAAGTGATTTTATATTTTGAGAGACTGAATGTGCTCCAGAAAGGGTAATTAACTTTGACGCCTGATCTGCGGAACTGAGGATGGACAGAGTATGAGTTACTATGTTTTGCACTGAATATGTTAGTTTGCGAATCATCCTGTTGAACTCTGAGCTGTTTTGATCTAATCGATATTTCATGTATGCTGATCATGAAATGAACTTCGGTTTCACACAACAAGTTAGTTTGAGGATTTGGCTACCATATGCCTTACTCTCTCAACGTAACTATACTGCATTTCATAAGAGTGTTTTCTGTATGTATTTTAATGTTGTAGCTGCACTTCCCCTTTATTGAAATATGCTCTCCTGAATAAATATTTCTCTGTAGTCTAAATCAAATATATGGACCATTTGATTAAAGTTACAGACTATTATTTGCAGCGAATTTTCTGCAGAATATGAAAGGAAGCATGTGCGGCGCGGCCCTACAGCTACATCAAGCTATTCGTCTTAAAAAGAGCCGTGCATACCTCTACTACCTAAAGTACGAGTAACTAAAGGTAAGGATGCAACTGGTTTGCTCGTATTGGAGGCTATTTGGAAGATAAACTACCAAGCAGTAACAGTTGGCTACCGTCGGAATTGGGGTTTTCTCTTCGAAGGTATTAATTTAATCCCTCTAGAATTACAACTGTAATTCTAACACCACAGTATTCTGCTATCCAGGCTCCAAATCTGTTGCATATTGGGCAGTTTGTGTTGAGGCTGGGCGCATAAGATCTAGTAGCAGTTGCTCACATGAGGATCAGTTGAAGAATATAGGTGTTGAGAGGTAGTAACTTCATGAAAGGAAAAGGAGGTTACTCAGAGCCGTGCTGAGTTCGAGTCTGCAGCGCACAGCAGCAATGGTAACTTTGTGGTATGTGAGCAGCAGTAGTGGCAACGGTATCGTAGGCAACAGGCAGCGACTTCGTTCATCAGCATTGACATAAGCTGTGTCAACAAACTCGACGACAGCACAGCGCCACGATAGCAGCCAGCATGCACGATAAACTAAGTACTTGTTCCAATAGCGTTAATATGTGTGAACCAACAGGGTCATCGTCAGAGATGGAACTTACAACCATTAAGCAGTCACCAAGTTTGAGTAGTCCAGACTATCCTAGTACACCAGTTAGTCCTAAATATGAACATGGTAGTGTCGAAATGGACGTTGGTGATGTGGCAGGTACTCCAAAATCAGAGGGCGGGAAGTTTGCTTTCAGACAATACATCTATCTTCACAATAAATGCAAATTTGCTAGAAGTGCAATCTAGTTTAGGGGCATTGAGAATAAAAATCGAACAGGGAAATTCTGCACTTAATTCAAATACTGAAAGTGTAAAATCTGAAGTGGAAAAACTTAAGTCAGATATTTAGTGTTTGTTGATACAAAATTAGAACCTGTAAGGGCAGATATAGGCAAAGTTTCTGAGGAAGGTGGCCTAATAAACACCGGAGTCGACGTAGTAGAAAAAGATTTCAGCGAAAAATTGTAAAAGATACAAAGTTTTGAATCGTCCGGCTGAATAAAGCGTTTTGCCTGTGCTAAAAATCAGTTTTTTCGTTGCCATCCTCTTTGTAATGGTTAAGTTTTCCACTGGTGAGTTCGCTTGATCTATGGATATTTGGAATGTCATACGATTACAGGCAACAGAGCAAAAGTTGTATTTACAACTATCGTCCTTCATCACTGATGGTGTGGGCGAATTGACAGCTTTTGGCGCAGTACTTGGTCAAGGTGACTTAAATTGCTGGGGAGGAGACTGGACTATGAAAAATAAATACATTGATGATACAACGTGATCAAAGCCTAAAAGTACTATCAGATGAGACCAGAAAAGCTATAAACTTTCGAAAAGATCGAGCTGCCTCGATAGTTACCTTAAAGTTATGTATTTATTCGTGAATTTAATACATATGCCATAATTTTAATAATTTGTGTTAGATTTAGTAAATGTATGGCGACAATACGTAGCGACATATCCTAGGAGCTACATTCTGTTTCATACACCACCATAAAGGTACTTACACTATTGTTCTGAACGGAAGTATGGTATCCTGTTTTCTATGTTATAAACTTATCGATTGTTGTCATGTACGTATGTAAATCTGGTGTGCCTAAATGTCCACGTAGCAATTTAATGAGTCACATCAAGTGGACGTATATAACGTTACACAGATTTAGGCGAGCTAACTGGCCACCCAGAATGGCTATAACGTAGCGTGTATATGAGGCACAGCTGATGCCTCAGTGGATGCTCTAAGCGAGCCCGGGACAAACCGCAAGTGGGTACATCCGAAAAGAGGGAAGCTGGACAATGATGGCTGGCTTAGTAGAGTTCAGAACGACCAGTAGACGTTGAGAAAAAATGAAAGATGGAATCTTAAAGCTCTTTGACAATCAATAATATTTAAAGCTCAATATTAATACAAAGCTGAATACAGCGTCGATTCCAGAAAAATAAGGTGCATCCGACTTCACATCAATAATTTCAGTAGCTTTAAGGCTACAAAAATCAATAAATATTTATTCAATGAACCCCTAATTTAACAAATTTTAATCGCTGTATGTGATTTCAGCAAACGGTATCCCAGATGATAGCATTTCACTATAGGCATCATCCCTGGAAACTACGTGTCTGTTCCTATTCCATTTATTGACTTACATCATTCATAAGTTCTTCATTATACAATGAATGTCAGAATTACGTATTCTCCACGCTTAGTTAGCAAACGAAGACCGCTTCCATACGTCATCTTTATTTAATGAACAGTTTACTAATTTGCAAGTAGCTTTATTGTAATGCGGACTGCAAGAGATATTAAAAAATTGTGCTAATTTAAATGTGGTCATTCAAATATGTTAGCGGACACCACGACTGATGTTGTTGTTGTTGTCTTCAGTCCTGGGACTGGTTTGATGCAGCTCTCCATGCTACTCTATCCTGTGCAAGCTGCTTCATCTCCCAGTACCTACTGCAACCTACATCCTTTTGAATCTGCTTAGTGTACTCATCTCTCGGTCTCCCTCTACGATTTTTACCCTCCACGCTGCCCTCCAACGCTAAATTTGTGATCCCTTGATGCCTCAAAACATGTCCTAACAACCGATCCCTTCTTCTAGTCAAGTTGTGCCACAAACTTCTCTTCTCCCCAATCCTATTCAATACCTCCTCATTAGTTACGTGATCTATCCACCTTATCTTCAGTATTCTTCTGTAGCACCACATTTCGAAAGCTTCTATTCTCTTCTTGTCCAAACTAGTAATCGTCCATGTTTCACTTCCATACATGGCTACACTCCAAACAAATACTTTCAGAAACGACTTCCTGATACATAAATCTATATTCGATGTTAACAAATTTCTCTTCTTCAGAAACGCTTTCCTTGCCATTGCCAGTCTACATTTTATATCCTCTCTACTTCGACCGTCATCAGTTATTTTACTTCCTAAATAGCAAAACTCCTTTACTACTTTAAGTGTCTCATTTCCTAATCTAATTCCCTCAGCATCACCCGATTTAATTTGACTACATTCCATTATCCTCGTTTTGCTTTTGTTGATGTTTATCTTATATCCTCCTTTCAAGACACTGTCCATTCCGTTCAACTGCTCTTCCAAGTCCTTTGCCGTCTCTGACAGAATTACAATGTCATCGGCGAACCTCAAAGTTTTTACTTCGTCTCCATGAATTTTAATACCTACTCCAAATTTTTCTTTTGTTTCCTTTACTGCTTGCTCAATATACAGATTGAATAACATCGGGGAGAGGCTACAACCCTGTCTCACTCCTTTCCCAACCACTGCTTCCCTTTCATGCCCCTCGACTCTTATGACTGCCATCTGGTTTCTGTACAAATTATAAATAGCCTTTCGCTCCCTGTATTTTACCCCTGCCACCTTTAGAATTTGAAAAAGAGTATTCCAGTCAACATTGTCAAAAGCTTTCTCTAAGTCTACAAATGCTAGAAACGTAGGTTTGCCTTTTCTTAATCTTTCTCCTAAGATAAGCCGTAAGGTCAGTATTGCCTCACGTGTTCCAACATTTCGACGGAAACCAAACTAACCCTCCCCGAGGTCCGCATCTACTAGTTTTTCCATTCGTCTGTAAAGAATTCGCGTTAGTATTTTGCAGCCGTGGCTTATTAAACTGATAGTTCGGTAATTTTCACATCTGTCAGCACCTGCTTTCTTTGGGATTGGAATTATTATATTCTTCTTGAAGTCTGAGGGTATTTCGCCTGTCTCATACATCTTGCTCACCAGCTGGAAGAGTTTTGTCATGACCGGCTCTCAAAAGTCGGTCAGTAGTTCTAATGGAATGTTGTCTACTCCGGGGGCCTTGTTTCGACTCAGGTCTTTCAGTGCTCTGTCAAACTCTTCACGCAGTATCGTATCTCCCATTTCGTCTTCATCTAGATCCTCTTCCATTTCCATAATATTGTCCTCAAGTACATCGCCCTTGTATAAACCTTCTATATACTCCTTCCACCTTTCTGCCTTCCCTTCTTTGCTTAGAACTGGGCTGCCATCTGAGCTCTTGATATTCATACACGCGGTTCTCTTCTCTCCAAAGGTCTCTTTAATTTTCCTGTAGGCAGTATCTATCTTACCCCTAGTGAGATAAGCTTCTACATCCTTACATTTGTCCTCTAGCCATCCCTGTTTAGCCATTTTGCACTTCCTGTCGATCTCATTTTTGAGACATCTGTATTCCTTTTTGCCTGCTTCATTTACTGCATTTTTATATTTTCTCCTTTCATCAATCAAATTCAATATTTCTTCTGTTACCCAAGGATTTCTAGCAGCCCTCGTCTTTTTACCTACTTTATCCTCTGCTGCCTTCACTACTTCATCCCTCAGAGCTACCCATTCTTCTTCTACTGTATTTCTTTCCCCTATTCCTGTCAATTGTCCCCTTATGCTCTCCCTGAAACTCTGTACAACCTCTGGTTCTTTCAGTTTATCCAGGTCCCATCTCCTTAATTTTCCACATTTTTGCAGTTTCTTCAGTTTTAATCTACAGGTCATAACCAATTGATTGTGGTCCGAGTCCACATCAGCCCCTGGAAATGTCTTACAACTTAAAACCTGGTTCCTAAATCTCTGTCTTACCATTATATAATCTATTTGATACCTTTTAGTATCTCCAGGGTTCTTCCACGTATACAACCTTCTTTCATGATTCTGAAACCAAGTGTTAGCTATGATTAAGTTGTGCTCTGTGCAAAATTCTACTAGGCGGCTTCCTCTTTCATTTCTTAGCCCCAATCCATATTCACCTACTATGTTTCCTTCTCTCCCTTTTCCTACACTCGAATTCCAGTCACCCATTACTATTAAATTTTCGTCTCCCTTCACTATCTGAACAATTTCTTTTATTTCATCGTACTTTTCTTCAATTTCTTCAGCATCTGCAGAGCTAGTTGGCATATAAACTTGTACTACTGTAGTAGGTGTGGGCTTCGTATCTATCTTGGCCATAACAATGCGTTCACTATGCTGTTTGTAGTAGCTTACCCGCATTCCTATTTTCCTATTCATTATTAAACCTACTCCTTCATTACCCCTATTTGATTTTGTGTTTATAACCCTGTAGTCACCTGACCAGAAGTCTTGTTCCTCCTGCCACCGAACTTCACTAATTCCCACTATATCTAACTTTAACCTATCCATTTCCCTTTTTAAATTTTCTAACCTACCTGCCCGATTATGGGATCTGACATTCCACGCTCCGATCCTTGGATTTCAGTTTTCTTTCTCCTGATAACGACATCCTCCTGAGTAGTCCCCGCCCGGAGATCCGAATGGAGGACTATTTTACCTCCGGAATATTTTACCCAAGAGGATGCCATCATCATTTAATCATACAGTAAAGCTGCATGTCCTCGGGAAAAATTACGGCTGTAGTTTCCCCTTGCTTTCAGCCGTTCGCAGTACCAGCACAGCAAGGCCGTTTTGGTTAATGTTGCAAGGCCAGATCAGTCAATCATCCAGACTGTTGCCCCTGCAACTACTGAAAAGGCTGCTGCCCCTCTTCAGGAACCACACGTTTGTCTGGCCTCTCAACAGATACCCCTCCGTTGTGGTTGCACCTACGGTACGGCCATCTGTATCGCTGAGGCACGCAAGCCTCCCCACCAACGGCAAGGTCCATGGTTCATGGGGGGGGACCACGACTGATATGAGAACCAAAAGATGCTCCTTCCAAAAAGGCACAAATAATTGTGTAAATAATGTTTAATGATTTTTTTTGCTATTTTACATGAGTCCGGCTGCGCAAGAATACTAGCTTATTTATTCATGCACAATCTTTATGCGTAATTATTCTGAATGATCTGAGTGTGATAGTTTGTTTATTGCATTTCCTTTACTTAAATGTTATTGTAATATAATAATTAGTGTGGGATAGTTATTATTAGGCGTCAAATCATGTGTACAGCACGTCCAAAAGATGTATTTTGGTGAGGATGGCCTTCAGCATATGGACCAGAGGACAGTACCAGAACATTTTAGGAGTCAAGAGCAGACTCGGATTTTCGAGCGAATGCTCCAGGGAGCTACTCTCGACACCTTTAAGTTGGTGCTGGAGGAAGACAGACCTGCCCGTGGTAGCATGTGGACTGAGACTCTTAGGCGATGGACTCTGGGTGGTGATCAGCTGCTACCTTTCTTTCATTTTTCAAGTGACTCGATATTACGAGAGACTGAATGTTCTCCAGAGTAGGACATTGACTTTTGCTGCTTGATTTATGTAACACAGGATAAATAGAGTATGTGTTACTATTGTTGGCACTCGTGTGTGTTAGTTTGTGAATCATCGTGTTCAACTCTGAACGGTTTTGAGGTGATGAGTAATTCGTGTATTGCGATGATGAAGTTTACTTATCTTTTGCAAATTTTTTGTAACAATCTAATTTAAAGGTTTCGCTTCTGCTCTCATAACTCCCAAAGTAACTTTACTGCATTTGATAATGGTATATTCTCTATGTAAATTAATTTTGCATCACTTCCTGTTTATTTGAGATATCCTTTCTTGAATAAACGTTATTAAACATAACGCTCTATCGGCAACAGGCTTGTCGCAGTGGTGGCACCGGTTCCCGTGAGATCACCGAAGATAAGCGCTGTCGTGCGTGGCCGGCAATCGGATGGGTGGCCATCCAGGTCATCGTGCGCTGTTGCTATTTTTCGGGGTGCATTAAGCCTCATGATGCCAATTGAGGAGCTACTCGACCGAATAGTAGTGGCTGCGGTCAAAGAAAACCATCGTAACGACTGGGAGAGCGGTGTGCTGACCACACGCCCCTCCTATCCGCATCCTCAACTGAGGATGACACGGAGGTCGGATGGTCTCGATGGGCCACTTGTGACCTGAAGACAGAGTGCTTTTATAATGCTCTGTCGTCCATATCAATTACAGATGTTACAATATAATCCATAGTACCAACTTATTCATTTACCTTTTACTTTGTTTTTATATGTATTTAAATAATTCACAATGTTACCCAATGCATAGACTGTTTAACTGCAGAATCACAGGTGCAGATTATTATTTGCACCGAATTAGCTGCACGGCTCGACCCTGTGACTACATCGTGCTGTTATTCTTAAACAGGGCCATTTATAGCCCAATTGCACAAATTACGAGTAATCAAAGGTAAAGACGCAACTGGTTTGCTCGTACGGGATGAGCAACTAACAAGCAATAACCGTTGGGTAGCATCGCGAAGTGAACGGACGTCCGGGTCTCGAATAAGAGAATGAAACAATTCGGTGACTTCAAACATCACAGTACACGATCTAGCTGGTCGCTTCATTAAGTGAATGATTGCGCAGCTGTGGCAGGTATAAGTATAAAAAAAAAAAAAAAAAAAAAAAAAACAAATAACCACAACGAGGTTGAGGGGGGGGGGGGGGGTCAAGACTCCAGTTTCTTATCGTGGCAGACTCGCTGCATAACAGCGGCCAGGATTCTGCACCAGCATTCTGCCTCCGTCAACCAGTGGCAGTGTTAACACAAAGCTTCGTCGAGATTCTAACTCCGTGTCCGACCTCTACCAGAAGTCATGGAGAAATGTTTACTACCTCAAGAATCCTACACTTAACCTACACTAGGTGCAGTGTTTCCATGCTTAGCCCTCGACGAATCACTGGGCACACACGAGACGCAGTTTCCTATTTGAAAAATTTGCAGTAAAATTTTAGCTCCCACCTGCTTGCCGAAAAGTGACGAACCAATCAGATTCACTCCTGCTTAAGGCGGAATGTGCACTTAAAACTACCCTCCCAGTGAAACTTCTTCCCCCACAAAAATTTAGACAGGCACGAATAATTTTATTTTCTGCCTGGGCGTAGCAAAGATGCTATTTGGCTCTTAAAGTGTTGCCGCTCGCTTTCGTCGGTCGCGGGCCAGATATTTATCCGCAGTGTGTTGTCAGCATGGTTAAGGGAGTGGCTGCGTGTACGGGCATCCACATACACCCAGGGTTTCTCGGTCGCAGATGCATTCTGAGAGTCATGTGTATAAGCAAACTACTTTGACATCAATTTTGATTAAACTATTAGCCAAACAAATAAATGGAACAGAAATTTTCGGCTATAAAACATCAGGAAAGCGTCGTGTACAAATAGTAACTTCAGGCAAGCAGTGTGTCATTGTGTCGTTTCGTTCCTTCCAGTGAACTCTTATAATAATAATAATAATAACACTCATATAATTACACAATGTTGGAGTGGAAAGCGTTGCAATTTTGCATTCTTTTCTAACTTTCGCCTCTAGTCAACCCTGTAACAGAGGTCCAATATATGTTCTTATTCCAGTTTTAAATTACAGTATTCATTTGTCAGTACTACGCTGTTATCCTTAAATTAAAAATAATATTTCGAAAACTAAGGTTTTTCCAAATCTTAAAGCTCATTTAAACGTAAAATATGATCATTTACCTAACAACAAATTTTTGATTGAAACTTAAAGGAACTGCGATTGAGAAATTCTTGTGAAAACTGAGTTTAATAATATGTTACATTATTACTCTGCTTCACCCCAGAAATCAGGTGTATTATCACAAATCAGTTACAAGCTAAATACATCAAAAAATATAAGGTATAGGAAACAACAACAATGGCAATTTTTATGACAAGTAAAACTGTGAAGACATCAAAGAAAGGTAAAACTTCTAAGGCTTTAGTGAACCCTTATTCATTTGCATGTATCATATACTATATGGTAAAAAAAGGATAATATGGAACACGACCGGTGAAGTGTGACTTAACTGTAAACGTGTTGTGTTAATATTTTTTTTATATATAGCGTTATGAACATCTTAAAATTCTGTATCTGATGAATTTACACTATATTTAATATGTCTCACAGCACTTAAAATTGTAGAAAGCGAAATATTTACGAACGCCGCGCAAGACACAACCTAATCTGAACCAACCACATTAACAACAATAACTGCTTACGGCGTTGCCTGCTGTGCGTTTCTTTATGTGATTCTAAAACCAGTCACTAGACTGATCTACCGAGCAAAAATCGTCGTGTGCTCCTAGGAACGCTGTCCTGTAGTTAAGACACGGCCCCCTGTACTATAATCTATGACTGGAGTCGTATGAGCCACAAAGTAAGTTAATGGCGCCTTCTCTACGAGATCAGTCAGTCCTGCAACAAGGATTTCGACTGTGGTGATTGTTGTGCAATTCACACTGTACTGAGACAGACCTTGAACTACGTAACTGTGAGCCGTCATGGGTAGAGCCCCTACCTCGAACGCCACATAGATTTTATTTCAAGTAGACTTTCTAACGGACCACGGATTTAGATCAATCTGAACAGATTGTCTAACAAAATACTTATTTTTCCCAATTTCGCAATGTTCAGTTCGCCATTCGCTATTTCTTCATATCTGTTCTCTTTTAGAATCAACGAGTAATCCATGATCCTGAGAATATATTAAATTTTCTGTGTCACAAGCGATTACTGAACTTTCAATGGTGTTGTAACTTCCGTGATTTGTATCTCCGACACATCATTCCTAGTTCCTATTACGTGCGTTTTCATTTAAGAGTGGATTATGCTACGAGATAAGATAGCATATGTTGTCAAATGTCCATTGCTTGAAGCTACTTTTATTTCAACCACATAGAGCTAAATGGGAAAATCATGTTACATTACGCAAATCGTTTACCGATATGCTTGTAATACAGAAGAATGAATTCGACAGTGCGCTCTAAAAAGTGTGTGCAGTTATCCCAATATTTCATTTAGCAATTCTGTTAATATTAACCTCCGAAACAATGAACGGAAAACATTTAGATAAGAGAGGGCAATATTACTACAGTAACACATCCGGGGCCATTTAAGTAGGCCGCTACCATCTGAACTATTTGGCTTTATCACAGAAACAATGTTATGCATAAAATTTCGTGTGTATTAGGTTTTTTCATTTTTCTGGTTGTAAAGAAGCTGACTTTCAACATGTTGTTAAAACTGTTCCTCTTTTAAAGTTTAATGTTTGCTAAAATTGGTCCATTCTGTCTCATAAATAATTCGAAAGAACACATGTTTAGAAATAAAGAAAAAGATACAGGTTACCTCTCAGAGAATGTGGCTAGATAGTAATTCACAAGGAAAGAGCAACTGGATGCGTAAGTTAATCTGCAAGCATTGGTATTTGCAGCGTGAACCATCTTGTAAGTCAAACATTGGGCAAACTCTTTTCTTCTTATAAATCCGCCTCCACGACACATGAAACGGAGAACAGATGAGTTCATACTGAAGGCAGGATTTTATCTAAATAGAAAGTGTGTATCGGTACATCTCTAAAAGATGCTTAATAATTAGTTTCCTTTCTGAAATGGAAATTTTGGAAATTTGTGGTAAGGTCTTATGGGACGAAATTGCTGAGGTCATCGGTCCCTAAGCTTACGCACTACTTAATCTAACGTAAACTAACTTACGCTATGGATAACACACACACACGCATACCTGAGGGAGGACTCGAACCTCTGACGGGGGGACCGTGACAATACGCCCAAAACCGCGCGGTTACCCGGCGTGTCGTCTGAAACGGAAACAGATGCGATAAAGAAAAATAAATATTCTAAAGTAAATTTAGAGTTACATCACAATGAGCCAAAAAGAGGTATGCCATAATCAGTATATTTGCTGAACTGAATGAAGTTCATTTTTTATACAATTAATTCTGAAAAAGACACATATATACCATCCCACACAACAGATTCTTTTTAGGAGAAATTAAGATATAAAAAAAGTGGTTATGACGTTGGGTCTGGTAATGTAAGCAAGATCTAAGAGGAAGCATTGAACTTTCGTAGGATTTTTCGATTTACTACAGGTTTTCAACAAAGTAAAAGGATAGAAGATGTTAGAAATCCTCAGAAAATTTACAGATATAAGCTTTAGCGAAAGATGAATAACAAAGCCGTATTCAGGGGAGACCATGGCACATTTGCGTCGATTTCACTAAGGAATTTTTAAAATTTTTTGGTTAAATTTATTCCGTCTGAAATTGTTTAGTCTTACAACATAGTTATTGAAGTTTAATTTGTTGTGTATGCTTCTAACTGAACATTACATTTAATAAGGCAATATACACTCCTGGAAATTGAAATAAGAACACCGTGAATTCATTGTCCCAGGAAGGGCAAACTTTATTGACACATTCCTGGGGTCAGATACATCACATGATCACACTGACAGAACCACAGGCACATAGACACAGGCAACAGAACATGCTCAATGTCGGCACTAGTACAGTGTATGCAGCAATGCAGGCTGCTATTCTCCCATGGAGACGATCGTAGAGATGCTGGATGTAGTCCTGTGGAACGGCTTGCCATGCCATTTCCACCTGGCGCCTCAGTTGGACCAGCGTTCGTGTTGGACGTGCAGACCGCGTGAGACGACGCTTCATCCAGTCCCAAACATGCTCAATGGGGGACAGATCCGGAGATCTTGCTGGCCAGGGTAGTTGACTTACACCTTCTAGAGCACGTTGGGCGGCACGGGATACATGCGGACGTGCATTGTCCTGTTGGAACAGCAAGTTCCCTTGCCGGTCTAGGAATGGTAGAACGATGGGTTCGATGACGGTTTGGATGTACCGTGCACTATTCAGTGTCCCTCGACGATCACCAGAGGTGTACGGCCAGTGTAGGAGATCGCTCCCCACACCATGATGCCGGGTGTTGGCCCTGTGTGCCTCGGTCGTATGCAGTCCTGATTGTGGCGCTCACCTGCACGGCGCCAAACACGCATACGACCATCATTGGCACCAAGGCAGAAGCGACTCTCATCGCTGAAAACGACACGTCTCCATTCGTCCCTCCATTCACGCCTGTCGTGACACCACTGGAGGCGGGCTGCACGATGTTGGGGCGTGAGTGGAAGACGGCCTAACGGTGTGCGGGACCGTAGCCCAGCTTCATGGAGACGGTTGCGAATGGTCCTCGTCGATACCCCAGGAGCCCTCGCTCAAAGTCCGTCAACTGCACATACGGTTCACGTCCACGCTGTCGCGGCATGCTACCAGTGTTAAAGACTGCGATGAAGCTCCGTATGCCACGGCAAACTGGCTGACACTGACGGCGGCGGTGCACAAATGCTGCGCAGCTAGCGCCATTCGACGGCCAGCACCGCGGTTCCTGGTGTGTCTGCTGTGCCGTGCGTGTGATCATTGCTTGTACAGCCCTCTCGCAGTGTCCGGAGCAAGTATGGTGGATCTGACACGCCGGTGTCAATGTGTTCTTTTTCCCATTTCCAGGAGTGTAATATTATATACGTTCAAGTAGAGTGCGTAAATGTGCCCCAAGTATGGGATAAGTTTACCCGCCTAAAAGGATGCGTTTATGCATATCAAAGAACACAATAATGAGTACACGAAACACTCTACTAAAATTGTCAAAAGAAGTTTCATTGACAGTAGACAAAACTACATATTTAGTTACATCAATTAACATGATAAATTACAAACATTTTACTTGAGTGAACAAACATTTTGTTGAATCTCCACTTTTAGCATAAAATAGCCTAAAAATTTTTAATGTTAATTAAAGTTTTATTCAACATTAATGTCAGAGGTGTAACAAAAAATGTGATTCCTGAGGCAAAGCACGTGAGCTCACCTTTTAAAACTGAAGCACGGTACCCATCCTTGATTTCTTTTTAAATCCTAAATACAATGGCTAGACTGATACAGGTTATAACAGAAAGGATGAAGACTTGGATGGAACTTTTGTTGAGACAGGAGTGCTCCATAACAGACGCTTTTGGAGGACCAGTTGTGAGAGGAGATTTAGAGGAAGGAGGAGATACAAGGTGGCAGACGATGTAATGAGAAACTGAAATTACGCGGATCTGAAGAGGACAACAGAAGACAGAATAGTATGGAGAGTTATCATGTGAAATCCTGGCTTTTGACAAAACGCCATGCATGTGACTAGAAGATGGCCTATCCACAATTTTCATTCTTCTGGCTTTTGGCAATTTATTGCTCCTATCAGTCGTTACTCTCACCGAATTTATTCTCTCTGCTTGAGATTCTTTGGATTCAACAGCTTTTTCAGGAATTCCAACCTAGTATACTCCTGTGCCTTCGTGTTTTTTGGACTGCGTTTCCTACTGCTGTTATATTAAAGTTTCTGTGACTCGAGTTATCAGTTAGGACTGCCCCATCGCCATGTTTTAATTAATTTCAAAACCACAGAAGTAACTTTCAGCGTTTCAAATTATACAAATAAATCTTGTAAAGTAGAATAATCTGCTGTAAGCGAACATATCTGTTCTCAGTTCTAATACTTGTGCTCCCTAGGAGCTTCGATATGTGAGTAAAAAAATCTACCCGCCGTGCACGAATGCACAAATATCCTCTTCACACTGAACGTGCCCTCAGCTGGTGTCCTGAAGTTCGTGAGAGCACTTAGTAGACAGCAGTACTAATCTTACATTCCCGGCAGCGTCCCAGTAAAAATGGGTCCCAATTAAAGTGTTCTACATAAACGTGCCCCGTGCGTAAATGTTCCATGGTCCCCCTTCAGTAACCAAGAAAAAGCAATGGAAGAACAAAAGAGCAGCTCTCGGCTTAAAAACGGCTTGAAATAGAGATACAGCTGCTGCCCTTATTACTTACTCATTACATCGAATAACCTATGACAGAAATAAAAGAAATAATCAAGAGTGGGATTAAAATTTAGAGGACGTCCGTGAATGATGATGCTGTGCACAGTAAAAGTGAGGAAGGATTACAGAAGCTGGCAATGAACAGTCAATTAAGTACAGTACACAGACTAACATGAAACGACAGGAAGACGAAATTAACGTAAAGTAGGAACAATGACAACAGCGACCACTTAGCAGCTAAACTGATACCTTGGTAGCAGAGTAACTCACGATGGAAGAATGTACGAGGATGTAAGGAGCAGAGTAGCTTAGAAAGACCATTCGTTCGTAAATCAAAGCCGGCCGGAGTGGCCGTGCGTTTCTAGGCGCTACAGTCTGGAACCGAGCGACCGCTACGGTCGCAGGTTCGAATCCTGCCTCGGGCATGGATGTGTGTGATGTCCTTAGGTTAGTTAGGTTTAAGTAGTTCTAAGTTCTAGGGAACTGAAGACCTTAGAAGTTAAGTCGAATGGTGCTCAGAGCCATTTGAACCATTTGAACCTAAATCAAACATAGCTCTTATTTTGAGAAAGTAGTTTCTGAGAGAGTACGCCAGGAGCACATAAGTAAATTAAGGACTTCAGGAAAATTGGAAAGAAGAGAATCTAAATGTTTCAGATGTGCTTATATAAAATTGCCGAAAAGTAACTTTACTGATTAGAACTACCGAGGCTTTCCGCAAAATCGATGAGGAAAGGGGTATGTGGAAAAAATTAGCTAGAAGAAGAGAGGATGTTTGGAGAAGTATTGACACAGTAGTACAGGTATCCGCAGACGATAAAAACAGCAAAGGAAGGCAGAAACTGAAATAAAGGCTACAAAATAATTCAGGACACTGAGTAGAAGTGCTATTCTGACGTCAAGGGTTCGTACGGAAGGGGCTGTTGAGGAGGGCCAGGCCATCCAGTCAGTAGGCTGATGACAGAAATTCATGTGCTGACACAACATATCTTACGGATACTTTCTCTGAAACCATACAGCTAACTTAGCTTACCGCCACTTTCTCTGAAATCATACATATCCAGGAGAGCGGAAGGATTAGAGGCTTCCTGCTTCAGTATACAGAGTGGATGATCATGGCTTATATATATATTTTGTGTCATCTGTGTTCTGACTGGTTTGATACGGCCCGCCACGAATTCCTCTTCTGTGCCAATCTCTTCGTCTCAGAGAAGCACTTGCAATCCGCATCCACAATTATTAGGTGAATGTATTCCAATCTCTATCTTCCTCTACAATTTTTGCATTCTACAGATCCCTCTAGTAGCATGGAAGTCATTCCCTCATGTCTTAACAGATGTCTTATTATCCTTTCCCTTCTCCTTATCAGTTATTTCCACATATTCTTGACCGCCCCTATTATGCGCAGAACTTCCTTACTCCTTACCTTAACAGTTCACCTAATTTTCAACATTCATCTGTAACACAACATCTCAAATGCTCTGATTCTCTTAAGTTCCGGTTTTCCAAATCCTATGTTTCACAAACATACAATGATACACTCTAGACGTACGTTTTCAGAAATTTCTTCCTCAAATTAAGGCCTATGTTTGATACTAGTAGACTTCTCTTGTCCAGGAATGCTCTTTTTGCCGTTGCTAGTGTGCTTTTGAAGTCCTCGTTGCTCCGTCTGCCATTGATTGTTTTACTGCCTAGGTAGCAGAATTCCTTAACTTCATCTACTTCGTGACCATCAATCCTGAAGTTAAGTTTCTCTCGGTCCTCATTTCTGCTGCATCTAATTACTTTCGTCTTTCTTCGATTTACTCTTACTCCGTATTCTGCACTCATTAGATTTTTCATTCCCTTCAGCAGATCATGTAATCAGTTTCCCTCAGGATAGCAATGTCATCAGGGAATCGTACCATCAATATCCTTTCACCTTGAATTTTAATTCCACTCCTTAACCTTTCTTTCATTTCCATCACTGCCTCTTCGATGTACAGATTGAACAGTAGTGGGAAGACTGCATCTACATCTACATCTACATCCATACTCCGCAAGCCACCTGACGGTGTGTGGCGGAGGGTACCCTGAGTACCTCTATCGGTTCTCCCTTCTATTCCAGTCTCGTATTTTACGTGGAAAGAAGAATTGTCGGTATGCTTCTGTGTGGGCTCTAATCTCTGTGATTTTATCCTCATGGTCTCTTCGCGAGATATACGTAGGAGGGAGCAATATACTGCTTGACTCTTCAGTGGGGGTATGTACTCGAAACTTTAACAAAAGCCCGTACCGGGCTACTGAGCGTCTCTCCTGCAGAGTCTTCCACTGGAGTTTATGTATCATCTCCGTAACGCTTTCGCGATTACTAAATGATCCTGTAACGAAGCGCGCTACTCTCCGTTGGATCTTCTCTATCTCTTCTATCAACCCCATCTGGTGAGGATCCCACACTGCTGAGCAGTATTCAAGCAGTGGGTGAACAAGCGTACTGTAACCTACTTCTTTGTTGTCGGATTGCATTTCCTTAGGATTCTTCCAATGAATCTCAGTCTGGCATCTGCTTTACCGACGATCAACTTTATATGATCATTCCGTTTTAAACCACTCCTAATGCGTACTCCCAGATAATTTATGGAATTAACTGCTTCCAGTTGCTGACCTGCTACTTTGTAGCTAAATGATAAGGGACCTATCTTTCTATGTATTCGCATCACATTACACTTGTCTACATCGAGATTCGATTGCCATTCCGTGCACCATGCGCCAATGGCTCCAGATCCTCCTGCATTTCAGTACAATTTTCCATTGTTGCAACCTCTCGATACACCACAGCATCATCTGCAAAAAGCCTCAGTGAACTTCCGATGTCATCCACCAGGTCATTTATGTATATTGTGAATAGCAACGGTCCTATGACACTCCCCTGCGGTACACCTGAAATCACTCTTACTTCGGAAGACTTCTCTCCATTGAGAATGACATGCTGCGTTCTGTTATCTAGGAACTCCTCAATCCGACCACACAATTGATCTGATAGTCCGTATGCTCTTACTTTGTTCATTAAACGACTGTGGGGAAATTTGTCAATCGCATTGCGGAAGTCAAGAAACACGGCATCTACCTGTGAACCCGTGTCTAAGGCCCTCTGAGTCTCGTGGACGAATAGCGCGAGCTGGGTTTCACACCACCGTCTTTTTTAAACCTATGCTGATTCCTACAGAGTAGATTTCTAGTCTCCAGAAAAGACATGTACGCGAACATAATACATGTTCCAATATTCTACAACTTATCGACGTTAGAGATATAGGTCTATAGTTCTGCACATCTGTTCGACGTCCCTTCTTGAAAACGGGGATGACCTGTGCCCTTTTCCAATCCTTTGGAACGCTTCGCTCTTCTAGAGACCTACGGTACACCGCTGCAAGAAGGGGGGCAAGTTCCTTCGCGTACTCTGTGTAAAATCGAACTGGTATCCCATCAAGACCAGCGGCCTTTCGTCTCTTGAGCGATTTTAATTGTTTCTCTATCCCTCTGTCGTCTATTTCGATATCTACCATTTTGTCAACTGTCCGACAATCTAGAGAAGGAAGCACAGTGCAGACTTCCTCTGTGAAACAGCTTTGGAAGAAGACATTTAGTATTTCGGCCTTTAGTCTGTCATCCTCTGTTTCAGTACCATTTTGGTCACAGAGTGTCTGGACATTTTGTTTTGATCCACCTACCGCTTTGACATAGGACCAAAATTTCTTAGGATTTTCTGCCAAGTCAGTACATCGAACCTTACTTTCGAATTCATTGAAAGCCTCTCGCATAGCCCTCCTCACACTACATTTCGCTTCGCGTAATTTTTGTTTGTCTGCAAGGCTTTGGCTATGTTTATGTTTGCTGTGAAGTTCCCTTTGCTTCCGCAGCAGTTTTCTAACTCGGTTGTTGTACCACGGTGGCTCTTTCCCATCCCTTACGATCTTGCTTGGCACATACTCATCTAACGCATATTGTACGATGGTTTTGAACTTTGTCCACTGATCCTCAAGACTATCTGTACTTGAGACAAAACTTTTGTGTTGAGCCGTCAGGTACTCTGTAATCTGCTTTTTGTCACTTTTGCTAAACAGAAAATCTTCCTACCTTTTTTAATACTTCTATTTACGGCTGAAATCATCGATGCAGTAACCGCTTTATAATCGCTGATTCCCTGTTCTGCATTAACTGATTCAAATAATTCGGGTCTGTTTGTCACCAGAAGGTCTAATATGTTATCGCCACGAGTCGGTTCTCTGTTTAACTGCTCAAGGTAGTTTTCAGATAAAGCACTTCAAAATATTTCACTGGATTTTGTCCCTGCCACCCGTTATGAACGTTTGAGTCTCCCAGTCTATATCCGGCAAATTAAAATCTCCACCCAGAACTATAACATGGTGGGGAAATCTTCTCGAAATATTTTCCAAATTATTCTTCAGGTGCTGAGCCACAACAGCTACTGAGCCCGGGGGTCTATAGAGGCATCCAATTACCATGTCTGAGCCTGCTTTAACCGTGACCTTCACCCAAATCATTTCACAATTAGAATCTCCGTCAATTTCCTTCGATATTATTGCACTTCTTATCGCTATAAACACGCCTCCCCCTTCACTGTCCAGCCTGTCTCTGCGGTATACATTCCAATCTGAGTTTAGCATTTCATTACTGTTTACATGTGGTTTCAGCCAACTTTCTGTCCCTAGTACTAAATGGGCGTTGTGACCGTTTATTAATGAGAGCAGTTCTGGGACCTTTCTATAGACGCTCCTGCAGTTTACTATTAACACATCCATGTCTTACACCCGAGCACTTCATTCTTGGTCATGCACTCGCATTATTCCCTCTTGGCTCCTGTGCATATTATGTATTACCCTTCTCTTCCTACAGCTTACCCCGGTTTTTCTCAGAATTTCCAACAGCTTCCACAATTTTACATTGTCGAAGGCATTTTCGAGGTCGACAAATCCTGTGAACGTGTCTCGACTTTCCTTTAGTCTTGCTTCCATTATCAACCGCAACGTCAGAACTGACTCTCCCGTGCCTTTACCTTTTCTAAAGCCAAACTGATCATAATGTAGCATATCTTCAATTTTCTTTTCCATTCTTCTGTATAATATTCTTGTCAGAAACTTGGATGCATGAGCTGTTTAGCTGATTGTGCCATAACTCTCGCACTTGTCAGCTCTTGCACTCTTCAGAATCGTGTGGATGATATTTTTACGAAAGTCAGATGGCATGACGCGAGAGTCATACATTCTACATACCAACGTGAATAGTCGTTTTGGTACCGCTTCCCCCAAAGATTGCAGAAATTCTGATGAAATGTTATTTATCCCTTCTGTCTTATTTGTCCTCTTACAAATTCTGATTCTAATACGCGGTCCCCTATGTCTTCTAGATCGACTCCTGTTTCATCTTCTTTCACATCATACGAATCTTCCCCCTCGTAGACGCTTTCAATGTATTCTTTCCACCTATCCGCCCTTACCTCTGCATTTAGCAGTGGAATTCCCGTTGCACTCTTAACGTTACCACATTTGCTTTTAATGTCACCGAACGTTGTTTTGACTTTCCGGCATGCTACATCTGTCCTTTTGACAATCATTTCTTTTTCGATTTCTTCACATTTTTATGTAGTCATTTCATCTTAGCTTCCCTGCATTTCCTATTTATTTCATTTTTCAGCGACTTGTATTTCTGTATTCCTGAGTTTCCCAGATCATTATTGTTCTTCCTCCTTTCATCGATCAAATGAAGTATTTCTTCTGTTACCCATGGTTTCTTCGCAATTACCTTTTTTGTACCTATGTTTTCTTTTCCAACTTCTGTTATGGTCCCTTTTAGAGAAGTCCATTCCTCTTCAACTGTACTGCCTACTGAGCTATTTCTTACTGCTGTCTCAATAGTCTTAGAGAACTTCGAACGTATCTCATCATTCCTTAAAACTTCGGTATCCCACTTCTCAGCGTATTGATTCTTCCTGACTAATGTCTTAAGCTTCAGCCTATTCTTAATCACCACTATATTGTGATCTGTGTCTATATCTGCTCCTGGGTACGCCTTACAATCCAATATCTGATTTCGGAATCTCTGCCGACTATGATGTAATCGATCTTCCGGTTTCACCCCGCGTTTTCTAAGTATACTGCCTTCTCTTGTGATTCTTGAACAGAGTATTCGCTATTACTAGCTGAAACTTGTTACAGAGCTCAGTTAGTCTTTCTCCTGTCTCATTGCTTGTCCAAAGCCCATATTGTTCTGTAACATTTTCTTCTACTCTCTCCCCTGAAACCGCTTTCCTGTCTCCCACGACTATTACACTCAACAGTCTTCCTTATATTTTCGTGATTCCGTTTATTACACATTTCCGCGCTGGTTTTAGTATTTCAGCATCACACAGAGCCTCTGGTCTCACTCGTGGAAAAAATGTCCGATTTTATTGTCCAGTGATAAAGCCTTCCTCTTGAATACTTTTCCGATGTTCTGGAATGTATCGTACCTCTAGATTATTTTTTTCATTGCTGTTGATGCCCCTCACCTAAATATTTGAATGAGCTGTCTTCTTATTTTTTTGTTCTGATTTACGACTAATTTCTGTGAACAATATTTAACTTTTGCTATATTGGACGTTTGGGGAAGAATTTATAATCCGTTTGCTCTTACTTCCGCTGTTACGAGTTCTGTTTGGATTTTGGCATTTTCTGGTGTGTCTGTTATCAAGGCATGTCATCGGCGAATGTTGTCGTTCTGGTTTCCCAGTTAGACGGTTTTCGTGTCGGATTTCTTCCAGCCTTTAATGACTTTGTCCAGGACGCAGCTGAAAAGCAAAGAGATCAGTTCATCCCCCTGGCTCACTCTTTTTTTTTATCTAAAAGGTTTTAGAAAATTCTCTACTAAATGCGACTGTAAATGAAGTATTTGTTAAAGTGTCGCGGATAAAATTTATATTTTACGTATCTAAATACACTCCTGGAAATTGAAATAAGAACACCGTGAATTCATTGTCCCAGGAAGGGCAAACTTTATTGACACATTCCTGGGGTCAGATACATCACATGATCACACTGACAGAACCACAGCAACATAGACACAGGCAACAGAGCATGCACAATGTCGGCCCTAGTACAGTGTATATCCACCTTTCGCAGCAATGCAGGCTGCTATTCTCCCATGGAGACGATCGTAGAGATGCTGGATGTAGTCCTGTGGAACGGCTTCCCATGCCATTTCCACCTGGCGCCTCAGTTGGACCAGCGTTCGTGATGGACGTGCAGACCGCGTGAGACGACGGTTCATCCAGTCCCAAACATGCTCAATGGGGGACAGATCCGGAGATCTTGCTGGCCAGGGTAGTTGACTTACACCTTCTAGAGCACGTTGGGTGGCATGGGATACATGCGGACGTGCATTGTCCTGTTGGAACAGCAAGTTCCCTTGCCGGTCTAGGAATGGTAGAACGATGGGTTCGATGACGGTTTGGATGTACCGTGCACTATTCAGTGTCCCCTCGACGATCACCAGAGGTGTACGGCCAGTGTAGGAGATCGCTCCCCACACCATGATGCCGGGTGTTAGCCCTGTGTGCCTCGGTCATATGCAGTCCTGATTGTGGCGCTCACCTGCACGGCGCCAAACACGCATACGACCATCATTGGCACCAAGGCAGAAGTGACTCTCATCGCTGAAGACGACACGTCTCCATTCGTCCCCCCATTCACGCCTGTCGCGACACCACTGGAGGCGGGCTGCACAATGTTGGGGCGTGAGCGGAAGACGGCCTAACGGTGTGCGGGACCGTAGCCCAGATTCATGGAGACGGTTGCGAATGGTACTCGCCGATACCCCAGGAGCAACAGTGACCGTAATTTGCTGGGAAGTGGCGGTGCGGTCCCCTACGGCACTGCGTAGGATCCTACGGTCTTGGCGTGCATCCGTGGGTCGCTGCGGTCCGGTCCCAGGTCGACGGGCACGTGCACCTTCCGCCGACCACTGGCGACAACATCGATGTACTGTGGGGACCTCACGCCCCACGTGTTGAGCAATTCGGCGGTACGTCCACCCGGCCTCCCGCATGCCCACTATACGCCCTCGCTCAAAGTCCGTCAACTGCACATACGGTTCACGTCCACGCTGTCGCGGCATGCTACCAGTGTTAAAGACTGCGATGGAGCTCTGTATGCCACGGCAAACTGGCTGACACTGACGGCGGCGGTGCACAAATGCTGCGCAGCTAGTGGCATTCGGCAGCCAACACCGCGGTTCCTGGTGTGTCCGCTGTGTCGTGCGTGTGATCATTGCTTGTACAGCTCTCTCGCAGTGTCCGGAGCAAGTATGGTGGGTCTGACACACCGGTGTCAATGTGTTCTTTTTTCCATTTCCAGGAGTGTATATTTGTTTTATAATATTGATGAGTAATTTTCTGTTAATGTGAAACGTACACTTTTTTAAATCTAATGTAACAGTCATACCTTTGTTCCTGGCTTGTTTTCATCTGCGGGACAGAGTTTTATGTATGTGTCGTAGCAAGCCTTAGACAATAGTTTAATAGATTTGATTTGTGGAGAACATCGACTGGATACTGCGACATATAAAGAATAATAGATCAGTTCAGTTATATGGAATATTTAGAAGGCTTCCATGTCCATATGAGGCTCGAGATGTAGTCGGTACAATTGCAAAACATAATGAAATTTTCATTTTATTTTGAATAGTACAGAGTGATAGTTAAATATTAAAATGTATAAAACTCGGTGCTTACAAATGACACTAGCTTGCCTGCCGGATTTGAATTACGATGTTACTGCTGTCAGATTGGCTTACCAAAATGGTATCGATAAATAGGGTGAGGGACGCTGTGCTCTGACATGAGTAATAGGCTTCTAGCGGGTGGTGTACGGAAACCCTTGAGGATATGTCTTCGTCGATGTCTCTCATTGAGTCTGCGTCTTTCAGCGACTGTCTTTAGCTTGTGTTTCTGTCTTGAAGTACTAGTTTTAACATGGGACCTCATTCTTCGGGCAACAACACAGCTCTGAGATTCCAAAGCTGTTCGCTGCATGGTCTGTTTTTCCGACACCATCTTTCATATTCCTCTTGTCGTGTCTATAGTAACTGAAGTGATAATATTACTGCATTTATTCTCCTTGAAATAACTGGGACCTTCATGACGTCTCTTACATCTAACTAAACATCCCTACGTATTCTCTTGATACCAATAATTATGATAGCAATAAATTTAAATGCATCAATAATAACAATTAACAGGAGACATGGTAGTCTAAAATACAGTAACGGAATATGTAATGAACAAATTAAGATTGATAATATAGTTAATTTGTCTGAATAATAGTGAAGCGTAATGGAGAAAAGTTTGTAAATAAATGGCAGCTGCAGACAGGAAAGTAAAGAGGAAGACACAGGGAGAGAGTCATCTTGATAGGTTAAAGACAAATGATATTCACCTTCACGTAACCTGCGCCAGTAAACAGGGAATTAGCAGTGTATTGTGCTTTTGGAACAGAAACTAGTTATCTCATAGTCCTACAGAGAAAGGCAGGTATACAGAACAGAATTTAAAATTACACATATGTGGAGCCCACATGCTGCACGTACAAATTCTTGTGTTGCAATTATGAAATGGTGATATGAAAGAAGACTTATTGAACTGTGAAACAACTAAGAAAGTAACGAAAACACAGCTGTGCGGAAATCTCGTCGCTTATCCGGTTATCTAATACCTAAAAGATCGTAGGAATTACTAATATATCCAAGTAAACTTACCTTACACATATAGTCATAACTAACTAGTACAGATTGGATTTTTACTTCACTACACCAAATCACCAAATGATTATTAATATCATTTGTAAATCCTTTTCAACTCTCTAACTTATATTTTAGTAAAATCCGTAGAGAAAATAAATCGGAGTGATCATCAATTTGGTCGGTTTGAAAAACACAGAATTACTAACTTAAACTTCTGCGTCCATTACGACAGTCAATAAAATTTTTCTGGATTTCTCTCCGAATTGTCAATATGTAAAACTAGCGACTTTTCGGTCACTGTTGCAAGTGACCTTCAGTAAACAAGATCACCCTCAAGAAGGTCACTTGCAAACAGTGACCGAAACGTTGGTAGTTTTACATACTGACAATGCGGTCACAAACCTAGGAAAATTTTATTGATATTCACAGAGAGAATTAATAGACATGTCCATATTAAAAGTATTTTGGATTAGACGTAATAATTCGTGCTACGTCTCTGAGAAGGAACGACATTCCTTTCTACCACACAGTATACATTACGTTCTCTATGTGTTTAACGCATCATTAAATAAGAATTTTTCTCTAGTGAGCTATTCAGAATTGCCACAAGTCACCTTAAGTTCATTTAACAGTCTTCCTGAGATAAGTAAAGGTTTGCTTAAATTACCGCTACCAGTCACAAACTTCGTCAACTATTGTATTACTTATTTATTTAGCGACATGTTTCGAGGGAATTCCTTATCTACAGACTGAATGACATTACAAAAACAACTTTACAATAAGGTCATACTGATGTTACATAGTCTTTTTATAAATGTTGTGTTCATCCTGTGGAGGAAGAAAAAACTTATGAAGAGGCGGTGTCACTTTGGAAGCTGGACTGACATCGCCTCTTACTAAGTTTTCCCCTCTTCCACAGGATGAACACAGCATTTATACAAAAAATGGTTCAAACGGCTCTGAGCACTATGGGACTTAACATATGTGGTCATCAGACGCCTAGAACTTAGAACTACTTAAACCTAACTAACCTAGGGACATCACACACATCCATGCCCGAGGCAGGATTCGAAACTGGGACCGTACCAGTCGCGCGGTTCCGGAATGCGCGCCTAGAACCGCTAGACCACCGCGTCCGGCACAGCATTTATAAAAAGACTAAGTAACATCAGTACGATCTTATTGTAAAAATGATTTTGTAATAACATTTAGCCAGAAGATGAGGTATTCCCTCGACACATGTCGCTAAATAAATAAGTAATACAATAGTTGACAAGGTTTGTGACTGGTAGCGGAAATTTAAAAAACTTTACATATTTATTGAGACAATCACGGTCTAAAATTAGTCAAAATGGCTTCAAAGTCTTTCTGAGCCTGAATATCCGAGTCATGTATTGTAGCGATCCATTTCACCAAGCAGTATCTGACATGGATCCGACGATTCACCGCTCAGTGAGGTGGGACAAATACTTGGAGTAGAGGTACCCGGTCAGTAGCATTTGCAGAATTTTGCGCTATTTTTCAACACGTTAAGATCTTTCTACGACCACTTCACGGACATCAGTTTCTGTACAAATGAAGCCATTTGCTCGGACATAGTGGTAACATTTGCAGGGGGAAGGTTATACTCAAGTAACAGTAAAGCCGTCATTTGTTCACTATGATCTCGCAGAACACTTCATTCGATAGAGCCGATCAAGACTGACACTACACAGTTACGACTAGGCAATAATAAACAGTTGCACATCGAAGAGCGTTGTAAGCCTAATTAGGGTGCAAATCTGAGTTACTTTGCTGTATGTCCAGGGTTCAGGCAACAAGCAGACATTAAAATATCACCCTAAGTACTTGATGTGGACAAGCAACTCAGTCACCCAAAAACAATGCACTGATATTGCGCCCGCATCTCGTGGTCGTGCGGCAGCGTTCTCTCTTCCCGCGCCCGGGTTCCCGGGTTCTATTCCCTGCGGGTCGGGGATTTTCTCTGCGTCGTGATGGCTGGGTGTTGTGTGTTGTCCTTAGGTTAGTTAGGTTTAAGTAGTGCTAAGTTCTACGGGACTGATGACCATAGATGTTAAGTCCCACAGTGCTCAGAGCCATTTGAACCATTTGAACCAATGATATTGCGATTATTATCTCGAATGGATGACCTAAAGGTCACCGTCTGTCGCACCTAAACATTTACTCTTATCGTGGAAAGTGGAAGTAGTTACCGAATACACCTTACCCACTCAAGCCAGCTGAAACCACGAATACGGACAACGTAGCCATACTAACAACATTTGCGATGTACATTTGACGATCGATGCCACCTCACATATCATCTATGCTCGCAACAAGCAAATAATTTTTAGTAATTTTTAGTGAAACACTGTAAAGTTCCAAGATGAAATGAAAGGAATTGTGGAGTAACTGATTGAAGTTTCTGTAACTATAGGAGCACAGTGTGGATTGCGACACCACCTACGTCAATGAAGCCCTTTAGGCACGTGATCCTGTGGACATCAGTAAACATAATGGGTTTGCTTCTTTACATGATTCAGTTAACATATTTTTATGAAACATGGGTTACTACTCTCTGGTCCGAAAACAGATGACAACCTTCGTTTCAAAGAGTGGAGAACATTATTCGTATTCAAGACAAGCACGCAGGAATAGAGATTCAAGATACATTTAAAACTGGGTGTTGGACAAAGAATTTTATGAAAGGAATTACAGATGTGTCACAACGATATTCAAAATCAAATTAATGCATAGATAACTGATCCTTACGTAATCTGTACAACGAGTATTGCTGGAACATGTATGCATCAAGTTAGCTCCTACGCTTCGACACCTCATTATTTTGAAAACGTTACGTTAAATCTCTGACGTATTTAATTGAATATTGAAATATTCGGTGCGCTACATAGTATTTTCTGAAATAATGGAGGTATGAATAACCCGAAGACCGGAAAGAGAATTTTATACGAAAAATCTGCGTTGTTAGAACAGCTAACACTTCCAACACGAAAGATGAGCTTTGTTTTCCATTCGTTATTCTAATTAAATTGTGAAGTGCATTATTTTATCCGTATCCGTCACAAGCAGATAACGTACAACTCTTAACAAAATATATTATGTTAAGTATTTCTGATGCAAAAAGAGCCAGAAGGTAGAATAATCGAATAGCATCTGATGTTTTTCTAGGAGTGATTGCATCAAAATGGAAAGCTCGCAATATCAGCAAACATGTAATCAGGTCACATACAACAATACACACTAGATAGACTACAATGCATAGCCTTAATCGTAGCGCTACTGTTCTTTGGATCTTGTATACAACGTATAAAGAGTATATAAGTCAAGAGTAACCAGATAGAACGTAAACGAGTATTTGGTAAAGACTATTAGATTGCAAATAATTGGTATGATTTTCAAAATCACAGTTGTCGAAGTATGTAAACGATTCAGTCATTTATATGAACGCAGGCTTTCATCACATGAATTACAGTCGGTAAATTACTTCTGCACCGTTAATCCCGACGTAGATCCTTTGTGATAGTGACGGTAAAGTCTCGCACTTAAAAGAATTCAAGCGAGACATGATACGCATGAAGAGCTCACCCATAGATGTACGAAGTATCTAAGTCCATATGATATATCTTATGTCATTAAAAGGAAATGAACATCACAAAAAGCACAATGCAAAAGCATGATAGCAATAAAAGCGTTCAGAAAGATATTCCATCTATCAACCTTGTGGTTCAATGTAAACTATGCCTGTGTGATCTTTCACTAACGAGTTTCCTCTGTTGATAGTAATTTCCCAGCTTATTCTCCTTATTACCCCGCTACGTAACATATCTGTCAACTTAACATTTGCATTATTTATTAAGATCATATTCCAATAGTTTGAAGTTTATTCTGTTCCTGTGTTTTCCCACGGTCGACACTGCATTTTCATATTCCAGCCGTACATCTTCAGGAATTTCCTCTGCTCTGAAACACACAGAAAATATTTTGTTCAAGAAATTAATCTTTTCTTGTTTACTTGAACCATATGATTTAGTCTTACTTTCTGGAGAGCAGAATTCTGTCACTTCCGGTACCGAGTGTCCTCAATTACTACCACAGTTCACACAATATTCGAATCTTCGCAACTCTTCGTCGCCTTCATTTAAGCTGTGTGTACCTGAATCCATCTTTGGTATAGTTTACTGATTTCATTCAAACAGTTTTTCTACAAGTTATTTGCCTTCAACCAAAAGAGAGTACAGCGTCAGCAAAACTTACAGGTCCTGGAATTTTATTTTATTTTGCTTTGTCACTTTCTTGAAATGCATGTTACGAACAATACTCATAAGATCCTGGACTGACCTGTATCCTTTTAAAGGAACCTAATTTCTCGTTTGGTTACAGTCAATATTTGTACTGTTGGACGGCAGTTTGTGCCCAAACTGTCACGTGACCTATTTTACAATGTAATGTGCACATCCCAGTAATCAGTACAGTCGATCCTTTAACGCTACATGATAACTGCAGGCAATATACACAATTGCCAATGATTCCACAAATAATTAGTTCTGTGCATTTCCTTTTATTACAGTGAGTGGGACCAATTATTTTTGCAGCCTTGGAAACTCATTCTAATTGGACATGGAAGTTAAGTTAAAATAACCAGAGGGAGATAAACGTGTGCGGCACTGAAAGCGGCCCTCCCAGAGAGGCAGAGGACACAGAATTTCCTACATCCTGTTTCCATGCAGTAGGCACCTCAGAGGCAATCTGTGTGCTGTAAGTGCAAGAAAGTACTTTATTTTGTAGTTAGATGAGCACAGCTACTGGTTAACCATGACAAAATCTGTGAGTGTAGGAGGTTGCTTCATTTATTTACAAAATAATTATTGGTCGGAACTCAGAAAGCGTTCTGTAATTGGCAGATGCGATTCCTATGCTGGCAGAGAAAACGAAGTTCCGAAGTTTAGTTAGAGGACACTTTGCTACATAGATATTAAAGAAAAGGCACTTGCTGCTGGAGCATCGAAGAGGAGATACTTGCTGACATATTTTCACAGAGAGGGATGTGTTCATCTTATGGTAGAGTACAGATGGCGAGTAAGATCAGAATTTCAAGCCGTTACTGGCGTCTTCCACATTCTCCAATACGACAGTGAAGTTACGGTGGTCAACTTACAGTTGGGTTTAATTGCACCGTTTTATCATTTGTATGCAGATAGAAGCTTTCAGTATTCTGTTATATATTTGGTGACTTTACTGGTGTTCGTATTTACTTTCTTGAGATTATTTAAAGTACTAACCCTTTTCGCAATTCTAGGCTGCATCCCTGAAACAGTTTCGTGTTATGCTTTAATGTATGTACCCACCTGTGCCACAGCTATGATTCATAATTACAATCTTCTGTTTACTTGTTAGACTTTAACAAGCTTAATTCAGTGGGTAATTCATTTGCTTGTTGTCTTACGGTAATAAACCTAACTGTTATAGTGACTTGTTTTCTTTTTAATTACATGAGCGCCTTTATTAATATATTTATGTGTATGACATTGATTTGGTCATTGCTATGATAAGATTCGCTGATGTGTAGCCGAGCGGTTCTAGGCGCTTCAGTCTGTAACCGCGCGACCGCTACGGTCGCAGGTTCAAATCCTGCCTCGGGCATGGATGTGTGTGATGTCCTTAGGTTAGTTGGTTTAAGTAGTTCAAAGTTCTAGCGGACTGGTGACCTCAGCAGTTAAGTCCCATAGTGTTCACAGCCATTTGAACCATTTGATTTGATCCGCTAAATGGAATGAACAGTTTAATGAGTGCAGAACATGAACTGAAAGTAAATCGAAGAAAGATGAAAGCAACTAAAAGTAGCAGAAACGGGAACTGCGCGAAATTTACTTTTTGTGATCAAGCCGCGCGGGATTAGCTGAGCGGTCTCAGGCGCTGTAGTCATGGACTGTGCGGCTGGTCCCGGCGGAGTTTCGAGTCCTCCCTCGGGTATGGGTGTGTGTGTTTGTCCTTAGGATAATTTCGGTTAGGTAGTGTGTAAGCTTAGGGATTGATGACCTTAGCAGTTATGTCCCATAAGATTTCACACATTTGAATTTTTTTTAATCACGAAGTAGATGAAATTAAGGAATTCTGCTACCTAGGCAGCAAAATAACCCATGATGGTTTGAGCAAGGAGGACATCAAAAGTGGACTACCACTGCCAAAAAGGACATTCATGGTTATGGGACGTCTACTAGCATGAAACGTAGGCCTTAATTAGGGGAAGAAATTTCTGAGACTGTGCGTTTGGAGCACAGCATTGTATGGTAGATAAAAACAGACTGTGAAAAAGTCAGAAAAGAAGAGAATCGAAGCATTTGAAATGTGGTGTTACAGAGGAATGGTGAAATTTAGGTGGACTGATAGGGTAGCAAATAAGGAGTTTCCCGGAGAATCGGCGAGGAAACAAATATATGGAAAACACTATCAACAAGAAGGGACAGAATGGAAGGACTTCTGTTAAGACATCAGGGAATAACTTCCGTGGGAGGGAGATGTACATGGTAAAAACTGCAGAGGAAGGCTGAGATTGGAATACACACAGCAAATAATTGAGGAACGTCTGTTGCAATTGCTACGCATTGGCGGGCTGCATCAAAACCGTCAGAAGATAAATGACTAAAAAGAAGAAAAACAAAACATAAGAAAAGGGGCAGCTCATGGGGGGCTAGTATTGGTATTCTGACACGGTTTCTTACGAAATCAGGTGAACTCTTTACATCTCTCCATCCAAGCACGGAGCATGACATGGCGACCCCGTCGTTGATTTATCAGGTTGACGGTGAAACTCAGTCTGTTAAACAATTAAAATTTTAATTACTTTAATTTCATGATTTCTTCATCCTTTGAATTTCATGGTAGCAAGCACGAATTTACGAATCAAACTGTCCTTTTTTTTCAATTTTATTTAGCAGTCTTTTTTTGTTTTTTTACATTGTGATTGTGGTTTCTGTACCCCTTTCAATATTTTGTACAGATAACCGGCTTTGTTACAGTGTTGTGTAATTTTTGAAATAATATCAGTCTGTTGCGCTGAATTTGATTAAAAGTCATGTTTCTTTGATGGGGAGGACTTATTTTTTTAACTCATTTTCTACATGTCATGCCCAATTTTGATTCGTTTGAGTAAATATAACACGTAGTATGGCGAGATTGATAGAAAATTGGTCTCGGTTAGAAGAGCTAGTACGACTGATTTTGTGCAGGATAGGGAGAGAAAGGAGTCGGTGGATGAGATGGTGTATTTTCCGACAAAATCAAGAAACCTCAAACAGGAGAGAAATGAAATATCTAGTTACAGATCGTGATAGGTCAGACGAAATATAGAATTTGAGTGAGGAAGAAGACACGATCTAACATGAAAGACTTGCAGACGGGTGGAGTGAACAATAATAACGACAAAGGCGAAAGAGAATACTGGACAACCCTGCCATGTCCATACAGAAGTGCATGTGAATAGCGTGTTTTGTCACCACCAGTAGGGTCACAGCACGAGCAGAGTCGAATTTACTCTTACAAATTTTTAAAGAAGCTGGAATTGTAGGATTTATAAAGGAACCGTGAGCAGGAAATGGAAGCGTCAGAAAGGAAACGTGAGCAGGAAATTCAGTAAATAGTCAGGAAACGTGAAGAGGCGAAATGGAAGAGAGAAAGAGAAACTAAGTTACATGCACAGGATATGAATAATCTACCGAGCACAATCTATGACGATGCAATGAAAGTGGGAAAGATTACCACTGAAGCGAGGCACACTGCTTTAGTTGCGCAGAAGGGGGCTGCAATAACAACAGTCACGACAAACAACGGTGCCAGAGTAGCTATGCATACTGCAAACAGCAATACTTATGATATTACCTCTGTCACAACGGAGGGATATAAGGCAGTTAGCCGGCCGGAGTGCCCGAGCGGTTCTAGGCGCTTCAGTCTGGAGATGCGTGACCGCTACGGTCGCAGGTTCGAATCCAGCCTCGGGCATGGATGTGTGTGATATCCTTAGGTTAGCTAGGTTTAAGTAGTTCTATGTTCTAGAATACTGATGCCCACAGCAGTTAAGTCCAATACTTCTCAGAGCCATAAGGCAGTTATGCGGAACTCCCAAACGTTCTACAGGGTAGAGGAAGGGCTTGTTTACCTAGAACAGGAGTTACACAAGTCTACTTTGCATTCAGATGCAAACGAAGTGGCACATACAATGGTGTCACCGTGACAGACCTGGCCATTCGTTGGCTCTGCGTGAGGCGGCAGGCCACAGGGCCCTAAAACTGATCTTTTGCAAAATTGCAGCCCACTCTGGTGGCGCACTGCGGAGTTCGAGTACGGCAGTGGGACAGCAATTGTCGGTCGCAGTACTCGAAATGCAATCCTGTGGCATATCGAGCAGACGATATTGGTTCTGCTTTAACTGCAAGAACGAGAGGGGAACCGACGACTGATTACAAGCACTTTCTGTCAGTGCTAAAATTCCTAAATTTCCGAGAGAATGGAAATCCTCTTCACCCCAAGATTTGGCTGTGAGAATTCAGTCTTTCGTCCCTGCATCATGGCCATTTAAGGCAAAGTTATAATTTATCTGTTTACGTATCGAGGGCTCAGTAGCAGAAAAAAATGTTCGGAATAGCGGCAACCTGGGTTAATATCAAGAATTTAAGGGCGCGTTTATAGGGACTTGCTGGTCATGAGAAATGCAGGAGAGAAGAAAAGAGGAAATTATTATGTGTCTGGCTACTGAGTCATCGGGATACAAGAGCCCTAAGAAAGCTATTCGAAGGAAATGACCAGTTCTTAGACTGCCAGGTACTGAGAGGGAGATTTTTGTTTTCATAACTAGCAAGTAATTATCAACAATCAATGGTAGGAAAACGTGGAACGAACATCGACTCGTGTAAGAGTCTACTTCGTAAGCTGGATCTTATATTTGAGATACAATCTATGCGTGAGTGAAAGAGAGGACAGAATGGGAACTTCCAGGCACCCAACAGAAATTATGACAGGAAAAAATTACAGGCATGATCAGTCACGAAGGCAAGAATACCATGGACAAAATTCTGGGCAAAAAGGATATTGGCAGCAGTTCAGAAGAAGAAATAATGGGCATCACAGTGAACAAAAGGCCTAGGAAACTAACTGAGATATGCGAAGAGGTCGAAGTTTGGGGACAAAAATCCCACAAACGACCACTGGAATCGTAGTCGATTAAACATTGACACGAGGGTCGTGTGGGGAGAACTCAGAACAATCACAGGACTCTTAATGGACGAAGTCGAATACACTTGTTAAATTATGAGGACCTATTGCAGATCTTGCTAGAAGAGCAAGGAATGTTGACACTACGGGAGTTTCCCCCATGATTACTTTCAAAATAGGGGTGGGGGTGGGACAACTGCACAGTATTCTGGATAGTGGCAGATGTGTTATTTCTATTTCCAAGCCAGCATATTATTGCTGTTCCGAGAGAAGGAGCTGACCAAAATTCGCTATGAAAAGGATGATAGTGAAAGGGAGTCTGCCAGAGAAAAATTCTAAATCTGGAGACTCGATTACAGGTCTGTGACAAAGTCACGAAACCGAGACAAACTTTGAATCTTTTGAATTTCTACCGAGCAATTCCTGACTTGAGAAGAGTTGAATTTGTGTTGCACAAGGGGACAACCATTTGTATTAGATTCGAAGAGCAGGTTATACAAGTGCAACATTCAGTCAGTTGATTTAGACTTCATTTCACTAATTGCCATAATGGGAAAGACTGATCATCTGAAGAATTATATGAAGAAGGCAGTGAACACAAGAAAGAACCAGTGATCAGAGAAACTAGAGAGATGATAGAAAACAAAATAAAACCTGTACAGTACTCTGAGCCTGTTGAGCACAGTGAGTTACGAAATATGCTGTTGCAGAATATAGAAATTTTTCTGCCAACACCAGGTTCTATATTGAACTTTCAGTACAAATTTAATGCGCACCCCCACAAGAAATTCTTCAGGCCACCTACGCTATACTTCTTGATTATAGAGACAAAGCTAGGAACGAGATTTCAAGAATGCTAGGAAATCGGATGGTAGAACTTGCCAAATCTACATATACTTTAATAAATCACAAAATGTGGTCGCTTAGTCAGACAAATTTGTCTCCTCCTACACTCTTGCAGGTAAATACAAATACTGAGCCAGAGATGGACTGCCCTAAGAGGCTACAAGAGCTTCTCCAGAACTTTCGCGTAATTTCCTCAGCTTCTGGCAGATAGAGCTCGATGCCAATTGCAGGCAATATACAGGCTTCCTTGCCTTTGTCATGTAGCATCAATTTCACATACATCATTTTTGCTAAACATTTCATCTTTCGCTTTTATACAATGCGAATTTCTCAAATGGTATTTAACGACCTAAGTCGATAATCTCCTGATAGACGAAAAGAAGTGGAAACAACGGAATGTGGATCAGGAGGAACATTGTCACACCTTCAAGGTGCACGATGTCCCCTTAAATATTGAAACGTCGACTTGCAAGACTTCGTCTTTAAAAATTTTAGGTCACATTACCTTATTGCACCTACTTCAGAGAAGTTATAAGCTGTTCTGAAATTCTAAAGATCCACGAAAGAAATATAACTAAGCAGTTTTCTCAGAATAAAAAGTTTCTACTATCGTTATATTCATGTGGACCCTCAAAGTAACCCCATATTAATTAGGAGACAGGAAGAAAATTGAATGGGACTACGACAAAATGGCAGAGATAGAGTTTCAGGATCTGAAGTTGGCATTACTTGAGTACTCAAATTTCTGGCATCTGTATCGACTAGTTTGTTTGATTCTTCGCACTTCATACTTCTTTGCTAAATCTTCTGTAGTACAATTCTCATCAGTTACAAATAAGAATGAATTTCTTAAAACGCTCTTACAGAAACGTATTCACAATGCTTAATTATTATTTCGTTTCAAATTAGCAGACAGAAACGGTGAAAATTCTCAGCTCTGTGTTTATACCTAATACACAACAACATTGTTAGTCTAACTAGCAAACTGGATAGGGCATATGGAAGAAACTTGGGGGATTATAACACACCATCAATGTAACCTCCACCTTTTCCACCCAGATGATCGTGGCTTATGGACTGGACATTAGGAAACGGCGCCTGATGCCTATCTTGGTGTGATGTTTTCATCAGGTTTGCTTCCCCCTCTCACCTGTGCAGGACAGGAATCACAGAAGCTATAATTTTTTTGTAACACTGAAACGTTCCTTCGTTATAGCCTCAGAGAGGCAATGGTATAGCTTGCACCACTCTCTTCATCCAAGCATTACGCGATGTACTGCTCCACGGAAAAATTAGAAATTTTTTAATGGCTGATGAGTTACGATTTGATGAACTGTGGAACTACTTGAGACAGTCTAAGTAAGAATCGCCAGCCTCGCATACACTCATGAGACAGCACTGTACATCTCACTGCTCCGAAACCAACAATTTAGCGTTCAACGAGATTCCGATATCCTACCATTACACTAGAAAACGTACACACTGATAAGATACAACAGAATAACACTTCAGAGTCAATGTTTCGAAACAGAAAAAGACACCACACTTATAGATTTCAAGGAAATTCATTTAATTTATTGTTTTCAAGTAGATCCCGTCTAGTTAGTCGCTGTTGCATTAACCACCATCTCGAGCTACCTAATGTGTTGCAGTGAATTATGTGCCCATATTCAAAACTGTAATACTCACAAATAAATTATGGAATTGATTACGGGAATTCCAGACTCGCGCACGGCGGCAACACACTTTCGAACTTTTTAAATACCAAAATGATCAGGCATGATGACTCACCCCAGACTTGATATACTGAACGCTCCTCGAACATCACCTCCGTCTACACCCGCAGCTCGACCCCGACACCAAGGAGGTCTGCCGGTCGTCTCCTTGATTTACAACCTCCAATTGCTTTAGCAAGCCGATCTTCCAGCCAGAAAGACTCTGAAGCCAGAGGCAGGTGTGGGTTCCTAATGCCTAAAGAATGCTGCTTTCTCGGATAACTATACAACAATTCAAGCAAATCACATTAATGGTTTTTATTACAATAAAGTATATTGCAATACTTAACTTTTAACTTTGCTTTACAATGGTGTCTCAAGTGATGAGCAACATACAGATAAAGTCCTAATTACAATGTCCCTACAAGTTATTCACACTCGCCCATAAGTCACTTCTATCATTAACATGACTGCTGTTCTAGGCCTCTCTGCTAGTGTCTCTGCTAGTGTTCGTCTTCCACTGTCCGGCCGAGGCTGGCTGAAGCGGCGCTTGTATTCTCTTCGTGTAGAGGCCGCTCCTGTAGTGGTGGGGCCTAGTCAGCGGGCTCTTGCGTTCTTCACCTTCGTGCCGGCTCTTTCGTTACACCGGAACAGAAAGCATTTCCATTGGACGGTTTCTGTTTTTACTAACAGTAAGTCTCCTTCATGGAATGCTGCCGCTTGTCTGGATTTTTCGCAAATTTATTTCCAACACGTGTTGGAGAATACTGTCATCTAAGGTAATCACTACCCCTTAAACCATCCCCACCTGTCTGACCAAAATCCTTCTTAGTATACTGCAAGTTCAACCCGATACTGGACCCAGGCTCCAAAGGCCGGGAGTGGTACAGGGGTTGGGCAAACAATGAGCCATCAAAAACGCATTACCAATCGTAACACGGTGTAGGTAAACTGTTGACATGCAGAACAAAAACAGCACCCAATCATCTCTAAGAGTAAAAATTAAAATCTTGTGTGGTTTTCAAGGTTAACTTACACCTCTCTTCATCCTAATAGTGGCAAGTTCAGGTAACGATGTCGGTGGATAACGATTGTGCCTTCCTCTGTCCAAGGTACATCACGAAAGCCCAGTGATATGGTGGTCGCTAGGGAGATGTGACAGATCATTCTCGTGCTCACAAAACCGGTCCAGAACCTGGGAAGTGAGCTTGTTGTCTTCGAAGACAGCATTATTTTTGCATAACAAATGTTGCAACATGGGATGGACCTGATCAGCCTACGTGAATGCGACATTCGTTTCTTCCGTGACTCGTACACTTGTCGTTCCCTCATTTTTCGTCCTGATTATCCAAACAATCTTCCATACGTTGTCTGTTGAAACGCCAAACACTTTATGAGCCTTGGTTATGGAATCACGCACTACATAAGTACCAACAATTCACCAAAAGTGTGCCAGAGCGCTAGTAAGACTCATTTATTTCCGAGAGCCATATAATCACTCTTGCGGTGGCAGGAAGGGCATCCGGCCACGTCTTAACCATTAACATGCCAAATCCGATTAACGATGGCTGACCCTGCGTAACTGCGGGATAAGGCTCAAGCCATAGATAGTCGTATAATCACTCTTTCTTCCTCACTGTGCGGCCTAGCAGCTGCCGGAGCCATTTCGCTCTCGTAGAGGGCAGTTCTGTTCAACTCGGTCCCAGAAGTGTACATACCCCTGTTGACGGTTGTTGTGAGACCATGTATGCGGGGGGCATAACAGCGATATGAAGGACAGCCTGAGAGGCGTTGCCAGCACACAGCCAGTAAGGTATCACTTGTTCTTATCAGGAATGGTGACGCATGTCAACTGCTCCGTAGCTTAACAACTTACAGAGAGGCACATTGGTTCTTCACTGACAGAATGTTAACCCAGCCCTCACTGTCAGGTAATCGCTGATGGGGTTGGCAGGAATGTAACTCACAGCGTAGAAGTTCCACACATGGCAGGATGGCTGCGGACTCGTTCAGTACACTCCTAGCAAGTGGCAGCTGGTAACACTTCGTCGTATTCCCCGGGTCAGCTTGCAGCTAGAAGAGCTGGCCATCCGTCGGTGTGAGTGATGCAGATTGATTGGAGAGCCTCTCAGAATGAGTGGAAGAAAGGCAATGGTTTTATAGCAGTCAACGACGTGATGCCCCCATTCTAATGATCAATATGTCCTCCTGACGCTCTCTCTCCCACAGTTGAGACAATGTACTATCTGCTTTTTTGTTCCTTGACTTTTCCGAGCGTTGACATTGGTTGTGGCACATTACGTTTTCGACGGGCACGCTTCACTTAGCATCGTCCCAGTCGGTTTCAACAAAATTCCTCACATGATTATTATTTTGCCGTGCAACGTAACTTTGTGTAATTGCTAAGAAAATTAAATAAAGACAAAATTCGTAATAGTATCACAACTATTCTCGCATTTGAAAACCAACTTATGGAAAAGATATTCCCACAAAACTCTTACCTACCGTTCCAAGGACTGCCTGATGTTAATGGTATGTCTGCTTCATCTTAATATTTTAATGGAGTCGTCGAATAATTAGATGAGCAAAAACAGTATGAATAACTCGTTGATAGTGCTGCATCACTTCTGGAACGTAACACAGTTGCAAGTTTCGTAGCATGGATGTGACATGTCGCTGGTAGATTTCCGGAGGTATGTAGCACCAGATTACTTCACTCTGTCCAAACCTTTATGGTAAATTATGGGCCTTTTGTTTCTGGATCCGATAAAGCCCCAGATACGTAAGGCAAATTTGGTAGCCCAGACGTAGATGTTTGTTCACTATCATGCTCTTCAAATCACTGCAGTGCGATTATGGCCATGTGACACGGACAGTTACACTGCTGGAAGATGCCACCACAGCCCGGGAAAGCATCAAGAAATGGGTGTGTGGAAGGGACTGGGTGGTGTTTAGGTTAGAGGGTCTCCGAAAACCACAGAAAGGGCGTCCTTCTACAAAGGGAAAGGTACAACAGAGTAAGGTATTTGTAGAAACGATCGGTGTTGTAGCTGTAAATTTCCGTTGCTGTGTTGGGAAATAACGAGAGCTCCAGGCTTTATTAGAAAGCACTGAAACCCAAATAGTTATAGGTACAGGAAGGCGGCTAAAGCCGGAAATACGAATTTTTTCCAAACGATCTAACAGTGTTAGATTAAATACAGTTGGAAGTGGAGTATTGATTGCTGTCAAAAGTAGTTTATCTTGTAGTGAAACTGAAGTACATAGCTCCTGCGAAATATTAAGGATAGTGTCTCGGAATCTGGCAAATACCCAAAGCGATTCTTGTCATACAAAAAGCACACCAGTGGCATGACGTAATCAATACCTTCACAGCGCGATAACAACGGTGAAGTCACTAATGGAAGTGAAACTAAAGCAAAGTTATTAAACACGGTTTTACAAACTCCTTCACCAAAGAACACGGAGTAAATGTGCCTGAATTCCAATCAAAAACAACTGCTAAGATGAGAAACATAGATGAAGATAACCTCGGTGTAGCAAAGCAGCTTCATAAAGACGAGGCCTCTGATCCAGACTGTATACCAGTCACCTTCCTTTCAGAATATGCTGATACAATAGTTCCTTATTTAGCAATTATATACAACCCGCTCACTCACTGAACGATCCGTACCTAAATACTGGAAAATTCCTCAAGTCACAACAATACCCAAAAAGGGAAGTAGGAATAATCCGCTGAGTTACAGGCCCATACCATTAACGTCGATTTGCATTAGATTTTTGGAACATATACTGTGCTTGTACATTATGTAATACCTCGAAGGAAACCATTTATTGACACATAGCACGACTTCAGAAAATATCATTATTGAGAAACACAACGAGCTCTTTATACTCATGAAGTGATGAGTGCTATCGACATGGGATGTCAATTTTCTGAGAAAACTGCGTGTCTATGCAATATCGCCTCAGTTGTGCGGATGCATTCGTGATTTACCGTCAGAAAGGTCACACTTCGCAGTAAAAGAAGGAAAGTCATAGGGTGAAACAGAAGTAATACCCTTCTTCTCTCAAGGAAGTGTTATAGCCGCTCTATTGTTCCTAATCTATATTAAGGACATAAGAAACAATCTGTGTACCCGTCTCAGATTGTTTGCAGATGATGCTGTCTTTTACCGCCTTCTAAAGTCATCAGATAACCAAAACGAATTGCAAAATGGTAAGTAGGCTGTTAAGGTAGCGCTCTATATGAAAATCACTAACTGTGCTGGGTGCAGTCTGTGGCTGGTTTGCATTGCTGGAATTTGCTATTGTAGTGTTGGGCAGTTAGCTGTTAACAGAGAGTAGCGTTGCGCAGTTGGAGGTGAGCCGCCAGCATTGGTAGATGTGGGGACAGAAATGGCGGAGTTTTGAGAGCGGATGATCTGGACGTGTGTCCATCAGAGACAGTAAATTCGTAAGACTGGATGCCATGAACTGATATATATATTATGACTTTTGAACACTATTAAGGTAAATACATTGTTTGTTCTCTATCAAAATCTTTCATTTGCTAAATATGCCTATCAGTAGTTAGTGCCTTCAGTAGTTAGAATCTTTTATTCAGCTGCCAGTATTGGCGCACGCTGTATTGCAGTAGTTTGAGTAACGAAGGTTTTTGTGAGGTAAGTGATTCATGAAAGGTAAAGGTTATTGGTAGTTAGGGCCATTCTTTTGTAGTGATTTTTTAAAGTCAGATTGCGTTGCGCCAGAAAAGTATTGTGTTTCAATTTAAGTACAGTCATTTATAATTTTTCGAAGGGGACGTTTCTTATGTCGACCCTTAGCCGAGGACACCTCACTGGAATCTTCTGATTTTATCTTGTAGTTTGTGTAATTAGTGCAGCTATTGTTTATTGCTTGCGCGTAATTATAGAGAGAATTTCCTTTGTAGCTGTAGTTTTCCATTCTTGTACAGTAAAACAGTTGTGGTATGCATGTAGGTTTGCACCAAGTATTTCGCAGTTGCGCTTGCAATTAACTACACTCCTGGAAATTGAAATAAGAACACCGTGAATTCATTGTCCCAGGAAGGGGAAACTTTATTGACACATTCCTGGGGTCAGATACATCACATGATCACACTGACAGAACCACAGGCACATAGACACAGGCAACAGAGCATGCACAATGTCGGCACTAGTACAGTGTATATCCACCTTTCGCAGCAATGCAGGCTGCTATTCTCCCATGGAGACGATCGTAGAGATGCTGGATGTAGTCCTGTGGAACGGTTTGCCATGCCATTTCCACCTGGCGCCTCAGTTGGACCAGCGTTCGTGCTGGACGTGCAGACCGCGTGAGACGACGCTTCATCAAGTCCCAAACATGCTCAATGGGGGACAGATCCGGAGATCTTGCTGGCCAGGGTAGTTGACTTACACCTTCTAGAGCACGTTGGGTGGCAAGGGATACATGCGGACGTGCATTGTCCTGTTGGAACAGCAAGTTCCCTTGCCGGTCTAGGAATGGTGAAACGATGGGTTTGATGACGGTTTGGATGTACCCTGCACTATTCAGTGTCCCCTCGACGATCGCCAGAGGTGTACGGCCAGTGTAGGAGATCGCTTCCCACACACCATGATGCCGGGTATTGGCCCTGTGTGCCTCGGTCGTATGCAGTCCTGATTGTGGCGCTCACCTGCACGGCGCCAAACACGCATACGACCATCATTGGCACCAAGGCAGAAGCGACTCTCATCGCTGAAGACGACACGTCTCCATTCGTCCCTCCATTCACGCCGCGTCGCTGCGGTCCGGTCCCAGGTCGACGGGCACGTGCACCTTTCGCCGACCACTGGCGACAACATCGATGTACTGTGGAGAACTCACGCCCCACGTGTTGAGCAATTCAGCGGTACGTCCACCCGGCCTCCCGCATGCCCACTATACGCCCTCGCTCAAAGTCCGTCAGCTGCACATACGGTTCACGTCCACGCTGTCGCGGCATGCTACCAGTGTTAAAGACTGCGATGGAGCTCCGTATGCCACGGCAAACTGGCTGACACTGACGGCGGCGGTGCACAAATGCTGCGCAGCTAGCGCCATTCGACGGCCAACACCGCGGTTCCTGGTGTGTCCGCTGTGCCGTGCGTGTGATCATTGCTTGTACAGCCCTCTCGCAGTGTCCGGAGCAAGTATGGTCGGTCTGAGACACCGGTGTCAATGTGTTCTTTTTTACATTTCCAGGAGTGTAGATATTATTTTCAATGCTATGTTAATGTGTTTTATTATTTTTGCTATTCAAATTGTGCTTTCTGTGCTATCGTGTGAAATATTGTGACAATAATGGCGTTTGAAAAACGTAATACTAGGCTCCAAAGTAAGGTGAGAAATGACAGTGAAGACTAAAGCAGTGTGTTAGCGCCACCATGTAATGGATTAACTTATGTTCAAAGTAGTAATTTGGTAACTGTGCATAGGGAAGTGGAGCTGTCTGCAAATAATTTTGTAGACAGTGAAACAATTAGTGAACAGGGAAGCATTATCGACCGATCGGTCGGAAATAGCTCGCCTCAGGAATCCGAAATGACAGGACACAATCTTGCAAATACTGTACATTCAGGTTTTGCGTCCTCGCCGTTTTCTCAAATAAGCCAAGACACATTTTCTGCTTTTCAAAATGCGAATATTGCTGGTTCAAATGCACTGCCCAATAGCACTGAGGAACATGTTTCAGACGCCAGTGCATTGTTATTACAATTAATGCATCAAATGGGACAAAAGCTTCATAAGTTAGACACAATGGAACAAAATCAGAGGCAAACATAGCAAAAGTTAGACACAACGGAACAAAATCTTCCAAGATTACACACAATGGAACAAAATCTTCAAAAGTTAGACACGATGGAGCAAAATCAGAGACAAATACAGCAGCAGCTTCAAAAGTTAGACTCAAGGGAACAAACGCTTGAACAAACACGTGAAGGTTTAACTGTTGAGTTACTTAAAATCGAATCAAAATGTCAAAAAGTCTGTAATGACGTAAAAACACAAATTTGTGAGCATTTTCAACCTATTTTAATGCGTCATGAAAATGCACTACAGAATCACGAAGCAGCCATAAAAGATCTGCCGACTGTTGTTCATGAAAATCACGACACCTTGCAAGCTAAAACTGACTCAGTTGCATCTACCGATTCGGTTTCGGAACTTACAATAACTGAGGAAAACTTAAAGGACACAGTAGATTCGATTTCAACACAAATGGCCACTCTGAAACTTGGTTCAGAAAAACGAACTGAAGAAACCAAGTCACGATCGGAGAAAGTAGCTGAACTTTCGGATCAGTGCACTAACTTATCTACAAAGGTAGATGATGATCTGAATGACACAAGACCCGTAGCCTTCACTCACACAGAAGAGTAAATTGGAACAGTCACGGAGATAATGTTGTGGGTAGCGCAAACCAAAAACAGCGATTCTTTGGCTGAACACCTAGAAGGTGCAAGGTATACTAGAGAGACCGCTTACACTACGCTGGTCCGCCCTATCCTGGAATATTTCTGCGCCGTGTGGGATTGACGGATTACATTGAAAAACACAAAGAAGTACAGCTCGTTTTGTATTATCGCGAAATAGGGGAGATAGTAATGTATTTGTGTTATTCTGTACTTATTTTAAATCTTCGTCAGAAGACTGCATTGCATATTGTGGTGCCTGATACGGGGTACTTTCGTTACCACTACCATTAACTATTGTTTCAATCGTAAATAATGTACGTGTAGTGTGGCTGTTGGTATCTGTAAGACCTAAATTTCTTTGGTTTCTCGGTCAAGTAGACTTCGAGGCACCTTTATCCCGAAGCAAGCGATTTGTTGGGTGACACTTAGAATCACGATCTTGTAACCAGCCCCGTAATATGTAAGGCCTCCCTTGTAGCAAATGGACCGTCCATAAAGACCTCCTTGTCGGCGGGGCGTTAAACACTAATCTCCTCCTCCTTGTAGCGACTGGAGCTTAATGAGCATCTCCACCGCGGTCCCGTGCTTACTAAATGAACTTGTGATGAATCGAACCATACTGCTTTGAATATATTCTTTCTTATTAACGATAACTGGTAAGCGCCACATAATGTTTTCCTCAATAATCGGAAGAATGGCCGACGTCTGTGTCCGAGTGGTTGTAGGCGCTTCAGTCAGGAAACAAGCTGCTGCTACGGTCGCAGGTACGAATCCTGCCTCGGGCAGGTTAGCTAGTTTTACTTAGTTCTACGTCTAGGGGACTGATGACCTCAAATGTTAAGTCCCATTGTACTTAGAGCCATTTGAACCATTTCGTAACAATGGTATTTGAAAAATGTCACTTTTTACATTTTCTGTTAAAAAATTACTTAACTCTTTAGATTACCATATGAGCTGCAGACTCAGTAAAATTATATAGAGCAGTCTCTACGGTAACATTCTTAAGGTGGTTTCAAATAAAATGAAAACCATTATGACTCATTGCTGTCTATAGTAAAAGGAGACGTATAATCAACAATAAAATACATTGCTGGAGTTATTTAACCTTCGTCCGCTTTTTTAATCTGTCTACTCTTCTGTTCGGAACGCAATCTGCAAACTGACGATGGTTCTAATTTATAATATCTACGATCTGTGGCTCACCATCTTCATGAAATATCTTAGGACCGTTTCTTACCAGCGCCCATGGTGTGTTGCACTTCAAGTCAAGAAAAAGGAAACGACCTCAAGCGAAGGAATTATCTGAACTGTACAGACAAAGAAATGATTACACTTTCTGAACTGCAGGCTTATTAATTCAAGAGAAAAAGCTTCACAAAAAGAGCAAGTCGGTAACGCTTTGGTCAAACTCTCGCCCTTCCGAAAGCAGTTATTCGTCTAGATAATGATTGTTGCATTTCCTCCTGTCAAATTCTGTCCAATTGGGGCTTTAGGTCGTCAAAATCCCGAGCTGGTCTCAGGGCCCTACCCATAATACTCCAAATTGGGCAGAGATCCGGCGACGTTGTTGGCCAACGCTGGCTTTGGCAAGCACGAAGATGAACAGGAGATACTCTTGATGTGTGCGGACGGGCACTTACTTGCTGAAAAGTAAGACCAGGATGGCTTGTCATGAGGAGAACAAGATGGGGAGGAGATTATCGTCGACGTACCGCTGTGCTGTAAGGGAGCCACACATGACAACCAAAGGGGTCCTCCTTGTGAAAATAAATGTCGCCTGAGACCATCACTACTGGTTGTTGTGTAAGGAGAACGACAGTTTGGATGGTATTCCACCGCTTTCAGATGCGTCCCCAGACACCCATTCGCTGGTCATCGGGGCTCAGTTCGAAGCAACACCAATTACTAAAGACTGTTCTAGTCCAGTCAATGAGATTACACGTCAAAGACGTTTCTGGAGACGCCCAGGACGGCAGTGGGATAACAGTCTGACTGTAGCCCACTATAACGCACAGGAATCAAAAGTAATGGACTCGGATCCCATTGCTTTTCCTAATACGACTCCGTTGGTTTTCATCTGTGGCAGACTTACAAAACGATGGAACGTCGACGAGAATCTACGCCCCGTTTTGTTACCCCTCACGGCGAGCCATCATGGGCTTACATTTCAGCAATATAATGCCAGCCTGCACACGGCTAGTTTCTACTGCTTGTCTTACTGCCATGAAAAAGTCTGCCTTGGTTAGCAGCGTCACCGGATCTGTCTCCAGCCGAGAACGTTTAGACTTCAGAGCATAGTAGGCATGGCCTTCCAACCATGTCAGGCTTTCGATGGTGTAACGCGCCAGTCAGACAGAATTTGGCGCGATACGCCTCAAGAGGACATTCGAAAACTCTATCAAATAATTCTAAGCCGGGAAAAAAAAAGTTCAAATGTGTTCGAAATCTTATGGGATTTAACTGCTAAGGTCATCAGTCCCTAAGCTTACACACTACGTAACCTAAATTATCCTAAGGACAAACACACACAGCCACGCCCGAGGGAGGACTCGAACCTCCGCCGGGACCAGCCGCACAGTACATGACTGCAGCGCCTGACACCGCTTGGCTGACCCCCACGGCTAAGCCGAGTAATTGCTTATGTCAGGGTCAGATGTAGACCACACTTTATAGACTTGCTCACTATGTGAAGCTCTTTCTCTTGAATAAATTGTACAATTGAAACTGTAACCATCTCTTTTTTTCTTTACATTTATATCACAGCCACGAATTTCCGTTCCTTCCGCATAAATTCTTCGTTTCTTTAGCCTTATAATGTATCGTGCCTAAGTAGTATATGTTCTGTTTTCTATTTTTATTTATTTATTTATTTATTGTTCCGTGGAACCAAATTAAGGAGAAGTCTCCATGGTCATGGAACGAGTCAAAACATGAAATTATAACACTATAGTTGAAACAGATAAAATGAAATACAAGAAACGTATCAGGCGACAGCTCGTAAGATTAAATAAGGAAAATCAACAATGTAACACTGGAATTTGCTTAATTTTGTAGCTCTTCCAGGAGCCACGGAAAAACTCTTCAGTTAGGGCTATTGCTAAGATGTTTGAGTTCTTGTGGTAGCGTATTGAAAAGGGATTAAGCAGAATAGTGCACTCCCTTCTGCACAAGAGTCAAGAAAGTGCATTCCACATGCAGATTTGATTTCTGCCTGGTATTAACCGAGTGAAAGCTGCTAACTCTTGGGAATAGGCTAATATTGCTAACAACAAACGACAATAAAGAAAAAACATACTGTGAGGGCAATGTCAGAAATCCCAGACTATTGAATTGGGGTCGACAAGAAGTTCTCGAACTTACATCACATATAGCTCGATCAGCCCGTTTTTGAGCCAAAAATACCCTTTTTGAACCAGAAGAATTACCCAAAAAACACCATATGACATAAGCATATGAAAATATGCGAAGTAGACTACTATTCGTGTTGAACTGTCACTTATTTCAGATACTCTTCTAATGGTAAACAAAGCAGCATTTAGTTTCTGAACAAGCTCCTGAACATCGGCTTTCTATCTATCTCAACGCCTAGGAACTTGAACTGTTCCGTCTCGCTTATAATATGCCCATTCTGTCTGATCAAAATATCAGTTCTTGTTGAATTGTGAGTTAGAAACTGCAAAAACTGAGTCTTTCTGTGATTTAGCATCAAATTATTTTCCACAAGCCACGAACTTATTTCATCAACTACATCATTTGATAATGTTTCAATATTACACAAAAGATCCTTCAGTACCAAGCTGGTGTCATCAGCAAACAGAAATATTTTTCAATCACCTGTAATACTAGAATGCATATCATTTATATAAATAAGAAACAACAATGCCCCAGCACCGACCCTTGAGGAATACCCTACTTAACAGTGCCCTATTGGGACTGAACCTCACTACCACTCTCAATATTGCGGAGAATTACTTTCTGCTTTCTGTTCTTGAAGTAAGAGGCGAACGAATTGTAAGCTGCTCCCCTTACTCCATTATGGTCTATCTTAATATAGTCAGATTAGCAACTTTTAAGGTGCTGGAAGCACACTAAATGTTAAAACAGAGCGTAGCCTGGTTGATCCAAGTTCAGTATATCCATCGTATCCCTCCTGCACACACCAGAGAAATTTGTCTTACGCAAGCACCTCACATCCTACCTTTGTATTCTTACACTATGCATTTCTCGTTTTACGATTCTGGTTCCTGAGTAGTGGACTTTATGGGCTCACTCCCTTACCACATTTACAGCCCTATACGGGAAGGCGGTCGTAAACGCCAAGCGGGCAGCCAGCGCCACCTAAACAGGAGGTTCCTGCTGAATAGGTCTTAACGAAATAAAGCACTGCAGAGCGAGAGAGATCTCCGCAGCGCAGATCTGCGGGCCGGCAAGCTCTTCAGCGCTACTTACGCTCACAGGCGCGCGCCGATCCCCCGCTGCTCGTAAAACGCAGACCGTTGGCAGCCGACCCGGCCACAATCGATCCCCAGGGTCGATGGGTCGCAATATCCGCGCACGACCGCCCTCGGAGACCGAAACGGCTGCAGCTGGTACAGAAAGTTTTTTGCCCACAACACCACAGCATCGTCGCGCCGGCGTCTGCCACGATGTCGACATCGACAAACCGAAACTGGTGTTGCAGATGCTTTTGTGAAACAAAGTTCTTGTGACTCGACAGTCAGTACACACAGAGTGAACATTAACGAAACGGACAAAATTGCTGGGACGGATTCCTGACTAGAAATGGAGGATAAAAGTCCTGTGAATATGTGACCGGAAAAGGACTACGTGTGTGTAACGACAACAGATTATCCCAGAATATAGTACGGAGCTGCGTCCTATCGATGTCACGACTGATGTTCAAATTCACCTTCATGAGAGTAACTACTAGGAATGCTCAGAGACATAGACTGAGACCAGTGTTCCAGCCCGCCTTCATGGTAAGAGATGTGTTCCGCCCTGTTAAAGACAACATTGATTTTCGAGTTCCTGGTGTGTACAGTGTCCCCTGTGAACGTGGTAGCATTTAAATAAGTCTAGCTATTCGCACTGCTGCAGAGAGTTGTGCGGAGCATTCAGCACATGTTAAAAAAGGGGACTTGAGAAGTCAGCCGTGGCAGAATACTGCCTAGGAAACAACCGTAAAATAAAATTAGAAAAGATAATAGTTTTGGCTCAAATATCTTCATGCTGAAATTTTGTTATAAAAGAAGAGGCCCAAATTCCAATCAACAACCAAATTTTTAACAGTGGCGAGGGGTCTACACTTAATAGGTCAGGTGAGGGGTTTGGGAGGGGGGGTGGATGGGGGCGGCAATGGGGGGGGGGGGGGTCGATCTGGATATTGAGTGAAAGCGAAGGCGGAGGCTTGATACTTGTAGGGACCTAGGACCGTGGACCCTCGAGCCATATGATTCCCCCGAGGCTGAACGGAGCTGTTAGGAGCTGCCCAACCTCCCTTTCGAGAATGTGTCACTCCGGCCCTATCTGGGTGGTTCCATACGCTGCATCCGAGGGACACGCTCGCCCCGACAACAAAGTCCGCTCCGACATTTATCCATCTTTTACAAATTTTCCTACCCATTTCCACTCCATATCAGGGCTCCCGCTCTCTTCTCACCTTCCTTTTCCCTCCCTCTTCTCCACTCCCCATGAACGTCACGACTCTGCCCACCCACCAGATTCATCCTTCCTTTCCTTCTTTTCCTGTATCCACCGTACCGCCCACCCTCTCTCCACAGATACCATCCAACGACTTCTAAATGTATACCCACCATCACCCAAACATTAAATCTCCCCACAGCAGCATCGCCCATCACCCCTCAACTCTTTAGTGAAAGTTCATTCTGCCGTTTCATTTTAATTTTAACGTTTTAAATTTACATTTTTGTATTTTTATCTTGTCACACTTTTTATTTTCCACTTTGCCGTGTCCGCTTATTTGTAACTCTCTTCACACTGTATTTTAAAATCATTTTGCTTTTTGGCATCGATATTCAAGTTTTCACATTTCTTCGTTGATTTTCGTAATGATCTAGGCTGAAGAAGAGGATATTGTACCACTGGTAGATCAAACCCCCGCCCATATGCGGCGAGGAGGATAAAATAAAAATAAGGGGGCAATCAATAATTTTAAAACCCCTTTTGACGTGGACGGAGACAGTAATCGAAAGCTAGAGTGTTTTATTCGAAGTGACTGGGTTTGTAAATCGAGAAGATTTGATATAAAAAAGATTTATGTCATTATGAATATTGAACAATCATTGAAGGTTATCTACCACCGAAGTCGAAACGAACGTATAAAACTTTACCACAAACTGTCACCAAAAGCTGGTTATAGTCTCTAAATACCAATAATATAGAATTATTGTGTTTTTAGTAACATATTTTTAATGAGTGTGGACATGTAGATTAAGAATGGGGTCTTCCACTAAAACTAAAACCATCAGTGACCCTGGGTTTGAATCCAGATGCTCATTAATTTCTGAATAAAAATCAGCAGCGATGGCGAAAAGTATAAAAAGTCACCTTCGTTCCGCAGATGACCTTGTGAAAGTGAGTTGATTGGCAGACAGTTTCAGAGCATCTTCTTCTCCTTGGGTTGGAAAAGTAGTTCTAAAATACGGAAGAATCAGTATTATCAAGGGCATGATGATACAAAAGGCAATGGAAACCACTCCGCTAAAGACACAATGTGGCCTGTACCTGAAAAATTCAAGTCTCTTCATTGATAAAAGACTCCGGATTAGTACGTCATTCGTATCTCTGGAAGTGGACGCCAAGGGCGAGGTAACGACGAATAATCAACGAAAGGGTAACATTCTGGGGGCCGGAGTGAGGAATGTCAGGAGTCTGTATGAAGTAAGGAAGTAAGCAAATGTGGAAAGTGAAACGCACAGGCTCAATCTAATGATACCTGGTTAAATAAATAAATAAATAAAAATAGTTATAGTGAGAGACAGTGGGCGAAAATAGAATATAAGGGTTTCTTGTCAGACGGGTATAAACTAATACCAACAGAAGCAGCAAACAATATAAAGGCAGTAGGATTCGTTATACACTACTGGCTATTAAAATACGAAGGTAGGGCAGAGAGTTAGTTACTGAGAAAACTTCAGTTCTCATTAGAATCAACAACAAACTAACGCCAACAATAATGTTTCAGGTATACATACCGACGTCAAAATCTTTTGACAAACACGTAGATAAAGTATCTAAGTTTTAATAATGCTCATCTTAAGGAGCGGATGTAACAGTTGGTAACGCAATCGTTTTACATATTTTAGCATACAATCACTATTATTAGGAACATAAGCCGCAGCAACGCGTTTCGTCAGTTAAACTCCCATCATCTGGTCGTCTGCGTTAGTCCTACATAAAATGTATTTCAAATGCAGTCACGGTCAGAATATCTGAGCATGTAAAATTATTGGACATGAAGTCATTACCTTACTTTATAAAATGGCACCATTAGATTCCATGCTCCGCTTATCTACGTTACCACAGAGCCACCAAAGCTTTGGTTCCGTCAGGATGTAAACACGAGTAACATACGCTGTCTCTCCTTGCACCAGTAGTTGGTAAACATATGTTATTTCTGGTGTTTCCATTTTTAGTATAAGACGAGGGCTTCATGTCACAACAATTTTAGTTGTATTTATATATCGCCCCTGAGTGCTTCTGAAGTGCATCTTATTTAGGATTAACTTACACAGCCGTACTTCCGAAACGCTTTGCTGTGTTGCATGTTCCTAATACTAGTGGTTGTACGCGAAAATATTTATAACCAAAAGTACTGATCTTAGTGAGCGTTTTATTCAGTACACAAAGGGGGACGTTAATCTAAAAATCAATGGAAACTAGAACGCGATAGAACAGAATAAAGAGTTAAAAGACAATATAGGTTTGGTAACCGGATAAAGAGAGGTGAATGACGAAATGGATTTGAAATAAATCACCTATCAATAGCGAATACACCATTCAAATATCACAATACGATAGGCTACACTTTGAAAAGGCGCGGAGATACGTGAAGATTCCAGCTGGATTACACAATGGACAGACAGAGACCCAGGAGAAGATATAAATTCAGATGACAATTAACTGACGAATGGTGCGATATCTGGGAAGTTCTCAGGGGTAGACAATGTAATACTGAGCATTATAGAACGCAGTTTGTGGCAGCTGTTTCATGAAATCTTCCAAAAATCGAAAGTTGGTTCGTCACTTTACCGGCAACCCAGAAGACCAGTATTAAATGAGAAGTAGGTAAGCCTATCTCAGTGGAACCAAGTTAAAGAGACAGAGAAATCAAATGGTGGATTTATATTGATCGTGATCATCGGACCTTGGCTGCCTTAACTTCCTACTGCTATCTCGAGTCAGGGGACACCTCATAATATCTGCTTGGCGTAGCGCAGCAACTCGACGTAGCATGGGCTACCCTACAGAAATATTGAGCCATGCTTCTTCTACAGCCATCCATAACTGGGGAAGTGTTGATGGTACAGCTGGTTGTGCATCAACTGACTTCTCTATAATGCACCGTAATTGTTCAATGGGATTCATGTTGTGCCACATGGGTGGCAAAACCATTCGCTCTAATTGCCGGGCATGTTACTCAAACCAGTCGTGAACAATGTAGGCCCGGTGACGCAACGTCGTAGTCTGCAAACATGAATTCCGTGAATGGCTAGAAATGGTCTCACATTTGCCGAACATAACCATTTCCAGTCAGTGATGGGTTCAGTTGGATCAGTGGACCCAACCCATTCCATTTAGCCACAGTCAATAGCATCATGGAGCTTTGATTAGCACTCATCTCACCATGCCACGGTTTACCTGTCGTCACGGATCCAACCAATACGGTCCCGAGCACAGGAGATGTGCTGCAGACGATGTCGTGCTGTTAACAGAGGCACTGGCGTTGATCGTCTGCCGCCATAGCCCATTAACGACAAATTTCTGCGCAGTGTCCTAACGGATATGTTCATCGTACGTTCCACGTTTATCTCTGCGGTTATTTCTTTCAATAATACTTGTCTCTTAGCACTGACAACTCTGTACGTACGCCGCTGCTTTCTGTCGTTAAGTGAATGAAGTCTGCAGTTGTGTCGACTGTAGTGAGTGGTCAGAAGTAATGCCTGAAATTTTGCGTTATCGGCACGCTCTTGACACCGTGGTTCTCAGGATTTTGAATTCGCTAAGGATTTCGTAAATGGAGTGTTCTATGCGTCTAGATCCAACTACCGTTTCTCATTAAGTGTCTTAATTCCCGTCTTTTGTGCACATGTTCACATGAATCAACTGAGTAGAAATGACAGTTATGTCAATGCACTGCCCTTTCACAGCTTATGTACATGATACTACAGCCATCTGCATACGTGTATATCCCAATCCCATGACAGTTGTCACCTCAATATAACGGCTTACCTGAAAGATCTTCCGTATTAATGCATCGGAGAACTAAACCTACAACAGGTATTTCAGCTGGAAAGAGCTTACAGCACCAGGGGCAGGGACAGGTCAAAGGCAAGTAACAGAGAGGCAGTAAGATGATTAAATTTTTAATCAACTAAACCATTTACAACAAAAGAAATGCGAGACTGCCTTTACAGTGTTGAAAAAAGCCAATCCTAAATACCCAGTTCGTTGTAGCAATCGCCTCAATCTATAAAAGAAGACTATATACAACGACTAAATAATAGGTCCAACCTCTAGAGAGTTCTAATTGCTAAAAAGCGTGGAAAACTGCTCCGAGAGAAGGATAGAGGTTACCATAAGAGTGACTGATTTCGAACGCAAAGTGTGGCCCGTGCAGCAATCCTGGGCTTAATAACGGCCGGTAACGGCATGGGGATTTGAAAAAGAACATGTGCATTAAACAGTAACGTAACTATAACCTGCCACTGTGCCGCGATGCGACTGGGGTCCTACTGTGATTTACATCTCACTCCAGGTCAGCATGTGCTGTTAGTAAATATGACTCCTGACTTCTTGTCAATCTTCACGAACGATCCGAAAGTAAAAGAATGAAAATGGACTGTCTAAGAGTAAACGTAGTCCGTGCAGCAAACCTTATAGGGGAGGTTGTGCTGACTTCGCTATCGCTCCTTTTTCTGTGGTGTGGGTGTAGCTTCAAAACTCTTATGTTAGCAATTCTTAAGGACATCGTGGGAAAAGGACTTCTTTCGCAAGAGCCTGGCCACAAAGCAAATTTGATCCCACTGGCATTTTTCCCTTCAACTGTCCATGCCACCTCGGAACATTTTCCGTAATATGCTTGGCGGGCACGTAATTATTCTCGTCTTATCACCCGATGGCACTATACTTCAGCAACATATCACTCCGTCGAGAATCCGAGCAACAGAGAATTTACAGGGGAAATTGTCCTGTCATGTTTCCACACTCATTTAATACGCACCTAGTCGACCAGTGGTTGCGGTAACTGTATTTATAAGTTTCTGTCTTAAGCTCTGATTCTAATTTATGTGTGGAATAATTAGGTGATCTTTCTTTCTGGGGTTTGGACAAAACAGTCGTTACGTCCTCCTCAAGCTCGTGGGAAACATTCAGGGAACGTGTCCAGTTGAGAAGCTCAGTGGAACGGGAACGGATATCTCTAATTCGGACAATCACAGTTGCACCGGAAAGAAAGGCAATCGAATCGTTTGAGATGATGTACTATAAGAAGATAATAAAAGCACTGATAAAATGATGAATGAGGAGGCTCTCCACAGAATCGATGAACTAAGAAACACTTTGAAACCACGGACAAGATTAAGGGACAGGATCATAAGAACTTTCTTAAGTCATGGATTGCATGGGACGGCAGAGACTGGAACATATCCACAAATGATTGAGATCGTGGGATTCTGTGATTGGGTTTCAAAGACGATTGCTGAGTGACAAAGACAGGTATATTGCATCCACATAAAGAACTTATTTAAGAGCAAATAGCGTTTAATTTAGAATTATTTTATAATGTGCAGCTGCTGCTGTGTCTGCTCTAGTTGTTGTTGCGGTCTTCAGTCCGAAGACTGGCTTCATGCAGCTCTCCATGCCACTCTATCCCGTGCGAATCTCTCCATCTCTGAAGAACTACTGCAGCCTACATCCTTCTGTGTCTGCTTACTGTATTAAACTCTTGATCACCCTCCACAACTTTTAACCACCGTATTTTCCTCCAGTACTAATTTTTTGATCCCTTGGTGTCTCAGAATGCGTCCTATCAATCTATCCCTTCTTATGATCATGTTTTGCCACAAATTTCCTTCCTCTCCAATTCTATTCTGTAACTCCTCATTAGTTACGTGGTCGAGAAATCTTATCTTCAATATTCTTCTACAGTACCTCATTGCGACATATTCTGTTCTCTTTATGTGTAAACGTTTAGCATCCAGTTCTCACATCAATACATGACAAAACGTCTGACAAATATTTTCAGGAAAAACTTCTTACACTTAAATATATCTTCGACGCTAGCAAATTTTTCTTCTTAAGAAATAATTTTATCGCCATTGCCAGTCGACGTTTTATATCCTCTCTTCGACGACCATCACTTACTTTCTTCCCAAAATAACAAACTCATGTGCTACTTTAAGTGTCTTCTTTGAAAATTCCATTAGCGCTACCTGATATAAATTTACTACTTTCCATTATCCCTGTTTTGCTTCTGTTGATGTTCATCTAAAACTTTCCTTTCAATACGCAGGATTTGTAGTACCCAGCCAAATCGAAATCATTCATCGGAATGACGATGCCAGAGAAAATGACACTGACGCTGACATTACTAATGAGCCAATAGTTGAGTTATGTACTTTAAGTCACGGTCCAGCATCAGCTGACACTTTACCAACTAGCCATGACGATCAGGGTCGGATGTCCCTGCTAAAATTAATTCTGGAAGAAAGAAAAGTAGTAAGTGAAGCACAGTAAGAAATTAAAGAAGAATTAAGGAAACAACAAGAGAGATTAAAGTAGACAGGAGTGACACCACCAGCAGTCGACAAATGGTGTAAACGCCCAGAAGATGAGCCGTACGTCGGGTTGAAAGCGCTTTGCGATATTATAAAAATAATAAATGTGACTAAGACTGTTCTAGAATGATTGATTAATTATACTAATCGCTGCTTCTCTCCACAACCATGTTGTCCAAAAATAAATAAGGGATTGGAAGAAGTCAAGGTAGGAATACCCCAGGTTATCGTTAAGTTCGATGCTTTAGAACAAAATGATGCAACTCTTGAAGCTAAATCTGAGGGACGTACACTATGTGATCAAAAGTATCCTGACACCCAGCTGAAAATGGCAAGATCGTGGTGTCCTCCAGCGGTAATGATGGAATTCAATGTGATGTTGACCCACCCTTGGCCCTGATGACAGCTTCCACTCTCGCAGGCAGGAAGGTTTCTTGGGGAATGACAGTCCATTCTTCACGGATTACTGCAATGAGAAGAGGTCTCGAAGTCAGTCGGTGAGGCCGCGCACGAAGTCGGCGTTCCAAAACATCCCAGTGGATTCAGTAGGATTCAGGTCAGGACTCTGTCCAGGCCAGTCCATTACAGGAATGTTGATGTTGTGTAACCACTCCGCCACAGGCCGTGCATTATGAACAGGAGCTCGATCGTGTTGAGAGATGTAATCGCCATCCCCGAACTCCTCTTCAACAGAAGGAAGCATGAAAGTTCTTAAAACATCAATTTAGGCCTGGGCTGTGATAGTGCCAACCAAAACAACAAGCGCTGCAAGCCCCCTCCATGAAAAACACGACCACATCGTAGCACCACCGTCTCCTAATTTTACGGTTGACACTACATGCGCTGGCAGACGACGTTCACCTGCCATCGGATTACCACATTGTGTACTGCGATTCGCCACTCCACACATCGTTTTTCCATTGTTCAATCGTGCAATGTTCACGCTTCTTACAACAGGCGAGGAGTTGTTTGTCAAGTACCGGTGTGATGTGTGGCTTATGAGCAACCGCTCGACCACGAAATCAAAGTTTTCTCACCTCCCGCCTCACTATCATAGTAACTGCAGTAGATTCTGATGCAATTTGGAATTGCTGTGTGATGCTCTATTGATACTGTATCAGAGACACAGTCCCTTTGACTGTTCACAGATGTCACTAAAACCACCTGAAGATGTAAACAACCATGCATGAGCAGGCCTATTAGACGGAGATGTTCCGACAGCCACTCAGTTCTAACCATTCCACCAGGAAGGAGGTACACGGCTCGTGTTGTCTGTAGTTCAACCATGGCTAGACGGCCAATTCAGCTTTTCCATCGCGGCCACATTGTTACTTTGGGCCAGGAAGTGCTCTCAACAAGGGAAGTGTCAAGGCGTCTCGAAGTGAACCTAAGCGATGTTGTTCGGACATGGAGGAAGTACAAAGAGACAGGAACTGTCGATGACATGCCTCGTTCAGGCCGCCCTAGGGCTACTACCGCAGTGCACGACCGCTACCTACGGATTATGGCTCGGAGGTAACCTGAAACCAACGCCACCATCTTGAATAATGCATTTAGTGGAGCAACAGGCAGTCGTGTTTCGACTCAAACTGTGCGCAATAGGCTGCATGATGCACTGCTCACTCCCGACGTCCATGGCGAGGTCCATCTTTGCAACCACGACACCATGCAGCGCGGAACAGATAGGCCCAACAACACGCCGAATGGACCGTCCAGGATTGCCATCACGATGAGTGTCGAATATACCTTCAACCAGGCAATCGTCGGATACGTGCTTGGAGGTAACCCGTTCAGTCTGAACGCCGTACACAAACTGTCCAACGAGTGCAGCAAGGTGGACGTTCCCTGACGTCCTGATGTGGTATTACGTGGGGCTGACGTAAGCCGCTAGTTGTCATGGAAGGCCCCGTAACGGCGGTACGATACGTGAATGCCATTCTCCACCCGATCATGCAACCATATCGGCAGCATAATAGCGAGGCATTCGTCTTCATGGACGACAATTCGCGCACATATCGTACACACCTTGTAAATGATTTCTTTCAGGATAACGACATCGCCAGCGTGTCCTTCAGACATGAAACCTATCGAATATGCCTGCGATGGATTCAAACAGGCTGTTTATGGACGAAGTGAACCACCAACCCTTCTGAGGGACCTACAACGAGCTACGGTTGAGGAGCAGGACAATCTTGACCAAAGATGAACTTGTGGATAGTATGCCAGCACGAATATAGGCATGCATTAATGCAAGAGGAAGTTCAAATCAAATGGTTCTGAGCATTATGGGATATAACGTCTGAGGTCATCAGTCCCCTAGAAGTTAGAACTACTTAAACCTAACTAACCTAAGGTCATCACACCCATCCATGCCCGAGGCAGGATTCGAACGTACGACCGTAGCTGTCGCAGCAAGAGGAAGTGCTACTGGGTATTAGAGGTACCGGTGTGTACAGCAGTGTGGACCATCACCTCTGAAGGTCTCCCTGTATGGTGGTACAACATGGAATGTGTGTTTTCATGAACTGTGAAAAGGGCGGAAATGATGTTTATGTTGATCTGTGGTCCAGTTTTCTGTACAGGTTCCGGAACTCTCCGAACCGAGGTGAGGCAAAACTTTTTTTTATCTGTGTATTTATAGTGCTTGAATCACCCACATGAGTAATACTAGATAAGAGAGTGGCAACATATAGAGTCATGACTAACATAAACAAAGAGAATTTCCAAACTGAAGACTTTTATAAGTGTGTAGTCAGCCATGACAATATGTTTAGCTTCCCAGTGAACGAGAAAGTTAATGAAGTTAATCACTTTGTTTTCATTGTGATAGAATATTGAAATTAACCTGCATAATGCTTCGTGGTATCTTCTCTCTTGGACTCGGCCGTGCAAAGTACACTTGGCTCAGATAAACATAAAGAAATTGCCGTGCGTTATTTATTTCGGAATCCGAGCAATACACACATTCTGCGCATCGGTTTCTAGGCGAAAATGGATTTCCTACAAGAACTAAATGTAATTACACCCTTTTGCTCAGCTCCATAAATGGTTGTTAGAAAGGCTAATTGCTTACATAGAGTGTGGGGCGTTTAAAGCAACGAGTGGGCAGGCTGATGTGTATAAGTTTCATATTCCTTGACTAAATTTACTGTCGAGACTAAAATAAGGCGAATGCCTTGCCAACGTTATACTTATATGCAACTGCCCTGCACCAGAAGTCCCAAGAGCTTGTGTTGAACCTGCCATTCGGTTTCAAATGGCTCTGAGCACAACTGCTGAGGTAATTAGTCCCCTAGAACTTAGAACTACTTAAACCTAACTAACCTATGGACATCACACACGTCCATGCCCGAGGCAGGATTTGAGTACGGGCTTGGCGACCCCGGGGTCCTGAGCTGGGGACTGGTCTGCGCCGCCAGTGTCCTGTCACCGTAACCCCCGGACATGCTTCAGCGACCACCGTACGGCGCGGCGGTGAAATGTTGTGTGCTGCGGGGAATGGTAATCTTGGCTTGACCGCCTGGATTGCGAGGAAGGCCAACCTCTATAAAAACCCCTCAACCTTTCGGTGTGCTCCGCGCCTAGAAGATGCATGGCTGTTGGGGTGGAACAGTCGCAAGCGGGCAACCTCTGGGGCACCTGCCGCACCCCAGTTGTATAAGGCTTACTCAGGCACGCGGGGCTCTGTCTGAGCGGACTTTTAGTTCCCTAGCTGCTCGTGGGACCACAATGGACCCTTCGACCTCTACATTTCCCCCTTCCAGTGGCTTGGGTGGGCCGCTGGTAGGAAAACACACCCAATCGAAAAAGCGGCTACGCGCTGCGAGTCCTCCAGCGCCTGGTGTTGCTAGAGATTTAACAGAATGTAGTAACGGAGCACATGCTGATAATCAGAATGTGTTTTTGATTATTAAAAGGAAGGAGGGTAGCTTTGAGAGGGTTTCTCCCTTTTACATCCACAAGGGTCTTGAGGGAATTGCAGGAACACTGAAATCTGTAAAGCGACTGCGCAATGGGACTCTGTTAGTTGAAACTTCTAGTTCCCGTCAAGTCGCTGCCCTTCGGAAAGCAAATTGTCTAGGAGAGTACGCTGTCGAGACCGAGCTCCACTCCACTTTGAACTATAGTAAGGGTGTTGTGACGTGTAGGGACTTGGTGGATATCCCCATAGACGTGCTAAAATCTGAGTGGGCTGACGAAGGAATTGTTGATGTGCAGCACATTATGAAACGAGTGAATGGGGACCTCGTCCAATCTGACTCGTTTATTCTCACATTCAGTTGCCCGAGACTCCCGGAGCATGTTAAAGCGGGGTTCTTACGTTTGTCCGTACGGCCATATTTCCCCAACCCAATGCGCTGTTTTAAATGTCAGCGCTTTGGGCATACTACGTTGGGGTGCAATGGAATAGCCACGTGCGGTAAATGTGGTCAGCCTGCCCATGACGGAGCCGATTGTTCATCGCCTGTGAAGTGCGTGAATTGCTCTGGGAGTCACCCTGTCTGGAGCCGGATCTGCCCCATCTATCTCGAAGAGCGGAAGGTACAGGAGATTAAAACATCTAAGCGCATCCCCTATGGTGAGGCCAAGAAGATCTTTAAGGCCATGCAACCTCCTGTGTTTTCCACATCTTTCGCTTCCGCTCTCAAAAAACCGGTACAACTGGCCACTGTTGCTACACAAACGGAGGTTGCTAGTGTTAGCACTAAAACCTGCGCTTGCCAGTGCACTTGTGCTGCTGCGGTTGTTTTGCAATCTGCGGCTCTCCCCGCTACATCGGACAAGGCCGTGGTTGCTGACATTGAGGTACTTCCAGCCTCCCCCCATATGGCGCCTTCTGCCCAGGCGAGTCAACCTCCAACTGTTGACAAGGCTCTGCATTCCAAGCCCCCCAAGACAAAGCCTCAGAAGATGAAGGTTCTGCCACCTGAGGAGACTAGTCAGCGTCGGTCCGATGATGATGCCATCGTACTGTCTGACATCTCCCGTGGGTCGTCATCGGATCTTATGGACATTGATGTCGACCGGGGGCGATCTTCTCGCCCCAGGAATAAATCTCCGGCCAGTACGGTCTCTCCTCCAAAGCACAGAGGCAGGGTGAAAGTTCAGCCACCCTGATCACTGGCTCCCATATTGCAGTGGAACCTGAATGGTTTCAGGACGCATGTGGCCGAATTACAACTCCTCATACGAGAGTGCCCCTTGTGCTTATGTATCCAAGAGACACATTTTCGGGCCACTGATTCTCCTTCTTTACGCGGCTATACCGCATATCGAAAAGATGATCTGACGGGGCAAAGGGCAAAGGGTGGTGTTGCGGTTTTTGTCCGTGATGTGCACCCCTCATCTGAGCTCCCTCTCGTCACCGACTTGCAAGCAGTTGCAGTTGACATTCTTGTGGGTCGGAGGCTCACAGTCTGTTCTGTTTATTTACCACCTCCGGATGCGATTGACACTGAGGCTCTCACGGACCTTATTAGCCAACTCCCTCGCCCATTTCTTCTTCTGGGGGACTTCAACGCTCATAATGTCTTATGGGGCTCTCCGACTACTTGCCCCAGGGGTCGCATTCTGGAAAGCGTCATGATGTCTGAAGAACTGTGCCTCCTCAACTCTGGTGCTCCCACTCATTTCTGTACTGCTTCCGGATCGTCATCGGCTATTGACCTTTCCTTTTGCTCTCCAGCACTCGCGGATTCTGCTCTGTGGGAGGCTGCAGCTGACCTCCATTCTAGTGCCCACTTCCCCCTCTGGATTCGCCTCCTGGATGAGGCTGTGGCATTACCAGTGCCGCCCCGGTGGCACCTTTGCAGAGCTGACTGGACACTTTTCAGCCAACTGGCTGTTTTGGAACACCGTGCCAGCGTCCACGAATGGGTAGACCATGTTGCAGCCGTGATCTCTCATGCTGCTGAATTGTCCATCCCACGGTCATCCGGTCATCCCAAGAGGCGTCCTGTCCCTTGGTGGACCACTGAGTGCCACTCAGCCATCCGCGCCCGCCGTGCAGCACTGCGCCGCTTCAAGTGCCGTCCCTCAGCTGACAATCTTGCGGCCTTTCGGGTGGCAAGGGCCAGAGCGCGGCGGGTGATTAAAGAGAGCAAACGACGGTCATGGCAATCGTTCTTGAATTCCATCTCTCGCTCCACTAGTTCTACGAAAGTATGGGAAGCCATCAGGAGGATTTCCGGGAAACTCAGCCAGCTACCTGTCACGGCATTGCTGCATCAGGGATGTCTCCTCACGGCGCCGAGAGACATTGCCCAGACACTGGCCATGCATTTTGCGGAATCTACCGCCACTATTACCTGTGATCCAGATTTCTGCCGCTACCGCACTGCCGTCGAAAGGGGTCACTTGGACTTCCGGTCTCTTAATTCTGAACCCTATAACTGCCCCTTCACAATGTGGGAACTGGATTCTGCGCTGTCTGTGGCTCATGATACTGCGCCTGGTCATGATCAAATCCGGTACAGCATGCTGCGGCACCTGTCGCTGCCATCCAAGGAAGTTCTCCTGAACTGTTTCAATATGATATGGTTAACTGGCACGTACCCTGACTCGTGGAGGGAGGCAATTTTGATTCCCCTCCTCAAACCAGGGAAGGACCGAACGCATCCCAGTAGATATCGGAGTACTGCCTTGACGAGCTGTGTTGGGAAGACGTTGGAACGCATGGTCAACCGCCGCCTGGTTTGGCTGCTCGAGACCAGGCAGCTCCTTAGCCCCTCTCAGTGTGGCTTTCGGAGATGTCGTTCCACTATAGACAACTTGACCCTGCTTGAGGCCGCCATCCAGCAGGCCTTTCTACGTAACCAGCATTGTCTAGGGGTCTTCTTTGACATTAATAAGGCGTATGACACTACTTGGCGCCGCCTTATCCTTAATCAACTCCATGAGTGGGGCTTTCGTGGCCGTCTCCCCATCTTCATTCGGTCCTTTCTTTCTCACCGCCTCTTTCGGTATCGGGTTGGAAATGTGCTATCGGATTTGTACGTGCAGGAGAATGGTGTTCCTCAGGGCTGCGTTTTAAGTGTCACCCTCTTTGCCGTTGCTATTAACAGTATCACGTCCACTATCCGGAGTCCTGCCCAATGCTCCTTGTTTGTGGACGATTTTGCTGTTTTCTGTTCTTCCTCCAGTCTTGTCAGTGCTAGTCGGCAGTTACAGCTTACGATAAAGCGCTTAGAGGCATGGACTGCAAAGACGGGCTTTACCTTTTCTGCAGACAAATCTGTGTGTGTTCATTTTAATCGTTCTCGGCGTCTTTTTACCTCCCCTGAATTGCGTCTGAGGGACACCGTTCTTCCTTTTAGAGACACTGTGAGGTTCCTGGGCCTCACTTTTGATTCCAAGTTGTCGTGGTTGCCTCACCCTAAAGATCTCAAGGTGCGGGTTCTGAAGGCACTGAATATTTTGAAGTGTCTGAGCCATCGGTCCTGGGGAGCAGATCGGGCGCGTCTGCTGCAGTTTTATAGTGCTTTCGTCCGATCGCGTCTTGACTATGCTTGCACCGTGTATGGGTCAGCAAGGCCTTCGTATCTGAAGATCCTTGACGCAGTACACCATGAGGGTATCAGGCTGGCCACTGGTGCCTTCCGTACCAGTCCCATCCCCAGCCTGTGTGCTGAGGCAGGGGAACCGCCGCTTGCCATCCGGCGGAAACTACTCATGGTGCGACGGGTGTGTCATTTCCTTGCATGTCCTACCTCCCCTGCGTACCCTACCGTTGCCCGACCGCCTATGGAACGTCTCTTTTCCAGTCGTCCCAGGGCAACAAAACCATTTGGGATTCGTGCCAAGCATTTGCTTGAGTCCCTTGGTGTGGAGCGTGTGGCCCCCCAACGACAAGGTTTTACTCGCCTGCCTCCCTGGTTGCTCCAGAGGCCCAGCATCCTTTTAGACTTGTCGGAGAACCGGAGGAACTGCACTCCGGCGTTTGTTTTTACCTCCTTATTTTACGATATTTTAAACCAGCATCCGGACCATGTACCTGTATTCACAGATGGCTCTAAACAGGGGGACACTGTTGGTTGTGCTGTTGTTTTCCCTGATCGAGTCGTCAAGTTACGGCTTCCTGCGGTGTTCACCATCCTCGATGCCGAATTGTTTGCAATATTGCGGGCATTGGAGCAGATGAGATGTGTTCCCAGTATTAAGTTCCTAATCTGTTCTGACTCCCTGAGTGCCCTTCAGACCATTCAACACTTGTACCCAGCGGATACGGTCGTCCAGAACATCCATGATGCCCTACTCCACCTGCAACGGCAGGGGAAGGAGGTTTCTTTCTGCTGGGTGCCGGGGCACGTGGGTATTAGGGGCAACGAACTGGCGGATGTGGCTGCCAAAGATGCATGTTCCCTCCCTCACGTTGTTAAATGTGCCGTCCCCCTCCATGCTGTAACCTCCCTTTTGCGTTTTCGTGTTATGCATCAATGGGAAGAGGAGTGGTTGGCAGTTTCTGACAATAAGCTGCGTCTGGTAAAGGCCACTTCGCGACCATGGCGTACGTCCTACCAGTCATACAGGCGGGATGAGGTTCTCCTCACTCGCCTCCGCATTGGACACAGTCCCTTCACGCATGGTTTTTTACTCCGGCGGGAGGACCCCCCAATCTGCAGTGCTTGTGGCGTCCAGATTACTGTCCGCCACATTTTACTTGACTGTCTTTTATTCTCTGACCAGAGGGCGGTGGTTTCCTTGCCACCGGATTTGCCCTCTATTTTGCAAGACGACGCAGCGACTGTGGTTAAGGTTTTACGGTTTTGTGTCCTGTCCAATCTGTTGACTCGGATTTTAGGGAGAAGGTTTTAATGTGCTGCTGGGTGACTGGCTCACCCAGTTTTTAGGTAAGAGGTCCGCCAGTCACGATTACCTCCTTGTTTCACTTCGGTATCTGTTCTCTTTTCCTTGTGTTTCCTTTCCTTTTTTAGTGTGTTTCTTCTCCTCTTGTTTTGCCTCTGTATGTGCGCATTTGGAACTGCGTCAGGCCTGTGTCTTTTAGCCGTTCTCCTTGTTCGGCGTCCGTCTTCGTCCCTTCACCGCCTGTGTTCCTGTTTCTATGCGCTTGGGCGCTGATGACCACGCTGTTTAGCGCCCGTAAACCTCAAACACACACACACACACACCGAGGCAGGATTCGAACCTGCGACCGTAGGCCATTCGGTTTCTAGCAACATGAGAGACTACTTTTTGAAATTTTCTCGTGCTCTTGGAATTTCTGAATGCTATTTATAACAGCTGATCTAGAAGGTTCCAGCCTGTTGCAATTATCTGGACGTCTTAATTGTCGCAGGAACAAATACAAGTAGATATTTAGAGAACCTTCACGTCCTGTTTACGACATTGCAGATAAGGATCTAAACTACAGTCCTGAGAAGCGTCAATTCGTCGGAAAATCTGTAGAACATGTAAAGTTTCAATCAGTATAAGAAGTTTTCTACCTACTCACCAGTGCGTAAAGCCTCTGACAAGAAGCTCCCTCCTCGCCGGCTTAAAGAACTACAGAAATATTTCTCGCTAACATAGCACAAGTTTCAGATTGCCTAAATCCACTGTCAAAGTGGGAGGCGAAATTTATTTGGTCTTTAGAGTGCTGTAAGGCTTTCCGCTCTCTTAAACAGACACGAGAGTCAACAGATTGTTTAGTTCCTTACTTATCAGGTGAATGCTCTAACACTTTCTGACTAACAACACAATATTCACTGCTTCTGTCAACTGAACACTGCAGTTCTTCACTTGGCTTCCATGTCTTTTCAATAATATAGTTTACTTAATCTTCGTCCAGTAGATCGTGTATATCGTCCCTTCTATAAAATCCTACACTTTGTCTGGAAATTACATACATATTTGCACGATTTCTGCCACCATTCGCCAACTTAGCATTTGTCAATCTGTCTATTAATGACATACCAAAATATTTCTCCCCATTCACCTCCTCTCCTTTAGAGGTAATTAATTTTCTCAGTAATTCTTTCTCACTTCCATCCTCCACTACATTCTCATTAACCGAGTGGCCTACATTGTGGTCATCATCGGCCTGCATTTACCCCATTGCTCCACACAAATCTTCATTAGTTGCCTTCAGTATTTCCTCCACTCTTTTCTAGCCTAATTTTTGTACACGCTTCCTTCTATACCAGATGATTTGCCACTCTCCTTTAAATCATCTACCATATTCTCTACACTACAGTGTTTACTTAGATTTTTGCTAATAAGAAACTCTTCCAAGCAACCGTTAAAAGTGAATATCCTAACTTCTCTAGTCTTATTAACTTCAGTTTTATCGCCGGCCGCGGTTGTCGAGCGGTTTTAGGTGCTTCATTTTGGAACCGCACCATTGTTATGGTCGCAGATTCGAATCCTGCCTCGGGCGTTGATGTGTGTGATGTTCTTAGGTTAGTTAGGTTTAAGTAGTTCTAACTTCTAGGGTACTGATGACCTCAGACGTTAATTCCCATAGTGCTCAGAGCCATTTGAGCTATTTTTTTCAGTTTTATCACTACATTCATTACTTTCGAATTCCGTTATTTGGTTGTTAATCTATACAAAGGGCATGACTAGCGGTTTCAAATTACTGTTACCAGTTCCGTGCCGCGCTGGATTAGCCGAGCGGTCTCAGGCGCTGCAGTCATGGACTGTACGGCTGGTTTCGGAAGAGGTTCGAGTCCTCCCTCGGGCATGGTTGTTTGTGTTTGTCATTAGGATAATTTAGATTAAGTAGTGTGTAAGCTTAGGGACTGATGACCTTAGCAGTTACGTCCCATAAGATTTCACACACATTTTTTTGAACAAGTTCCGTAAATGGTAGCCACTTAACAGGCGGGGTATCGTACCTTCAGATTCTGGTTCGTTTCCTATTCTTACCCTAATCTGTTGTCTGTTTTGAAAATCTTCATCGTCTCGTCACCAAAAATGTGACCAACATAGGTCCCTGCTTTTTGTTAGATGATCTGCTTGCCGTAATTTGGCAGCTCCTCTTCTGTTGTTGTCACGATACACGCCCATTCTGTTCTCATCAACGTTTTGACATGTTTCTACGTTTCCCTATGGTCTAAAGTCCCCATTTACTTGCTCCTCTCGCTGTAGCATTTTTCGACTGTTTCCAAGCCATCTATGGGAGCAGCAATATCCTTATTACATCCGTCTCCGGCCATCCTGATTTAGGTTTTCCGTGATTTCCCTAAATCGTTTCAGGCAAATGCCGGGATGGTTCCTTTGAAAGGACACGGCCGATTTCCTTCCCAATCCTCCCCTAACCCGAGCTTGCGATGCCGGGATGGTTCCTTTGAAAGGGCACGGCCGATTTCCTTCCCAATCCTTCCCTAACCCGAGCTTGCGCTCCGTCTCTAATGACCTCGTTGTCGACGGGACGTTAAACACTAACCACCACCACCACCTTATTACATCAATTCATAGGTAACTTTTCATCCAGTCTAATAATTACTTGTTCTGGCTCCAAATCATTCGACCGTAAAGCAAATCTTCGTACACTTCCTTTTCTGGTATTAATCTTTTCACCTTCCCAGAAACTATTTTGCAACTCAATTTGCTTCCGTTTGCCACATTATTCTTCGCGAAAGGGTCCCTTAAACTTTTCTAACACATCATACTGCTCAATAGGTACGTGTAAAACCCCATGTTCTAACTTCACCCAATAATTTTGATGTAATAAACCCACCTTTTGTCTATCAGTCCTCAAAGTCATCGAAACATTTTGAAAACCATTCCAAAGTTCTTCTTAATGCACTTCCCCAGACGAATAAAAGTGTAAAAATTCTCTGTTTTTAATACAAGCCTCTTCAGAAGATCCCATGACCAAACTAAAAACACCGCCGTTAGTCATGGTTCTAAGGTTATGTTCTACTTTAGAGAATCTATTGCCATGCTCATGCAACTTTGTTTGTAATGTTAACTTGATTAGTCAACTGATACGTAATAGATTACCACTTCCATACTTCCATATGATCAGATACAACCTTCAGAGATCTAAAAAATTTTTCACTTTAAACATTAATTTTAGTTTCTAAAGCTTTGTGGTCCTCTTCGCAAACTAATTCCACAGCAGAAATTGTTTTGCTCAATTTCACGTACATCCTCCTTAACTTGATCCACTCTTTGCTTACTTCCAATAGCTACATTTCTAACAATTTCTGTTAATTGAGTTTTAATATTTTCTTAGGATGTCTTACAATCTTTCTCAACTTGATAAATTCTTTCCTCAACCTTAGTATCCAAAAGTTAAAATCTTTTTTCCACATATTCCTTAATTCAGCGGCCTGGTTCTCCAGTTTCAAGTTAACTTCAGTTTTAAACTTTTTAAGTTCACCAGTCTAACTAACAATCCTACTAGATGCCAGTTTAAGCTCCCCAGACTGTTTTTCGATATTCTTGTCAAGCTTACCAGTCAGTTTTGCTGTATTTTTATTTTTATTTCCTTTTACTTAAGAAAACTGTTATTTATTAAAACAGAATTGTTTTTGTAGGGCACATCTATGCAGAAAACATTTCTTGCAAGAGTTCTAATTTATGTCTCTTCCCCCCACCCCCACCCCACCCCGCCCCCGATACATTTCTCTGTTCTGTTTGTTTTACAGGCAACATACCAAGTATGGTACATTCTTGAGCTGTTTCTTACTCATTTATATTAAACTGACTAACATCAAATAGACTTAACCCGCAAATCACTTAACGGATTACTATCACAGTAAAAACTATATTTCCATAGCTGATTTGTTTGTTCCCGCTGTACCCACACAAATGTATATAACTGAGTCACATTACCAAGTGAAACATCATTGTTTACTAGACCTTTCGTTTATCTTTGTTGAGGAGCGATTGTCTGAGTGGCATTCGCACTGAGCCGTATCTCATCCCCTTCTTTCACATACAGTCTCATCACTTTCTTTCATTCTTGCAAGTATTTACATACAAGTACATAACAAATAAACTGCACTTGTCTTCAGGTGTCTGCTGTGATTGCGGTTTGTTGTCTCTGCGGGTCCGATATGCGCCTTCAGCTGTACCAGCTTCAGGGTCTTCATTTGCTACGTATTGTCAGCACTGCTCTGCTCCGCTAGCTATTAGCTGCAACATCTGCCGCTGCCTTGTCCAGTTCAGCGCGACACCATTCATAATCTTAATTACATGTGGCATCCGTTTATCGTCGTATGGCTCCTGTCCTCTTGGAATCGTCCTCATTTTCGGTTTTCGCGTGCAGTGTCCCACGCCACTGTTCGCTCACTGTGTTACACTGCCTCTATTTAACCTGTTTCTCATCGTCGTCTTCAACTATTACAGATTTTAATTTCTTGGCGGAGAGGCATCAGTTGCACTGCGGATGTCACGCAATATGGTATTGCAGCATTTTTACCTCTACAACGAGACAGGCTGTTTGTCCTAAAGGCTTTTAACTTTGCTCAACAAAACTCCACACAGAAGGAAAAGGAGGCTACACAGTTTCCAAGTTCTGTACATATCTGTATGGGGTACAGTTTTGTGATGGGAACAGACGATAAATCCTGCTGACTGGTGACCGGGGAATCACCGCTGCGAGATGAAACAGCCTAATAATTATATCGGTAGTATCTGTGCCCTGTTCATGTCAATATACATGGTATTTGTTTTAACTTTAGACAACTAAATATATAGACAACCACGCATCGTATGAAAAGAAAACTAGGTGAAAAGTTAATATTAGTAAAAGAGAAATTATCTGTACTACAACTGGCCACATATTAACCACCCGTCCTGCGCGCACGTGACAACTGTGTTTTCAAATGGGAACCATCTCCCCCTCCCCATTTTTATGGCATATTCGGATTCCACGTCTAAAACTACGTATGGTTTATTCAAATTATTGTTTACCATTTGCGGTAGACGATACTGTAATAGACACATATGAAGTGTGGATATTTCTGCTGAAATTAAGACAAAATGCATTTTATTACATATTTCATTTGCGATTTTAAAGTAAACCTTCTTATTCTAAAGGCTGACTTTTGTTCGACATTTACGTTCATGTGGCAAATTTGACTGTACAGTACAATTGTTCAGGCGTTTCAGTTTCTTGTTAAAAACTATTTTAAGATCCAAGAACAAGGAGGTGGAAGTAATAGTTTTCTGTTGCCACAGAGTGCTCGATATCCTTCTGTCCTCTTGGCTCTAAACACTGGAGTCTTTCTCTAAGTATCAATGGCAGGCGCGTCTGTCAATAACCACCTAACGGACATCTTACATTATTACAATGGCTGTAGTTTGTATTCTGCCGGTATCCGTTTAGTGGACTGCGCGAGAATTACAGCGCTGGAATGGAAATACTCATCGAAATCAGTGACCTTGGTGGCGGGGTTCGAGGACGGCAGCCGAAATGAAGGATTCCTTGGTCTGGGGGCTCGCCGCAAGCAGCCCCTTAGGGAAAACAAAGCTAGGTTATCGTTGTGTACAAAGTTCCACGTAGTCAGCGCGTACACAACTTTCCCACTAGAGCACGTCGTGCTAAGCAAAACAGCGCAGGTGCAGCCCTTGTCTGTCTCCGCACTATGAGATGGCGCTGCCATAGAGACGGACCAAATTCTCCTTCCGCCGATCCGCGTATTAATATGTAACGCAGCCAATGAGATTGCTGCTAACGTAGAACCTTTTCTCCTCGCGGATCACACTCGCGCAGTGATACATGAACGCGCGAGGTATTATAATGAGTGTACAGACCTCTGATTAGTCAGTCTGCATTTGTTTACACCAATCTGTACCAGTCTGCATTAGACTGTACCAGTGAGTACGAGTTCTACATTTGTCTGTACCAGTCTATAGTCAAGTTTCTGTCTGCACCCAGTCAGATTACCATATTCCTGCACATAGCCAATGAAGAAAATGTATAGACACTTTTGTCAGGTATCAGAGATATACGTGAGAATAAGATTAACGTACCAGGAACTTCAGAATGTCAATTGTAAATAGCATCCAGAACCAAGTTAAGTAATTTTTATGCTTGTTATAATTTAATAAATGTATATGAAAATTAATCAAGTTCTGTTTAAAGTTGGTCACCGTCAATCTGCTACTCTAAATTTTTAAGTGGCATTTCTATCATCTGACCTAACGTCAGAAGATAAACACGCCATGATAAGACCACGAGACATATTGCTGACACTTGCCTATTTCGTTAGAGCAACAAGTCACATAATCTGATGGTGTGTGTCCTGAAGATCATACAGTATGCACACCACAGTTATTATACAATTAGCTTATGTGCTAGAAATTTCAATGTCTACCCATATTATTTATACTGTACAATCACATTTTCAGCACTCATGGAACGCTTTAACATCATTATCAGCCGTTGGAACACCAAGATTTATATGGATTTAAGTCATGCGTAAAATATAGATCAAAATATGTTGGTTTTTAAAGCAAACACAGGCATACTTGATATTTGTCCATTGTAGCGTTATCAAAACAAAAAAAACTGCTTAAACCTGATTAAACAAAGGACATCACACACAATCATACCCGAGGCAGGATTGGAACCTGCGACCGTAGCAGTACCGTCGTTCCAGACTGAAGCGCCTAGAACCACACGGCCACATCGGCCGGCTAGCGTCATCAGCTACGAATGTAAGACAATGGCCTGAATAGACCATAAGTGTCTTTTGTCGTAAAATCCGAATACGCTGTATATTGATGCACTACAGTCACCGAATCCTGGATAGCGTAGCCAAGAGATTAATAAATTCGAGATGACACTTAACATAAGTATACTTAAAAGGCAAAGAAACAAAACCTGGCAGTTGTTAAATGCAACCGTTGTTCCTTTCTTTCCTGAGGAGGCAACAGAAACAATCCATCTCAGTAGTGAAACCATGCTGCTTGCAGAAACACCGTGACAATGGTTCGTCCTTGACAGTGCGCCTTTTATGAGACAGGCACTTTGGCGACGACCGGTATCGAGGAAACTCGCACCCTCCCCTGGCATCCCCACCACCACCACGGTGTTACGGCCATTGCTGCAGGCTTTCCCCCCATTACCGTGTTACGACGGCGACACGCCGGCTAAGAGCCGGGAGACTGCCGGCTGGCGGGGCCCACCAAGGGCGCGCTAGTTTCCCAATTACGCTGAGTGGCCCAGTCTGGACACACGCCACCTGCTCTCCGCTTTGCGGATCGGGCTCGGACGGCTACTCGTCCCGACTTTACTGCACGCCGGCCGTGAGCACCGCCCACATCAGTCACTCCGCGACACAGTAGTCGGAGAGACAGATTAACTTCCGGCGCTTTTTTTCCAGCGCAGCGCTCTAAACGGTTGCTAGGCAACTGGGACAATGAAGGACAATTTGGAGGAGAAAACATTATCTTTTGGTGTCACGGAGGTTTCCAGTACCATTTAAGATGTCATCCTTTTATTTTATGTGCAATGGTACCTCGAAGAAATTCAGTTTTCTTCTATCTCTCGTTCTCTTTCTGTCATGTTACGTTTGCAAAACTCAGCGACACTCTGGGGCAGTTCGTGATTTTCTTAGTGTCATAAAAGTAATTTTTACGCTGTAGTTTTCTTATCTGGGGTAGGCCGGCATTCAGTAATACACAAACATTGATTTAGTAAGCATGGGACTTTCTCACTTGATTTTGACGGTGATTACATATGTCTTATTATTTGGCAAGACTTCAGTTGCCCATATTGGCAAGTATACAAGTAATCACTAGGATGGAGATTTTTCATTTCTCTCAGTGCGCATTCATTTCAAGGTGCAGGTATTACAATGTTTAAGTTGTACAGCTCAAAGTGTGCTTGATTACAATTCATATTTTAGTGAAATACTATTCTGAAGAGCCAAAGAAAATGGTACACCTGCTAAGTACCATTTAGGGCAACTGCAAGCATGCAGAATTGCCGCAACACGACTTGGTATGAGCTCGACTAATGTCTGAAGTAGTTCAGGAGGGAACTGAAACCATGAATACTGCAGGGCTGTCCGTAAATCCGTAAGAGTACGACGGGACGGAAAATGAACAGCACGTTGCAGGGTATCCCAGATATGCTCAATAATGTCCATGTCTGGGGAGTTTTGTGGGTAGCGGAAGTGTTTAAACCCAGAAGATTTGTCCTAGAGCTACACCCTAGCAACTCTGGACATGTCAGGTGTAGCGTTGTACTGCTAGAATTGCCCAAGTACTACGGAATGCACAATGGACATGAATGGTTGCAGGTGACCAGGCAGGGTGCTTACGTGCGTGTCACCTGTCAGAGTCCTATCTAGACATATCGCGGGTCCCATATCACTCCAACTACACACCCGCTACACCCTTACAGAGCTTCCACGAGCTTGAACAGTACCCTGCTGACATGCGGAGTCCACGCATTCGTTAGGTGGTCTCCATACCACTACGCATCCACCCTCTCGATATAATTTAAAACGAGACTCGTACGACCAAGCAGCATGTTCCCAGTCATCAACAGTCCAATGTCGGTGTTGACGGGCGCAGGCGAGGCGTAAAGCTTTCTGTCGTCCACTTGTTGAGGGTGCACGAGTGGGTATTCCGCTACGGAAACACATATCTATGATGTTTCGTTGAATGGTTCGCACGCTAACACTTGTTGACGGCCCAGCATTGACATTTGCCGCAATTTGCGGAATGGTTGTTCTTCTGTCATGTTCAACGATTCTCTTCAGTGGTCATTGATGCCGTTCATTCAAGATCTTTTTCCCGCTACAACGATGTCGGAGATTTTATGTTTTACCGGATTCCTTATATTCGCTGTACATACGTGAAATGGTCGTACGGGAAAATCCCCACTTCGTCGCTACCTCGGAAACGCTGTGCCCCATCACTGGTGCGCCGACTATAACACCACGTTGACACTCACTTAAATCTCGAAAACATGCATTGTCTGACCGCAGCGCTATATTCAGCCTGTTTTTATGTTTCTGTATTTGAACAGGCATGCCTATACCAGTTTCTTTAGCCCTTCAGTGTAATATCATGTCGAACACCGTTGTCCTTCTTGGAGCGAGCTAGTTTTCTTTAAGCCTTTAAGCAATGGTTAGTGTTATGTTCATGTAACATTCTAGAAGTTCTGATGACAGCAAAGACTACTTAAACAGAAGCAGGTTCTTTCAGTAGGAAATAATGAAACATAATTAAATCATTATTTCGAAACATCAAATTTTAATTTTGGTAGACTGGTCAATAACAAAGTGAATGAGTAATTGCTGTACCTCCCATGGTAAGAATGAAGTTATGTGACCCCATTACACCTATCACTATCAAAAGTTCAAAGAGACAAATCTTTTCAGATACTCAAATGTCGTTAACAATTCTTTCACTGAAAAGTACGGCCTTTAAATAAACAACAAAACACCAAACCAAACACAGAAAATGGTAGCCTAGGGATTGATGTAAACACAGTAAGTACAAAAAGTTAATGAAATTAAAAATATTATCTTCTTTCCAACAGTTTTTGAAACAACCATATTCAAATTTCAATAATTAGTTTTCATATAATATTAATGAACGTAATCGCAAAAACTATCCTGACACTCAGAATCCAGATCCTGATCTAGGTAATCATTGTTTACATTTACACTTCGTACAAAAATTGTATTGTACATACAATGCAAAAAAAAAAAAAAATAGCAAGCCTCATATGCAGTTATTCCGTTAAATGTTAGTAGTGCTTTTATCTCACAATTTTCATTGTTACACACACGTAACATTGATTTGACGGCTACACCGACGTTCAATAATAGCCTATATCATCATGCTAATAGTTCTGGAACTTATAATGGTGAAGTATTTTCTATTTAGTTGTCACTATTCTACCTTCAAAGATATCTCAGTCCCTAAAACTTATTGACCAAAAGACTGTTTCCCCTCGTGTGATGCAGTGCAGTTTACAAGAGCATTCTGTTCTCATCTCCAATATACCAGAGTCGCCGACGCATGCGTCCATACTCTTTTGCAGGTCCACCACGACTCTCTCGACGACATTCCTCGCGGCGACTATGGCACCTGGATAGCGCCTCACGAACCAGCCAAGTGTCATACATGAAGGTGCTGCGGGTTGCCGCCATGTCAAGGCGCACGCAACCCAACTTCACCCAGTTCTCTTGGCAGCTGAGTACGGGGACGCCAAATCTGCCCAATACAGCTTTGCTGTAACTAGCCTCAGAGAGTCATGCAATACCAGACATTACCTCTGTATATGTATTGGGAACAGCAACGATAGCGATGAACTAGTAATAAAATATACTCTAAGGCAAAGCAAAATGAGAAGCGATGCAAAACTAAGGAATTTTTCGAATTGGACGAATATCGATAGATCTGATGTACATCTACAGAAAACAAGTTATTACAATTTCAGAAGAAAAGTGTGATTTGCTCCATAAACGTGTTGGTCCAAGTTTGGCCCTTATGCAGGCAGTTACTCTGCTTGAGGTGGTTGATATAGTTGTTGGGTGTACTCCTGGGTGATGTCGTCCCAAATTCTGGCACGTTAGATCGTAAAAATCCCGAGATGTTTAGAGAGCCTAGCCCCTATTGCTCGAAACGTTCTCAATTTGGGAGAAATCTGGTGACCTTGCTGGCCAGGATCTGTTTTGACAAGCACAAAGACAAGCAGTTCAAAAACTCTCCTTGTCTGAGCGGGTATTATCTTAGTGAAATGTAAGTCCAGGATAATTTGCCATGAAGGGAAACCAAGTTAGGCCCTCAATATCATCGACGCATCGCTGTGCTGTAGTGGTGCAGCTGATGCCAACCAAAGGGGTCCTGCTCTGTATAAAAGTGGCACCCCAAGCCCCGACTCGTGCTGTCGACCCACATGATGGACGAAAATTAGGTTGGTATCCCGTCGTCCGGGAGTCTCCAGACACATCTTCGGCCTGGAACCCCATTGCCTGGAGTAGGACTGTCCTTGGTGGCGACTCCCGCTTCCAACTGAAACCTGGTGACCAGGAACGTTTGCAAACATTATGGATAAGGCCCAGCGAGCAAGTCGGAATTTTGATTATCTGGCGAGCCAGTTGGATAGAATGTGGGACTACGTCTCTCAGGAGGACATCCAGCAACTTTAGCTATAAATGTAAGGCCTAATAAACGCTTCTATATTGGGCAGAGATGTACCAAAACGTTAGTGACGCGCTCAGGCTGTATAAATCATTCAGTTTTTGTGAAACCAACAGCTTGTTTATTTGTGCACGTACACCACGGCAATCGATTGTTATATCGTTCGGATAATTTCTTATTGCCGCATCTTGTTTCTTTGACTTTGAGTGTATTATGTAGAAGAGTTCTGATGGCGTACAGACACTTTTATTCGTAAATTTTGACCCTTTCGGACCTGCGTGGATCATCTAATGAGGAGTGGGTTGATAGCCGGGACCAAGGAATGTGGACTGATGTCGACATCAGGTGAGAAGCGTCAGGCCTTCCCTGGAGTGCCTCTTCTCATTTTTAAACTTCCTTGCATGTAAATCCATCGATCGAATCTGTCTGTTTTACACTGAGGTTACAAAAGTCTTGTGATAACGATATGTACATATACAGACAGCGGTAGTATGGCATGCATAGGGAATAAATGAGCACTGCACTGCCGGAGCAGTGTATCAGTGATTCACGCGAAAAGGATTCCGACGTGATGATGGGCGCATGACGGGAATTAACAGACTTTGAACGCAGAATGGTAGTTGGCCCTGGACGCATGGCACATTCTACTTCGGGAATTATTAGGGAATTCGATGTTTCGAGATCCACAGAATGAGCTGAGAATTCCAAAATTCAGCGCGGACAGGGCGGTGGCGGACGACCCTCCCTTAACTATACAGAACAGGGGCTAACAGCCAAACAACACAGCAAGAAATAACTGCAGAAATTAGAACGTATGCGTTATTTCAGTGCAGTTAACTTTAGCGTTAATAGCTGTGGCAGCACATGACAAACGTCAGAGAAGCGCCTCCTGGACGACCAGGTAGGCTGGGCAGAAGGCTTTCAAGGTGGCATCACGGTGCGCTTTCGCCAGCTGCGGAACAATACTGGCAGACTCACCTCCCGAAAGATGGGTCCGTAGCAAATCTTTCCAGCTACGAGACAGTCTTCCTTTTTATGGGCATCTCTAGCATGAAATTTCTTGTTAACGTATTGCTTACATTGTTGGAGGATGTGCCATCGCAGGAAAGCTACAGATGTTTATGCAAAAACATGCAAGTAGCTGTCACTGACATTTCAGGACCGCCTGATTGATAGAAGAGATACCACATCTTGGCTTCCCCGTACTCCAGACTTCAGTGCCCTGCATTTTTGGTTACGGGAACTCTTGAAAGAATTAGTCTACGCCACCTCAGTCAACGATGTCCGACTATTACCACATTGCGTCTGCGATGAATGTCAGCAATACAAACACAACGGGGTGTGTTTCAAAGAGTGCATATTTAAAGAAACCGTTGAGCCGTGTGGCGTGGCAGATACTTCGCAACCGATGAGATGTACACTGTCTTTGCTCGTGACAGAATGTTTAGTTAGCGGAAGCTGGGCAGGAAAGAGAGGTTCCGGAGTAGTTGATGGAAAGTCGAAGCTTAGCGGTTGGTGTGAGCTGATGTGCTAGGACCAATGTACTTGTTTCTTCGAGAAGCGTGGCCGTATTTCCAGCGTAGACATCTTCTAATAGAATGCTGTTAGCTACTTTTGCGAGACGATTCGGTGCGGCTGTTGATGCGTGGGTGCTAATGCCATCCCGGGCTGCATCAGGCCTCCGACTTCCTTGTATTGCCGGTTCTTGAACAGAACCGCGAGATTACCACCCTTTTCCCCGGTGAGTGCCATTTGTAAGAATTCTCGAAAAACCCGCCTCTGTCGTCGGTAACTTGTGTTGGAGCAACTTGGTTCTGCCTCCATGTGTGCTTAGAAGTTAGTAGTCATACGGCCGCACGGTGGTCGATTGGTTCTCTACTAAATGAACCGCCAACACGTAGAACAGTTGGTTTGCCTATTACAGTTTTTTCCTCTTAAGAAAATTGTAGGCGCTCTGTTTTAAGTTAAAGTTTAATGATTTTGATTTTGATTTTAAGGCCTAGCGGGCTAGACTCTGCTGTAAATGGAATATTATCTTACATCTGTGTTGGGTTAAGGAGAAACGTCCGCTGTGCATTGTGGCAAGTACCCTGTTTGTACTTAATAGTACAACCTGGTGTTTTAGGGTGCCGCAGTCACCTTGCAGAACGGCCAGTAAAATATTTTGTTTTATGCTTCGAAAGGTTTACTGTCTCCTACGTCTCTGGTTGCATTGTTCCAACAGCTGTTTTCCGAAGTCAAATGAAGTGCCTAAAATTCGTCATATATCGACGGTTAAGGTGCTTGGTGGCTTGTGGAGGCTCTTTTCTGAAGGCCTACTGTTACGTTTGAGAAAGTGTTGTGTTGTGTCAGGATTTTGTCGCACCCGCATTTTCATGTGACTTGGCTGTCTTGTCCTTGAGTCGGGCCAAAGGTTTATTGCTGTGTCCTTGCATAGTGTACGAGAGCTTTTCCTCTCTTTGTTGTACTTACATCACTACTTTGCGCTCCTCTCTGGGGCCGCGGACTGGTGCCCGATGTCTACCTCTGAGACTATTGGGCCACCTGTGGGCTTGCCCCACTATCCTACGCGGGGCTGACCAACTGAAATTTATTCATGTTTGACATACTTCCTTCCTGTGACAGGAAAATCTTGAAAGTTCGTTGGTTTTAAAGAAGAGAGAATTGACACTTTCTGTTCTTTATGGTTTATACTGTTCTAAAGAAAAGATATTTATTCTGTGGGTTCTTTAAATGCTTCTACTGTTCTAAAGAAAGGAGACATTTGTCCTTGGACTTTGTAACATATTAGTAAGGACTTTCGATGTTCAATAAATTAGTTAAAGGACTGCTAAGTAAAAAGTGATGTTCAATAATTTCTCCAGCCCTTCCTCTATGACCTGATAGTTGGAGTCCTTTATTTTCGTATAGGTCCTTGTTGACCTCATCTTGCATGATTCCTCATGCCTATGGCTAGAGGGTACGCCTTCCTACGGATGGATGTCACTTCTTACAGCTCATGAATGGACGTCAGGTTGGAACATTTCAGAAAGTACGTGTTTCCGGACCCATGTGCAATCGTCTTCTTTTTCATGTTGTGATGTATGCTCCAGCGCCTCACAATATTTGAAACATTCGTTTTCAACCTCTATGAGCAACCGTACAGATCACAGAAAGTAAGCGTTTCCGGACCATATTTATTGGACTTTTGTTCTTCCTTTGGTAGGCACATCGCCTGTCATAATATTCCAAATAATTTTCATTGTTTCGTGCCTCGATCTTTACTGGATTTCTTTATTGTCCATCCGTCTGTCCGCCTCGCTGTCCAACACCGAAGAAACCTTTTTCTAGAGACTGGAGAGGGGTACCAGGTTGAAACTTGTCACATACTGAGGTATACCGTCCGTTGACAGCGTAAAAGTTTTCTCTTCTAAATCAGTGCAGTTATAAGATGTGTCCATTTACATCACCTATTATGACAGTCACAAACTAACTCATGAAAACCTATAGTGTTCTTATCTTTAACCTATAATCATGAAATCTGGCAAGAAGCAAGTTTTCACAGTGCAAGTAAAGGGAAAAATCAGAAATTTATTAAATTGTAATTATATCACATAGTGGTAATGGCTCTTAAACTGCAAACGCATAATAGACAAATATTATTGGACGCAAATATATAACGTATGTTATAGGCTAGTTTTAGTGAGTAAATAAAAATATTTTGTAAAATTTTCTCTTTCTCCATATGTAGAAACTTAAGTTCCCTGCTTGCTTCTTTTTCTAGGTGTGGGCTAGTCTCAAGAGATTCTGTGATCATAAGGTTTCCTGGACAAACATCTCGCCATTATCGATGTTGATGACTGAAAAAAATCGTCCAGATTGTCGAGTCCCTGGATCTACCTGTATCCATAATTGCGTTTGCACTGGATCCGCAGTGCGAAAATCCTTTTCGCACATTTCCAACTTGTTTTTAACACCATCGATTTGGAGCTGTAAGTGGGTGTTGAAAACACAGTGAAACGCTAATATATTCACGCACTCGAGTGACAGAATGACCAGCAGACATGGAACGGAAACCGAGAATGTCACGGACAGACAGTAGACACTGGAATAAACCGGAACAAATACAGGAGTCGGACTCAGAACCTGATAACTTGTGAGAATAGATTGGCATGCCTCCAGAATGTGAAATCAGAATAGTCTATGTTTAACAGCATGCGAAATCACTTAACAGGACCTCATCTGAAGATTTCCTGCAACGACTCTCAGAATCATACCCGAACCACTGTCTTTCTCAGAGACATCTTTAAGATGTTTGAATGAACTCTGAATGAGTCCTCTGAATACACCTATCCGACGATTTTGTTAATGTCCAAAGGTGATGAAAAGAGACTCGTAAAGTTATAATATGAATTCTGAAGTAGAATGGTGGGAGGAAGATCAGAGTTTAAGATCATACTGATGGCAAGATCGCTGGGATTTGAATACTCAAACTCAGAGAGGGCTAGGTTAGGGAATGAAATCGCCTTTTCTTTCCGAAGGAAGCATTGTGGCATTTACCTTAATCGATTCAGAAAAGTTCGAAAACCTGTAATACGAATTTAGTGATTTATCCAGCGTGCTACATCGCTACGGGTGGAAGTGAAATATAGATTAGTTGATATCTGACGCTTAAATTTCAAAGCTGCTACGTTCTAGCGGTAATTAGGGCTACGCTGGCACCCAAGTACTCCAATCGCCGTGACGGTGGGAAATTTCTTTGAAGTCTCTGTGTCCTATACACATATAAGCGTGAAGCTGACGTATGGTATGTACAGAGATGTATAATATGTCTGTGCAAGACGTAAGCCTACCATTTATTTCAGTTACGGCCAATTACGTTGTTTTGAAAAGAGTGCAATTTCTTCGTCCGCCAAACAGCTTCGAAACTTGTTACGCCATATTTTGGAAACCATTTGATTCCCTAACATCCTAATTTTTTTCACGGATTACTGAAATACCTCTCTTGGCAATAAATCTTTCCGTAGCTGAGTATCGCACTGCGTGTGATCCCTATCAGCTTCCGATGACAGCGTATTTGTTCTGCCAATTAATACTTGTAGCGATTATTTTAAATTCTCTGTCCCCTACGAAAATGATGTAAAAATTCTGAAATTAACGTTTACCTTAAAAGATTTATGAAGGTTCGAAAACCTGAAACCGTATGGTTAGAGGTGAATCCGGAACTGGTGAGTTCACTTCCAGTCCTTACAGAAAATACGCGTTTTGTCATAGACTGTCTCTGACGTAATCCGAGGCAGAGTGCAATCCGACGTTTACCCGACGCAGATCTTACAGTGGCTGAGTGCGAAGTAAAATCCCCTCCTGCGTGCGTTCGTGTGTCGTGACTCTTCGTGCATTCCATGCACAATTGGAGCAGGTTAAGCAGGGCTTGCTGTTCCTGCGTCAAGAGTTCTTACTTGATGTGTTGTCCTTACATTTAGGTTCGTCTCCTAGTTTTTCACAATTGCGATTTCTTCTTCTCTAGCTGTCTGGTGGTCAGTCCAGTAGCAGGTTGTGCCATCTGATGGCTGGGTTGGATGGGCTTGGTTGCCCAGTCAACTGACCAGTGGCAATTGAAACCTTGTCCTGCATCTCGGGCTGTATTTATACAGAGTGTTATAAAAAGGTATGGCCAAACTTTCAGGAAACATTCGTAACACACGAATAAATGTTATGTGGACATGTGTGCGGAAAAGCTTAATTTACATGTCAGAGCTCATTTTAGTTTCGTCAGTATGTATTGTACTTCCTCGATTCACTTCCAGTTGGCCCAATTGAAGGAAGGTAATGTTGACTTCGTTGCTTGTGCTGACATGCGACTCATTGCTCTACAGTACTAGCATCGAGCACATCAGTACGTAGCATCACGAACGTGGTTTTGCAGTCAGTGCAATAATAACAAATGCGGAATTGCCAGATAACCATTTGATGTATGGATTAGCACGGGACAATAGCAGTGGAGCTGTACGTTTGTATTGAGACAGATTTCCAGAACGAAGGTGTCCCGACAGGAAGACGTTCCAAGCAATTGATCGGCTTCTTAGGAAGCACGGAACACTCCAGCCTATGACTCGCGACTGGGGAAGACCTACAACGACGAGGACACCTGCTATGGAGGAGGCAATTCTTCGTGCAGTTGTCGATAACCCTAATGTGAGCGTGAGAGAAGTTGCTGCTGTACAAGGTAACTTTGACCACGTCACTGTATGGAGAGTGCTACGGGAGAACCAGTTGTTTCCGTACCATGTACAGCGTGTGCAGGTACTATCAGCAGCTCATTGGCCTCCACGGGTATACTTTGCGAATGGTTCATTCAATAATGTTTCAATCCTCATTTCAGTGCAAATGTTCTCTTTACGAATGAGGCTTCATTCCAACGTGATGAAATTGTAAATTTTCACAATCAACATGTGTGGGCTGACGAGAATCCGCACGCAATTGTGCAATCACGTCATCAACACAGATTTTAGTCCGTAGGTCGTGGTCACGCGGTAGCGTTCTCGCTTCCCACGGCCGGGTTCCCGGGTTCGATTCCCGGCGGGGTCAGGGATTTTCTCTGCCTCGTGATGACTGGGTGTTGTGTGATCTCCTTAGGTTAGTTAGATTTAAGTAGTAGGAACCGCGCGACCGCTACGGTCACAGGTTCGAATCCTGCCTCAGACATGGATGTGTGTGATGTCTTTAGGTTAGTTAGGTTCCAGTAGTTCTAAGTTCTAGGGGACTAATGACCATAGATGTTGAATCCCATTCTGCTCAGAGCCATTTGAACACAGATTTTCTGTGAACGCTTGGGCAGGCATTGTTGGTGATGTCTTTATTATGCCCTATGTTCTTCCACCTACGCTCAATGGAGCACGTTATCATGATTTCATACGGGACACTCTACCCATGCTGCTAGAACATGTGCCTTTACAAGTACGGCACAACATGTGGTTCATGCATGATGGATCTTCTGCACATTTCAGTCAAAGTGTTCGTACGCTTCTCAACAAAAGATTCGGTGACCGATGGATTGGTAGAGGCGGACCAATTCCAAGGCCTCCACGCTCTCCTGACCTCAACCCTCTTGCCTTTCATTTATGGGGCATTTGAAAGTTCTTGTCTACGCAACCCCGATACCAAATGTAAAGTGTCTTCGTACTCGTATTGTGGATGGCTCTGATAGAATACGCCATTCTCCAGGCCTGCATCAGCGCATCAGGGATTCCATGCGACGGAGGGTGGATGCATGTATTCTCGCTAACGGAGGACATTTTGAACATTTCCTGTAAAAAAGTGTTCGAAGTTACGCTGGTACGTTCTGTTGCTGTGTGTTTCCATCCCATGATTAATTTGATTTGAAGATAAGTGATAAAATGAGCTCTAACATGAAAAGTAAACGTTTCCGGACACATGTCCAAATAACATACTTTCTTTCTTTGTGTGAGGAATGTTTCCTGAAAATTTGGCAGCACCTTTTTGAAACACCCTGTATATGTGCGGCAGCGGACGGCCAAGGCAACATCTGCTATCATCTGCCTTATGCACGTGGCAGCAGACACTGAACGACCGCTTTCTCGGACACATAATCTTTAATAACGAAGTTATGAATTAATTTAGAATCTTCCTAAATTTTATCCTAATCTGGCAAGTTATTTGAAATCACAGAAAAAATTTCAGCTCGCTTGAATGAAAATATGGTTCTAGAATTTTTATAGTGGAACTAATGATAGATTGTTACCTCTGAACCATTGCCTTAATAGAACCTGTATTGCCTGTTATTAATACTATAATTCTAAAATTTGTTGTACCTCCATTTTTAGTAGGTTTTATCATAGGCTGTAACCAAAATCTTGTATCATTAAAATTAAAGGTATTTAATCTACTACAAAGGGGTATATTTTAGTAACAAATCTGGTTTTCATTAAATTTCTCAAAAACTATAAAAGTAGCATAACGTGATCTCTCAGTTATTATTTTTAGGTTGACCTGAAGCATCACAGAAATTTTTACAATTCTGAGTGCTTTCAATTTTTCTTAAAAAAGTGGATTCTATTATTTTGAAACTTGCGCCACGTATTTGTGACTTCCATATGCACATTAAAGTATATGCTGACAAAGCTTGAACATAAATTTTCGACTTTTAATTTTATACTATAGCGCAATACTTGAGCGCTACGCACAGAAGCGTCAAGGTACGGGACGCTACCAGCAGTGAACTGGGGCAAGTCCTGGCACACTCGCTCGCCTTTGTATCTCTCACACGATACAGCGCTTGTTTCGCTTCACTTTCCAGATTATATTCAAATGATTCAAATGGCTCTGAGCACTATGGGACTTAACATCTGAGGTCATCAGTCCCCTAGAACTTAGAACTACTTAAACCTAACTAACCTAAGGACATCACACACATCCATGCCCGAGGCAGGATTCGAATCTGCGACCGTAGCAGTCTCGCGGTTCGGGACTGAAGCTCCTAGAACCGCACGGCCACCGCGGCTTGCTGATTATATTCCGAACAACATGTAGATCGTTCCGTACAATGGCGTAACATGGCTACTTTGTACTTCTAATTAAGAGTGATTTGAAAATGACTTAAAATTCATATGTTACAAATGTGCTTGACAATTACGCTTAGCCGAAATTAGCTAGTTGCACGATTAAAAAAACATAGCAGAACAGGCTACCTCGGACCATGTTTAGGTTTATTGAGCGTCCGGTGGATGTGTTCTACCCACAAATACAAAACATTGAGAACGCCTAGTCGAAGTAAGCTAATTGCACGATTTAAAAAAAAAAAAAAAAAAAAAAAACATGGCAAAACAGGCTACTTCCGACCATTTTAGGTTTATTGAGCGTCCGGTGGATGCGGATACCCACAAATACAAAACATTGAGAACCACTGCACTACAGCAGTTATTTTACTCATTTATAATATGTTCTGTGTCAAAGAAGCAATTGCTATACGTTCTAAGGCAGTGATGCAGGTTCGAATCCTGCCTCGGGCATGGATGTGTGTGATGTCCTTAGGTTAGTTCGGTTTAAGTAGTTCTAAGTTCTAGGGGACTGATGACCACAGCAGTTGAGTCCCATAGTACTCAGAGCCATTTGAACCACTTTTGAGCAGTGATGCACACCGAGCTCAGACTACAGACGTCGCGTTTCATGAAGGCTGTAACGATAATACAGAAGTATTTCTCTGTTACTTTTACTGATAATAAATTAAATATGGTGCAGCCATATGTTAAATATCGAGATTTTAAACATGCTACTCAATCGCCTTCAGTTCCATTCCGTGGATAAAAATAAAATCTGTTTTATCTGAAATATGGCTGTCATTTTAAAAGTTAATATTTTTTGGGCCTTGCTCCAGAACGCTAGAATCACTGTTTACCTGGCTTTCACTGAGATGATTTGGTTGTCAGCTACCGATATGTATCAGCTGTTACATTGAATAATTACGATACTGGAAGTCGGAATACCGTTACGATCCCAGCCATTCTGTAAGCTCAAAACTGAATAGATATCACTACAGAAAGTGGTACTGCCTGCCACTATGCACCTACAAATCAATTGATTTAGTTAGTAGCACCTTGGTTCGAATCTGTAATCCTGCAAATGTGATTTATTATCGAAATGGAGGAAGATTCAGCAGTAGAATCTTTATAAAAGTTAAAAATAGCGCTGCACGGACAACAGTGACATGTCTGTGAATCCTCAGTTGGATGACATGATTTATACCGAAGAACCAGAACATCATGCCCACTATCACCCGCCAGACTGAACGCAGCCCCGCTGCAGGTGACGTGGTATATACTGTCTTATCAAAGGTATCCGGACACTTATTGGTGGACATTAGTGTGGTGTGAATCCACGATGTGTCTTCATGACGGACGTAATTCTGTTAGAAACTTTTGTAGATGTGTCAGAATGTCTTTCGGCTATTGGCAGACCATTCTTCCTGAAGAGCCGAAACCACAGAAGGTAGTGATGCAGAATGTTGTGGTCTGGGGCCGAATCAATATTCTAACTCACCCTAAAGGTGTCCCAGTGGTTTCAGGTCGGGATTCTAGGCAGGCCAGTCCATTACAGGAATTGCCGCTTAGATGTTGCTTAATGACACTGTGCATTGTCATATTGATACAAACAGTCGATATCTCCTAATGGTTCCTCTACTGGACGCAGTACACAATGCAGTAACATGTTTTCATATCTTCCCGCATTTAGTGTTTTCTTAAGCGCGTTAACTGGACCACACTCTAACCACTAAAAATACCACCGTGCCGTAACACCACCATACTTCACCTTTGACTCTATTCATGATGGCAGGTAACTTTCTCCACCGCATTCGTCAAGGCATATCCACTCGCATCAGATTTCCACAGTGTATAGTACGACTCATGACTGCAAAATCACTTGCTGCCAGCAAACCGCTGTCCTGCGACATGGTTCTCTCTCGTGGCTTAGCACTGAGTACAGAAACGAGGGGCATATGAGCAAATGCACGACCGCTGTACCACTTAATCTTTACTCCTAACCCACAGTCATTGTCTTAGCTGGACTGCCGGTAGCACTTCGGAACTGACTAGGGACTCCTTCTGCTGATTTTATGTGTGTTTCCACTTCACAACTGCTTCACCACCAGCCAATCAGAATGGTCTCTCATACGGTGCCCATCGTATATTTTAGGTAGATTGCCAACTTTTGTCAGAATGTGACCTCCCCCCCCCCCCCCCCCCAAGAAGGCTTTCATGACATCTTCCAGTGATTGGCTCCTTATCAGATATACGACAAACTAAGTACAAATGTAAACAAGTGTCTGTTATTACGGTGAGTAAATTGCGGTCTAAAAATGCTCCAACAAGAAATGTAAAAAAGGTACAGCTGTGTATCTCCAGTATCAAAAATATTTCTGGAAAATGAGCAATAGACAATAAACAAATTATGACACAATGAAAATCTTTACACAATCCTATAACTCCATTACAGTACATGACCAAAAAAATTGCGTAACGGGAGGAAACCCAATTCATATTAAATGTGGCGTTGGTAGTTCAAGTCATATCATTAAGTAAGTAAAGTCGTATCATGCCAACTGATATTAACTGTTTTCATTCTGCTCTGCCCAGCTGGGATATACTGGGTGATATACCGTATGATGCAACCAAAACCATCTATCTCTCACCAATGCGTCCTGAAATACTAGACATATATTCATGCTACACTAACTACACCATTACCTTACGCCCTACTGTCAATCTACATGCTCCACTTAGTAAATCATTTTCATATGCAGACATCTTCTGGTTGGAGCTTGATACCCAAGGGGAGGCGGAATGATGGAAATGACAAAATTAAAGTTTCTTGTTTTTTTTCATAATAAAGTTATTTCGAGTTTTCCTGAATGAAACAAATCAAGTTTCACCCTTCTAAGTGAATTCTAACTGTGTTGTTTATCGCTGCAAAGTTAACGCGCAGGCTACACGGTTGTAGCGAGTTGGTGTGTCACCTCTGATGGCATCGCTCGCTGGCTGCAAGCAGGGTATCTTTTTCGGAATTAGACAGTGTTTTCATTTCCAACGTTGTGTGGCTTTATCTCTGTGTCAACTGACTGTTCATATCGATAAACATAAACGCTATACCGTGTGTGTTGACTTGCGCAGTTTGCTTTGTCTTGTTTAGCTGTTCAATTTTGCGTATTTGACGAATTTTGCTTGTACCTGTTTTAGTATTTGGTTTGTGGATATCAATACGCCCCGTTTCAGCAATCGAGTGTTTAAGGAAAGGCCCAACGAGTGGTAGAAGAAATCTTTTGTTGTTTCGAAGAGAGATGCTTCTCAGACTGCTTCACCGACTACTCCAACTGAATGAGATAGACCTTTATCCAGCAAGAAAGTTTGTGACAGCAAAGAAATATTTGAAAATTGTCAAAGTGACAGTAATGATGTGATTGAAATAATTAATATTTCCTTGCTCCCTAATATTTTGAAACATAAAGTATTATGCCAAGTTTGCAAAAAAATGTGGACTGGAATTGAAAATAACTTCACACATTGGTTTGGCATGTAAAATGTTATTGAAGTGTAACAAATGTGCTGCAGAAGTTCCGTTTTCTAATTCTAACAGCATTCCTCGTAGTGGTAATAGTGGAAAGAAGGTGTCTGATATAAATGTTAGGGTAGTGCATGGCTTGCATTGCATTGGCAAGGGCGGTGCTGCAGGGAAAATGTTATGTGGAATTATGAACTTGCCAAAACCACCAACCAAGTTTGGATTTTATAATGAATTGGTGGGATCTTCAGCCGAAGATATTGCTCAAGCAACAATGAAGAAATCAGTTGAAGAAGCTGTAACAGATAATGGAAAACTGTAGAGATTTAACTGTTGTTTTAGATGGATCATGGCAATGTAGAGGTCATAAATCTCTAAATGGAGTTGTGACAGCTACCAGCGGAGGGAGTTGCAAAGTAACTGATGTTGCTATTCTCTCAAAACATTGTAGATGTAAGGGCAATACCAAGGACGAACATAGTGAAAGTTGTGAAGCAATTTTTCACGGCACGGACAGAGCGACGGAAATGGAGGGAGTGAAACCAATTTTTTCCAGATGACAGGAGTGGTATAACGTAAGATACACTAAGTATCTAGGAGATGGTGATTCTAAGGGATACAAAGCCGCAAAGGCACTCAAACCTTACGGCAATGATATTCACATTAGAAAACAGAAGTGCATTGGACAAGTGCAGAACCACATATGGGCTCGCTTGCCCAAACTAAAGCACACATTGAGATCCCAGAAGCTTAGTGATGGTAAGACCCTTGGAGGAAGAGGAAGATTGCCAGATGAAGCTATTGATAGATTGCAGAGGTATTATAGGTGTGCAATTAGGCAAAATGCAAGAAGCATTGAACAGTATGGGCACTATTTTTTCATACTGCATCAACAAAAGAGCACCCACAACCTGTGTCCCACAGGTGATGACTCATGGTGTAAGTACCAATCAGGAAGGGAATATGCCCATAAAAACAGTTTGACAAATTCTGTAATTGATGTAATTAAGCCCATATTAAGAGATTTATCATAGCCAAGTTTATTGGAAAATTGTTTACATGGGAAAACACAAAATCCAAATGAGAGTGTAAATAATTTAATTTGGATTAGGATTCGCAAAAGAGTGTTTTTAAGTATAAAAACATTGCATTTTGGAGTGTATGATGCAGTGACAACATACATCAAATGTGATGTGCATATGGGGCAGGAATGTTTTAAGAAACCTTGGAAGCCCTTTCCCGTAACTTTAAAGTTATCATCTTTGAGGAACATTTTCTCAAAAACTGCTAACAGTATGTCAATTAAATGTATACACAATATTGTTTTCCTTTCTTTTTATAACAAACTGTAAAAAGTATTGTATAATTCAAGAGTTATAGAAGAAAAAGTGCAAAATTTTAGAGAAAAAGTAAGCATCTATTTAAAAAAATTGTAAAAAAACACCATTTAACATTTCTTAACATGGCATTATAACTTTATAGAGACATATTCACTGAACATGTAGTCCAAAATTTCAGAGCAATATGTTCAATGGTTTTGAAAAGAAATGTTCCTTCTATTTACTAAACTTAATTTGTTGGAGATGGATCGTTCCAGCTCCCCATGATGTACACAACGTTATCTTCCTGACATGTTATAAGAATTTTAATATAGGGTGTACCACTGGGTGGACCTTCTTCCACTATAACAGTTTTCCAGTTGGTGAACTTGCAAATGCCACTGTTAACTGTCAAGAGAAGATACAGAAGATATCATACCGTCTACGGATGAAACTTACAGTTATCATTATCTAGAAGAACTACTTATTCGAACCTTTCAACAGGAACAGGTGGTAGTAATGCTGAGAGTCATATTTTGGGTAATTCAGTTGACAGTCTGCAAAAGTCAAAGGTCCCGAGTTCCACTCCTGGTCTGGCACACAGTTTTAACCTATCTAGCAGTTTCATGTCAGAGCACACTCTGCTGCAGAGTGAAAAGTTCTCACATCGAAGTTATCAACTTCCAAACATTTTATCACACCATTCCTCTTGAAATTATCACAATTAACTAAATCTGCTACTGCTTCATACTCATCTGGTAACAAAAACGAACATGTTTTAAAATTAAGACATGGCATGCTTTGGTTTGAAGCGTTAGAACTTGCTAACACACAAATCACAAAATTACACTCATTTTCAACAAAGCAAGACACACTAGTTGTGAACCCACCGTTTCTCACAAAAGGTTGATTCACTACTATCTTTCAGTAATGTCCCTAATAGCTTCCTTACATGGTTTTCTCTGGTTCCCTCCACCACATTAACAAACAGGCTATACTGTCTTTTTATTGTAAATAATCGTGACTCAGGGTCTCCTCCCAATTCTTGTCTAATATCTACAAGCTCCTCCTGAATAGCTATGACTGTATCTTCTACAGCAGTCTCCTCCATAAATTCATAACCGTAGTTTTTTTGTTTTTGTTTTTTTTTTGAAGACTGATGACCATGGACACATGTCACCGAACATTTTATAATCAGCATTCATTTCCTCAGTATTAGACACCAGCCCATCTGTTAATGTGGAGCTGCTCTCCCACAATTTTATCATGTGCATGTTAACACTGGTCTCAAACCGTTTGTCAAAAGCTTTCTCTATACCTTTTAGTATTATGTAGAACTTACTTTTGGTAGCTTCGAACCCAGATTAGTAAACCAGCACCTGTGCTGACAACTTCTCCCAGTGAGGTACCTACAGCAGAAACCAGTGCCACAAACAACTAGACAAATAGATCAGAAAAACACTTACATCAACCACAAGTAGTGCACAGTCAATGTCATTGGAGAATTGTATCAACCAACTTCACAGTCAAGAGCAGCAGCATCTTCTGTTTGAGCCGACCATGAGACTTTTCGAAGTTTAATATGCTCTTACACAAGTGAATGAACTGAAGTCTGTAAAATAATTAACTGCAACAAAATAGTCACCCTTGAGATGCACAAAGTGTAATATAATCTCCACTGTAGTAGATTCTCACTCAAGACCAATAAGACTATGGGGTGGGTTTAACCACTTTCGAAACACGGCGAAAACCTATGATTTATCTCTTCTGCTAATCATCACTGTGGAACTTATAACTGAAGCATGCACTATTACACTACACTATTAAGATGTCTGTTGCAACAGTTTATATAAACTCCTGTAGTTAACTTAACTGTAAACAATCAGACTGCAAGATGGTAAGAGATACACTTGATATCCATATCAGTTATCTATAACACAATCACAGTCCAGTTAAGGAAATTCTCATACAGACATTAAAAGCAAGATTATACTTCGAGCTCCACATACATATTAACTAAATTTAAAAGAAGAACTGATGATTTTTGGGCGGATATCAACATTCAATATAGATTTCTACACAACAGTTCCAGCAACAAGTTCAGCAGCTAACTTCCAACCCAAGAAAACATAATAGCCCTCCGCTGCAAAATTATACTTAAGTTAACACCACAATGGCATAAAGTATTTTACATTAATAGAAGAAAAGACTAATCAACCCAAAAAAATTACAATTTTCTGCCTAAATGGTAAAAAATCCCTGTAAATCCCTATAAATGTCACAAGTTTTTCACTTTTTTTTAGGATTGAAGCTTTACAAAAACGTCCATGTACTTTTAAAGTAGATTCAACATGAATCTGCAGAGCTTTTTGCCAGTGTCTGACCACCCGTTATATCAGCTCCAATTTTAGTTCTTTCTACAGCGAAAGCAAAACCAAAAGTAAGTCTGAATAATCAAATGAAGACAAACATCATATTCCCAAGCGGAAATATACTTCACAAGAGTGCCATAACCGACAGGATCTGTTTTCTTTAAATTATTCTCACATATGATGATAAAATGCCAGCGTACCAAAAGAACTTATTACTTACATTGCTTTAAATAAGCAGCTTCAAGCCATCTATTGGTATACAGATTATATGTATTCTGTAGCATGTTATATTACAGCAAAAAGACAGAAACAAAATACACTGAGGAGACAAAAATCACTGGATAGATATATGAACATATACAGAAGGTGAGAATATTGCGTACACAAGGTATGAAAGGGCAGTGTTTTCGTGGAGCATTTGTACTCAGGTCATTCATGTTAAAAAGCATCCGTTATTATGGCAGCAGGACAGCAATTAACAGATTTTGAAAGCGGAATAGTAGTTGGAGCTAGGCGCATGGGACATTCCATTTCGGAAATCATCAGGGAATTCAGTATTCTCATATCCACAGTGTGAAGAGTGTGCAGAGAACACCAAATTTTACGCGTTACCTTTCACCGTGAACGATGCAGTGGCCGATGGCCTTCACTTGACGAGCAAGATCAGCGGCGTTGATGTCGGTGATGACAGAAAGGCAAGAATAAGCGAAATAACCGCAGAAATCGATGTGGGACGTACGACGAACGTATCCGTATGCGGCGAAATTTGGCATTAATGGGCTGTGCTAGTAGACGACCTACGGCAGCACGGTATCGCTGCAGCGCCTCTTCTGGCCGCGTGGCCATGTCGGCTGTATCCTAGACGACTGGAAAATTGTGACCTGGTCGGGTGAGTACCGATTTCAGTTGCTTGCAACTAATGGTATGGTTCGAGTGTGGCGCAGACCCTACGAAGCCATGGACCCTCGTTGCAAACTGGTGGTTGCTCCATAACGGAAGTGTTTACAAGGAATGAACTGAGTCGTCTGATCCAAATGAACCGATCGTTGACTGGAAATGGATATGTTCGGGTACTTGGAGACAATTTGTAGCCATTCATGGACTTTGCGTTCCCAAAAAACGACGTTATGCCACTGGTCCACACTTGTTCCCAACTGGTATGAATTCGAGCGAAAGATTTGGACACCCAGATCACCCAGATCGCCCGATGTGAATCCCATGGAGCATTTGGGGGATATAATCAAGAGATCAGTTCGCGCGCAACGTCTGCACCTTCAACACGTTCGCTATTACTGGCAGCTTTAGAGGAAGCATGGCTCAGTATATCTGCAGCGGACTTCCAACGATTTCTTGAGTCCATGCAAAGTCGAGTTACTGCACTATGAGGGGTGAAAGGAGGTCCGATATGTCATCTGGAGGCATCCCATGACATCTGTCATTTCAGTGTAGTTCGGTAAAGAATCACGCAGTTCCCACGCAGTCATATATAAACGCAACACTTCCCTCAGTATGATTACGTCAAATTGCACAACAAACACAAGGCATTCAAACACTTTACTCGAACATAAAGATATGAACACTGTTAATTCATGACAAATCACCCGAAAACTTTTGACACATTGGAATTCCAAGGCGTGTAGGTAAGTCAATCTCCTCAAAGAAAAAAGTGAGGTTCTCCATAGAGCAGGCTCAGATCACAATGATGCAGCACTGAGACAAATGATATTAAAATTTTAAAATTTACAATTTTAATGAAGAGTTTCAAGCAGCATGTACCATGCCACAGAAACATAGTATTATATTTTTCCCACAACTTTTCTAGCGCATACAGTAATTACTAAGTCTGTCAAAAGCAGGGTTACAATATACCAAATAATTTCTCAGTTAATTTGCAACACCTGATCACAATGAAGCATCAGGCCGCTGACACACACTGATCAAGATTCACCACTTCTTAAATTTCCGGTATTCTCTCTTGAGTGAATGAACCATAGTTTCAGATAGTTAGCATGTTAAAACAGGAATGCAATTAGCAGAAGCACCACACATGTACAGTAATCGCAATATTTAGCAAAAAAGACCAACTATTAGTTCTCCTGACTTACCACCCTGTAAACTTGCAAATCAAGTGGCCTCTCTGCTCCAGCCGCTAGTGGGAAAGACTAACACAAACGTAAAGGACTCACTACATTTCATTGAGAAGCTGATGAAACTAAAACTTGAACCATCTTCGTAAGTTGTGATGTTTCTTTGTGAAGTTCCCCTCAGTTATACTCTGGAGTACATCAATTCTATTTTCTCGCAAGATATCACCAAGCTCGTTCATGCATGTCTTACCACGAGCTATTTCATGTGGAATGATAACTTTACGAGTAGCTGAAAGGTGTCACCATGGGTACTCTACTTAGTCCAGAAGTGGCCAAATTCTTCATGGATCGTTTCGAAGCACAGGCACTGGAACTGGAGCCTTGTAAACCTAAGGTTAGGTAAACATCCGCTGACGATATGTTCGCTGTGTAAGCCATGGTGAGGAACAGCTCAATGAAAGAATAGCTTGGTGACTTCCTGAAACGCTTGAACAATCTCCATCTTTGCATAAAATTTACCATGGAGGTAGGAAAGGACCAACAGCTACCATTTCTACAAGTCCCGGTCCCGAGTGACGGTGAAAGCCTGAGGCGCAGCGTGTTTCGAAAACCGACACACGGGCCGATAGCAGTACAAATTGTCAAATTAAAGACACCTTATTAATGTGATCGTATCGCGAACAAGACGTGACGCGAACTGCATCACTGCAACACCTGGAAAACGTTGTGAGAACCAACGGGTGCTAGACCAATCACACAAGACGTTTCACAGAATCAAACTCTCGTCGAAATGACGCATCGGGAACAGCAATGTTGGGTATGGCCTTTCTGCCGTACTTTCCATGACTGAAGAACCGGCAGTATATTTTGCAAACATGGCCTAAATGCTATTTACAAACCGACAAAGAAGAAACAGAGTCTCACTTCGGTAAAGGAAAAAGGGAGCCACTTGCAACGTCTGGAATATATCGCGTACCATATACATGTGGAAATGTCTGCGTTAGATTCACTGGACGATCGGTCAATACCAGGATCACATAAGAAAAGCGGCAGTGTAGGTTGTGGCAGGTGGAGGAATCGCTCGTGGTGGAGCACAAACAGTGTGAGACTGACCACATACTAGATTCGCGGACAAGGAAGTTCTTGTTGTAAAGAAGAGCTACCACACCCGCTGGTGTGGAGATACACAAACATCACGACAGCTCCAACAAGAAAGGAGGAAGCCTCAAGGTGAAAATACTGTATGTACTGCTGCAGCGAGCGACCTTTACAGACAGCAAGGGGAGAACCCCAGCGGTAATGACCACGGAAAAGTCCCTGGACGTTCGCGTCTAGTCGGATAACCCGGGGCCGCGAACTCGACTCCAGTTCACCATCAGTAATGTAGGACGAAACTTTGACAATGCCAGCCAATCGTGCTGAAGAAATGATAAATCATCAAACATTGGCCAAAGAACTCGAGACAGAAGCCGACATAACTGACCTGTGAAGAGATACAGTGCATTATTCCTGCACTCTGCAATAAATTTATCCATTCATTTGCCTTGGGTAATAGAATTCTGCATGTAGTATGAAGCTTTACCGGCTTTGATCAAAATGTTTCATATATTCACACAAAAGAATGTTCATGCACTAATGAAAACGAATCTAAAGGAAAAAAAAACGAACTTTAATAAGTGAGCATTCCTTCCATCAAAGCTTTCTGTAACATTAACTTTACAAGCACCCAAAGAAGCATGTATAGCAATTTGAAACTCAAGTATGATAAAATTGTAACCAGTCTACAATACTCTATTTACAGAAGACCCAGAAGTACATCAATAATGCATTATAACCATTCCTCATAATTATACACTTTTTTCAGCAGATTGTGAAGATAACGGGTATGGCGTGAAACGAATTAGGAGGTAAGACGAAAAATACCATGGGATACTAAACCACGGAAACCTACGCAATAACAACGCTCACTCAGGTGCAGAAGTACCTTGACTTATCGGTAACTGTTGATGAGTAACATTTGAGGCATATACTTGTGGAAAAGACTACGTTAGATTCACTGGATGATCAATCAACACCAGGATCACGTACGACAAGCGTCATTGCACGTTGGGGCAGGTGGAGAAACCGCTGTTCCATTGCATTCAGTGAACCCATACTCAGGCTTCATATCGGCCAATTCTTCATTATGTAACCTATGCATTCTGCTGTTTATAACGTGCAGGTACCACGGCTGCAGCTCAGAGCACCGATAGTGGAGCGATCATTACCGAGTACAAGCATGTGGACGGAGAATGAAGTGGGCATTACTGTTATCAACAGGAAATGCAGAGAGTGAGTGGGGCTAATTCGTTTCCAAACGAGCTACACAACGCATATAGTAGACTTTTACACTGCTATGCAGTAAAATACAGATAAAATGTTAAAGCGAATAGAAATTCAGTTACTCCGTGACGATCCCTCTGAGACTATGCGACAACTACACCAGAATATTCACAAAATAACTGAACATCGTCTAAAGCTTTGTCATTGGAGATCGGATTCACCCAGTGGTTCATTATTTGTATGTGAAACAATGGGATACCAGGCATTTAGTAACTGTAGTTATTCATCACTTTGTCGCATCACTTTTTCAGCTACGGTATTCGCACTTATAGAAGGTCTTTCAGTCCCGCTTGTGTTACGGAGAGTACAAAATACATCAAATTTGATGTAGTGTACCAAAGTCTTTACTGTTGAAGAAGTATTTATCTTTTGTACACCGAAAGCAATGGACGAAGTATTAAGTATATTTGAAACCAGTATGCCTCCCCCTCCCTTGCAAATATTTAAAAGTTGTGAAAGGCTGCAATTGTTTACTATTAGCTTATAGTAGGATACTATGTCCGCCCCTGGTAGCTGCGTGGTCAGCGCGACGGAATGTCATACCTAACGGCCCAGGTTCGATTCCCGGCTGGATCGGAGTTTTATCCGTTCAGGGACTGGGTGTTTTGTTGTCCTTATTATCATCATTTCATCCCCATGGACAAGCAAGTCGCCGAAGTGGCGCCAGCTCGAAAGACTTGCACCAGGCGAACGGTCTACCCGACGGGTGGCCCTGCCCACACTGCACTTCCATTTCCATAGGATACTACGAAGTGCTATTTCTTAGTGGCATTAGGTTTCATTTATTCATACTCGAACAGATGAGAGGTAGATTGGTCTATATCTCTTCTTATTTCCTTACAACCATTCGACGATATTACTTTCCTGAAGACAAAAGAATCATCAGCGAACCAGATGACAGTGTTATTGACCATATGATATGTCACGTATGATCACTGAGAACATTGGTTGTTGTATGGTAGCAGTGGAGTGGTGGTGCTGGAGTTTACAGGCATATGTAATAATCTTCCAATGAACGAAGTTCCATCCTTTTATTACACGCAGATATTTAAACAGAAAATTCATTCAAGAGGTGAACACTCATTTAGCCTTACAAGAGAACCGATAAAAGAATTTTTATGTCGCAATTTTCTAGTTCTGAATAAATAAAGATTTTCTTAAAATAAAACATTCAAGATCAATGAGCTGGATAAATTTCATTTTAAACTTCCGTTCTCCCTTTATCTTCAAGAAACAACTAGTATTAAGACAGTAGCTGTAGAACCAGCTTATTCGGAACCAACCAAAATAACTTTCAGTTTATTTATGTACTGTGTTCACTTTCCTGCATTTATTTATTATTTATTTATTTATGCATTTATTTTACCTGGCAAGATTAGGGCCTTCAGGCCCTCTCTTACACATAACCAGGCACACTCAGATTGAACGAGTTACAGTTTCTACTTAACATTAAGGATATATAGCCTATTATGCAGTATTGATGTTAAAGAAAAAATTCGATATTATAACAGTAGTACAATGATAATTATAACAATAAAAAATAATTATAACAATCAATAATAATAATAATAATAGTAATAATAATAATAATAGTAATAATAATAATAATAATAATAATAGTAATAATAATAATAATAATAATAATAATAATGACTATGTATATGAAAGTAAACATACTTTTCTTTTCTGAATGTCAGTCCCATTGTTAGTTGGGAATTTTCTCGTTATGTTCTTGCAGCTTGTGAGTTATTCTCATCGAGCAGAGACATAAGACGATAGAATGGGGTGAAAGAGACGTATAAGAGGTAGATAGGTTAGAGGAAGAGAAATAGAACGGTAAAATTCGAAGCTGTGATGGAGAGGAGAAAGTAAGAGATGGGAGGGGCACAAGAATGGTGGCTATACCGTCCCTAATATGTAAGTTTTGAGTTCCCTCTTGAATGTTGAGTAGTTCTGGATAAGACGCAGATCACAGGGGAGCGCGTTCCATAGTCGTATGGCTGAGATGGAGAATGACACGGAGAAAGATTTTGTGTTATGTAAAGGTACAGCCAAGATGATAGACGTATCCGATCTAGTGTTGCGATTGTGGAATGATGATAGGTGTTTAATGTGAGAAGATAAGTATTGGGGGCACCAGTGGCTAAGAAATCGATGAAGTAAGCACATCGTGTGGAGATCACGTGCCGTATGTGGGCGTATCCAACCTAGCTGGGAGTATGAAGGACTGATATGATCATACAACCGAATATTACACACATTTCTAACGCAAGCATTCATCACTAGCTCGAGGCATCTAGAATTTTCACTATTTGTGCCGTGTTGAACTACATCGCAGTAGTAAAGATTAGGCAAGACTAGTGTTTGGACTAATTTTTGTTTAACATGGGTTGGAAATATTTTTCTAAATTTTTGAATTGCATGTATGGAGGAGAGCGATTTCCGGCAAGCTGTGACTGTTTGTTCTTCCCAGTTTAGGTGTTCATCCAAGATTATTCCAAGGTCTTTTACTGTTTTTTGGTATGGTAGTTGGGTACCATTGAGGAGTATTTTAGGGACTGTTTCGCGAAAGTACCGGCTGATTAACTTTGGATGAGATATAAGTATGACCTGGGATTTCTTGGGGTTTAGTTTCAGACCTAGGTTCTGTGCCCATCAAGAAACAGAGCAAAGATCTGCGTTCATACTCGCTACTGCGCCAGCAATGTGTTTGGGGCTTGCACTTATGTACAGTTGGATGCCGTCGGCATAAAGATGGTAGTTGCAGGAGTGAATCACTGAAGAAATATCATTAATGTACAGTGAGAAGAGTAGTGGACCAAGGACGGAGCCTTGGGGAACTCCAGAGCGCACGCTTTTCCACGATGACTTTTCCGACCCACAAATGACTTGTTGACTTCTGTTTTTGAGGTAGCTGTCGAACCAGTGTATTGCGCTGTTTGAGAAATTCAGCTGTTTCATTTTAATTAGTAATATATCGAAGTCAACTGTGTCAAAAGCCTTGCTAAAGTCAAGCAGTGTTAGGATAGTAGCTTCACGTCTGTCCATAGCATGTTTAATGTCATCAGTTACTTTGATTAATGCGGTTGCTGTACTATGGTGCTTTCGAAAGCCTGACTGATATTCGTCATGGATGTTATGAGTTTTGAGGTAATCCGTCAGTTGTTCATGGACGATGTACTCTAGGACTTTAGAAATTGCAGGTAGTATGCTGATCGGCCTGTAGTCACCTGGCGACTTAGGGTTGTCAGTCTTGGGTATAGGCTTAATTAAACTTTGCTTCCACTCAGTAGGATATGTACTACTGACAAGAGACAGGTTGAAGATGTCTGTGATAACTGGAATAATAGTGTCTACGACGTTCTTAATCATGCCAATGCTGACTTCATCATTTCCTACTGCCTCGGAAGAGATTCTCGTAATTGCCTTGTGTACTGTTCCGGTAGTGACATGTTTTAGGAAAAACTTGTCTCTCGAGAGATTGATATCTTGGGGCTGGTAATTTGTCGCTGCGTGGCAGTTTGCAGCTGTTGAGAAGAAATCGTTTAACTCTTCTGCAGACGCTTGATAAACAGCGTCAGATCTTCGCTTCCCTATACCGAAACTGCGCAGCTTTTTCCACAGTGCAGCAGGTTTTGATATGCCGCATACGACAGAGCGGGCATGTCTGATTTTGGCATTCCTCACGCTTTGCTTGGTTCTGTTTCGGAGTTTCCTATAAGCTTCATACGCCTCGGGAGTTGGGTTACGCTTGAAGGCCCTATGTGCAGCATCACGTTTATTCATTAACTGGCGTAATGCAGTGGTGAGCCACGGAGCGGGAGCTCTCTTTACCTTAACAGTGCGTTGAGGAGCATGTTTATCATACAGTGCAATAATTTTGCGAGATAATTGCCGAATTTTTTCGTCTAAAGTCGGTTCATCGCGTATATCATGCCAAGGGATGTCCGAGCAATCCTTTTGAAGAGCGTCATGGTTAACATTTTTTAAGTTTCTGTAGGTTACCAGGTGAGATTTTTCTTTGGTAGTATGCATTGAGTAATTTAAGAATATCACGTCATGAGCAGAGAGTCCCGGAGCGGATGTCTGATTGGCGCGGATTATTTTATCTGGTCGCTTTGTTGCTATTATATCTATGATTGTGTGGCTGTGTGGCGTGTGATAAGTTGGGTCTAGCGGTGTTAAACTCATATCATTGGAGTGGAAAAGTCGCCTTAGTTTTTCGGCAGAGGGAGATTTTAACTGTAAGTCGATGTTTGTGTCGCCCATAATGATTATGTGCTCATACTGTGTCACGAGTGAGGACAGGGCAGACTGAAAGGAGGACATGGCACCGACGTTTGGAGGTTTATAGATTACTCCAATTAGCAGTTTCTGATTTGATGTATTTATTTCGAAAAACAAGAACTCTGCTTCTCCTTCGCCCTTTGCATCCGATGTGCATAGCACAGTAGTTGTCAGATCAGAGCGAACATAGGCACCCACACCACCCCCGCGTCGTGTTTCACGATCTGCCCTTAGGAGAGAGTAACCAGCGATTCGGATAGCGTCGGAAGAAATGTTTGGTTTCAACCAAGTTTCAGAGACGAGGATAATGTGGAACAGCGATTGGCAGAACAGGTCACAGAAGTCGTCGAAGTGAGCCGTTAGCGACTGCGCGTTCGCGTGGGCCACAAAGAGCCCGCCGCCGGAACCGGTCCGTCCCATTGTGGCCGCCTGTAGGACCGAGCGCGCTCCGTTTACCTGCTGGCCGGAAGAGGGACAAAAGCTGGATTTCGCGGGGCAAGACATATTTACAGGTGTGTCCAAGGTCGTGACTGACTCAAGCGTCTGTGGACTAAAGGTGAAAAACACGCTGGAAGTATCGAAGAAGGGAGTGAAAAGAAAGATGGAAAGTGGCAGTAGTAGTTATGAAAAAGATAGTAGTAGTAGTGGTGGTAGTGGCGAAGATGAAAATAACAGATATAGAAAGGCGGTTGTAAGGAGATTCCTGTTAATGGAGAATGTTAATTCCCATTTGACTGACAATATGAATATACATGAGCACTTATGATAGACAAATAAAGAAACAATATTTTTATGAAACAATTGACTGATTTTAAATAGAGTACTTATGGTACTTATAGAAATAACGGAGCAGTATTTAAGCTAAAAAAATGAAAAGAAAGAAAAAAAATTAACTTATATTAGACAGATTACAATATGAGACTTTGTGTCTCGCGAGATTTCGCTCAGTCTTTCAGTTCGAACATGTTTGTCACCGTTTTCCTCCCTCCTTCCGTCTTTACTACGATCCTGCCATCCTGGGTCCATACATTTTGAAGGCCAAACTGTGTGATCGCAGCGTTCAAAACTTTTAGTCTTTCACGCGTCAGATCTTCCCTCAGGGTAACCCCACTCTTGGCGAGTTTTCTTTTCTGAGCAAACACTTCAGCTCTTTTCCGGTAAGACACAAATTTAATTATTATGGGCCTGGGTTTTATGGCACCTGGTATCCTGCGCCCAACACGGTGGCTTCTGTCAATATCGCCCACGTCGATCTGCACGCCAAGTTTTTCACGCACGAGGCTAATGGCCAGGTCGTCGGTGTTTTCGCGGTCGTTTTCAGCTACCCCGAACAAGCGCAAGCTGTTCCTTCGCTGATACTGCTCAATTTCATCGGTGGCAGCAGACAGTTTAGCCTCTAGGTCGGCGGCTTTTTTCTCTTGTGCGGCCAGGGACTTTCTAAGAGACTGGATTTCGGTGCTGTTGCGCCCGACAGACTCTTGTAGTTTGTCCATGACCGCGGCCGTCACGGAGTCCGTGATGGACTGGACGATTACGTCTAGCGTGTCTTTGCTGTGCAGCGCCGCACTCACCTGGGACCGGACGAGCTCCCCGATGTCGGGAAGCGGGGCCTCACCTGCCGCCGGAGACCGGGCGCCCGCGCTGCCTGCGCCCCTGAAGCCTCGCCTGCTGCCGCTTACTCGTGCTCTTCCCATTTTTCACTCACTTATCACTTATCACTTGTGGTAATCGACGGAGAACAATACACGACGGCAAGTAACACTTGTTTAGTCGGATGCACACGTCGTGGACTGCCGCACTTCTCTGTAACACCTTCAATGAGCGGAAAAACTCGCGAGCCGAAGAAACGCGCGTCACTCAGTGGCCGCCATATACGGAATTAGAATAAACAATTTTAAAGCGGCCACAGGTAACCGATACATAAAAACAAATGCCATTATTTTACATCGCAGTATGAACTAGCACAGATCTCACTTGTAGTTAACCAGAAATGATATAAATTTACGCCCTGAGTTCACCGCCCTGCATCTCAGAATAAATAACATTAAAATGATCGCAGCTAATCCTCACACAACAGATAGTCCATTAATACACTCAACTGACAGCTCATAAGTTAACATTACCCGTATACAGACCTCCTCCCAAAACGTCAGCGACAACTTTTTTAGTAATATTAACACGACACACAGTACTCAAATGAATAACACGTAAAGTAATAAATACGATTCTTCTCAAGGCAAGCATGTCCATCCAAAATAACGTAGACTCAGTACAATATTCACAATGCGCACCATTAACGTACTTTACTAAAGCTAAGTTGAGTGAACACGTCATTAGAAGTTGTGACAGCCATTCGAATCCACATCGGCCAAACAGCTGCAAACGGCCGTCTCTACCAACACCCCCCCCCCCCTTTTTTTTTTTTAATGTAGCTGTTTAACGCCGCTCAGCGTCCACAGTTCGGAGAATGGCGGTATGCAGCAGTTCCAGCAACCCCCTCCCCCGCCCCTTGTAAGGCTCGCCGGCGTGGTGCCCTTGCGGTTCTAGGCGCTGCAGTCCGGAACTGCTGCGGTCGCAGGTTCGAATCCTGTCTCGGGCATGGATGTGTGTGACGTCCTTAGGTTAGTTAGGTTTAAGTAGTTCTAAGTTCTAGGGGACTGATGACATAAGGTGTTAAGTCCCATAGCGCTCAGAGCCATTTGAACCATTTGTAAGGCTCTTCATGCGCACTCGATCCAACAACGGCCTGGAACCTCGGATTGACGCATCATGTGCCCCGACCAGTTCAACGGATCACGAGAGCATAGACTGCAGCCGCTCTTTATCAGCTGTCTCTGTCGCAGCGAGAAGTTTACGTCGTCCACCTGTGGAAGGTTCTGCCCGCACACTGCCAATAGCATGGGCGGGGCCGATCCCGAAGGCCCCTCTCAGTCATTTCGGCCGCAGTCGCAGGCGCTATTCGGCGGGAATTCAAGGTGGCAGCCGCTGGCACCGGAGTCGAATCCTCACATTTCTCCTATTATGCCGCCTCTATGCACACACAATACTCTTTTTATTAATTCGAAGACTGCGCATTGCTATACTCCTCGAACGAGTCTCGTATTTGTGAAGGTATTCCATGTAGTCATATCTCAAATTATTTGTCGAAATTATGGTAAAGTGTCGGACCCATTTCTGAAAAACAATTCAGGAGCAAACCTAGCTGTTTATCGGTGGTTCGTGTTTTAGAGATACCTGTATCATGTGTGACTAAAGCACTCATTCTTTGAGAGAAACACTTTTCCGTAACAAAATACTAATTTTCAGGCCCTAGGACGCTGAAACAGAGGAATGGTAAAGATGTAGGTATGTGATCTTTTTTTTCATCAAATTTGTCTCTCAGAGCTAAAAAAGGTCTGTGAAAACATCCATGTGCAAAGTATACAACAACAACCGTCATACCTTTGCATACGCTCTAGCCGAGAACCTGCGAAATTTCTGGTAGTACTTACTAGCGAGTTTAAGGTTTCCATCGAGTCACTCGTTGACCAGTCTGCTTTGGCAGTAGGGGATAGCAAAAGGAAGGCCAAAGTTTTAAATTCCACGCTAAAGAAATAGTTCACGCGGGAGAATCGTATGAACGTACAGTCGTTTGACCATCGCACACAGTCACGTATGGACAACTCAGTAACAAACATCCATGGAGTAGAGAAACAACTGAAAGAGTTGGAGGCAAATAATTCGCCAGGGCCGGATGGAATCCCATCTCGGTTTCACAAGGAGTACTACACGGCATCGCCGCCTTACTTAGCTTGCAGTTACCGTAATCTCTCGCCCACCGCAAAATCCCAAACGACTGGAAAAAAAGCGCCAGGCGACTACTGTGTACAAGAAGGGTAAAATAACTGACTAAACAATTACGGCCCTATATGCTTATCATCAGTTTGCAGCAGAATCTTTAATCATATTCTGAGTTCAAATATAATATTTTTCCTAGAGACTGCAGATCTTATGTTCATTAATCAGCACGGTTTCAGAGAGCATCGCTCGTGAAAAACTCAGGTAGCGCTTTTTTCCACATGACATAATGTGTTCAAATGTATGTGAAATCTTATGGGACTTAACTGCTACGGTCATCAGTCCCTAAGCTTACACACTACTTAACCTAAATTATCCTACGGACAAACACACACTCATGCCCGAGGGAGGACCGAACCTCCGCCGTGTTCAGCCGCAGAGTCCATGACTGCAACGCCTACACTGCACGGCTAATCCCGCGCGGCCCCCCATGAAATACTACGGACTGTGGATGAATGGCAAAAGTCAGATTCCGTATTTCTACCTTTCCGGAAATCTTTTGATACGGTGCCCCACGTCAATATGTAAAAGAAGATACGGGCATATGGCATTGGTTCCCAGATATGTGAGTGGCTTGAAAACTTCTCAGTACGTTGTCCTTAGCGCCTGCGGCGGGAATCAGAAGCAAGGGAATCGTCAGCAATGTCCAGAGAAGTGCGATTCGACCTCATTATACGTAGATGACCTGGCGGAAAGTGTGGTGAGCCAGCTGTGGTTTTTTGCTGGTGTTGATGTGGTATAAAGTTAAGTGATTGTAGTAGGATACAAAAAGACTCAGACAAACTAGCTAGTTTTTATGGTGAATGTTAGCTAATTCTAAATGTAGAAAAATGTACGTGAAGTGGGTGAGAACGAGAAACAAACCCATAACGTTCGGTCACAGTGTTAGTTTTGTCCTGCTCGACACTGTCACATGGTTTAAATATGTGGCCGTAGCATCGCAAAGAGATATGAAATAGAACGAGCATGTGAGAATTGTGGTAGGAAAGCTGAATGGTCGACTTAGATTTATTGGCAGAATTCTAGGAAACTGTGGTCTCTCTGTAAAGGAGATCTAATCAGAACGCTGGTGCGACCTATTCGTGTGTATCGTTTTAGTGTTCGGGGCCAGCACGAGGTCGGTTTAAGGGAAGACATCGAAGCAATTGACAGGAAGGCTGCTAGATTCGTTACCGGTAGTTTAGAACAACACGTAAGTTATTAGGGAAATGCTTCGGAATTCAAAATGGAAATCTAGGAAGGAAAGCAACGTTCTTTTCGAGGAACACTCTTGAGAAAATTTAGAGAACCGGGATTTGACGCTGATTGCAGAACGATTTTACTGCTGCCAGCATAAGTTTCGCGTAAGGACTCGAAGATAAGATAGGAGAAATTGGGACTCATGCGGAGACAAAAACGGTTCAAATGGCTCTGAGCACTATGGGACTCAACTGCTATGGTCATTAGTCCCCTAGAACTTAGAACTACTTAAACCTAACTAACCTAAGGACATCACACACATCAATGCCCAAGGCAGGATTACAACCTGCGACCGTAGCAGTCCATGCGGAGACACACTATGCGATCAAAAGTGTCTGGACACACCCAAAAACATACTTTTTCATATCAGGTTCATTTTGCTGCCACCTACAGCCAGGTACTTCACATCAGCGAGCTCAGTAGTCATTAGGCATCGTGAGAAAGCAGACTGAGGGGCTCCGCGGAACTCACGGATTTCCAACGTAGTCAGGTGATTGGGTGTCATACGTCTGTACCGGAGATTTCCACACTCCTAAACATCCCTAGGTCCACTGTTTCCGAGATGATAGTGAAGTGTAAACGTGAAGGGACACGTACAGCTCATAACCGTACAGGCCGACCTCGGCTGCTGACTGACAAAGACTGCCGACACTTTAAGAGGGTCATAATGCCTAATAGGGATCATCTATCAAGAAATCCAAATTGCTGGATTCACTGACAGTTACACGGAAGGTGAGAAAACTTGGATTTCATGGTCGAGCGGCTGCTCATATACCACACACCACGCCTTTAAATGTCAAACGACACCTCGCTTGGTGCATGGAGCGCAAACACTGGACAATTGGACGGTGGAAAATCATTGTGTGGAGAGACGAATCACGGGACACAATAAGGCGATCAGATGTCTGGGTGTGCCGGTCGGAGTGGCCGAGCGGTTCTAGGCGCTACAGTCTGGAACCGCGCGACCGCTGCGGTCGCAGGTTCGAATCCTGTCTCGGGCATGGATGTTTGTGATGTCCTTAGGTTAGTTAGGTTTAAGTAGTTCTAAGTTTTATGGGACTGATGACCTCAGATGTTAAGCCCTATAGTCCTCAGAGCCATTTGGCAGAGTGTGCGTATGGCGCCGGCCAGATTGGCCGACTGGTTCTAGACGCTACAACCTGGAACCGCGCGATCGCTACGGTCACAGGTTCGAATCCTGCCTCGGGCATGGATGTGTGTGATGTCCTTAGGTTAGTTAGGTTTAAGTAGTTCTAAGTTCTAGGAGACTAATGACCTCAAAAGTTTAGTCCCACAGTGCTCAGAGCCATTTGAACCATTTCGTGCGTATGGCGAATGCCCGGTGAACATCATCTGCCAGCGAGTATAGTGCCAACAGTAAAATTCGAAGGCGGTGGTGTTATGATGTGGTCGTATTTTTCATGGAGGGAGCTTGCACCCCTTGTTGTTTGGCGTGGCACTACCACAGCACAGGCTTACACTGATGTTTTAAACACCTTCTTTGGTGTGACTGCTGAAGAGCAATTTGGGGACGGCGACTGGATCTTTCAGCACGATCGAGCACCCCTTCATAATGCACGGCCTGAGGCGGATTGGTTACAACACAATAACATCCCTGTAATGGACTAGCCCAAAGAGAGTCCTCCCCTGAATCCTAAGGAACACCCTTGGAATGTTTTGGAACGCCGACTTCTTGCCAGGCCTCACTGACCTACATCGATACCTCTTCTCAGTCGAGCACTCCATGAAGAATGGGCTGCCGCTCCCCAAGAAATCTTCCACCGCCTGACTGAACGTATGCCTTCGAGAGTAGAAGGTGTCATTAAGGCTAAGGGTGAACCAACACCATACTGAATTCTAGCATTACCGATAGAGGGCGCCACGAACTTGTAAGCCGTTTTCAGCCGTTGTCCTGATACTTTTGATCGCATAGTGTATATAGGCACTCATTTTTTCCTCGCTCTATTTGGTAGTTAAAAAGGGAAGGAAGTGACTAATAGTGGTATAGCGCACCGTCCACCAAGCACCGTGGTGTGGCTGACGGAATCTGTATTTAGATGTAGATGTAGTTGCGGATGTTTTGACTGAGCGAGAAATACTCAGTAAATAAGAGATGGGCAAGAGGATATTCAACAGCGCGTGCAGTGTAAAATCTAATAGTTAAAACATGGTCCCATGCCTTGTTCTACTTGAGATGTTTTAGATCTTTTTCAGAAACGAGGTTGCTTATATGAGCATATCTGTTTCGCAATTGCTCGTGTGGCCGTCAAACCTACAGGTAGTATGAACAGGTCTGTATACCACATACTTGAAAGGAACATTAATATTTAGGCTTCCTGTCTACGGTCTTCAGTTTGAACACCACGCTGATGGTCGAGAAACTAAATAAAATGTTTGTTGTTATAATGAAAATATGACGAGAACAACATAAAAGTGTCGGCTAGGTTTTCAGCAGCATCTAGGTGTGTAAATTATTGTAGGCTTCTCTCACAGCCGCTTTTATGGAGGCACTATAATGTGACGCTACTGTCACAAACCGCTATGAGATACTTCTTCATTTTCGGCAGCTATTTCGCTGTTATCTAACAAACTGGGGTAGTGTGTCTAAGATAGCAACCCTGCACTCACCACGGTGGAAGGTTTGGTGGTGAAAGAGCCCCTAAGGCCTCTATTGTAAGCAGAAAGTGTGTTGCTGAACATCATTAACTCGAGTTTGGCCCATTTTGGGGCAAATGCAGTTCTCAGTACCCAGAAACGGCACAGCTGCAGTTACTGAAAGATGGGCTAGCGTCTGCACCTCCAAAGACAGCGCACACCATTTCTGCCCTACAGCCCCAAGAGAATATTTGAGAGCGACATTCCTTTTTTCCTGCAAAGCTTCAAAATTCAAACACCGGCTCACCAATTTGCCGTGATAGGGGAGTCAGCTGCGTTTGTTCTAAAAATTTGGCTCAGCCATTGCAATTGTATCATGTAGAATACAGTTCTTGGTGCTTAACGCTGACAGCCCATGAAGACAGTGCTCCGGCCGAAAGCCAACATTATGTTACGAAAATGAGCATTTTGTACGAAAAGCATAGGAGTTAGTAGTCTTGCCTCTGGTTTTTCATATGTTTACCAACAGTTCTTGTAAATTACATTCGTAGCAGCAACATATCGATGTAATGTTTTTAAGAGCAGACAATTGAGGGTCGAAAATGGATTCAGGGCACTCTGCTACGGCCCATCGAGGGAACAGAAGAACTTCGGGTCACCTTTAGGTGCTGAACGATGCACGCTAGCAGCTTAAGCTGATATAAATATTGCAGTTGCGGCCATGATCTATATTTTTCACAGCTCGTTACTTGTCTGCTTTGCATCGCTACTTGTGTTGCTCATTCGGATTGCATTTGCGAATTCCTGTTGCAACGCTGTCCTCGATTAATCGAGGTGTTTTATTCAAGCAGATATCGAGTGCGAGTTCCATACAGTCTCACACAATTCGTTGATACCTTCCGCTGTGTTAGCGTCATTTCCTACTCTAATTTTAACTTATAGATACCTAATCTCTGTTAATCCCACTGTCATACATTTCAGTCAATAGAACAAATAACCAACTGTTAATCTCAACCTTTCCTTAGATTTCAAGTTCCCAAACCTTGTTCTACAACCTGTTCTGGCTAGCTGACCTGTTAAAATTACGTATAACTGGATGTAAGACCAGTTAGTTCACTTCACTGTGTCAGCGTTGTTGTGCACAGTGGTCCATTAGGAGGATATCTTGTGTGTACTGTGTATGAAACAGGGGACCTAGAAACGAGGGTGAGGCTTCGTCCTGCTATAGACCTCAGTGGTTCACAACCCCACAACAGGCCACATTAGTCCACCGGAACTTGTCATAACAGGCGAGTGTAACAATAAATGTTCTCGTGTTAGCGTAAGTATGGTGTACATGTATGTGGAGACAGTGTTCGCGCAGCAATCGCCAACATAGTGTAACTGCGGTGGAATAAGGGGAACCAGCCATCATTCACCGAGGTAGATGGGAAACCGCCTTAAAACAATCCACAGGCTGGCCGGCACACCGGACCTCGACACTAATCCGACAGACGGATTCGTGCATGGGACCAGTAAGCTTTCAAGCTCAGGAAGCAGCGCATTAGACGGTGCAGCTAGCCGGGCGGGCGAGGCTATCTTGCTTATTATTCTCTTAAAGCAACTAAAACGTCTCTGTGAAGTCGTTCCATACGACGCTTGTCGAATTCGGTACAACCTTTTCATTTTACTACCTGATTTTAGCTCAATTCATGAACTCTTCCAGAAAGACTGAGTACTCAAATAAGGCCTATTGATTATTGTATGTGTGTTTTAATGTGGGTTTCGGTTTTGTTTTGTGGGAATCGCTAAATTGGTCATCGTCTGCTGGGAGCAGACGATGTTGCTTCTCGTTCAAAGGAGAGCACATTATGACCAACTTAGGTTTCCAATAACTGAAAAGAGAGGTTTATCCCTCTTAGTCGAGGGTTGTGTCGAAGGCTGTTTTTCTGTGTGAGGTTGGTGACGGAGGGCTACCCCTCTGGTAGCTTCCACTGCACAAGGAGCTATGTAATCTGGAAAGAGAAAGAGGCACTCTTTGGTGAACGCTTGGTGAGTAGGGATCGTAGCTCTTAAGGGGGGTTTCAGGTGATAGGAATCAGGTTGAGTTAGAACTTCGTTATGTTTAACTGATGACATACTTAAGAAACTTAGCTTATCTGAAGCGTGTGAAGCGAATTATTTTATTTTAATGATTTTTAATCTTATATTTTGTGGAAATTGCTTTTGTCTTTGTGTGTCGATTTCGTGCCACGTGTTTGGATTCAATGACCCTTCTGGTCCACCACGGCCCCACAATAGGATTTATTTTAACAGTTTGCTTACTTAATTAGCTATAATTTCTGGAAGAATATCTGTTCTTTCGTGCGCTTTCTACAAAGCAGGACAACAGTTTGATCCGTAATGCACCACATGCTCTAGTTCGGCCGTTTGCAAGCAGCAGACGCAGTTAGTATATTAAATAATTATCGCACAGCCTTGTGTATTGGTTAAACCTCTGTCCAGAATAGTGCATGCGTAGAATCGTAATGCAAATCTCACTGAGAAATTTTGTGGTATTAATGCAAAGGAGACGATAGTATGATTGTCTCCTACCCCCGTCTTCTGTATTTCTTCTTGCTGTAGTTAAATTGTGCTCTGCTTTATTCTCACGTAATTCTTACTTATATAATTCGAGTCAGGAACTAGTTATGTGCAGTTACGATGTGCAACCAAATATTTACTTACAATAAATAATCTACGTGAAAGATGAATTCTTTGGTGTAGATCTTGCCCCCTTACTCCGATTTCCAATCCTGAATTAATCAAGTTGCTTCATGCACGACATGATTGCTATTTATCAAGCTGCTTAGAGAAATTTGCGTACTTGTAATGAAATTATTAAAGTAATTAAACTAATAATTTTCCAGCTCCGTTTTTTTCTAATTGATCAGAAAGGGCTTGGGCTGGTGGCGACCCTGAATTTCTGAACTTTTTGTGTGAGAGGAGCAGCTAGAAATGCGATATAACGTATATTGCTCGACAAGCAACGACGTAAACATAGTAATACGTTACACAACGAGCGTTGCAATTAGTTTGTCTTGCATGAATACGATTTAGTTTCTGTAGCTATTACATTGTCGAAGTAACGAGTAGCACATTCGCTCGGCATACGTGTTAATTTCTGCTGATATTCAGTGTCAATGCAAGGAGCATTGCACTCGCTCGTCCGTCGTCAGTACGTCGTATTCTTGTGTGTTGTCGTGTGAAAGGTACCAGCATTGCACCGTCACAAGCGCACAAAAGTCTCTAACAGTTCAATGAGTAACTGCAAGGGTTCTCATGTCTTTTTCCTGGTGTACCGACTTGAAGCGTGAGGCTATGGAGAGTGTTTTCGTTGCTTAACTAACAGCACTTCCCCCCCCCCCCCCCCCAATACAAGTAAGAATATACGGTACTTTTTGCCAACAAAATAACGTATTAATGGATTCCAGTATGACGTTGATAGAGGAATCGGCGACTAGTATTGACGTCAATTTTTTTACTTTATCTGTTAAATTTTTTGATGAGTAATTCTGAACACGGTGATAATTTGTAAATCATTACTTATCCCTAAACAATTAATCGGCTGCTGTCAGCCTGTTGTCAGATCATAAAGCTTGCATACGACTGAAAATTTCATAACTGTTCTTTTAAATTGTTTTGTGCCTGTTAAGATGAATGTTCCATATAATGGTTTCAAAGCGATCACTGTGTTCGAAACCAGACACCCATGATTTCGACTGCAAGAGCAACTACGACTATAAATCAATAAAGTAAATATTTCATAATTCTAAGGCCATTTAACAGCGACGCAGTATTATTTTCGTTTAAGAATTTTTGGGTATGTAGTCGACTTTTCATTATATCTTTGCACGATATTTTCTCAGTTTCCCTCGTTGTCGTCATTAAGAGCTTAGTGCAGCAACGGGCACGAACCCAATTAGAAACTTAAGACACTGTGTAAATTCCTAGTGTTTGCTTCCAGTGCCTTAAAACAAAACCCCAAAAAAGTAAAATATAAAATAAAATAGAAAAGCGAACAGGACTTAAAAACCGACACAAAGGCTTAATTCAAATAAAATAAAATTTGCCAAAGTATCACTCGTCCAGAGTGAGAGCAACGAGATATTTTCAGACGGGATTTCTACAGCCAAAAGAAAGATGAATGCCGCAGTACGCGTTTGACTTTTGCTGTACTTGTTGATCAAATTATTCACGACTTCTTTTATTACAACTATTCTAGAAATCGGAACCTCTCTTTGAGAAATCCTCACTCTGATCTGAACTGCCTCGTCATTACACTTCCCCAGAGCTTAGAGAATTTTCTTTATAGTCTGCACAACGCGAGATTTCCTTCGTGATTCAATTTTCGGATGCTTTTTGGCTGGATAACTGTCTCAGCCTTTCATTTATACTCGTATGGAGTGAAACTTTGCACAAAGGAGGCTAGACTAAAGAGTGTAAGGAGACTACTGCGAATTTCTGGAAGGACTAAGCTAGGAAACAATTAACATGTAGGGCATTTAAATCCCAATGAAAACACACCTAATTAGTTAACTATAATTATGATATTAATTAAATCTTTTGTAAAAACCTTGAAGATTTTTATTAGAAAAAAACAGACTTGAAGGATTTAACCCCATTGCCGAACAATACAAGGTCTAGAGTTACGATGCCGTAAGCATGAAGGCGGAAGAATTTCCGGTATACAAACAGTACAGGAATTTTAAATTTCTATTTATCAACAGTATAATAATATCGCCAGTACACATCCGACAAAGGAGATTTTAACATACAGGAAGAACAAAGTATATGGCCGTCCCAATAATGGTATACAAACTAATAGCCAAGGTATTAATTGATCTCTTGGTTCATTAGGGCTTGGGGACTCTTGTGGTGCATGGACTCTAGTGGCTGACGTCTAAATATCTGAAAAAGATACGGTAAGTAACGTAACGCCTATCCTCGGTGCCGGCCGATACAGAGGGTATACGTCCGAGTTCAACGACCGAACGCAGGAACACGGAACCTCTAGCGTGGGTAAAAATCGTCCACGTCATAGTCAAATTCCGTCCGGGCGGCCACGGAAGACCAAATGGAAATGCGTAGAGAAAGTTGATCACGCAGTGCGCCATTATGAAGCCGAGTAGTACTAATGTATCGTGAGGTGGTTAACTGGCATACAAACTACAGGTCAGTAAACTGAAATAACAAAGTTGAAGATAGCTTACGAATATCAGACATAACAAACAAGAACCCACTAAACAATTTATCGCAGGATTCAGCACTTTCGACCACCCTGATCTACTGACTTCTACCGATCACAAATTCAAACCGAAAGCTGAGAAGCAATATGTGCTCACACATGAACAAACAAGAACCATATTATGATTAACAGCAAGACCTACTTCACAGCTAGGGCGAACAACATAAAACATCAAACATGACGCCAGGGTGAGACTACTTGCCCTAGTGTAGTACACATTAATAATCATTTAAAGATAAAATTGTAAATTTAAAACCAAACTTTAAAAACGATTAACTGACCAGATTTGATTATTATCCTTACTTACTGCAGAGCCACACGAACTTGGAGTAACTCAATGCATACTCCACTCAATCTGTTATATTAGAATAATTTTTAAGCTTCTGGGCAGGATAAACCTTCACTCGAACTCAACTTTGCCTACTTGCGGGCAAGAGATCTTCCATCTGAGTTACCCAAACACGACCCACGACCCGCCCTTAAAGCTTTAAGGTCCCGAGTTCGAGTCTCGGCCTGGCACACAGTTTTAATCTGCCAGGAAGTTTCGTATCAGCGCGCAAACCACTGCAGAGTGAAAATGTCATTCCGGAAACATCCCCCAGACGATAGCTAAGCCATGTTTCTGCAGTATCCTTTATTACAGGATTGGTGGTTCCGCAAGGTCTGCAGGAGAGCTTCTGTGAAGTAGGGAAGGTAGGAGAAGTGCTGGCGTAATTAAAGCTGTGAGTATGGGTCGTTAGTCGTTAGTCGCTCAAAAGGCAAAGGTCTCGAGTTCGAGTATCGGTCCAGCAAACAGGTTTAATGTGCCAGGGAGTTTCGTATCAGCGTACACTCTGCTCCAGAGTGAAAATTTGATTCAACATATAAAATGGTGGCTAGTAATGTTAGGAAAAGCTTTTCTGACAAACAGGCATACCGGATACTAATATCTAAAATAAAGTTCAGTGTTAGTAAATCTTTTATGGAGGTGTGTGTGTGTGTGTGTGTGTGTGTGTGTGTGTGTGTGTGTGTGTGTTTGTTTGTTTATGCTAATACGTAAGAGAAATACGTAAGCTAAGCAATATTGACAAAAGAGAATAGAGGATTCCGAAATGTGGTTTTACAAATAAATGCTGAAAATTAGATAGGTATATCGAATAATGGGTGAAGAGATAAGGAATCGAATCGGGAAAAGAGAACTTTATGAAAGGACATTACAAAAAGAATATGTTGAAAAGATTTATCCTACGGCGTAAAAAAAAGGGCTAGTTTGATAGTCGAGGCAACTACTGGGTCAGAAATTGTTTCTGGAGAGCACCTTCCATTGTGTGTCCATGGTGATGTGAAAACAGTCGAACAAAAACTAGCGTGCCGAGCTGCATCAAATTTATGAATAGAATGACAATAACATCTATTATGATTTAACGTTTATCGACAGCCTTGTGACTGTACACAGTTGCAGGCCACGTAGACTCCTATTTGTAATAATTACAATCCGCAGATGGGCTGGTGTAAATCACTCAGAGTCACAGGATATGTAGAACAATAATAAGTGATGAAAACTGCAGCGCACGCTTTTTTGTCACCGGACAAACGAAGTAGGAACGTGAAAGTATGTGCCGGTATGCCTGCTTGATATCCAAGCGCACAATATTAGCATTTAGGAGCATTAAAACAGGCAGAAATGTTTTCCTACGGAGTAAAGAATTTTGTTTGTCTTACCGAGACATTGGCATACGTACACTGCGCGCTGCTACAACAGTGGTACCTCTGCAGGTCCCTCTAGTAACATGAAAGTCATCATCAGATGTCTTAACATTTGTATTGCTATTCTGCCTCTTCTCCTCGTAAGTGCTTTCCATAGGTTCCTTTCTTCCTCAGTTCTGAGGAGAATTTTCTCATTCCTTACCCTATCTGTCCACCTAATTTTCAACATTCGTCTGTAGCACCACATCTCAAGTGCTTCAGTTCCCTTCTGTTCCGGTTTTTCCACAGTCCACGTCTCCCTGCCAAACAATGCTGGGCTCCAAACGTATATACTCAGACGGGCACTCAGAAATTTCTTCCTCAAATAAATGCTTATGTTTAATACTAGTAACTTTTCTTGGCCATTAATGTCCTTTTTCCCAGTTCTACTCCGCTTTTTATGTCCTCCTCGCTCCTTCAATTATGGGATATTTTGCTGCCTATGTGGAAGAACTCCTAAACTTTATCTACTTCGTTTCACCCACTTCTCATTTCTTTAGTCCTTCTCCGATTTACTCTCAATATGTATTATTACTCATTACATTGTTCATTCCATTTAGCGGATCCTCTAATTCTGCTTCACTTTCACTAAGGACTACAATGTCGTCAGCGGATCATATCATTGATACCCTTCACCTTGATTTTTAACTCCCCTCTTGAACATTTCTTTCATTACTCTCTGTTGTTGACACAGTTCCGCGTAGGCAGCGCGTACACAACTTCCCCACTAGAGCGCGCCCCGCTAAGCACAACAGCGCAGGCGCAGCGCTCGTCCGTCTCCGCACTACGAGATGACGCTGCCATGAAGACGGACCAAATTGCTCTTCCGCCGATCAGCGTATTAATATGTAACGCAGCCAATGAGATTGCTGCTAACGTAGAACCTTTTCTCCTCGCGGATCACACTCGCGCAGTGATACATGAACGCGAGAGGTACTATAACGAGTGTACAGACCTCCGATTAGTCAGTCTGCACTAGTCTGTAGTCAAGTTTCAGCCTGCGTCTAATAAGATTATCATATTCCTGTACATAGCCATGAAGAGAAATGTATAGACACTTTGTCAAGTATCAGAGATATGTGAGAATAAGATTAACGTACCAATACCAAAGGAACTTCAGATTGTCAATTGTAAATTGAATCAAGTTAATTTTATGTTGTTATTATTTTAAGGAATGTGGGTGAATATTAATCAATTTCTGTTTAAAGTTGGTCACCGTCAATCTCCTACGCTAAGCGTGCAAGTGGCATTTCTCTCGTCTGACCTAACGGCAGAAGATAAACACGCCACGATAAGACCACGAGACATATCGCTGACACTCACCTTCTTCGTTAGAGCGAGAAGTCAAATAATCTGATGGTATGTGTACCGAAGGTCTTACAGTACGCACACCACACCCTCTTTGTTTCTAAGATACGTAGATTGAATGGTATGGGCGAAAGACTATGTATCTGCCTTCACCCTTTTTAATGCAAGCATTTCGTTCTTGGACTTCCGGTCTTATTGTTTCGTTTTAGTTCTCTTACGTACTGTATATTACCCGACTTTTCCTACAGCTTAGCCAAATTTGTATAAGAATTTATAACGTTTTGTACCATTTGACGTAGTTGAACGCGTTTTCCAGGCGCGCATGTCCTATGGCCGTGATTGATTTTTCTTAATTTGGCTTCTGTTATCTATCGCAACGTCAGCTCTACCTCTATGATGGCTTTACCTTCTCCGAAGCCAAACTGATTATCATCTTACGTATCCTCAGTTTTCTTTTCCCGTCTTCTGTGTATTATTCTCGTGAGCACGAGCTTTTAAGCTGATTGCTGCGATAATTCTCTCACTTGTCGGATCTCGCAGTCTTTGAAACTGCGTGGATAATGTTTTCCCAAAAGTTAAATGGTGTATCGCCTGACCTGTACATTCTACACACCAATGCAAATAATCGTTTTGTTGCCACTTCCCTCCCCAGTGATTTTTAGAAGCTCCGATATAATGTTATCTGTCCCTTTTCTAACGTGAGTAGTCTATTTTGTTGGAACTCTCCTCAAATATTTGGGAAATTACGGTAAAATGTTATCTATCCCTTCTGCCTTATTCGATCTTAAGCCTTCCAAAGACCCTTTCTGTTCTAATTCAAATAGATGGACCAGTATCTCTTCTATATCGACTGCTGTTTCTATTCTTGTCACGCCAACAGACAAGCCTTGTCCATATTAGAGTCTGTAATGTTCTCTTTCCACATATCCGCTATCTTCTCTGCATTTAACAGTGTATTTCCCATTGCGCTCTTAATGTTTTCAGGTTCAAGGAAGAGCGCTTTCACTTTTCTATATGCTGAGTCAGCCCTTCGACAATCTTTTTTTTTCCATTTCTTTCACATTTTTCATGTAGCCATTGCGTCTTAGCTTACCTACAATTTGTATTTATTTCATTCTTAATTGACTTTTGTATTCCTCAATTTTCTGAACATTTCGGTACTTCCTTCTTTCGTCGAACAGCTGAAGCATTTCTTCTGGTACCCATGGTTTCTTCAAAGTCACCTTGTTTGTAGCTACGTTTTTTTCTTTTCAACTCTCCTACTGGGCCACAAAATGTAAGCACGACGCGGGATGACAGCCATCTTGTCCACATGGGCGTAACCGACATAACATTTCATGCTCTGCGATTTATGGATGCTGGAGCACTGCAACTGGTGTGTACATGTGATCGTCGACGATACGTCGCCGTCAGCTGAGGACGGTGGTCCTCACTCATCAGAAACCACGACCGTAACATACAGCAACAGGCTGCTGGGTGGCAAAATGTGGTGTTGTTGGATGTGTTATGTGTCTGACCTCAACGTGACAGATGGTGATGGCCCACACGTGTGGTTATAACAAGCAATCTCCCCTCATAAGTGTTAGTGGCAAACTGAAAAGCAATCACTTCATCTGAGATCTTTTTGATGGAGCAATAGTCCCCTCATGCATGCGGCTTCACCTACCGTATTTCTGCAGGCCACTTCTCTGTCACACAAGGTGACAAAGTGGAAGACGTCAAGCACTGATGCTTCCCTGGCGTACATGTTCGACTGACATGTCACCCATCGAACGTGTTTGTGACACGGTCGGTCGCCAACTCGTTAGTTCTGATGCTTCTGCAGGCATTGCCAATGCCTCGTTGACCTACCTACAAACCGTGTTTCAACGAGCTCCTCAGCATCATACCCACGCCCTCATTAATTCTATGCCATGATATCTACAGATTTTGATCACATTATTTGATGGCCTCCCACTGTACGGAATTCTCATGATCCAAGTACATGTAAAATTATGTAATTCTGATGACTGGTGTATTTTGTCTTGTCCCTAATCTGTCAAATGAATTTCGTTGTAATCGCATGCCTCCTTGCTGTTCTAACTTTGACGAAGAGTAGTGAATTCTGTTCGCACAAACGCAAAGTGTGCACAAAAATTATGGGTCCCAATCAAAGTGCCATACATCCCGAGTACGCATTTAGTCAGCATCCAGCGCTAACAGGGGGTGAGGCTCGCTTGTGTGAGACGGCCTCTCTCGGCCGCTTTACAAAGGTCGCCCGGTATGTGGTGCGTGCGCGCTCGGCCTCCTGCTTTACCCGCTGCTGCTGAACTGCCGCCAACCTCTGCCAGTTCGCTCCTTTGTTATCGCAAACGCAGCCGCTGCGCCTCGCCCGCTGTGAAAACTCGCCTGCCACGCAGTCTGCGATAGCGCGGCTGCTGTCGACAAAGCAGGCACTCCCCCACCCCTCTCTCTCCTTGCACGCTCCCTCTAAACGTGCGCGAGTGTGTGTGTGTGTGTGTGTGTCTCCCTCGCTCTCTCTCTCTCTCTGCTATACTCCTGCCAGACCATTCTGTGATACAGAGGTCTCAAATCCGAGCCAACATCACACTCCAGAGGCACAGGGTAGTCAAAAAGGCCATTTACGCCTCAACTACGTGCGAGCAACAGTTAAGATGTTATGACGATTAAGATCAGAATCTCCCATGCTCATCATTGATATGGTAGTAGTATTCCTCACGTGATAAGCAACCTGGTTGCCGCCTTAATTGCCACGAAGTACGCAGTTCCGCAAACTGCCACATAGTCGCGAATACAAACACTGATCCAGGTACTGTAAAAATTTTTATTCCAGTCTTTAATCACAAGACAAAGTCCTTCGACGATCACCGGTTTCAGTCAGTAAAGACCATCTTCAGATCTGTTCTACACAATGTCTTAATGTGATAAAGTAGTAATGGCGTTCGTCAAAACATATGAATACACTCAGCTAAGTGTATGTATATGGTCTGACGACACCGTTACCATCATTACACTCAGTTGAATGTATTTATATGTTTTGACAGCGGCATTACGGCCTTACCACATTAGGACATGGTGTAGAACAGATCTGAAGACGGTACTGACGGAAACCGGTCATCGTTGAAGTACTTTATATTGTGATCAAAGACTCCAATAAGAAACATTAGAATATTACGGAAGTCAATATATTTTGGATAAATGGCATCATCGGTCGTACATTTTGAAATAATTTCTTTTACAGATCGGTTTCGGTCACTGTGTGACCATCTTCAGCACCACAAATACATAAGAACCATATGACACGAGGATCTCAACACAAGTGTGGCCTTATTTATAACCATCATATAATGATCCAGAAACAGAAAAATATTTACAAATATATAGATTCCCGTACGCATCGTATTACTGGAACATTCTACGGCCATATCATAATAGCACAACATTGTGTATGAGGTGTAACATGAACTGTATGAACTGTGATGGTTACTTCCAACTGATATCTTCACAAGCTGCGACATCGTCGTGAACTGACCAATGACCAGAAAACAGAATGTATTTCCTTTACTAGATGGCTATGGTCAGTAATTTGTATGTTATCAGACAGCCGGTTTCGGTCTATAATGACCATCTTCAGATCCTTTTTATAAAAACATTTCCTAATATTGAGAGGCACCCACATGCCTTGTTCATACTGTGGCATCAAGGAGTCAGGCCTGCAAGATGAGGGGTCTGCCAAGAGAGTGGATTCATTCTTATTTATCAAGTAACATGAGCTCTAGTACTCACAACTAAGTTACAAATTATTCTCCTGTTTGAATATTACGCAACGGAAACTGATAACGCACTTCTGATAATTAGTAATTTACACAACTCTGACTGTTCACTACGCGCTGGCAATACCACATTTTCTTTCTTATCCAACGGCTTTGATCAACGCGTGGCCATCGCACTGGATATGAACGGCGCACACATTATAAATTCTGGATATCATGACAACATACTATTCGAAGGAAAAAGCCACCACTCTTTTTCTTTTCACTATCTTTTTTATTCCGATGAATTCTATAACCTAAACACACCAGTACATTTTCTACAACAATTGCATATGAAAACTCCGCCCAGTGGACTTGGCTTCACATTGGCGATTCTCTATCTTATGGTCTTGCAATTATCTATCACTACAGTGCGCTTTCTGGATAGGATGGTGGATCTTTTGCTATATCTCACACTTCGACTCTCACACCCATCATCACGAAAATCTCCTCCAGGTCGAGTGGTACAAAAGGAACATGCATAACCCACTACCTCTGAACCTATCTCGATACTCTTCCATGCAAACCACACACACTTAAATTGCATGAAATACACCACACTGGCAACATGGAATACAACACAAGGAATAGTCACAACGATATAATCACATCACTTTCAGCTTTCCCACTTCAATTATAATTGATCCCAGTTTCACATGACACTGCCCCACTTCGTAGCTCTTCTTTCCTACTATGAACTCTGGAGGATATATGCACGTCTTTCTGTGCAATGCAAGCCACGTGGCGTTGCTGGATAGACGGCTGACTCACCTTGCTTCACTTACAGTGTTATAGTTTGAATAAAGCGTCACGCGGAAACATAACACGCGTAGTAATATTAAGAACATATTCATCACACACGCGAGTCCTCAACTGATACCATGGATGAGTACTTCTCCTTATCCTTTGTCTCATACACAGATTGAGACTCACACAATACTCACCATGTGGAAGTACTCCTCTCTAATTCCAAGTCCTGCACACGCCATTTCTTAAATATTTCCAACTTATAGTACACACGCCAGTAATTCAGCTTAACTTATGCACTCGGAAGTATTTCAACTTATTGCTACACGTGGTTTCGTTCTGACCGTTGGTCACTTGTGAAGATTACTACGATGCCCTTCATATTACCTGCCTGACATTGCATTCTCCCCACAAAAGTTCCTGATATAGAGAAATTATTATTCCAAACTACTCTTAAGTATTCCACATGCATACCATTCTATCCACTCTATTGTCTTTATGAAGCACACCTAAGACAGGTCTTACCAACACAAGATCCAGCGCCAGAATGCTGAAGCATGGCCGTTCTTCAGGTCATCTCGCACCTCTGTCGAGGTGGGGAAGACCATGCTACCCATTGGTCAGCCACATTTCAGGTGCTCAATGCTCAGGTAAATGTCATCTCTTTGGTTCCACCAAAGGTGACCAAAGGACCGTCTCAAAGATGATCATATATTGCAAATTCACTATCTTTGGTTAGCAGACCATACATTCATTCATTTCGCAGATCTCACCAAATTGGATGTAGGGATTTATTTTGTGGGAGTGCACATGTGATCTATTAAATAAATAAATTGCCATTCTTTACTACACTGGTATCCGGCTTCGGTGTATTAAGTGAAATTGAGTTATTTTTTCAAAAAATATGTTTTTCTGACAATAATAACGAAGAATGTTGTATCAATTTTCAATTCCGGGCAGTACTGTACCCTTTCACCACCGGCTACCCATGCATAAAAAAGGGCACGGCACTATCCTTGCAATGCGAGGGTTGTTCCGATCCTCTTTTTAAGAAAGCTGTATCAGAACAAACGTAGCAAGTCATCATAACAACCAGGAGGAGACCTTAGCCCCTGGTGACCTCAAATAGACGACCAAATGCTGTTACTTTACCAAATTATTGACATAGTTGTTGCATTATTGTTGTCTCCACAATCCGGAGTAATGTACATGTACAAATTTACAACAATCCAAATGACAAATAAAACATTACATCATACAAATAAAAAATAATGGTGAAATAAAAATTTGCTTAGTTACCGGGATCTCCGTTTATTTTATGAGTAATCCAAACATCACTTCTTCTATAACAAATAAAAAAAATACTAATTGTACTCTTAAACTTTAAATAGGTCACCGTCCAAACACAGAGCAAGTAATCTGACATTCATACATTGCGAGGTAATAATCTTCACACAGCAGTGTCTAAATACAAAACAAAATCAGCAAAAGAAAAATTTTTGCACACACTAGTTACATGTACAATGTCAGGCTCCATATCATTACTCTGAAATGTACGTCAAACCTACCGAGAATTTAAACTGAGAAAAAAACGATTTAATATACCACAAGTTACATACTGGTTACGTAATATAGTGTGTCTAAGACATCATGTCATACCTCATTAACTATCATCACTTAAGCAATTACCACCACTACTCGACTGTGAGTTTAACATTATCCTTGTCCGCCAGTACAAATACCTGCTGCTGAGCTAGTCAGTTCATCAACTTTGATCAATACACGCAGTAAACAGCTAGCAGTAAGTGCTTGAATCCACTAGTAGCTCTAGTATTTTACTCTACTGCTCATTTCTCTGTTGTTACATGTTTTGACGACAAGAACTTTCATTTCGACTAGCCTCAGTTACACTTCAATGTGAAATATCACCACTGTGATAATGAAAATAAGTGGCTTCAGTCAACACACCAACAAGATTATTACTGTCCAAAATGCATCAGTTAATTCCGCTATTTGTTGTGCAATGCAAACTCTTGTCGCCTGTGACAACCTTACTGAACAATGCCACAAGAGCCACTACGTTAGTATTACGCCACTGGTTAATAATTAAAGCATCCTTGTACCAAATATTCTAATAAACATGCTACGTGAACTTGATAACCTAGAACAAAAAAAGACACACTAACTATTCTAAACACATACGTTAATGAAATACAATTACACTTGCTGTCTCTTCAGGAATAAAACATATAAAAAATGTACACAGTAACAAATACAAATAAATTATTCCCTGTCTTGCGATTCACACGGAATCATTTCATTCTGTGCTTTTCTTGGGGTCAAAAAGTTGCTGATAATTTTCCTAGAAACACTGTCTCGGTGTCAAAGCTCTCCCCTGGTTACCTGGACGAAAGTCTTTAAGTCACTCCAATCGGCATTTTGAACATGCACTGAGCAGTAAAGTGTATCTCACATTAAACACAAATGTCATAGTCTCTCTCAGAGTACCATCCACACGAATCTGGTCGTCCAGAAATGGCCCTGCAACTACTATTGTCCACGATCCTGCCCTTTCAGTTCATGGTGTAATTAAGTCTTAAGTTCTAACAAACAGCACTTACTCCCGCACCAATTAAAGAACTGTCTCCTAATACAAATGCAAATGTCAATGTCCCACTTTAGCTTCTTGCGTTCATACAATAATTAGACACCAAACGACAACTGTCCTCTTTAAGTATACCAAGTGTCCCACATGCAATTTGCAAAGCACACTTAACAAGTCATTGCCTGAAGTTTATGGATCCCACCGTTCAGTGGGTTCTGTCTGTTAAAGACAAAATCTCTTCCACCACTCACAACATGGAAACACCAGTCCTTCAGTTTCCACCTTATTGAGACATACAAGCAGTCAACTTGTTTCACAGCTCCACAGCCCAGTACTAGTTAATAGTTGCTGTTAAAAAATGCCTGGCGGCCTCTGCCGCGCGTCGTTTAATCTGCCGTCTCGCCGCCGCCGCGCGAGCCGTTGAGCAGAAAAACCACCCGCTGTTGCATCCACGGGACACTGTCTCCAGTCGTAAGGGTGGCGCAACTTATGAATAGCCAGGGGTACGTGCGTGTCGCCCCAGGCCACTGACCTGTTGTAGCGGGGGCGTGGAGAGTACCCCGACTGACAGTGGAATCTCCTTCGTCCCACCAAAGGTGACCAAAGGACCGTCTCAAAGATAATCATATATTGCAAATTCACTATCTGTGATTAGCAGACCATACATTCATTCATTTCGCAGATCTCACCAAATTGGATGTAGGGATTTACAATCCTGGAAATGGAAAAATGAACACATTGACACCGGTGTGTCAGACCCACCATACATGCTCTGGACACTGCGAGAGGGCTGTACAAGCAATGATCACACGCACGGCACAGCGGACACACCAGGAACCGCGGTGTTGGCCGTCGAATGGCGCTAGCTGCGCAGCATTTGTGCACCGCCGCCGTCAGTGTCAGCCAGTTGCCGTGGCATACGGAGCTCCATCGCAGTCTTTAACACTGGTAGCATGCCGCGACAGCGTGGACGTGAACCGTATGTGCAGTTGACGGACTTAGAGCGAGGGCGTATAGTAGGCATGCGGGAGGCCGGGTGGACGTACCGCCGAATTGCTCAACACGTGGGGCGTGAGGTCTCCACAGTACATCGATGTTGTCGCCAGTGGTCGGCGGAAGGTGCACGTGCCCGTCGACCTGAGACCGGACCGCAGCGACGCACGGATGCACGCCAAGACCGTAGGATCCTACGCAGTGCCGTAGGGGACCGCACCGCCACTTCCCAGCAAATTAGGGACACTGTTGCTCCTGGGGTATCGGCGAGGACCATTCGCAATCGTCTCCATGAAGCTGGGCTACGGTCCCGCACACCGTTAGGCCGTCTTCCGCTCACGCCCCAACATCGTGCAGCCCGCCTCCAGTGGTGTCGCGACAGGCGTGAATGGGGGGACGAATGGAGACGTGTCGTCTTCAGCGATGAGAGTCGCTTCTGCCTTGGTGCCAATGATGGTCGTATGCGTGTTTGGCGCCGTGCAGGTGAGCGCCACAATCAGGACTGCAAACGACCGAGGCACACAGGGCCAACACCCGGCATCATGGTGTGGGGAGCGATCTCCTGCACTGGCCGTACACTTTTGGTGATCGTCGAGGGGACACTGAATAATGCACGGTACATCCAAACCGTCATCGAACCCATCGTTCTACCATTCCTAGACCGGCAAGGGAACTTGCTGTTCCAACAGGACCATGCACGTCCGCATGTATCCCGTGCCACCCAACGTGCTCTAGAAGGTGTAAGTCAACTACCCTCTCCAGCAAGATCTTTGGATCTGTCCCCCAATGAGCATGTTTGAGACTGGATCAAGCGTCGTCTCACGCGTTCTGCTCGTCCAGCACGAACGCTGGTCCAACTGAGGCGCCAGGTGGAAATGGCATGGCAAGCCGTTCCACAGGACTACATCCAGCATCTCTACGATCGTTCCATGGGAGAATAGCAGCCTGCATTGCTGCGAAAGGTGGATATACACTGTAGTAGTGCCGACATTGTGCATGCTCTGTTGCCTGTGTCTATGTGCCTGTGGTTCTGTCAGTGTGATCATGTGATGTATCTGACCCCAGGAATGTGTCAATAAAGTTTCTCCTTCCTGGGACAATGAATTCACGGTGTTTTTATTTCAATTTCCAGGAGTGTATTTTGTGGGAGTGCGCATGTGATCAATTAAATAAATAAATTGCCATTCTTTCCTACACTAGTATCGAGTTAGTATTACAAAAAATATGTTGTTCTGACAAGAATAACGAAGAATGTTGTTCCTATTTTCAATGTCGGGCGGTACTGTACCCTTTCAATATGTTGGAGTCATTTTGGCGTTGTGTCTAGCATTTGACGAAGACACTGTGGCTGCAGTATATTAGGACATATTTTTATAAAATAGATCTGAAGATGGTCATTATAGACCGAAACCCGTAGTTTGATGGAATAAAAATGTTGATTTCATAGACGTGAAGTAAAGTATATTAGGACATATTTTCATAAAATAGATCTGAAGATGGTCATTATAGACTGAAACCCGTAGTCTGATGGCATAAAAATGTTGAGATCATAGACATGAAGTAAAGTAAATTTAATATATCTTCACCTTTACTCCACATATTAATTTATATTTACGGAACAGCCTATCCTGGGAGCTTAGCACTTAACCTTAGCAGTTGCTGCTCTAAAGTACAGTGATCTTATAGCTTACAATTCCAAGTAGCATCTTAGTGCCCTTTAAATATTCCAAAGAGTACAACATGCAGACATCACATACAACAAATACCATCAACAGAAAAACCAAAGTTTACACAAAAAATAAACGTTAAAATCACGTGAGGATTTTTTGCTGTAATAAGTCTTAGCAAACTTCAAAAGCGCGATACAGGCATAATAAAATAGTACAATAGAGCTGCGCCCTCAGACGTTAAGTGCTTGAATTTTATGGGAATGTACCTATTCCTTAAAGACAATTACAAAAATGTTAAAATCAGAAACAGCCTATTTACCCTTTCAAAAACCTCTATTAAGTATAGAAACGTTATGCCCTCTGATATCATATTCGGAGACTTGACCAAAATAAAGATTGACTTTATCAGAATAAATTTTTAACAGGCATTTAGAAAATGTAATAAAAAGACATTAAGAAAAATACAGTAGTCTCCCTTATTCTGTGCCACACCTGTAGTACTGCTATTTTTCATGTGAGCAACTGACGTTAAATTCTATTTACCCCAAAGTGGTCGACTGTGGTAACTATAATCAATAAACAGTCATATGCCAAATATACATTGTAAATGGGCTAAAAAACTAACAAATTTTCTGTCAGGAAACCTATTAAATACGTCACAGCTAAAAACTGCCAAAGAAGAGGCTTGCGTAAATGCGCACCGAGTTCACGCTCATATCGTGAATGACCAATGTATACGGGCGCCATACCGGCTAATCTTGCGTCTCGTTACAGAGCTTAGCTAGTTGGCTATGTAACCTATGTCACTGTGATTCGTATCGGAAACTGCTAAGGTTAACAGATAGGCTCTTCTGCAAATTAAAGATGATTGTATGCAATAAAAGTGAAGATTCGATTGGAACTAATCATCACAGTGAATGTTACACCTCATAAGAAATGTTGCGTTGTTGTGATATGGGCGTACAAGGCTCGAATAATGGTTCAAATGGCTCTGAGCACTTGGGACTTAACATCTGAGGTCATCAGCCCCCTAGAACGTAGAACTACTTAAACCTAACTAACCTAAAGACATCACACACATCCATTCCCGAGGCAGGATTCGAACCTGCGACCGTAGCGGTCGCGCGGTTCCATACTGAAGCGCCGGCTCAAGGCTCGAATAACTCGGTATGTACGAGAATCTATATGTTTGTATATTTTTCCTGTTTCTGTATTTTTTATGGTGATTATAAATAGGGCCACATTTGTGTTAAGATTCTCATGCCTGGTGATTCATACGTATTTTTAGCACTGGAGATGGTAAAATGGTTCGAATGGCTCTGAGCACTATAGGACGTAACTTCGGAGGTCATCAGTCCCCTAGAACTTAGAACTACTTAAACCTAACTAACCTACGGACATCACACACATCCATGGCCGAGGCAGAATTCGAACCTGCGACCGTGGCGGTCGCGCGGTTCCAGACTGTAGGACCTAGAACCGATCGGCCTCCCCGGCCGGCGAAGATGGTCACACAGTGACCGAAATCGATCTGTAAAATAAAGGATTTCAGTATTTGCCACTTATCCAAAATATATTGACAATAATACGTTCGTGGTGCACACGGCTCCCAATGGTATTACGCAGTTGATGGACAGCTCTCTTGAACAGCTCTCTAGCCGTGAATCAGTCCAAAGGTAAACAATTGTTGAAGTGAGTACATCAATGATATGTTCACCCTGACAGCACAGGATAGGGTAATGAGGAACACTGAGAAAGATCACATTGCAGCTCCCTATTAAAATGGACGTAAGTCTGCAAGCAGTCTGGTGTGCAGCAATCAATTAACTAACCGTCGCAGACATAAAAGTTGTGCAAGAATTATGGTTCTGCACTTACGGACATTTTGGACAGATCACCGTAAATGTTATTAAGGTTAGAATGAAATAATTGCGCGTGTAGTTTTCCGAACTGTCCATCCTGTAAATATCGAATTATAAACTGCGATTGCAAGACATTTAGCTTTCAGTGTTACTGTGTAAGAGGTGTCAGTAACAAAACTGATCAGTGCAATAGTTGTCGTCAAAAGTTATGTTCCTAAAAACAACTGTCCAATACCTGTTTTAAATTGTGCTGTCACAACTACCGGCTTATTTAGATTTCCTTTTTGTGCACGGGGGGGGGGGGGGGGGGTCTGTGGGGAGGGGAGGGGAGGGGGTTAGGGCAAAGAATTCCATTTTACAATACATCAAATTGAAAATTAATGTTATTGTCTACTGTGATGTGAAGTCCAAAACTATGAAAACAATGTGTGTCATTTATTTACATTTGTTTGGTATGAATATTACAAAAAAGGTTTTGTTCTTATTAATTAGATCATGCAATCAGTTTTATGAGATTATGAAACATGAATAATTTTAATAAAACCTAATCCAGTGGCTAAGAGAATTTCCATCACTGCTTCCGTTAATTGTCAATTTTTATAGTCTAAACCAGTGTTAATTTACTTTGAAGGGTATAAAATCTTCTTTTGTATAATATTTTCAATACACATTAATAGAACAGGTTATTAAACCATTTACTACGAATTTAAAGTACAAAAAGAAGACGGCAGTGTCCTTGTTTTGTCATATTACTTATCACAGTTCGACATCGATTTTATTCACATGAATTGCCAATACGGGGAGTCCATTTAGGCATCCCTCGCTAGCTGTATTCCTTAGGTATTCCTTGATTCTCTTAGGAGTGGAGAAACTGCGCTCATTCGTAGCTGTTGTCAATGGCAGAGTTACTGAGTGCTGTCGAAACTGAAAGACGTCAGGATAGATCTGACTGCCGTAGACTCACAAAGCTTCCATTGCGCTTTGAGGCAACTGCTCCAGTCGACTCAGGCGCTGATGAAACACTTTCAACTGACCCGTTGTTGTTGTTAAGTAAGCGATTAATGAATTTGGTGCACAAAATGAATGACTCCAGTTTTTTGTGGTACAGGACAATTTAAGTTATTAAACAGTTCATACTTTGCCTAGAACCGATCCTGCAGTGCAATTATGAATGCACACCGAAAGGATATGGACACATACACTTTTGGAGTAACCCTGAACATCACCGGTATCCTGATTTGTGCTATGTGCTTGCAAGGTAGAAACGCATGGTTGCTCGATTTCAACTCCATTTGCTGAAGCTAATTCCTTGACCTCTAAGAAACGCCTGCTGAATATATCATCAATATTGTCTCTCATTCCCGGCAGTTCCTTTGAGATCCCTGGCAATGTTGATTAACTCTGCAAAATCGATGTCTTGGCGCTGAAGTTGACGACAGATGGACTCATGCATCACAAACAGGTCAGAAAGTATAGCCGAGCAGACGGCAAAATCTCACTTGGTGATTGCTGCTAACAGAATCATTGCATCGTGGGATGTCGTCTTATTGTCAGTTTCTTGAATCTTCCCCAGAGCCGAAACAACCATCTATATTCTTGAAGTATTCTGTACTGCGAAGACGCTCAATCCATCTAATGAGAGTGGTAGGTTTCAATCTCCTTTTTCAAACATCGGTTAATGATTCGTGGGCACATTTAACATTGCCTAGACATTGGAGTACCAAAGAAATTACGCACCATTTCCTAGTGAATTCCCGATATGTTGAATGTCGCGTGTGTCGGTGTCTACCAAATTGAAATTATGAGATACACAGTGAGAATATACACCGACGAATGAATGAAATTCAGGGACTTTTATGCCTGGATGCAGCACTATCATAGCCCTGTACTTGTAACAATCACACATCAATACCAAATTTCACCAATTTTTCGGTAGTAGATTCAGCTTGTATTTTGACAGTCACACCAAACACTGGAACAAATTGCAGTAAACTTCACGAATGTTGAGATCCGGAGAAATGTAACCGCAACAAAGAGATTTGTTCTATTCCAACAACGTCAGCAGTTTCATCCTCAAGAACAGTCAAACCTCGATGATTAATTCTTCCCAGGAGTTTCTCATTGCTGCAACTAATGAAATGATTTTGGACTGGAGAACTAATGTACTTCTCACGTTTATCAATTCCTTCCAAACTTGATCACACTGAGTAACAGCTGTCTGCTAGGAATGCATCTCCATTAAAGAGGACATTTTTAAGGCTACGAATAGTTCCGCCAGCTATCAGAACTTCATGAAACGATAGGTGCTGAGGCGGGAACGTTACACGATCCACAGAAAATTTCTCATTTTTTCCACTGAAACTGGCCGAGAGAAGAAATGTACTACTACACGGCTAGCAGGGGCTGTGTGGCTTGGACTGGGCAGTATTTTAGGTTAGTCAGTCTCGGGAAAGATCAAAAAGGGCTCCAGTCTCAAAGGGCACAGGGCAAAGGAACGACGAGAATCGACCAAGCAACAATCGGTATTGTAGTAGTACATTGTTGTAGCTGTTTTGGAAAAGTACCAGAGCTTCAAGCGCTGATAGGAGCACTGAAGCTGAAATCGTTATAGGAACAGAAAGCTGCCGGAGACAAATTCTGCCTAAATTTGGACAGAGGCGCAAACCGCGTTCAGAAAGGATACATTAAATAAAGTAGGAGGTAGTGTGTTTGTTTCTGTTGGTAGTAGTTTACTTTGTGGTGAAGTTGAAATAGATAGTTCCTGTGAATTACTATGGGTAGAGGCTATACACAACAGCCGTACGAAAATAATAATTGGTTCCTTCCACCGACCCCCTGACTCAGATATAACAGCTGAATGGTTCAAAGAAAACTTGAATCTCATTACAAATAAGTACCCCATACATACAGTTATAATTGGTGGGGACTTCAATCTACCGTCGATTTGTTGGAGAAAATACATGTTCGAACCCGGTGGTAGACAGAAAACATCTTCCAAAATTGTACTAAATTCTTTCTCTGAGAATTACTTTGAACAATTAGTTCATGAGCCCACACGAATTGTAAATGGTGGCGAAAACACACCTGACCTCTTAGCCACAAATAACCCTGATCTAACAGAAAGCGTCATGGCGGATACAGGGATTAGTGAACACAAGGACATTGTAGCGAGGCTCAAAACCATATCAACCAAATCCCCAAAAAATAAACGCAAAATATATCTATTTAAAACATCAGATAAAAATTCGCTTGATGCCTTCCTAAGAGAGAGGCTCCATTCCTTCGAAGCTATTTATGTAGACCAGATATGGCTCAAATTCAAAGACACAGTATAGACAGCAATAGATAGATTTAAACCTCATAATTTAATAAGAGACGATACTGATCCACCATGGTACACAAAACACGTCAGAACACTGTAGCAGAAGCAACGAAAAAATCATGCCAAATTCAGAAGAACGCAAAATCTAAAAGACTGGCTAAGTTTCACAGAAGCTCGAAATTTAGTGCGGACGTCAATGCGAGATGCTTTCAATATTTTCCACAATGAAACATTGTCTCAAAATATGGTAGAAAGCCCAAAGAGATTGTGGTCGTATGTAAAGTACACTTGTGGCAAAAACAGTCAATACCGTCACTGCGCGATAGCGATGGAAATGTTAACGATGATGGTGCCACTAATGTGGAGTTACTAAATACAGTTTTCCGTAATTCCTCCACGAAAGAAGACGAAGTAAATGTTCCAGCATTCGAAACCAGAACAGCTGTTAACATGCGTGACATAAAAGTAGATACCTTAGGTGTTGTGAAACAACTCAAATCACTTAAGAATGGCAAGTCTTCCGTTCCAGATGGTATACCAATGAAGTTCCTTTCAGAGTATGCAGACACAATTGCACCTTTCCTAGCAATCATATACAACAGCTGACTTGACGAGAAGTCTGTTCCTAAAGGCTGGTAAGTAGCACAGGTCACACCAATATTGAAGAAAGCAAATAGGAGTAAGTCATTGAATTACAGATCCATCTCAGTGACCTCAATTTGCAGTAGGATTTTGGAGCATATACTGTACTGGAACATTATGAATCACGCCGAAGAAAATGACTTACTGCTACATAACCATCAAGGATTCATAAATATCACTCTTGTGCAACACAGCTAGCTCTTTATTCCCATGAAATAATGAGTGCTGTCGACAAGGGATCTCAGATCGATTCCGTATTCCTAGATTTCCAGAAGGCTTTTGATACCGTTCCTCACAAGCGCCTATTAATCAATTGCATGCATACGGAGTATCGTCTCAGTTGTGTGACTGGATTCGTGATTTCCTTTCACAGAGGTCACAGTTCGTCGTGATAGACGGTATATCATCGAGCAGAACAGAAGTGATATCTGGCGTTCCGCAAGGTAGTGTCATAGGCCCTCTGCTGTTCCTGATTTACATAAATGATCTACGTGATAATCAGAGCAGCCCCCTTAGTTTGCAATTACACTGTAATTTACAGTCTAGTAAAATCATCGGACGATAAATTCCAATTACAAAATGATATAGAGAGAATTTCTGTATGGTGCGAAAAGTGGCAATTGGTACTAAACAAAGAAAAGTGCGCGGTCATCCACATGGGTACTAAAAGAAATCCCATAAATTTAGCGTGTACGATAAATCGCACAAATTTAAGGCTGTCAATTCGACTAAATCCCTTGCAATTACAATTACGAGCAGATGGGTAATACTGTGAGGAAGGCGAAACAAAGACTGCGCTTTGTTGGCACAACACTCAGAAGATGCAACAGACCCACTAAAGAGACAGCCTACATTACACTTGTCCATCCTCTGCTGGAATATTGCTGCGCGGTATAGAATCCTTACCAGGAAGGATTGACGGCGATATCGAAATAGTGCAAAGAAGGGCAGCATATTTCATGTCATCGCACAATAGGGGTGAGAGTGTCACTGATATGATACCCGATTTGGGGTGGCAGTCACTGAAAGAAAGTCGGTCTTCTTTGCGGAGAGATCTATTTACGAAATTTCAATCACCTACTTTCTCTTCCGAAGGAAAAAATATTTTGTTGACACCCAACTACGTAGGGAGAAATGATCATCATAATAAAATAAGAGAAATCAGAGCTCGAACGGGAAGATTTAAGTGTTCCTTTTTCCGACGCGCCATTCGAGAGTGGAATGGTAGAGAAGTAGTATGAAAATGGTTCGGTGAATCATCTGCCAGGCACTTAAATGTGAATTACAGAGATACCATGTAGATGTAGATGTAGATCACTAACTGAACACCCCTGGTACAATAAGGGCTCCATATTGGGCATTCCTACTCTGTTCAGGTTTCTACTTTGTGTTTCACCTGTTTCACTATGCTTCGCTGCCTATACGGAGCTTAATAAATTCTTAACAGTAAGCGTGATGCGCTAAATCGTATTCCGAAGAACTTGTCAATATTGCGTTCCATCCTTAGAATTTCAAGAACTTCTTAACTTACCCCACAGATCTCTAACCTAGCCATTTCCTTTCCATATATTGATATCCCCTTCCAATGCAAGGTTACAAGACTCATCTACTTTGCCTGGGGAGAAAGAAGTCATTGTGACATTCAAACAATTGTATTTTTTGAAAGAACATCACATTAGTTATTTGGCACGCCTTTTTCTTAGAATGCATGCAGTTTACTGTACGTCATCTCCGATGTCTCCCTCTGATAGGCAGGTATTGGATAATGACAAAACGCAAACAACTCCAGCAGTATTCTGTAGTGGGAAACAGTTTTTAGAGAATATCTTGACAGAGTTGGTGTAGAAATAGCAGACTTTGCCTCAGCCAACCTCTGTGACATTTCTCTCAAACAGCGGCTGGGCAAGAGTCCGGTGTGTGCTGGTAGCAACCGTGCCAGGAATACGCGGCCAGACAGAGTCTGATCACGGCTAGTGTCAGCCATTATCCCGCCGCTAATTGTTCGCTGCGTAGCCCCGGGCCTCTTAACGAGGGGGCGGAGCGCTTGTCGGGGTTACAGAGATCGATCACGTTCTTGACCGGGCAGTCAGACCGATCCTGCAGCCAATAGGACCACCACACAGTCCCCCACCAAAGCCGCTACTGTATGTACCGTGTTCTACATTTCTGCTCCCCGAGTTGTCTCACGGTGTAAAGAGGACTGTATTTCGTACATCGTTTCCGAAGCGAGATAGATTACAGTTGTGCGATATTGACTGTACCGGCACCTCAGTGTGCTAATATGGATTGTAATGCCATACGGAGGAGTGAGTGCATGTTGGTTTGTCTGACTTTTAACGAGAATGTGCGCCAGAAGTAGGTCTTAACAACTGAGTACTCGAACTAAATAGGTTAATAATGCATGAGTGCAATGCCTGTTTACAATGTTGTACCCATACTGCATGAAAGCTTCACGAAACATGGCGGTCATGTTTTGTGCTTATAATAATTCTCTTGTCTTCACCGGATAACTTTTTCTTTTATCTCATCCTTACAAGTTTCAGCATTTCACCGTGATGAGTGGACGAGAACACTATTGATACAGTGTTCTGTTCTTTAGACTGTGCTGCACTGCCGAAATGCGCAAGGAAGAAATAACACAAATATTTTGTACTTGAGACAAATACCTACAACAGCTGGAAAGCAGGTGGCAGTCGCCACTACCTCGACTCGTATCTCGTAAACTTTGAGATCAGTAACGTCAGCCACTGATTTCATACAATTTTGTGAAGATATCAGTGACTGCCAGATTGCAGGTCGTCCTGGAAGGTCCCCCCAAACGAGCCGTTACTTGGAAGGACACCACATTTTCCGACCGACTGTCGGGGTTCTACACCACTGTCGCTTCCACGGCCACGAAGACTGTGTTGCTATGTTCTACCAGCTTTTCGAGAAGCATACCGTTGGCATCCTGGAAGTAACGGTAATGGCACCGTTTTAGCTTATGACCTTTTATGCTGGTTTTTGTATGTCCATCTTTTTGGCAAGGGGTTCTGGGACGATGGCCGTTTACTATCGTGTCAAAATAAAACACCTACAGCCGCCGTTACGATTTTATTTTATTTTTTGGCAACCAGTTTCAACGCTTCAGGCTATTGTTGATGCAGTACGGTTTGATACGATCCATATATATATCGCATCAGTTGCCAGCATTACTGGATACGCAGATAATGTGTCAGCACTCCAACCATCGATGCTGGCTACTAATGTGATATACACAGGGTGTTACAAAAGGTACGGCCAAACTTTCAGGAAACATTCCTCACACAGAAATAAATAAAAGATGTTATCTGGACATGTGTCCGGAAACGCTTAATTTCCATGTTACAGCTCACTTTAATTTCGTCAGTATGTTCTTCCACCGACGCTCAATGGAGCACGTTATCATGATTTCATACAGGATACTCTGCCTGTGCTGCTAGAACATGCGCCTTTACAAGTACGACACAACATGCGGTTCATGTACGATGGAGCTCCTGCGCATTTCAGTCGAAGTGTTCGTACGCTTCTCGACAACAGATTCTGTGACCGATGGATTGGTAGTGGCGGACCAATTCTATGGCCTCGGAGCTCTCCTGACGTCAACCCTCTTGACTTTCATTTATGGGGGCATTTGAAAGCTCTTGTCTACGCAACCCCGGTACCAAATGTAGAGACTCTTCGTGCTCGTATTCTGGACGGCTGTGATACAATACGCCATTCTCCAGGGCTGCATCAGCGCATCAGAGATTGCATGCGACGGAGGGTGGGTGCATGTATCCTCGCTAACGGAGAACATTTTGAACATTTCCTGTAACAAAGTGTTTGAAGTCACGCTGGTACGTTCTGTTGCTGTGTGCTTCCATTCCATGATTAATGTGATTTGAAGAAAAGTAATAAAATAAGCTCTAACATGGAAAGTAAGCGTTTCCGGACACATGTCCTCATAACATTTTTCTTTCTTTGTGAGTGAGGAATGTTTCCTGAAAGTTTGGCCGTATCTTTTTGTAACACCCTGTATATATCACATCAGTAGCCAGCATCGATGGTTGGAATGCTGACACATTGTCTGCGTATCCAGTAATGCTGGCAACTGATATATATAAATTAGATAAAATCATAAGGACGGCTGTATGTGTTTTATTTTGTCAAAATTTTATGCTGGTGGTGAAACTGCCAGTCAGCGGATGGTTGCTCGCTCTCAATCATTCTTACGAATTTGGCCCATTTTTTGCCAGTTGCCAGTAGTGTTTCGGACCGAGGTGCAAGGCTGTTAGTATGTGCCCTACTCGCATTATTTTCTCAACGAGACGCAAAGCATACATGTTCAAATAGACGACGATCGAACACTAGTGACACATTAATCGTGTCTCCATGTGAAGACAAGGCTAACTTGTCATTAAATTTCACCTTGACTGATACTCCTCTATCTACGCTTGTGATAGGTCAGTAGTTCACAACCACCGGAGGGCATTACTCTGAACGAGATCAGATGTCATCCTCCACTCCAAACAGAATATGGACCTAATTAATCTTAGGAATGTAAAAACTTAATACTTCTTTCCTATAGTGAGAAGTGATTTATTATACTTAGTGTTCAAGCAACTGCAATTCACAGATTTTCTACTTCTATGACTATACCTCGAGATAATAACGGAATGGGGTGTTTGGCTCTGCCTACTTCTAAACGTGACTTGATGCCGACCGTTGCACATCGTAAGTGATATGCCAAGTACATTATGTTCTTCGCTTTTGTTTTCACTGCTGCCGCAATCGAAGGCCTGCTTTCACACCTTCAAACTCTGGCAGACATAACTGGTATCCTTTAGAGATCTTTCAATAATTTTGACTTCTAATCACCGACTATTAACCAGCTATGTTTCAAGAAAATCTAGTTAAAGTGTGTCGCCTTTTCTAAGTCCGAGAAATTGAGCTGTAGTACATATTTCACTGTCTGAAAATATTTCTTTATTCACAGAAATTGATTTTAGAACTCAGAAATCTGTTTGTCAGTTTTCCAAACCAGAAAAATTGTCACTAATACACTCCTGGAAATTGAAATAAGAACACCGTGAATTCATTGTCCCAGGAGGGGGAAACTTTATTGACACATTCCTGGGGTCAGATACATCACATGATCACACTGACAGAACCACAGGCACATAGACACAGGCAACAGAGCATGCACAATGTCGGCACTACTACAGTGTATATCCACCTTTCGCAGCAATGCAGGCTGCTATTCTCCCATGGAACGATCGTAGAGATGCTGGATGTAGTCCTGTGGAACGGCTTGCCATTCCATTTCCACCTGGCGCCTCAGTTGGACCAGCGTTCGTGCTGGACGAGCAGAACGCGTGAGACGACGCTTCATCCAGTCCCAAACATGCTCATTGGGGGACAGATCCAAAGATCTTGCTGGAGAGGGTAGTTGACTTACACCTTCTAGAGCACGTTGGGTGGCACGGGATACATGCGGACGTGCATGGTCCTGTTGGAACAGCAAGTTCCCTTGCCGGTCTAGGAATGGTAGAACGATGGGTTCGATGACGGTTTGGATGTACCGTGCATTATTCAGTGTCCCCTCGACGATCACCAAAAGTGTACGGCCAGTGCAGGAGATCGCTCCCCACACCATGATGCCGGGTGTTGGCCCTGTGTGCCTCGGTCGTTTGCAGTCCTGATTGTGGCGCTCACCTGCACGGCGCCAAACACCCATACGACCATCATTGGCACCAAGGCAGAAGCGACTCTCATCGCTGAAGACGACACGTCTCCAGTCGTCCCTCCATTCACGCCTGTCGCGACACCACTGGAGGAGGGCTGCACGATGTTGGGGCGTGAGCGGAAGACGGCCTAACGGTGTGCGGGACCGTAGCCCAACTTCATGGAGACGGTTGCGAATGGTCCTCGCCGATGCCCCAGGAGCAACAGTGTCCCTAATTTGCTGGGAAGTGGCGGTTCGGTCCCCTACGGCAATGCGTAGGATCCTACGGTCTTGGCCTGTATCCGTGCGCCGCTGCGGTCCGGTCCCAGGTCGACGGGCAGGTGCACCTTCCGCCGACCACTGGCGACAACATCGATGTACTGTGGAGACCTCACGCCCCACGTGTTGAGCAATTCGGCGGTACGTCTACCCGGCCTCCCGTATGCCCACTATACGCCCTCGCTCAAAGTCCGTCAACTGCACATACGGTTCACGTCCACGCTGTCGCGGCATGCTACCAGTGTTAAAGACTGCGATGGAGCTCCGTATGCCACGGCAAACTGGCTGACATTGACGGCGGCGGTGCACAAATGCTGCTCAGCTAGTGGCATTCGACGGCCAACACCGCGGTTCCTGGTGTGTCCGCTGTGCCGTGCGTGTGATCATTGCTTGTACAGCCCTCTCGCAGTGTCCGGAGCAAGTATGAATGGTCTGACACACCGGTGTTAATGTGTTCTTTTTTCCATTTCCAGGAGTGTAGAATTCATTAATAATGACGAGTGACAACTGCTACACGTGGATGGACAGCAAAAGGAGAAAATACAAGATGCGTCATAATTAAAAGCGTAAACGCATACTGTTGAAAGAGAACGATACCAGATCCCAAAAAATACTTAGTAAACATATAAACGCAAACGGACCGTTCGCGGGATAATAGCGACTTTGACGTTACCAGCCACTACCGACGTGCTTCTACGTGTAGATATTTCATGCAGGTCTGGGTGTGGTCGTTGTTTATATTTTCAAGACATGGAGTTGCAAACGAAATGCACACAACAGTACGGTACACAGTCGGAGTGCCACTCACGTCAGCTGTTTTAGGAGCATTAACTGCGTTGTGAGATTGTTGGTTGTAACATGGAACATTACAGTAACGAAAAGTAGGAGAATATGCACACTTGTACCAGGAAGTATACCCACCCCAAAGGCAACCCGAGAGACGAACGTTTACAAGGGTGTATCAGCACCTCCGAATAACTGGGAGCTTTGCACATGCTGCAGGAGCGGGTAGGTCTGCACGAGTTGAAACTGTGCTTGAAGGCGTGTTGCTGAAAACAGTCGATGACCCTCAAGTAGACGTCTCACACAGATTTCTCGAATAGGCCACAGTGGTGTTTGGAGAATGATGAATCCCAGTGCAATGTGATCGTTACCACCTCCAACGAGTTCCGTGTCTTAGTGAGGCTTACTCTGATCTTTGACTGAGTTCTGTTAGAGGATGCAACAAGAAGCAGCAGGCAACTCTACGTTAGACAATAACATTTCATTTACAGATGAAGCACGGTTCAGTCATGATGGTGTGTTTAGTTATCACAATTCTCAAGTATGGAGCCATCCCGGCTCCAATCCACATGCTGTGCATGAGTTTCCACATCAGCGACGTTTTTAATCAGACGTTTGCTTAGGGATACTCGGTGATCGTCTTATTGGGCCATACAAGTTACCAAACAAACTCAATGAACAGAATCATATTCGGTTTCTGCTTCATCATCATGCCGCATTCCTTGAGGAAATTCCATTAGAACAACGCTAGTGGATGTGCTACATGCATGAAGGATCGCCGGCACGTTTTCTATTAACGTGAGACCACATCTAACACGCTGCTACGGCCAAAAAATGGTTTCGGCGAGGTTGTCCTCTGCCGTGACCTACAAGATCACCTGATTCGAACCACATGTATATGTCTTTGGGTCCTCATTAAAAGTGTGGTGTACGCCACACTGGTTAACACGATTGTAGAACTGGAGCAGTGCCTTTCATTGCTTGTCAAGAATTCCGGAATGATGTAGATGTATTCAATATTAATCTAAAATCATTGCATCGTAGATTAGGGTTATAGGATTAGGATTAGGGTTATAATTGCGACACTTTGAACACCTCCTTCAACTACGCGCGGAGTCTTCTAACTGTTGTGTGTTCATTCCAAACCTCTGCACTCTCTCGAAGTATCTATAAGAACTTGTATTGATTTGGTACAATATCGTTAACTATTCCTAATTGGGATGACGTTTACACTGAATCTAGTCAGCGGTGACTGGCAACCACAAATTCGCAGTCATCTATGAAACGGTTCGTTTGTTGATCTATATTTATTGACTCTTTTTGCTTCTGGCATCATCTACTTTTAACTCTATGCCTTTACGATGCTTTACTGCATAAATCATTGAGTTCTGTTGACAAGACACCGTTTACAGTGCATCAACATGAATGTTCATAGACAGTGAGTGTTATCAGTATGTCTACTCGTGACAATGAGGTGTGGCCTTTCAATTCCATGATCATTCAGAATCTGACAGTGTCTCAGCTGCAACTGGAGAGATACACTTTGGAAATTACTGGAAGAGGAAACAAACTATAACGGAAGACACAACTATAATATAGACGAACAAGTAAAATGGAGGTGGGCTGGATAGCATCCAAGAAGATGGGTGGTATATGGTCAGAAGGAGCTCCGTTCTGGATTCCAAGAAACAGAAGAAGTCTGAGAAGAAAAACTAACAGGGATTCGTATCGCTGAAGATTGCAGTCCATGGAAATTTCCAACAGAGGCTTTCATCCGGCTGTGGATGTCAGAGGGTTTATGGTGATCTATTACATGTTAGAGTCTACCAAAATAGTGATAGTAGTGATTACTCAAAAAATAATAATTTAGTGGGGTCACTAAATCATCATTGAAGATATTTAGTTTTATACCTCAGAAAGTTTTAATTTACTCCTTAAGGGGTAACTAACCCTAAGTTGGGAACCACAGTGATAGCTGATGTTCTAGAACATGTAGATGACATGTTGTGTGAAGGAATAGTTCCCCTTTTAAATTTATCATCTATTTACTTAGGCGTGTGAGTGTTACTGTTATTTCACAACGATGTGTTTTTAATTGAATGTATCCCTCTTCCCACAGCGCAGTGTCAGTTATTAATTTGTTACACATGGTTCCGGTTTATTCATTTGAACACTCAATGTGCTCCCTACTAAATCTCTTAGCAAATGGTTTTACCTCAGTATAAATGTTATTGTCACATTTGTTGGAAGAAGGTAGAACACTTGCACCCACATAATGCGCAGACGCATTGATAGATCATCATGATAATGTAAATCAAGGATTTAGCCTAGTGCTCCACTCCCTCTCCTTCAAGATTGGTCAGACCATCTCCCCATGACTCATTCTAAAGATATTTTGCCTCATGTTCTAACTGTTTCATCGTTTTAGTGGATCTTGCATCAGGAGTATGATCTATACGTTCTTCCCATCTCAACTGATATTGTTGTGTCATTGAAAGTTGTTATTATCTAATGCACAAGATGTGCCGCCGTTGTCTAGAGGATGGAGCTACAATAGCTGTCCAAATGGAATCTTGAAAGTGTTGAGAGTGCAGCCAATTGGTGCATATCGTAACGTTACAAAGGCAAGACCTTCTCCTTCGTTCTCTTGGCTGACTCTCCAGCCAAAAATGTTCCACTCTTCATCGTTAATATACCTCTCGCAGCTGCGTGAATAGCGGGAATAGCGGTGATTGGTATACTCAGTTTGATGAAACAAATCATTGTCCTATATGGTTGGTTGTAAGTTGAAATAAAAAGTTTATTTCATTTCATTTGCGATTAACTTAATCTTCTTCGGTCCTATCAAGCGATATCACACGGAAATCCCTTTCTATGTTTACAGTCCGTCATTGCCCACACAGTATTATCTATGGAACAAAATTTAATGACGTCCTTAAAAATACTCCAACAGGACCAAAGTAATTATGGACAGAAAGATCAAAGATGAAAGTTTATGTGAAAAGTGAAAGAAGTGTAAGCTGTATGCAGGTTTCAACACCTTACCAGCTTTGAGAACGCATAAAAATACGTTCTTTTGTCTTGTTGTTTTAGCACTCAGACCGAAGACGGTATGATATAGTTCTCCATGCAAGTATACACTTATGAGCCAAAACTGGCCATCATTGTAGCGAAATACATCAGTGATTATGCGTATCAGCTATTCGACAGTTTCTTGGGAGGTTCGTGGAGGTATGTCGCATTAGATGACTACGCAGAGGTCATATAATTCGAGTAAATAACGGACTGATGATATGCGTACGGGGTGACGGTGCCTGATAGTGACAGAGATGGGTTCCATAGGATTGCAATTGGGCGAATTTTGTCACCGAGACATTAACTTGAGTTTAGTACAACTCTCCTCAAATCACGCTTCTGGTCCCGAGACAAGTACAATTGTATTGCTGAAAGATAACATCACGTCGGGGAAGACATCACCATGATGGAGTGTAGGTGATTCGTAGCTGTCAGCGTATACTTCCCATGCAATCGCAGGAGAATGTCTCCCACAGCATAATACTGCTCCCCCAAGCCTGCGTCCGTGACGCGGTGCACGATTCGATCCGCCGTTCGCCCCGAAGATGACGTTTGTGGAGACGACCAGCGACCCAGTGTAGCAAAAACGTGATGCACCTAAGGAGCCGAAACGTTTCCATTGATCGACGGTCGAATCCCAGTGTTCCCGTGCCACTGAAATCGTAACTACTTCGTCTGATCAAAATGTGAACACGTATAAGTGGTCTGCGTTCAACAATGTACGATGAACGGTGTGCTCCGAAGCACCTGTGCATGCACCAGTATTGTGTCCTTTCGGCAGAGAGGCCACAGATCACCATTTATCCTACTTTGCCGAGGAGACAGACTACCCATTTCTGTGAAGAGTCGTGGATAATCTACCATATAGTGCCTAGTGGTAGTTTCAATGTCCTGCCTCTTTCCGTAGACGCTCACGACAGTAGCACGTGAACATCCGACAACCTTCACCGTTCGAGGTAATCGTACAGAGGCCTTGCTCAATAATAATCTGCCCGTTGTTGAATTTGCTTATCTCAGTGGGTTTCCCCACCTGCAGCCCACACCTTCACTAGGGTGAAGCTAGGGTGATCCCCCGTCCTCACCGTCTCCCCTTACAAGCCTTTGCTATCGCATCACATACCCTCAACACGTCCAGGCAGCATCCAACGTCACGATGGGCAGTAGTCGTGATATTTTGGCCCATCAGTGTATGCGCGCAAGTATCTGCAGGTGCAAAGAGCCGCTGCAGCGTATAAGCTTTCGATGTTGCTCGTGTAGTCAAACTTAAGTTCCCCTCTACAATTGTTATGCCCTACCCAAGCCCCACCAACTCCCACCCCAACACATTTTCCTCCGTTTCATAGATTACGTCATTTATTGTAGTTTTCACACATTTCTTTCCTCCTCAGTTCGATTTAGTATCTCTTGATAAGTTATCCGAACAGCACATCTAGGGTTCAGCAGTGTTCTGCAGCAAGACGTTTCGGAAACTTCTACTCTCTTCTTAACTGAATATTTATCGTCCTTGTTTCACTTCCGTACAAGGCTACACATCAGCAAAAACATTCATAAAAGTCTTCCTAACTGTTAAATTTCAATTTACTGTCAGCAAGATCCTGTTTCTAAAGAAACTCCATTCTTGAATTTGCCTGTTTCGATTTTATGTCCTCTCTCCCCTAATACCGAAACTCGTCTAATAACTTCACTAACCCTACTTCATCATCATATCTCCATGTATTGGAAACATGAAAATCGTTTATTTGAAGTAATATTTCAGTGTTTTCTTCTATGACGTTACGGTTACTAATCCACTGAATGGCTACGAATGCAATATAGTGTTACCATTCGAACTGTATGCGGTAACAGAGGAACATCTTGCCACTAAAATAATGGTAGTATTATAGGATTTCACATCCGACAGCTTTCAGAGGCAATCTTTCTCATGGGAATCCTTTGTTCCCCCTCGATTCACTGTGCTATGATAACTGTGATTCCTGAAATAAATCGGAAGGCGGGATATACATACGGTCTATCTTCCTCACTAGAAACAATCTAATGACTTCTGACTGTAACGCTTATCATGCAAAATTTGACAAGCTTAAGAAGGGGGAGAGCCGATGTACAGCAAGTAAGCCGCGGATCTCTGTGAGAGACGAAGCCAGATTTTAGATTTTGGGGACGTGGGCCACTCTGAGGATGTTTCCACTCGATATCCCTCTCCGCTAAGAGATAACAACCTCGGCAGACTGAGTAACTGAGCGCGGAGGTTTTTCTGGCCAGATCACTGGCTCATTAGGGGCCTCTGAAATGAGCCGCTGTAAAGCAAGATAACTTTGTGTGGAGTGGTAACTTTGTGCCGGCGTAGCCCTGATAAACCATGCGGCGTTTCCTGTGCTAGCCCGACTCTCCGTTCGGCAGTAAACTGAAGAAAAAATCTGGTGCCCGCACGCTATCTTATGTCTCACCCTTTCAGAAATGTTACGACTATTACTATGCCTCTGCAAGGAATTTTGTGTTTTAGCATATTATATGTTCCTACACACACAGTGTCATAGGCAACTGGATTAAACGCATTGAATCTGTGTCGGTGTTTGTGGTTGGGCTTCAGACTAGAATGTGATGTTAATTGATCATCCTGAAGTTCTGAAAAAGAAGATACTTTCGGTTTTAAGTCACTTCCTCTGCGATAAGATAATTACTTCTGTTATTTTAATAACCCGAAATGGTAATTACAAGTGGACATCATTTTTCAATAGTTCCTAACATGTACGTGTAAAGGTAGTACCTCAAATTTTAGACGAGGCGTGGTTTTAGGCTGTGTTTGAAAGATATCGGCGACTGCTGTAGAATACACGGCAATCCATACTGGTTTAGATGCATGTTAGTAAAATTCCCCTACTTGTTGCACCTGGAGAATACTGTAGCTAGGAACACGTGATGTTTCTTGATCATTGTTTCAGTCAAGTAATCGACTTTAGAATCACATGGAGGACTTCGCTCTAGAGACCATCATTAGCATTTGGCGGCATTTTCTACTGTTGGCGTTGTTGTGAGACGTGAGGTTGTGTTTTGAGAAGCGTTTCTGAGTATTGAGAGCTCTAGAGATTCAAGTACTGTAGGCCGTAATATATTAACCTTCCTTTGCTCGCGCGATAATTCCTGACAGGTGGATAAACAGTGTTCCCCACCAAATAAACGTTCTGTCTGAATACTTTGAACGGTGTATATGCTTGATTTTAGGATTTTTTTTAAATTTAAATATAACGTATTTAACACGAGTGTACAATATAATACGTTCTAAAGTTTGAAACAGTTTATGCAAGAACTGGATAAGCTGACATTTCAAAATAACATTTTATATGTGTCTTCCATATAAACATTGATGCGTACGTAACAAGGAAAATACTTATCAAAAAATATGAAACCGTTTATTTCAAAATAAGGACCTAAGTAATTATCATATACAAAATATTATTTAGGCCACAGAGTTCTAACAAAATAGAAACAAGTAGAAGGTTATTTCTCAACATAGTTTACGCATATCACTTTCAGATGATTCAAGCATATCCAGTTGTTGCACGCAGTACACCATTTATGGGTTATTTTATTGTCACCAGTAATATTTCTGCTTGTACCTTGTACTGGTTCGGACACTCGAAGAACCTACAGCTGAATTACTGGCACTGAATGGTCCCTCTGGTTGCTTACCGACATACAGCTCCAATTCAAAGAATACGCCGTTTTTACATCAACCAAAGAAAATTATTTTGACCCTTACTTCGGAGGTTTCGTAGCAATATACAGCTGAATTGGCAGTATCCTTTTGGCAGCCGAAAACTATTTGTCAACTGTATGGTATCCACTGGGTGAGAAAAATTTTTGGCAGTTGCTTGTAAATAGTTCCAGTACCTCTCTGGTTGTAGCCAACTTGTCGGTCTTTCTGCGGACACCTCTACCATTGGCTTAATCATACTTCAGTGATCTCAGTTTTTACTCAAGCATAAATAATATGACTCAAGTCATTTGCTCTTTTACTTATCACATAAATTCAGTGTATTCTTTGTAGAACGTCTCCAAGATCTACATAGGTATAAGAAATCAATTAAAGCTCTAATCTCTATGGCAACTGTGTCTTTAGTAGCCTCTTCCCTAGAAAAGTTACCATGAAATTCCTAGTAAACATTACTAAGTGTTGCAATAACCTGTAATATATGTTCATCAAGGAATAAATTCAAAATATATATTACTGTTTTTGCTATATAAGCTTCATTTTTGGGTTCAGATAAATGTGTAATATTATTAACAGATATTGGTCGGATATTTACTTTACCTCTATTTAGTTACACCATTTGCCCCTAAAAATGAGTCCTATTGAATTACTTCCTCCTATAATTCAAATTCATCGTTTTCTGACACTTTACTTCTGTTCCTGAATCATGACCGCTTCCACGTACACAATCCGCGTTATCTGAATCAGCAGTATTAATCTCACGATCTTCATCACTAACCTCATGGAACCATTCCAGCCATACATTAGGATCTCTACTAAACTCTGTCCCAGGTTTTTTTGCGTTTCACATTTCTTCCACAAACTAAAAGCACACAGAATATTACATAAGACGGAGATTGACAACATTCAGTTTACAAAAACAGACATAATGTCTTTTGGGACAACAGCAATCAGTGAAATTATAATGTTACTTAAAAACCGTCTTGATTGCAAATATTTTTATTCATATGACCGGTTTCGGTTCATTCAGAACCATCTTCAGATCTGATATTTCAGTTACAGGAGTAAACCGTCCAAATCCAGCAGTTTTCACATGCTACGTCACTGAAATATCAGATCTGAAGATGGTTCTGAATGAACCGAAACCGGTCATATGAATAAAAATATTTGCAATCAAGACGGTTTTTAAGTAACATTCAGTTTAAGTACGCCCGAAATTACGTACGTGGAAGATAGATTGGATCTATAGAAGCAGTATTTAACAGAAGAACTAGAACATCCCAGACGTTGAGAGCTAGCAGGTCACTCTATGCACACAGTATCTTCCGTTTCCAAAAAAATCATCAACCACGCGTGCTTTATTGAGAGAAATCAGTACGAGGACTGGGCCGACAGCACCTCGCAACAACAGAATATAGGTTCGTAAGATCTCTCCACGGTACCTGACAGCAGTAAAAACTTTCTGATTCACAATTTCCAGAATATGTATTCGAGTGGTCAACATAATACCTGCCTACACAATTAGGGATCTTCCTCGATATCCGCCCCTTTCCACAATATTTGAGTCACGAAATCGTGTTCCACATGCCCTCCACATGCGAATCCGTTGTTAATCACTCTCCAGACCACTTCGGGACTCGTATGTTAAAAGAACAGTGGCCCACTGTTTAACCGGCCAGGTGGCATGTTGACAGCTCCACTCTAGACGTTCCCTTTTGTAAAGACAAGCAAGAGGCAAACTGACAGTAGGCCTCCAACAATAAGGGTCACTCTGTTGAAGCATTCTGTACACCGTTTGCCTCGACACAATACGTCCAGGGGATGCTTCGAGGTCAGGTGCCAGTTATAGTGGCATAATTAGGCTGTAACGCGCCCATACAGCCAAATAACGGTCCATTCATTTCGATGTCACACTTGTTCTGCCCTATCCTGGTTTTCGGGATACAGTTTCTGTCTCTATAAACTGTTGCCTCATCAGAGAAACACCATAACGATTCACATTAAGCCATCGAGCCACATCAGTTTGCCACTCTCCTGCTTCCAGTCTTCCTACAGCCCTCCAGAGCAGAGAGTCTGTGGGCCTCTACTCTGCGCCATACTGCATCGTCTGTGACTGCGTGAACAGCGATTGTTAATGTGGGACTACCCCGAAAACATTACCACGCTTGACAGGTGCTCTGACGTCATTATTGACAAGGTCGTCTGTTGATCGGAAAACCATCTTCCGTCCAGAACTTGATCGTAACGACATTTGTTGACAGTTTGTATGATTATATCGTGAATTAGGTACAGGACGGGGTAACAGGAGTTTGTAGATCACTTGCCCACGAAAGGCAAGGGTCCCGAGTTCGAGTCTCGGTCCGGCATACAGTTTTAATCTGCCAGGAAGCTTCAAATCAGCGCACGCTCCGCTGCAGAGTGAAAATCTCATTCTGGAAACATCCCCCAGTCTGTGGCTAAGCCATGTCTCTGCAATATCCATTCTTTCGGGAGTGCTAGTTCTGCAAGGTTCGCAGGAGAGCTTCTGCAAGGTTCGCAGGAGAGCTTCTGTAAAGTTTGGAAGGTAGGAGACGTGGTACTGGCAGATATGAAGCTGCACTTTGAAAGCAGAATGGAGTTTTAGTTTGTAGATATATGTTGTGGCTTCGACCACTGTTACACATTTGTGCAAACCTTATGTCTTTGGAGTACTATATGTCATTTAGTGAAAGACTGTAGCAGACACAAAGTGAATGCTATCATTTCTAAATGGAATAAGAGAATTTATTAAACTTCTGTTGTAGGTCTGGCTAGAGGCGAAGGTCTGAGAAGTATTCCAGGGTACAACACTCTCCCATACTTGTTAATTACGACGAAGATTGGACCGTCGAAAGATGGGGATAATTCATTCACTTTTATTTAAAATATCTGCCCAATCACTTTTTATCGTATATTGGTTTTACATAACAGTAAAATGAAAGCGGTGTTCTCTACAGATGAGTTACAAATATTTCATAGGGAATTTATATTTCATTTTTAACTTTTTAGATATTTCATGGTGAACTGTTCATTTGCAATATTTTTTTAGTTCTCATTTTGAGTCACCGGACCTGTGACCATCTGATGTTGCCTGTAACGACTTCCTCCCCTCTACCAACCTCTTCATTTCAGAACAGCACTTACACCCAACGTCTTCAATTATTTGTTGGACTTTAAATTCCAATCACTGCTTCCTGTACATATTTTACCCCTACAGTTCCCTCTAACACCATGGAAGCTATTCCGCCACTTCTCGACAGATGTGCTATCATCCTGACCCTCCTTCTTCTCAATGTTTCTCACATTCTCACTTAGATTCTTTCCATTTATTATCAGTATATATAATATAAAACGTCCCCGTATAGCACTACATTCAAACTCTTAAATGTTATTCTTTTCTGTTTGTAAGACTGTTTGTAAAACTGTTTGTAACTTTTATTTAAGGGACGATCATCAAGCTTTCGTTCGAAGGCCGTACAGTCCCGAATGGGTAAGACAATCAGGCAAAATCACTGTGAAAAGTGAAGCAATCATACCACCGACGCAAAAAGTTTAAGGTACCCGCTTGGCGAAACGACTTGTCCTTCTGCCTGAAGAAGTCCATAACTGAGTTGTGTATCCTCGGATTCGAAGGCGTGATAACCGCTTGGGGAGAGACCACGACTCTGGGGCAGGTGCTCGAGTGTCTCTCATTATTCGCAACGCTGGTATTTGACAAATATGTTGTGCCACGCACATCCTTTCTTCTCCGATGGATGTGTAACAGTGTTTCTCCTCCGGCAGCCAAAGAAAGAATAACAGCTGGTTGTTCCTGTTTGGAAGCACTTTGCAATAACATCGGCATAGTTCGCGTCTCAGCATTTACCGCATGCACGTCGGAAACACGCGGATGTTACACTAATCCTTTGTCTACATATCGGTACTTACACATTCGCAACGGAGTCGCGTTACATCCCATCTACGCTGTAGAAACGACCTCAATGGAAATTTTTTATCGCCCTCTACAATTCTAACAGCTTATTTAAAATCATCTGGTGAGACTGGGCAAAATTTCCATATCTGAACTTTCAACAGGTATAGGTCATACGCTTTATGCAATCTCTGTGGAAACTACATATCTGACCTTCCCGACGTATTGCTGTATAAATCTATTAACTTTATGCGTAATCTTAATGGAGAACCTCTGTTACAGAACACTGATAGATTATTTTAACTGCACAACTCTGCTACGTATGTTAACCAAATCAACTTTTACTTGCATTGTGACTGAACTGAATATAAAGTGTAACTGTCCACTACCAAGAGTATAGAAAAACTCTATACATTTTTCCACTGCGTACAGAACAACAAAATATTTTTGTAACGCAGTACTCTGCATACGATAATATGTTTGATCTAACAGTTGATAACTGGTAGACAAACAGTAGCTGAAGGTACTTTGAATGCATGCAAAATGAATAAGCACTCACTGTTAACCTAAAGGCACCAAACAATGCCTTAAGGTGGCCCTAAGAATGATATGGCTTCCCTGTGCAACAACACAATCGTAGCTTTACCCTGCAGTACATGTCTGCCTTGATTATACTGACCTGCCACAACATAAGCTGCATAAATTACATAATCAAATCTCACTAGATGCAACGTGAGTAAGCAAAGCACCATTAAACTATTCACTAAAAGACGGAACATGCAAGATGAAATGTGTGTCCAGATAATCGTACTTAACAAGTTTGAGCAAGATAGTGAGATGTGGAAGCTGATAAGGGATGATTTGGAAACTGTTCTGACTTACTTGAGCATAACAATGAACTACTAACACGAACGGAATAGGGAAACATGAAAATACCTACATTGATGATTATATTTATTTACTATTACTCTAATTTGAATAGAAAACTGGGATCTCACGAACTGAACACTTCTGACGAAACTGCCTCTTAATTCAGTGCTTCAAAAAGAAAAATATAAAGAGTGAAGCAATACTCTCTTGAGTTCATACATATTATAAAGTGATTGAACTGACAATGTTCTTATTGTCAAAAAACAAGTTACAGTATTCAAAGAACTTAAACTGAAAACGTTCCCTAAGTAGGACATTTGGTTCCCCGCAACAGTAGCACAAGCGAATGCGTTGTCAGCTATTACCTCATTTGATATGTTCCAAGCAGCAGCAACTACAATCCGAAATAAAGCCTCCACACCAGTACATCCAAGACAACACATCCGATTCTACTGACTCCCGACAAAGAAATGCTAGCACGGACTGACTACACGAGAACAAGGTGAATTCTGGTATCCAAAGAGTCTTATCTATGCATGTATGCAGCTAAATGCACTTTGCTGTAAATATTGCAATCAAAACTGCCATCTCTCATCATATACGAACCTTATACAGTTTACTTCGTGATTCATTTATGAACAATGGATGCTTAAGAAGTACAGTCTCGGTAATTTATTTCCCACGTTAATGCTGATGTTTAATATTAGTGGAATTTAATTACCCAAAAATGATTAGTTTCCCTGTGCTAATCTGCTTCTTGATCCCCCTTGTTCGAACTGTGATGTGTTATTCTGCGTTCAGATTAGCAAGATTCCTTAAGTTAACCTCTTTGTGCTCCACCAATTTTAAAGTAAATTTTTCACTAATCTAATTTCTTCTACCCTACTGTCGTCTTTCTTCGACTTATTCGGTCCATATTCTGTACTCATTAGACAGTTCATTCCTTTCATCAGGTCCTGTAGTCGTTCCTCACATTTACTGAAGACAGAAATGGCATCGGTTAATCTTATCATTGAAATTCGTTCAACACGAGGTTCAATCCCATACTGAACCTATCCTTTACTTCGATTGCGTCTGTTTACTTCCAACAGAAAATGAAAATTTTCTTTCTGTAATTTTACATTGGTCTACACTCCTGGAAATGGAAAAAAGAACACATTGACACCGGTGTGTCAGACCCACCATACTTGCTCCGGACACTGCGAGAGGGCTGTACAAGCAATGATCCCACGCACAGCACAGCGGACACACCAGGAACCGCGGTGTTGGCCGTCAAATGGCGCTAGCTGCGCAGCATTTGTGCACCGCCGCCGTCAGTGTCAGCCAGTTTGCCGTGGCATACGGAGCTCCATCGCAGTCTTTAACACTGGTAGCATGCCGCGACAGCGTGGACGTGAACCGTGTGTGCAGTTGACGGACTTTGAGCGAGGGCGTATAGTGGGCATGCGGGAGGCCGGGTGGACGTACGGCCGAATTGCTCAACACGTGGGGCGTGAGGTCTCCACAGTACATCGATGTTGGCGCCAGTGGTCGGCGGAAGGTGCACGTGCCCGTCGACCTGGGACCGGACCGCAGCGACGCACGGATACACGCCAAGACCGTAGGATCCTACGCATTGCCGTAGGGGACCGCACCGCCACTTCCCAGCAAATTAGGGACACTGTTGCTCCTGGGGTATCGGCGAGGACCATTCGCAACCGTCTCCATGAAGCTGGGCTACGGTCCCGCACACCGTTAGGCCGTCTTCCGCTCACGCCCCAACATCGTGCAGCCCGCCTCCAGTGGTGTCGCGACAGGCGTGAATGGAGGGACGAATGGAGACGTGTCGTCTTCAGCGATGAGAGTCGCTTCTGCCTTGGTGCCAATGATGGTTGTATGCGTGTTTGGCGCCGTGCAGGTGAGCGCCACACGATAGCTCAGCGTGTTCGGTCAAAAAAATGGTTCAAATGGCTCTGAGCACTATGGGACTTAACATCTATGGTCATCAGTCCCCTAGAACTTAGCACTACTGAAACCAGCTAACCGAAGGGCATCACACAACATCCAGTCATCTTGGTGTTCGGTCAGAGGGCCGATTGTCCTTTGTAATAAATAAACTGAGTGAAGGAATCAACGATCAACTTGAACGGATGTCATGTGACGTAAGCCAATACCAAATGAAATGAATAATGGCGAACAAATTTATAAAAAAAAAAAATACAAAAATCTCCCCAGTATCATTTCGTTAAAAAAAGAAAACAAAAATGGTAAGCTATAGGATTCACATATGAAAGGTCGCAGGTTCAAATCCGCCTCCTGGAAAATATTTTTGTTCTCCTTGGCAAGGCGTACACTACTGACATCACAATTAACCACAACGTCACATAGGTTATTTTATTAGTTTATACAAGCACAAAAAATATAAGCATAGGATGAAATGTGGGACTAAAAACATTTAAAAAAGGACTGTAGTTAAAGCGTGTACGGGAACGTCGATTTACATACAAGACGTTCCCAAGTACGTGAAAACTAAAATCCCTTTTTAAATGTTTGCAGTCCCGCATTTCATTCTATGCATATGACTATACTTTTTGTGCTTATATAAATAATGTTCCGATGTATGCGTTAACTACAATCCATTTTTAAATTTTTGCAGTCCCGCATTTCATCCTATGCTTATGCCTATACTTCTTGTGCTTATATAAACTACGTTCCCGTGTACGCATTATAGACAATCCCTTTTCAAATGTATGCAGTCCTGCGTTTCATCCAGTGCCTACACTTTTTGTGCTTGTATAAATTAAAAAAATAACCTATATGATATTGTTAATTGTGACGTCAGTAGCGTACGCATTGCCTAGAAGCACAAAAATACTTCCCCCCTAGCGGATCTGAAACTGCTACATTCTCATTGCGAATCCGATCTCTTACCACTTTTTTATCTTAATTTATTCGTTATTGGTCACTGTATTCGTTCGTGTTGGACGTCTAATGACGCTTGTTCAAGTTCGTCGTTGATCCATTCACTCAGTTTTTTTTTATTTTTTAATTTTTTTTTAATTACAGAGGGCATCTAACCTTCTGGCCAAACACGATGAGCTACCGTGCCGGCGCTGCTGAGCCAAACACCGCTTCCTAAACATACTCACATGGTGACAATTGATAAGGTACACAAGGTGATAGATACGTATCAAAATTCCTTTTATTTCCTAAACGCTTGGCCACGTGGAATTTCCACTTGTGGCACTTTCTTGTCTCACCACTCCCTAAATGTACCATGAATCAGGACGAATTCGGCGATGATGAGTAGGCATCCTCTCCTTGTAAGACGCGCTTTTGCTTTATCAACCATTTTTTCATAACATGGGATAAGTGGAAACCACTGGGTGCCAAACCAGAACTGCACGGCAGATACTGAATCCTTTCCCAGTAGGAGCTGTTAATAAACTTTTTTTTTAATGCAGCAGCACATTGCCTAGTCTTATAGCGCACAAAAACGATGTCACAACGCAACACTCACGCCCTTCGTTATGGATGACTTTTCTGAGAGTGTTAAGAACTTCGAAGCGTATTGTAGTATCTCTTTCTGTACACTAAACAATAAGTACAAACTCTTTGTCACAAAATGCCTTTGTTACGATCTTTCCTGCTAGCTGTTTGGTGGCATTTCAATGCCTTTGTTACGAGCTTTCCTGCTAGCTGTTTGGTGGCATTTCAGACTTACGAGGCGAGGTTGTGTGGCTTTACTCTGCAGATTGCTTTTCCGTGTACTCGTTGAGACATCCAATTCATATTTCAGCTCCTGTCGTACTTCGATTGAGAAATTCATTTCAGTATGCAGAGTACATCATAAATTTAAATGCGGCTGCCTACCTCTTCGTCATCAGTTGGAAGTTTTCGGATCCATGACGCGAAAAATATGTGATACCTAAGCTTGTCATTTACAACGTCGCGTAACATTCTGCATGATATCAGAGGGAAACTGACTGATAATGCTGTAATGTTCAACCGACGATTTTATCTGAATTTGGCATTAACGTTTGTAACAAGTTCATTCCCCATGGTAGATGGTCATCGACATCTTTCTTCATCATGGTCATTCGTCCAACCTTCCTGAAACAAATGACATTATCTCACAGGATTATCTGTGATTTCAGATACGAGTGGTAGTGCCGGTTGAGAGTTGTGCTACAATCTGTGAGTAACATCCTTAAGAGCATATAAATCTCAACTTGCAGAAGAAACCCAATAGGTGGACACCCATTTCGCATTTACAGTTGAGTAACACAACCCCCAATAGTCGGCCAACAGAGAAAGAGAATATAAAGCAGCCCCATTTATACAGAGATTTACATAATTTGAATCTCAAAGCAAACCAAATGTCAGTGTCACAAATAAAAGATGTACCCTGAAGATATCAGTTCCACGATGCCTTGTACAATCCCTTTAAATCAGTCACATGAAAGCATTCGTGCCATTACCTTAGCCACCTATGCACCGCTGACAGTACACACCACATTGTTTTTACTCCAAGCACTCGTACCACTGTGTCTTTAAAACTCCAGATTGGTCCTTCCAACAATCAACCCCGAACAGAATCACCAAAGGTCTGAGGAGACACGGTTTAGCCTAAATGGAACCAACCTAAACATGAAGTGGCCAGAAACTTCTCAACAAAGAAGGCTACCAGTTGTTGCAGATACCCCTGGGAGACCTGATATTCAGTCGGCAACATGAACTAATATGGAGCCTACGACTGCTACTCAGTAATGAATAGAAAAACATTAGTACAAATTTAAGAAAAACTCAGTTACATTTGAACTTCACAGTAGTATCCGTGCTGTCCATGTTTATTTTCCAAATCACGGTATCGCTTACTACAACCACCATCCTACAAAATGTACAGGACGCTCATATCTCAATTTCATTTTTACACAACAGGTTCCTAGTGAGCAAAGGTACAATAGATCTCCATTTAGTAGAAGATGAACTAAGCCGATACCGGCTCACGGTAGTGTACCAGCGGAGAATCCAGGTAATGTTTCTGTTTCTCGTAGGCTCAGATGTGACGGCAGACGATGTTTTCTTGCTGCTGTTCATAGCCAAATTCTGCTGCCAGACAACAGGTTCCTAGCCAGCCAAGAATACAACCTTTCATATACTACAGTCATTGATCTCCATTTCATACAAGCTGAACTGGAACAGTACTGACCGAAGGTAACGCGACAGTGACGAATCCGTTTAATGAGACTGTACCCGTGCAAATACGACATTCTTATCGCTTAGTTATCGATAGCAGCTGTTCTGCGTACATCTCTGCCACATGGCTGCGAAACTGGAGTATGCTGGCCGCAAGAGGGCGCATTAGCAGGGTTGGGCGGTTATGTAGGGGTGCGCACGAAAAGCTGAAGGGAAGGGACTTGCTGGCAGCAGTGTGCAGAGGTGGGGCTCCGAGGTGCATTTACTTAGAACGTATGAACGCACTATTGAGCCAAATGTAGATATAAGTGGGTGGCCTAGTCCTTGGAGTGAAACACGCGCCATCGCATAGGTGTAATTTAACTGTCAGCTACTCGACAGTTCGAGGAAGCGAGCCTGCCCTTGGGGAACCGTTGAATCCACATGTTGAGGACATTGTGGCGAACCCTTATCTGTAACGGTCAGTAATTTTGTTCTTCACTTATGTATGACCCATTACATAATGGTTAGTTTCGAATTTATCAAGTATTTGCGGTAGTTCCTCCGATATTCTGTTGTTGGTAAAGGCACTCGTTTATATTTTCTACTAGATTGTGTTTAGTTGACTTTCTGACCACGTATTCACGATTTGTACCACACGTGGATCGTGATTTGGATTTTGATTCCTACTAATCACGTCAGCGGGTACCGTGGCTTGGTTGACTGTGTACGCAAACTCGGGATCAGTCCTAAACTTTTTCTGTAAGCAACTTGTCTGGATTATTACCTGTTCAGTGTTCACCAGACTTGTTTTACTTATTGGGGTATCATAGATTGTTAAAATAGTTTTTAATTCCACTTATTCGTTCTTCTGATAGGACAGGTTAGCTTATGTAGTACCTTGTTTATTAAATTCAAGAGCGATCCCGGAAAAGTCATCGCGCGAGGTAGTCGCGCGGTCCTGGTCGTCTTGACACGGCACGCGAAGCTCCCTCCGTCGGAGGTTCGAGTCCTCCCTGGGGCATGGGTGTGTGTGTCCTCCTTAGAGTAAGCTAGTTTAAGTTAGATTAAGTAGTGCGTAAGCTTAGGGACCGACGACTTCAGGCTTTTGGTCCCATAAGACCTTACCACAATTTTACAAATTTTTTTTCCGGAAAGGGGCCTCACTGTATGTTTTACCTGATCTTGTGCTTTCATCAGATAATTGATGGTACTGTAAATTCTAGCGTATCTCGTCATTCCTTAGGACTGCCGTATCCCATTTCTTTGCGTACTGATTTTCCTGACTAATGTCTTAAGCCTCCGCCTCCTGTTCATCACTACTATATTGTGATGTGAGTCTACATCTGCTCCTTGGTACACCTTACATTCCAATATCTGATTTCGGAATCTCTGCCTGACCATGATGTAATACATCTGAAATCTTCCCATATCACCTGGCCTTTTCAAGTATAACTCCTCTTGTGACTCTTGAACAGGATATTCGCTATTACTAGCTGAAACGTGTTACAGAACTCAATTAGTCATTCTCCTCTCTCATTCTTTGTTCCAAGCCCGTGTACTCTTGTAACCTTTTCTTCTACTCCTTCCCCTACAATTGCTTTCCAATCCACCATGACTAATATATTTTCATCGCCCTTTACATACTGTATTACCCTTTCAATATTCTCATATGATGTCTCTGCCTCTTCATCTTCAGCTTGTGACGTCGGCATGTATACCTGAACTATCTTTGTCGGTGTTGGTTTGCTGTCGATATTGAAAAGATAGACCATGGCACTGAACTGTTCACAGAAACACACCCTCTGTCCTACCTTCCTGTTCATGACGCATCCTACTCCTGTTATACCATTTTCTGCTGCTGTTAATATTACTCTATACTCATCTGACCAGAAATCCTTATCTTCTTTCCACTTCACTTCACTGACCTCTACTATATCTATATTCAGCCTTTGCATTTCTAGTTCTCCTACCACCTTCAAACTTCTGACATTTCACGCCCCGGCTCGTAGAACGTTATCCTTTCGTACGATATTCAGTATATTTCTCATGGTAAGTTCCCCCTTGGCAGTTCCATCCCGGAGATCCAAATGGGGGACACTTTACCAATTACAGGCCACAAGTCCTTAATGAAGTGGTTTCCATTGCCTTGTGCATTCTCATGCCATTGATCATTGTGATTCTTCCGCCCTTGGGGGCAGTCTCCCACCCCTAGGACAAGAGAGGGCCCTGAGCCTCTGTCCGCTCCTCTGTCCTCTTGGACAAGGCCGTTCGCAGAATGGGGATGAATTCTTATGCTGGAAGTATTCGTCCGCCAATCCTGATTATTAATCAAAATTTAAGCAGCGGCTAGATTCTAACCCGGGATCGAAGAAGTTTTGATTAAGAACCGGAGACCCTACCCCTATATCACGGCTGCAGTCTCAGGGAGGTGTAGAGGGTAAAAAGTGTAAGTAAGACAGGGAGATTGGAATGCATGCAGCAAATAATTCAGTACGTAGGATACCGTAGATAGTAGCATGAACAACAGGTTGGTACCAGAGAGGAATTCATGCCTGTCGCAGTACAAAGAAAATGGCTTCTATATGACTTGACCAATTTCGACACCTGCCGCGCGGGAGAATCAACTCTCTCACGCCAACGATCAGGCACCCACTAATATGCGTGTGCCACAATTGCACAATACTTGGTGCTCTGCACAGTTGTGCAGTAACTAAACTTTCCACCGTTGCTCATCTCTGGCTTTGGGTTGCCGTTGTATTCTGGATACCGTAAAGCACGGTGCGCCGTCTAAGTAAATGATGTTCACGTTCATCTTTACCGCACTGTACTTAGACCGTTCCAGCTGTGCACACACGCTATCCGGGTCCAAGGCACTCTCTCTTTTCGCCATGCCTGAAGCATCTTCTGCGACTGACTACGGCCAAAATATTGGCCACTGACTCTGGTACATGACAGGCCTTGACGGCGCTAAGTCTCACTCCGACACCACATGACAGCTTGTCCGCCGTTACGACACAGGCCTCTCGTGATGGCTCAAGAAGGCGTGTTCTCTTCTGCCCTTTGCCGCTGCCTGCGTGCTGCGGCGATTCCTTGACCAGCCACGCCAACTCAAAACAATCATGACTGACGCTAAATCGCAACCAGTCAGCCACCGCGTCTCGCGCCGCCGGCTTAAATTAATCTCGTCTGTTTAGCCCGGTACTGCAGACACTGACCACTGCTGTATTGCAGCACCTTGGGAAAGTTCGAAGCGTTGTTGCTGCTGTTCACATCCTGACAGACGTGGCCTATGCCTAGACTCTGATTTGCAGAGCAGCGCTATCATGCGTGACTGGGCAGGCGGCAAAGAAAACGTGCTGAGAGACTATTCCATAGCTTCATTTGTCAGATGTAGAGAGCAAATTTGATTACCTCATTTTCGGATTCCAAACGAACTGTGAATGGCACACGCTGTGAGCCGACACAGAGATTGTTTCCCTACGCCACTATACAAGAAGGCAGTCAACATAAATTCGAATCCAGCATAAAATGTCTGTCGAAACGCGAACTGTTGGTATGGAACTTTCCGTAAGACGAATCCCCTCTCTAAACGGCCTCTTACTAAGCATTTACTAACATCAGAGCAACGCTCATATAAAAAATTATAGTACTGTATCTTCAAGAGGTCGGATTTGCCTCAAATTCTTCAATCAATACGGCGGGGATTTGTGTGTCACGTCAACAGTCTGATTGGAATCCAAACAACGAACAACGAATCCTGCGAGCAATATCTGACGAGGACAGCAAGAAATACTGTTGTAGTATTGTCTAAGGACAAAATACGAACTCTGCCGCAGATCTGAATAGTTCGAAGGCAGGTAAATGGGTTTCAAATTTGACGGTATCTTTAAGACGAACCTTAGTAGCAAACACAAATTCCATAAAGAGCGATTAAAATGACTGGCCCCATGACGAAGCGTCTACAATATGATTTTGAACTCCACATTCGCCGAAGGAAAAGAAATCCTAACACCAAGGAGTTGTGCGAAACAAACTAAAGTTGGTTGTCGTGTTCCTGCATCTGAAACATTACTTTTATTCAAATTTCGCATCAGTCTCATAAGCGTGACCCTAGCAGAGTCACTGTGAGCATAAAAATTAGGTTTCCTTCAGAAATGCACTGTATCGATAGTGAGAGTTAGCATTGAGACTGTCGGCCGTGGTGGCCGAACGGTTCTAGGCGCTTCAGTCTGGAACCGCGCCACCGCTACGGTCGCATATTCGAATCCTGCCTCGGGCATGGACGTGTGTGATGTCCTTAAGTTAGTCAGGTTTTAGAAGTTCTAAGTTCTAGGGGACTGATGACCTCAGCTATTAGTCCCATAGTGCTCAGAGCCATTTGAGCCATCTGAAACATTACTGGACGTAAGAAGTTGATGACAGGAAGGTGCCTTTAAGATGACTAAGACGCCATTTTGCGCAGCTGAGCGAGTTTGAAGGAGGTCGTGTAACAGGGCTACGAGAAGTTGGAAGTTCGTTCCACAGTACTGCGGAAAATCGTGGCTGCAACTCCGATGGCCACTTTGCAAATCGACAGGGAAGATCGTCGTGTTCGAGCAATAGTTGGCACCGCAGGAGACAACGAACTGTTACAAATCGCTTACGTTAAGGAGAGTCAAGCGCCCCGTAGCTGCAGCCCACTGACGCCAAACCACGGCGTTTGCGACTTGGTGATATCAGACGATGGCTCATTGGACGGCGAAGTGGAGGTCTGTTATGTTTCCTGGTGTTAGCTGGTTCTGCCTCGGTGCCAGTGGTGGCAGTGTATTAGTTAGAAGGAGACCAGGTGAGCGCCTGCAACCAAGCGGTCTGTAGCTTATCCAGACTGGATCTACACCTTGAGCTTCGGCCTGGGGCGGGATTTCGTGCCAAAGTAGGATGACCGTTGTGGTTAACTCACTCTTCCTGGGCGCAAATCTGCACGTCAAATGGTTCAAATGGCTCTGAGCACTGTGCGCCTAGAACGTAGATCTAATTAAACCTAACTAACCTAAGGACGTCACACACATACATGATCGAGGCAGGATTCGAACCTGCCACCGTAGCGGTCGCTCGTCTCCAGACTGTAGCGCCTAGAACCGCACGGCCACTCCGGCCGGCCTGCACGTCAGTCTGGTGATTCAGGCTGTTGTGTTGCCATTCATGAACAGTATATCAGTGGGCATTTTCCAACAGAATAACGCTCATCCACGTAGCACTGTTGTAAATCAACATGCTCTACAGAATGTCGACATGTTGCCCTGGCCCGTCGCTCACCTGATGTGTCTCCCACGGAGCACCAACGAGACATCATCCGACAGCAATTCCAGCGTCATGCACAACCAGCATTAACCGTTACTGCGTTTACAGACCACAACATTTCTTCAGTACCTGTACAACACAAACCAAGCACATATGCATGCAGCTGCTTGCATTAAGCGCTCTGGCGGTTACACTTATCGCTAATGAACCAGATTCCACATTTGAATTGCCTTATCTCGAGATTTGACTAGACAAATATATTCCCGAAATTATATTACTCTGCATTAAGTATTTCTTGGTGTTGTTAATTTTTCTTTCGGTGAATTACTTTCGCTACTAGCTTTCGTACACTAAATACTTTCCAAGGCTTGCGCTGAGCCAGGTAATAATCTTAATGAGCAAAACTTTGCACAATACATTATCATTTTCATTTGTTTGTTTTCAATCTTACCAAATGCTTGCAAGTGATAGGGAAGAACTGTTTTAGCACAGAAAAGGATTCTCGACCTTTCTGTCTTGCGTAGTTGTGGTAGCGAGCACGTAAAGGCACCGGATTTGGGACTGCCGATAGGGATTAGAAGGTTTCACTTGCCGCCCGCACTGACTGCCGTTAAGGCGCCGCCTTATCTGTACGGTGTGGGAGTTGGCTAGCTGCGGCAACGCACTGAAGCCAGGGGGTCGGTCGCTGGGGGGGTCTGGGGGGGGGGGGGGCTGGAATCCGCAAACGAGACCGCAGGAACTGCAGCGCTGCTGCGGGACCCATCAGAAAACCGCCTAAGCCAGTAGATAATGCCCGGACCTCGGGCCCAGGGCCCAGCAGCGCCGTCTGTTAGACTTGTATCTACCATAGCGGATAACGACCATGGCGACTCAGCCCATTTCTGTCAGCGGCAAGTGCAGTTTACTCGTGAGCCTGAGTGAAGAGCGAAAATAGTTCAAGGATGGAAAGCTCGAATCTGCTGATGTTCTGCAGTATTAATTACTTATACAGTTATTGTCTTACAAGGTTAGCAACAGGCAACATTTTCGACATGAAAGAGGGTATATAATTGTAACCAAAATTAGGAAAGGTATTACACTATGAGAGTTACATCCTAAAATACGCAGTGAGAGTCGGATCCTAAAACACAGTAAATTTCATCTTTGAATATGTAGTTATAACATTTTTGAAAATGTTTAAACAGAACAGTAAATAATCCGAAGGAAACACTTCCATAAAACTCATACGCTGAACGCTGTAAACATCGGGTGTCTGTGTGAGGATCAGGAGGGAGAAGAGGAAGGCAACATGGGCAAAGTGTAATTCTGCTACACCAAAATCTAAACTGTGTGTGTGTGTGTGTGTGTTTATGTGTGAGCTTCTAAGGGTCCAAATTGCAGAGGTTAGCGGTCCCAAGACTTCCACACTACTTAAACTAACATCTGCTAAGAACAGCACACACACCCATTCCCGAGGGAGAACTCGAACCTCTGGCGAGAGGGACCATGCAATCCGTGACATGGCGCCTCTAACCACGCGGCCACTCCGCACGGCCCGGAATGTAAGCTGGTAACTGTATTAATTACTACATAATTAGCAAGTTTGTACATGTAGGTGTATAGAACTGCTATCAATAGAACGGATGTCCACGTGGCAAAATGACATGATATCTAAGCTGTATGTGCTTATAATTCCTGTTTTCGGCAATAACCAGCCACCAGTTTACTACTTTCTGGCACCTGGTATCCTTCTTCGGAAGAATGTACAGATAAATATACCGCAAATATTTACAAATTAAATAAGAGTATTAAAATTTAAGATAGGAAAGTTTAAAAAAATACGGTACATGTTCATAATTATCGCATTATTAGCGGACATCAAACGTAGGAAATTGTATGTTGGATATTACTGCAGTCCTAAAAATACAAAAGGTTTTTAAAAAGGGCTGGTAAATGCTCACATGTCAGTCATCGTGCATACGTAAATATCGTACAACGAAACCAAACAGTAAGTACAGTTGTTATACCAGAACTGCGTTTGTTCTTTTGGTTTCCTTTTACCATATTTCTACAGGCACTTTCTAGGACTACAGTAATATGCAGCATACAACTACTTACTTTTGACGACCGGCAACAGTGTGATAATTATAAGCACGTACAATATTTTTATCTTTAAATTATTAAACTTTGTTTTCGTAAGTTTTAATATTGTCATAAAACTTTTCGAACTTATTTGTTGTACATTTTTCTGGATAGCCTTCTGAAGGAGGGCGCTATGTGCCAGAAACCGGTAAAGGAATAAAATTTGCCTTGTACAACTGGTTGCTGATTATTTCAACGAATTTAAATTAAACTGACGATTATAATACAATAAAATTAATACAGAACTATCGCATTTGGAGGATAAATTAATGTGACAGAGCTAGTGAATGAAAGGGCTAGGAGGAACTGGGTGTGACATTCTTTTGAACAATTACTTATTAAAATTTTAAAAACGGCAAACTTTTTAAAAGCCTAAGATCACCAGTAAGAGAAATAGTTAACATAATACTTGACACAATAAGTGCCGACATATCGACACTTGCGAGGGACGGCTGGAACGTAAAAGGAAGGTCGCGATATGGCTGGCAATAACCGGCTGCCAGCAGACGGGGCCGCGCCCACACCGCTCCCAGCGCCGCGCCACGGAATAAGTCCTGAGAGGCGGCACGGGAATTCAAGTCGCCGCTACTCTTCACAAGTTAATGGTTGCTAAGTCAATAAGGTGCTCATGTGGGAAGAGAGGCATAAATATTCTAAAATCTATGATTGTAACATAGCTGCAAATGCATAAGCCATACCGTCTATCGTTAGGTATGAAGGAATGTATTTTACAGAATGGAATATATATATATATTCAAAATTGTTAACAGCATGTTGCAAATCATCCCACATATGCTCAATAATGTTCCTCTCTTGGGAGCTTTGTGGCAAGCTGAAGTGTTTTAGCTCAGAAGAGCCTTCCTGGAGCCATTATTCAGCAATTCTGGACGTGTGGGGTGTCGCATTGTCCTTCTGGAATTGCCCCAGTCCGTCGGAATGCACAATGGACATGAATGGGTGCAGTCATCAGAATGGATGCTTACGTACGTGTCACATTTCAGTGTCGTATCTAGACGTATCAAGGGTCCCATACCAATCCAACTGCACACACCCCACACCATTACACGAGCGTCTACTGGATTGAACAGTCCACTACTGACACCTATGGTCCATGGATAGTCTCCATACAAGTACACGCCCATTCGCTCGTCTGACCAGGCAACATGTTTACAATCATGTCCAATGTCGGTGCTGACGGGCCCAGGCGAGGCGTAAAGCTTTTTGTCGTCAAGTCATCAAGGGTACACGAGTAAGCCTCCGCTCCGAAAGCCCATATTGACGATGTTTCGTTGAATGGTTCGCACGCTGACACTTGTTGATGGCCCAGCTTTGAAATCTGCAGCAATTGTCTAAGGGTTGCACTTCCATCACTTTGAACGATTTCCTCAGTCGTTGTAGGTCCCTATCGTGCGGGATCTTTTTCCAATCGCAGCGATGTCGGAGTTTTGATGTTTTACCGGATTCCTGATATTTACAGTACACTCGTGGAATGGTCGTGCGATAAAGTCCCCACTTCATCGCTACCTCGGAGATGCTACGGAAATTGGAAATTTTTTGTCCTACGGCACCAAACTACTGAGTTCATCGGTCCCTAGGTTCACACACTACTTAATCTAACTTGAACTAACTAACGCTAAGAACAACACACATACACATGACCGAGGGAGGACTCGAACCTTCGACGTGGGGTGCCGGGCGAACCGTGGCAATATGCCTGACCGCGCGGCTGACCTGCGCGGTGCAGATGCTGTGTCCCATCGCTCGTGCGCCGACTATAGCCCCACTTCCAAACCCACTGAAATCTTCATAACCTGCCATCTTAGCAGCAGTAACAGATTTAACAACTGCCCCAGACACTTTTGGTCTTGTATTGGCCATGCCGACCGCAGCGCCGTATTCTGCCTGTTTATACACTCCTGGAAATGGAAAAAAGAACACATTGACACCGGTGTGTCAGACCCACCATACTTGCTCCAGACACTGCGAGAGGGCTGTACAAGCAATGATCACACGCACGGCACAGCGGACACACCAGGAATCGCGGTGTTGGCCGTCGAATGGCGCTAGCTGCTCAGCATTTGTGCACCGCCGCCGTCAGTGTCAGCCAGTTTGCCGTGGCATACGGAGCTCCATCGCAGTCTTTAACACTGGTAGCATGCCGCGACAGCGTGGACGTGAACCGTATGTGCAGTTGACGGACTTTGAGCGAGGGCGTATAGTGGGCATGTGGGAGGCCGGGTGGACGTACCGCCGAATTGCTCAACACGTGGGGCGTGAGGTCTCCACAGTACATCGATGTTGTCGCCAGTGGTCGGCGGAAGGTGCACGTGCCCGTCGACCTGGGACCGGACGCACGGATGCACGCCAAGACCGTAGGATCCTAAGCAGTGCCGTAGGAGACCGCACTGCCACTTCCCAGCAAATTACGGACACTGTTGCTCCTGGGGTATCGGCGAGGACCATTCGCAACCGTCTCCATGAAGCTGGGCTACGGTCCCGCACACTGTCAGACCGTCTTCCGCTCACGCCCGAACATCGTGCAGCCCGCCTCCAATGGTGTCGCGACAGGCGTGAATGGAGGGACGAATGGAGACGTGTCGTCTTCAGCGATGAGAGTGGCTTCTGCCTTGGTGCCAATGATGGTCGTATGCGTGTTTGGCGCCGTGCAGGTGAGCGCCACAATCAGGACTGCATACGACCGAGGCACATAGGGCCAACACCCGGCATCATGGTGTGGGGAGCGATCTCCTACACTGGCCGTACACCTCTGGTGATCGTAGAGGAGACACTGAATAGTGCACGGTACATCCAAACCGTCATCGAACCCATCGTTCTACCATTCCTAGACCGGCAAGGGAACTTGCTGTTCCAACAGGACAATGCACGTCCGCATGTATCCCGTGCCACCCAACGTGCTCTAGAAGGTGTAAGTCAACTACCCTGGCCAGCAAGATCTCCAGATCTGTCCCCCATTGAGCATGTTTGGGACTGGATAAAGCGTCGTCTCACGCGGTCTGCACGTCCAGCACGAACGCTGGTCCAACTGAGGCGCCAGGTGGAAATGGCATGGCAAGCCGTTCCACAGGACTACATCCCGCATCTCTACGATCGTCTCCATGGGAAAATAGCAGCCTGCATTGCTGCGAAACGTGGATATACACTGCACTAGTGCCGACATTGTGCATGCTCTGTTGCCTGTGTCTATGTGCCTGTGGTTCTGTCAGTGTGATCATGTGATGTATCTGACCCCAGGAGTGTGTCAATAAAGTTTCCCCTTCCTGGGACAATGAATTCACGGTGTTCTTATTTCAATTTCCAGGAGTGTATATCTCTGTGTTTCAATATGTACGGCTAGACCAGTTTCTTTGGCCTATCAGTATATGACTCGACACCCGGCCTCAGTAATGAAAGAGCACTCGTAACAGTAAGCATCAGAAGTGCTTTATAAAACGGACGGTTGTCAATGCCTCAAACAACACATGTAAAACAACATGAGAATGGATGGCAGAAAGCGGTGTGATTCTGAGTTTTAACGAGGCAATTTTTTTACAATCTTCTTGAATCAGACACGCGTAAAAATGACCAGCGTGTCTTTGTGTGGAAATTTCCTCACAGATTAAAGGTATCAAGGAAACTGAGATTCGACCTCAAATCTGGCCTATTTTTCTTATCAACTGAGCTATCCAGTCACAGTTCACGACCTGCTCTAACATCTTCCACAGCTGCCATTCTCGTGCTTTAAAAACTTCGCAGCTTTTCTGTGTAATTGTCTGCACTAGCACTTCTTCAAAAAGGCATCGAAAGATACGTCCCACTCCAATAGTTGTAAAACTAAACTAAACTCTGGCCGAACAGGAAATGAAAACCCAATGGTACCGACGGCCGCCGATTCATCCTCAGGCCACAGGCGTCCTGGGATGCGGATATGGAAGGGCATATGGGCAGCACACCGCCCTCCCGGCCGTACTTCAGTTTACGAGACCGGAGCGCTACTTCTCAATTAAATTGCTACTCAGTTGGCCTCACAAGTGCTGAGTGCACCTCGCTTGCCAACAGCTCTCGGCATCCATCCAAGCGCTAGCCTAGTCCAACACCGCTTAACTTGGTGATCTGACGGGAATCGGTGTTAACACTGCAGCAAGGCCTTTGGCACTTCAACAGTTGTGGGAGGATTAAAATCTCCATGCCACATTTCGCACTGGACATCACAAGCAGTGTGTGATTAAGGAGTGGGATAGAACTGGAAGTGTCGGCAGGAGTGGCCGTGCGGTTCTCAGCGCTACAGTCTGGAACCGGGCGACCGCTACGGTTGCAGGCCCCAATCCTGCCTCGGGCATGGATGTGTGTGATGTCCTTAGGTTAGTTAGGTTTAATAAGTTCTAAGTTCTATGCGACTGATGACCGCAGAAATTAAGTCTCATAGTGCTCAGAGAAATTTGAACCATTTGAAGAATTGTAAGTTAGTGTCTGGTAGGTTCGTACGTTCCTCCAGGAGGTTTTACAATCGCAGCCTTCAATAAACGATCTTAAGGACCTATTGCATGCCATATCCCGGCCAATACGTGAGGTCTCATGCGTCCCAGATTTATGGTTGCACTAGAATAAAGCTGGACACATACAGTGGAGCTAAGACTGCCTCTCTTGGTGGGCGTCTGCGAAAATGATGGTTATTCATGGTGTGTCAGAATCCTGTACTGAACAAAACCTCTGCCCCCAGATTCTAGGATGAGGCCAAAGTGCTTCTTATTCCCTTTCCCCATCCTCCGACTCCACCCTGTTGCGAATGCCCATACCCTTTTCCCGATCGCATATGGCTAGTGCAGTGAGTATGAATTGTTCGTATCATATTTGTTAAGTGCTGCCGTTTCAGAATCGTTAGAGTCTACAGTATACATCAGAAACAGTTTTAAAACACTTGTGACTGGATTTGTCACAGCAAAACTAGAGAAATCTTCACATAAACGTTTGTCCGTAAATCCTTAAGTTTGAGCTATTAACGCAGGTTTATGTTACTACCTTCTCAAATCACTTAGTAATAACAAATTCTCAAATTTGTTTGATTTTACGCACGTCTGTACTTGCAGTGCAACGGTGAGGCTCAGCTGCGCGTAGTGGCCTCTTTCCCTCTGTTTCGGTCTTCAGTCGTACGTAAATAGTGGTGGTGGTGGTGGTGGTGGGGGGGGGGATAGTGTGTGTGTGTGTGTGTGAGTGTGTGTGTGTGTGTGTGTGTGTGTGTGCGCGCGCCCCCGGGTGGGTGTAAACCGATAGGTCTTGGCTTGGCTCTTGCAACTAATAGATGTATACCCCCAGTTATCGCTAGCTGTAGTTATGGTGAGTCTAATGCGCATGAGCGTGGAACTGCGACAGTCTTGTTATGGACGCATTAATTTTCGAAATGGAATCTTGATTCAAGGCTCTGTTAATAACTGAAGCAAACATTTGTTTGCTTTCCAGAATTTTTGAATACTGTTCGGAAACACGTCGTTCTAACCACACTTTGATCTCCAAATAATATTAGTGATTAGGATTAGCACACTGGACTCGCATTCGTGAAGACGACGGTTCAATCCCGCGTCCGGCCATCCTGATTTAGGTTTTCCATGATTTCCCTAAATCGCTCCAGGCAAAAGCGGGAGTGTTTCCTTTGAAAACGGACGGCCGACTTCCTTCCCCATCCTTCCCTAATCCGATGAAACCGATAACCTCGCAGTTTGGTCTCTTCCCCAAATCAACTCCTACCCAAATAATATTGTGTACGGTCAGTCTCCCTGTGGACTCGACCAGATAAATAGGTGTATCATTGGATGAACTGAAAAATTGTCACAGATGCAGAGAATACGAATGCTGGTGTAGTAAAACTTGCGTCTACGCTGCAGATCAGTCCAGTTTTTAAAAAGAAATGCAAGGTAAAAGAGTGCTTTCATTAAAAAATGTAAAACATTCAAATGCGACTGTGGAAGACATGTCTGCACCCTGACATTCAAACACAATGATACCCGCTGTCTGTCTGAGTTGTTTTTTTATTTTTTTTTTAGGAATCCCCTAGAAATTTTGCACATCGTGTCTAAAATGAAAATGTTCCTCACCGAAAGACTTATGGCATACGCACCCACATCTGGAAAAATTTGAAGTGAAAATGTTACATTTCTCACGGGTCATTAATTTTTTACATTCCGTCAAAAAAAAGGCGCTTCACCTTCTAGCTTCATGGTTAAGACATAAAAGTTCTAAACCACTATCAGCCACTCTTTGAACTCCAGCAGACGTGTGCTGATGGTTCAGATTTCATCTGGCGCGGCGAATTTACTTCAACGGGTACACCGAGAATTTTACCGCCATTGAAAAACATTTTACAGAGCCATTAACACTGTCACTGACAGATCACTATGGTTTTCAGTTTACCACCACCACAACATTCTTAAGTTTATATCACTGGCGCACTACTTTTCTTCTCTACGCTTCCAAAATCTGATTAAATGCACAGAGTACACTTGAAGATATTTAGACATTAAACATGACTACTTCCTAAACATGGCACAGTTTTCTGTAAAACTGTAGACGTCGTCTGTTACACTCAGATTTTTTTCATGTGTCGTACTTAATTTAGATCCATAGTGCCCAAAAACAGTTGTCTGTCAGCATTTCACATTTTTTTCAATAGCAACAAAAAATAAATTTAATTGTTTACATGATATTATATTTCTTTTACCATTTACTAATGCACATTCAGCATTTGAGCGTAAGATTTTAGATACGTAGGTTGAAGTTGGTCAGGCATCAACAGGCGTATGTTGGCTCATCTGTAGACAAGATCGAAGATCCAAACAACTAAAAGTCAGTTTATATACCAAAGCTGTGGCGAAAGTTCTCCGTGGATGATCATCGACAGGAAAAATTTGTGCGATTATATTCACGTTGCTGTTCTAAAATGTTATCACAAGCATGTTTGTGGATGAATGTTCTTCAATGGACAGAGGTATGCGATTTTCTTGCTAAGACGTAAGAGCACAAATTGGTCTTCCTCGACTTACAAACTTATGATGCAACAGAGGGGATGATTCGGGTGTCTTCTGGCTGGAAAGACGTCTCGATACAGCCATACAACTGGTGTCTATTGCCATTCAATCAGTAGTACACTAAAGTACCGGAGAAAATAGTATTTATGAAAAAAATACGTCGATTTTGATTCGAAGACGTTATATGCCACGGGGGATGGTAGATTTACTGATAATGCTTTTCACGCAATCTGCCGACATACAGCGTAGTGGCATACCTATAATAGCACCATTTGTGTCTACCCTTTAATAGGGAGTGCTCGCAGACACAAGTCTCAGTGTGGCGCAAACACGTGAAGCAAGCAAGCAACAATGCCACCGAGGCACATTCGTGCTCCCTGCAGCCACTTGAGCGAGTTTTAAAGGGGTATAATTGTTGCCTTTCGAAGAAATGCCGCTCAAGTTGGACGGATGCGTCAGATGTGCAACGGTGCTGGTGTTAGCGGTCACGTGAACATTCACACACCTGTAGACGAGTGAGATCCCCTTCTATATCCGCAGGACAGGACATATAGTTTAATCTGTGGAAAGGGGCCAAACTGAGTGGTTGTCAGTTGCACTCGAACATACAACTTTATTCGTTTAACAAACATTACAAAAGCGAAGAAAACATTAAAAACAGAGCAAGCCAAACACTAATTTTAGAACTTAATTCCCGGCTAAATGCGCCATTCTACCTCATGCCTCAAAAATACGAATTTGAATTTAAAAGGCAGAAAGCCTTATCTTGAAACATTTCTCTAAATTAGGCTGAAGGCCCAAACAATCTCGCGCCTTAAGGACAAAACAACTTTAATTTAAAATCGGCTAGAAGCCTTACACAAACAGACAACAAGGACAAATAAGAAAAGACAGCATATCAAACGGCGCTCAGAAGATTCCAAGGGTCGGCCTGAAATTCAAATACTAACGCTCGCTTTGGTGAGCCAGTCAGTCGGCCCAACAAATCTCAGTCCGACGGCAACGGAACCGACGAGCAGACAACGGACCAAGCGACAGGATAACTTCCGCTGCACCCGACCAGCACGCAACAGGGAGTTCAATAGAACAACGCAGAAGGTGTCGGAGCCCACAACGAATTATACATTTAGATGTCAAACTAAACGCCGTGCTGGACGGCCACAACACGACGAGTAAAATACACTGCCAGGGCCAGATCAGGTAACTGGAACGTTAACGGCGACAAGGCAGAAGGTTCCACTGGTGCACTTCAATTCAAAAATAATCAAGTTAAGCTCCACAGGAGGGCTGCTAGAATTTCGCCAACTTGAAAACACATGTCGTTGCTCGCGGGAATGTCACAACAGCCCACAACGAAATTCAAACGACACAATGTGAACAGCTGGCGCTGGCTATTAGATCAGTAAAGACTCAACTTTCATGTCTGGGATTGGTGAGCCACTAACCTGGTAGCAATGGGAACAGCTCCTCACACTCCGACCGCTCGTGGACGCCGCCAGCAGGCTCGGCCAGACATGCGCCAAGGAGACTTCCTCGCTGCTCCACACCAACCTACCAACTGCCCACGCCCGGAAACGGTGAAGGGACCAAATATATGTCGGCAGATGAGACAACCAACCGAACGACCAACCAACGGTCGTTCCCGCTCCAATCTCCCTCCGTCGGACAGTTAATGTGTGTCGCCAGCAGTCGGCGAGCACTGGCTGTCGGCGCCTAACCAGCGCTCCGTCCCCGACTTCACTGCTGCTGCGTCCCGACTGCACTGCTGGTCCGTCCCAAACTGACCGCCAGACACACGACGACCCGGAAATACTATCGGTCGCTCCAGAGAGTACGACAGTGCACTTATTGATAAGCGCTGCTGCAGCCACTCACGGTCAAGTAAGGTAGAAGTTAGTGACGCCAGTAAATAGAATAAGAAATCGAGGCGGCAGTACCGTAATAGAAGATGATAAAGAAAAAAATATGATAAACGCGATGCACTCATTGTATCCTCCAAAGTACTGTGTCGCAGAAGGAGTTTTGGTTACAATTAACTTCTATGAATTTTCGGCGTTGGTTTGTTCTGTGTCTGCTTCATGTTTGTAAAAGCAATAAATTTCCTGATAAAGTATCTATTTACATGTGGCAAGATAACTCATTTCATCAGCAAAGTCACTTCCAGAAAAAAATTAATACATCCTTTTAGAGGTTTCCAGTTGACTCAAAATTTATTGTTGCAACAGTGCATAGATCAACAGCAGAAGCGGTTCTGAGGTACCAGATATCGACACATCGTAAAACACCCATATTAGAAGCCGTGTTGCCTCCACGGACGGCAATGCAGGCGCTGACTCTGACATCCAGTCGCTCCTACAGGTAGCGAATACTTTGCTGGGATACGTTACGCCACGCCTGCTAGACTTGTTTATGTAAAACTGTAAGAGTTGTTAGCTGAAGAGTTTTACGAGTCACTTTTCGTCCCATCATATCTCACACGTGCTCATTTGTAGAGAAGTCTGGAGGTAGTGCTGACCTGGGAAATTGCTGCACGTGTGGCAGCGCACGTTGCGTTTCACGAGTAGCCTATGGGCCATCTTTATCCTGTTCGAATGTCATATCAGCTTCCCGTTACAAGAACTACAGTCGACACTTGGCCTTCGTCAACAATTACTACTCCCAACACTCCTCCGCTATCAAACTGCGGAATGTTAACTCTCCAGCATGTGTCCTATTAAACGGTCCCTCCGTCTGATGATCTATAAAGCATTACATGTTTGTGTACGTGAAGTATACGTACCAAGCACTCGAATATGTAAAAACAATGTGTGTGAATGACTGTACTGTTACTTCAATATGTTGTAACTTATCTTTTCTCTGTTGTGAAACAGTTTGAATTGTCCAATCAGAATACAAATTTTATTGCACCGCGGCCAGAGACTGTAATTAACTTGCTACACTTCTAGAAATATTTGAAGCCAACTGTCTTAATTTTCTCCTACCGCTTATTTGAAACTTTTTCTTGTCTGATTGTGAGCTATAAACATGTACGTGCCATCTCCAGTTACTACGCCGAAATAGATTGTACTGTAATTTAAATGCGGATTGTATTTATTCCACTTTAACCCTCCTAGTTTCCTGTTTACACATAATTATATTTCTCAGTTTTTATAGTAACCATATCGAAAAACTGTGGGCGGATTTTCGGTGGTGTAACGACCTATCACTACCTAGCCTTTCGTGTTTTATCTGCTATTACAAAGCAGAGCCACACAGATTTATTTCCATTTACTTTATTTATTCTTGCATACGTTTTAACTTAAGAATTTTATCAAATCCATCGGTCATCTGTCACCGAAGAATGACGTCGTCAATCGCCACAATGATCTTATGTTCACAGCTCCACAATTTAATTTTGATGATCAGTTATTTCATAAATCCATGCTCACTCATAATCAGTTAGCATTTTACATCATTTTGTCCAGGCAGAGACTAAGTTTCATACTACACGTTTGACATTGCGTTAATGTGGGGGAGATCTAAAAGATATATTATTGTGGAAGAATCAAGTTAGCCAAGATCGTTAGCAATTCTTTTTATTACGATGACCGATATCGACAGATCTACGATGTCATCACCGGATCTTGTAACAAGCTTGTACAAGCAAAAATGTTACAAGATCGAATGAGGACTGCGTAGATCTGTTGAAACACGCCATAGCAATAAAAACAATTGAAGAGTTGCTAGCGATCTTGATCCTTTTGATTCTTAAAGAATAACATAACTTGTATTCATCGTCATTAAAGCTTCCTCGTCTTCGTATTCGAGTAACGCAAAATTTCTTAACATTCATAGCAATTTCACATCGTGACTTACTGAGAAAAAATTAATTGAAATAGTTCTTAGAGAGAGGAGGAGGAAAGCTTCACCTTATACCACAAATTTCTTTTATCTAGAATTCCATTTAGACCCCTACATTATTTATCTCACCGGCCAACTAATCTTCTCCATTCCATTTCAAGAGCTTCTGTTCCCGTCTGAACTTCTTTTGTCCATCTTCCACATCAGTAAAACACTACACTTCAGAAAAATACTTCCAGAACAGGCCTTCTTAGAACTTAATTTTTTATTGTATGTTAAAAATTTATCTTTGTTCGAGATGCTTTTATTGCTTTTGCCAGTTTTCATTTTATGTCCTAGGGTTTCTTTCCTGCCAAAATAGCAAAATTTTCCTGCTACTTTTAGTGTCTCGCTTCCTAGCGTAATTGCTTCAAAACGTCGCCTGATTTAACTGGACTGCGTTCCATTATCCTTTACTTTTAATGACATTCAAATTGCTTGATTTACAAAAATAAAGATCTTTTAATTCCATATTACTCTGTACGGTAGTCGGATTTTACTTCGAAACGTAAAGATGTGTGATAATCCTGAAAGAAGAGATTTTTAAAGGGACAGTTTTTGGGTTACGGAGATAAACAATCGTGTACAGATTTAGTAAAAGTTTTGCTGTTAGACACAGTTTATTGACAACATCGTTACACTGATAGAGAGCCCTCTTCAGTCCTGGGAACAGAAATATTCCCCTGTAGTACCTACTACGGCATTTGTAACGTCGACCCTCCAAAAAGAGAACGGAGAACGTGCTTGATGAAGAACTGAAAAGCAAAGACCGGCGTTTATCCAGTTTCGGGCCTCACGGCAAGTACCTCTGGCAGACTACCGAGAAGGCATTTCCCGTGATTGAAACGGCGGATATCGATTATTGAAACACAGTTGCGTATTGACATTCATCCATTCATATATTCATGTATTCGAAACGATGATAAGCGCAGCACGAGAGACTGGCGCGGGGAACTGGCGCCAGGAGACGGCAGAGTCTAGCAGCTGGCAGCAGCGATACGGCGCCAGCGCGGAATGCATTCCGTGGACCGCCCGCCTCGCCGATCTCACTTGCATATTCAGAGTCAATTTTATCAGCTCTAATTCTCCCCTCAGACCTTTTATTCTTCCGCTGAGTGTACGAATTTTCCATTCCATCTTCGTCGTCAAAACAATCAATCTACGAAATATATGGATCCCAGCTCGTGTAGGTCTGTTTTAAAAATGATAAGGCGGGCCAGTCAGCGAAGAAGTCATTATTTCTGTACCTGTAATGAATATAACTGTGAGAAGGATCACTCTGATACATTTCATACTGTATGTCTGTGTCAGTTCGTTGTGTTGTCTCGAGCTTTCCGATGCCTCTAGGGTGTTTGATGTAATGGATACGATCGTCAAAGAAAGGAGAGATACCTGTTTTTCTTTCACCTTTCGATTCTTACTTCTATACTTTCTTGTTATTATCCTTTCCCCCTTGTCCTAACCCTGTATTTTACAAGGAGTGATCGAAAAGTTTCCATTTGGGGACGTTGCTGCAACGTACGCGCAGTGTAGCGCGACGTCGGTGCAGGTACGTAACCACCGTTGTGTAGGCAAGGGAAGAGTGAGGCATTCTTGTCTTTCCAACGTGCATGCTCTAAATGGGAAAACGTGAAGTGTGGCGACATTGTTACCAAATGTGTTCAAACGTGCTGTTATTCTTTTCTTGGCTGACGAAGGACCAACAGTTGCACATTCATCAGAGAATGAGAAATGTGTATGGGGGTGCATGACTGTCGAAAACCAACGTTGTGGAGTGGTGCGCCAAGGGGTGCAGCTGCTTCATGGTAACACTCGTCCCCATATCGCAAATGTCGTAATGCAGAAGTTACGCCAACTTCAAGTTGGAGATACTCGAGCACGCACTCTATAGTCCTGACCTTTTCCCGCGTTATTATCACCTCTTCCGTCCCTTATGAAAGGCCTTGAAGAGTCGACTATTAGTGTCTGACGAGAATGTGCAGCAAGCAGTGACAGACTTCTTCATGCAGTAGCTTGCCAAAGGGTATCCATAACGTTATGCGTCGGCGGGATGATCGGCTCAGTGTTGACGGTGATTTTGGCTGTTTGGCATATCGATTATGGACTGTACGGCCCTCGAACGGAATATTTTAGATTTCCCCTTAAAAATTCTGTATGTCTGGGTTGAGTGTGTGAGACGAATGGGTGAAAGGAGTCTTATAGTCCGCAAGGGCAGTCTGGCCATCGTACAAGGGCGGAGAGGTATACTGTGTTGTGCCTGAGAGTTTGCGGAGGTTGGCATCAGATAGCAATGGTCAGTGGTTTAGCGCTCTTCCCTTTTCACGGTTTTCGAGCGGATGATGGTAGTCACTGGAATCAACGAACATTCTACTGCCAGATCAGGTCAGTCAGGTTGTGTCTATCGTAGACAGTCTCAGATGTGGATACACGTATTGGAATGAAATGATAATTACATCAATACCCTAAGCTGTCGATAAGCGTTGATATACGACATCAACGGGGACAGTTGAAAAGTGTGTGCCCCGACCGGGCCTAGAACCCGAGATCTCCTGCTTTCATGTGCAGACGCTCTATCCATCTGAGCCACCGAGGACACAGAGGGTAGTGCGACTGCACAGATTTATCCCTTGCACGCTCCCCGTGAGACCCATATTCCCAACTTTAGGTCCACACACTTGTGGCATATCCGAAAGAGCAGATACCATCTTCACATAGCTAAGACTAACCGGCCATTGACCTTCTTCTTCTGTGCTGTATGAACACGCATTGCCCGAACTCTCATGGAAGTCGGTAAAATTGTCTGTCGCGAGTAATGAGTGTAATGGGTAGTGCCACTATGAATGTAGTGTGTGAACATCAAGTTGGGAATGTGGGTCTCACGGGGAGCGTGCAGGGGATAAATTGGTGCAGTTGCACAATCCTCTGTGCCCTCGGTGGCTGAGACGGATAGGGTGTCCGCACACGTAAGCAGGAGATCTCGAGTTGGAGTCCCGGTCAGTGCACACATTTTCAACTGTCCCCGTTGATGGATATCAATGCCTGTCGACAGCTTAGGATATTGATTTAAATATCACTTCATTCTAAGAGAGCTGCATGGTCACCGATGGTATCTGTTCTTTTGGGCATGTCCGAAAGAATAGATACCATCTTCATATACTAATTGGAATGGTTTAGGTACACTATAAGTCTGCTCTGTAGTGAGATTTCAGAATTTCAGGAGAAGGTTTATGTTATTCATTTAAAATAAAATTTCACATGCGCGCAAGTGCTTCTCATTGATATATGAGTAGTACTTTGTCTATAGGTCGTCTGACTACCTCGTAGAGTGGTAAGACAAAGAAACCATGCTTACTTAGTTCATGCTCAATGCTTTAGATAAATAAAAGCAGTGTATCTTAACTCAACACGGTTTTGGAATCCTTAAAGATCCCTGTTTTATCGGAATTTGTAACTGGGCTTATTTCAGCATTATTTTCGTGTGAAATTGTTGTATACTCTATGCCTTTTGCTTTGCACCTTCTATGCTTTTCTAGAATGCAGGTGATTTTTCAGTAGGATATGGTTTTTGTGACTAAATAGCGTGTTTTGTACTTCGCGTGTTCGTCAACGTTCTACCAAGTTTTCACAGACCACGTTGAGGTGCACATTCGTATTCAGCATTGAACTGTGCTAAAATTACTTCGTAAAATGAATACGTACAGTGTAGATAACTTTTGTCTGTTGCTTTCCGTGATTGTCTTACAGGATTTTTTCTGTCCGGCCACGCGCTCGTCAGATTATGGTGCTGTGTGCTATATTTTTCTGTAATCCATTACCCTCTTTAAAACTTTGCTATACTAATTTTTATTTCCTCAATTTATCGAATTATCGCGATTTTTGTACCTGCTCATTGTGATGACTATCTTCTCTGCCCAGTCTCCCGTAGTTCCAATGGAAACCATGGTGCAGTAGCTCCTCTCTTGCTATATCAACCTTTGTATGAGTGATCGACTGTTTGATTCGGGATTTAATCGTTTTCCTTGTCAAACCACTTGTCTCCGACTCATCCGCGTGCCGATTCACATTAAGATGCAATGTTCCTGGCAAGTGTTAGAAATAAACGGGAGTACATGCTCCGTGAGTATATGATTATGTTTAAACTTATTGTTTATGTTGAGTGTTGATTGCCTCACTTCGATATCCTTTTCCAATTGACTTGAAAATAAATTTAATTCGTGAAATATTAAAGACAAATCGTAGGTCTTCCGCTTTTCAGACCATATCCCATCTTGATCGATTCAGATGCTATTGTTTTCTAAAGTACTTGGCCTAAATTTAAATATAACTTCCTGTATTCCCATTCCTTTCCGAGCTGTCTCTGTGTCCCGCGCTTCACATTATAGCGCTCTCGCTCTGTTGTCCAAGGTCTGTATATTAGCCAGCTGTCTTGCTCCTTCCGTCATGTTCATGCGGTGGTTCTCTTAGTTATCCTGCGTATCCTATGGTTGGAAAGGGGACTATCCTTGTCATTTTGGCCTTGCAATCGTACAGCAAAATGACAGGCGTGTCTTGCTTCACTGTGTTGTATGCGAATGTGCGAATGTCGAGATGGGCTGTGTTGTACCCCAATTACTGTGTTCGACATCAGTTTACTACGACAGCATATCTCCCAATTTATTAATAAGGCTTTCTGTGGGACTATCCTCTCGGTGCTGTCAGGACGTGCTGTTACCTGTGATACCAGACTCAGAAGGATAGCTTTTCCACTATCATCACACAAGGCGCATCGTGTTTCTAAACGATGTCTTCTACATGAAATTTTATAATATCTAGAGCTGCAACAGCCGACATAGCATTAGTGACAGAATAGCGCCGTAGGCAGTCACTGCAAAACGGTAGAATGGCGCTGTTGGGGGCAGAATTAGCACCAGAAGACTAGGAGGTAACGCGGCACATGCTCTCGTCGTTGGCTTTGTTTACGTTGGCTCACATAGTGGCTAATGGATCGGTAGAGACCCAGCCAGTGACACCCATATCAAATACCGTCTAAAATATTCACGAGTTTAAGGTGACCAGATGGTGAAGCACTGTGGAAATACTCCAAGAATAGCTGGCCGTAAATGAGCTGGGATGACCAGCAACCATTTCCTGCTTCACTGCATTAGAGTTCCTTTTTCTAAGTACTCCATTATTCAATTGGAATTCTCTTTTGATCGGTTCATTCTTCTTCAGGGCTTCTATGGTATTCAGCAGTGCCAGATCTTCCCCCTTTTCTGCAGCAGTACCATTTAATACAGCTGTGACCTAGATTTCATCCATGGTGCTGCGTTCCACCAAATTATTCCTTGAACGACAGTCAGCATCCCTTTGTTTATGTCCGCTTCTTATATCGCTGTGATGTCTTACGCCTTGGACCTCAACTCTCCATGTGAGTTGACCTGATGGATCCTAACGACGATCCATCACAATGATGAATGATGTGCCAAATAAGTACGGCCAGAAATCATTGATGGCCCAAACACCTGCAAGGCACTCTTACTCGGTTGTAGTGTGGTACATTCCAGTCTCGTAGAGTAATCGAGAAGCATAAAATATCACCATTTCAGCAGCTCCTTGAGTCTGTACCAGAACAGTCTCAATCTCAAGACTGTCAGCTTCAGTGTGCAATTCGGTCTCGGCATTCTTGCCATACAATGCAAGAACTGGGGAAGATGTTTTTTTAAGGTCACCTCAAGATCAAGGAGACATCTATCTTGTTTTTCATCACAGGAAGATTTGCTTCTCTCTGAAGTAGTTCTTGCAAGGGGCATGCTTTCTGACAGGAATCCGTTATGAATCACCGGTAGTATGTGCTCATTCTGACAAAACTTCTCACTTTACGAATATGCTGACGAGTCCAAAAATATGTGACTGATCTTATTTTCTCCGGGTCGGAGAAACTGCTTCATTTCACTAGCTCCCTCAAGATTTTCATTTCTTAAGTGACAAATACGCACGTTTTCTGATTCGGGCAGAGACCTGCTGTCCGACCACATTTCATTGCTATTGTTTAAATGGCTAATTTGCTCTTCATACGTTTTCGAAGAAACTATGTCGTCTAGATATCAACGACATGTTGTCGATGTAAGATGTCGAAGCAAGCTGTCCATTATACGTTCAAAAGTGGACACTGCATTGCGTATTCCAAATGGCATAGACCTATCAGGTGTTATGAAGGCAGTCTTTTCCCATTCAGCCTCGACAACCTTGATTCACTGAGCTAATTCATCACTGAGAAGTATTTGGTTGCTGCCAGGCAGTCCAAGGGACATCAGTGGATGGCAACGGGTAGAAATCTTTTGTCGCTGTTGTTTTCAGTTGTTGGCAGTTGACAGAAAATCTCTATTGCAAACCTCCTGCTTCTCAAGGACAACAGCATAGTAGAACAGAATACGACTCTCAGAAGGTTCACTGATGTCGTCTTGCGGCATATTCTACACTTCCTTCTGGATTTTCTGCCGTTCGTCTGGCGACAGTATACACAACTGTTGGCTAACTGGTGGATGATACCCAATAGTCATATGGTGTTCGGTGTTTCACTAAGGGACTCCTCTGTGTTTTCTGCACTCCTTATTTCATAGCATCCGAAAATAGGCACAGAACGGCAAACATTCTCAGACGTTATTCCACAGTCAGATCAGATCCTACAGATCCTATTGCGAGCTCTTTTTTTTCTTTTTTTTTAAATCTGTCTTCCGACTGGTTTGATGAATTCCTCTCCTCTGCTAACTTCTTCATCTCAGAGTAGCACTTGCAACCTATGTCCTCAATTATTTGCTGGATGTATTCCAATCTCTGTCCACCTCTACAGTTTTTGCCCTCTATAGCTCCCTGTAATACCATGGAAGTCATTCCCTCATGCCTGAAAAGAAGTCCTTTCACACTGTCCCTTCTCCTTATCAGTGTTTTCCACGTATACCTTTCCTCTCCGATTCTTCGTAGGACCTCCTCATTCCTTACCTTATCAGTCCACCTAACTTTCAACATTAGCCTGAAGCACCTCATCTCCAATGTTTCAGTTCTCTCCAGTTCTGCTTTTCCGACTGTCCATGTTTCACTACTCCAGACATACATTCTCAGAAATTTCTTGCTCAAATTAAGGCCGATATTTGATATTAGTAGACTTCTCTTGGCCAGGAATGCCTTTTTTGCCATAGTCTGATTTTAATGTCCTCCTTGGTCCGTCCGTCACTAGTTATTTTACTGCCTAGGTAGCAGAATTTCTTAACTTCATCTACGTCGTGACCATCAATCCCGATGATAAGTTTCTCGCTGTACTACCTTCTAATTTCTTAAGTTTGCTCTCAGTCCATACAGTCCATACTGTGTAATCATCCAAAGCTCTTTTAAATTCTAATTCTAATACCGGATTCCCTATCTCTTCTAAACCGACTCCTGTGTGTTCTTCTATCACATCAGACAAATCTTCGTTACCACTCTTACTTTTAATGTCACCGAAGGTTCTTTTGACTTTCCTGTATGCTGTTTCTGTCCTTCCGACAATCATTTCTTTTTCGATGTCTTCACATTTTTCCTGCAGAGATTTCGTCTTAGCTTCCTAGCACTTCGTATTTACTTCATTCCTCAGCGACTTGTGTTTCTGTATTCCTGAGTTCCCCGGAACATTTTGGTACTTCCCCCTTTCATCAATCAACTGAAGTACTTCTTTTGTTACCCATGGTTTATTCAGTTACTTTCTTTGTACCTATGTTTTCCCCCAACTTCTGTGATTGCTCTTTTTACAGATGTCCATTCCTCTGCAACTGTACTGCCTATTGAGCTATTCCTTATTACTGTATCTATAGCCTTATACACATATATTCCAGGATGAGTTATGACTGCTCGTGCAAATTAGAGTTGCGAAGATCAACTTTGCCACATACCGATACATTTCTTTGTGGCTCTGATAGCTTTTGAGTTCGACATAAGCATCATAGTTTAACTGCACATTTCGGTTAAAGACAGGAACTCGTCTTACTGACGATAGCTCCATTACAACTTCTTAAACCGCAAAGCATTGCCAAAAGAGATGTTTGTTAGGTGTGATTTTTGGGATGGCTTTGTCACTCTGGAGCTCTGATTCCCCACAGTGAATGATTGCTTGTGGTGCCTACAAGAAGTCGTATTCGAGAATAATGTTATAAGTGAAATCTGTTGAGGCGACAAAAAACCCATGGATAGAATTCTGTCATTGATAGCTATCTTTTCAATAAGCAATTCTGTCGGCTGGAGGTATTTCCTGTAAAAGTCCTTCAGGACAATAGCCTTCGCATTACAGAATATTGCCTTTCTTGGCTTTTGACAGTAAGCATCTATCATTACAGAAATGGAACAGACTGGCCATGGACGATGACGTCAATGAGATGTCGTAGAATTTTGGTGACTGTCGTCCGTGGAGAATTTTAATCTGTGGCTGCCTCACTATAAAGGTCATACTTTTAATATTTATTGGATCACGAAACAGCATCAGTTCAATATTTGGCTGGAATTTATAATGAATTTTGATTTACTTGGTTCATGTTACATCTTAATTAAAATGAAAATATAAGAGAAAATATTGTGTAAACCTGTAATTTCATTTTGTCAGTGCAAATACATATAACGTACTTGTAAACTGCAGCTTTAGTCCAGAATGGAATGTACAATATAATACAAAATTTGTTAAGTCTTGATTTTGCAACTGTGTACGGAAGGATAGGTTTGAATCTAGAGTTAATCTGTGAAAAACTGATTAGTTTACGGACACCTGAACAGTTCTGTCTGCAGTTGAAAGCAAAGAAGTTGAAGGAGACCACAGAGACACTATGGATGTGGAGAACGTAGTAACTACGTGAGAAGCTAAGAAGTAGTCAGAACTCTGTAGAACACGATCACTACGTCATCGTTCCAGTAGTTTATAACGGGAAGTCGAAACGCGTAAGACTGATGAAAATAAAAATGTGTTCAAGACATAAGTAAAATTATTACAAGTTTACAGAGATTTAGAGAAGAGAACTAATTCTTAAATTTGACGTAGAAGGGATATTGAAAGAAGAGTTCGAAGAAAAGAACTGAAACAAAAACCAAGAATGTCGAGATTGATGAAGATGTTGAAGAACATGTCTGCCCCATTGGACACATGACCAGTGGCGCCAGAAAGTTGTTTCCCATCTGCCGTCGGGTTGGGGAGTCACTGTTGCTGCTCGCCCTAATCTACACCCAACGTTGAATTGCAGGACTTTGTCTCCTAACTGGAGGCCGTTGGACGAACTCTGCAAGGCAATGAGTACAGGAGGTATTGTACATAAAAGTGGCCCAGAAAACAGAGTTCCAAGATACAAGAAAAGTCAGTAGAGGAAAGGAAATACAGCAATAACCTAACTATAGTTGTTGAATATGATCATCGTTCTCTTGACAGTACTGGACCCTGGTCAGCAAGTTGCTGAAAGCACATCGAAATTGGACTGCTGGAATATCTGCAGCCTCATCCGAAATGTTCTGCTGCAGCCTGTAAGGGCTGTTACGATACAACGTAGACCTGAGAACTCCCCGCACAAAATAAACGCCCCACTGACAGATAATGTGGTCTGGATGGCCAGCTAGGGCCACGACCAGACTGACCTCTGCTAACAAGTCTGGAAGGCTTGCTGGTCAGTTCCTCCATCCTGTTGGAAGTAATTGTGCGTCTTTTCCTCCTCCATTAATGCTGCCACAACTGTTTTCAAACTGTTGTCGAAATAAGGGACCAACAACACGGCGTGCAGACCCTGCACGCCAAACCAGAACCTTCTGGAAATGATGCGGATTCTCCGCTGCCCAGAACCTGGGATTCTGTGAGTTGACACAATCACTCAGGTAAAATCGGGTTTCATCAGACACAAACAACAGGTCTATGTCCAAATCATTAATTGTTCACTCAATAATAGCCACACACAACACTGGAGGCGCAGAGGAGCATTTGCTGGTTTTAATGCAAAAACAACAGACACTCGATAAGGATGCATGTGCAAGTCCTCACTGAATATTTGTACGAATGATTGACTTTATACGCGGGCCTCTTGTGATAGGCGTCGCATTCTTTTGGTAGGACTCTGCAGTATTTTGTGGTAAACTGCAGCCGAATTTTCTGGCATGTGAGCACATTTCGGAATGTTTTCTGACACGCTCAAAACTGATCCTGTCTGACCCCATTTTAGGACTAAGCGTTGCACGGCACTCCTTGCTGCCACCACTGAACTCCTCAGCAAACAACAGACCATACAGTTTCAACGAGTTTGTTGTCACGCAATTTTCCACAACGAACACCCGCTGCTCCACTGTGAGAATTATCGTCCCCTCTCCACTGCTCCACTCACATGACAGAAGTACACGTGGTATGCGCATTACGAGGTATGGTTACATGCATGCATTCACGTCGAATCGTATTCACTTGTCTACATGACTACTCTGCAATTCACATTTAAGTGCTTGGCAGAGGGTTCATCGAACCACAATCATACTATCTCTCTACTATTCCACTCCCGAACAGCGAGCGGGAAAAACGAACACCTAAACCTTTCTGTTCGAGCTCTGATTTCTCTTATTTTATTTTGATGATCATTCCTACCTATGTAGGTTGGGCTCAACAAAATATTTTCGCATTCGGAAGAGAAAGTTGGTGACTGAAATTTCGTAAAAAGGTCTCGCCGCGACGAAAAACGTCTATGCTGTAATGACTTCCATCCCAACTCGTGTATCATATCTGCCACACTCTCTCCCCTATAACGTGATAATACAAAACGAGCTGCCCTTTTTTGCACCCTTTCGATGTCCTTGTCCGGACATCTTTTGTTAGCTACACCCTATTCTTTATGTTTGGCGGGAGAACAGGTTCCCTGGGTGTACGTCTTCGACGTCAACGAGAACGCTTAGGAGATCAGCTCGTCGAGCTGCTGTCCATCATTGTACAGCGTGGGCATAACACTGGATCGCACCTACCTACTGGTGACGTAATGGCTGTCACACCAAGCCATGAACTACGTGGCAATACTGCAAGGCAAGCATGTGGCTACCACCGTTGACGGGTTCACAAACCACTGGCCTGACTGAGCAGCCAGCACCCTTGGAAGACAATTCTGTATTTCTGAGCAGCAAATACGTTAGTGTGAATAATGTTTTCTTGGCCCCTCGAGCGTAAACAAATCCTCATCACTGCACCATACTCAGCGCAAACATGCCTCCTGTTTGGATCTTGGAGTGAAACTCTGTGTGACCCTCAGGCAAATCCAAAATTTTACAGAATTCATTCGATGGCCAGTTTACAATTCAGAGCAGCATAAAATCACATTGTGCTTAAGCAATTAAATTTCATATTGGCAACAAAACAACCGCCAGTTTGCCGAGATATAAGGAAGTCAAAAACAGCTTTAACTAGCATCTAACTCAGCAAGTATGACTGCAAGTATCAATACTGCAGCAGTTCTACTCCACGGCCATTGTCCTTCTGCAACTTGCGCAAGCAGTATTTTAACAAACTGTGAACTGGTAAGTAATACTGCCGAATTTGTTATTCTGTACTCAGTACCGATTGAGGTATTCCATGATTATTAGTGACGCAAGTTGCAACCCTCTGCCACCAGACGAATCCGAAATGTAGCATGTAATGTAGCGCCGTGTGACGTAGCCATGACGGTGCTGTAGTACAGTTTCTAACCATAGAATCCGTGCTTCTAATTGAAATAGAGAGAAGAATGAAAGCTGAGTCTGGTGAGCGCTGCGTTCTGCTGCAACATCTGGAACACTTGGACGCCTTGGGTTCACTATTGATCATCCTCCAAGACGGTTCTCAATTGGCCCCATCCGATATTCATCTGTTTCCAGTAAGCTGAAGAACACCTCCGACGACTTCACTTTGATAGTGATGAAGCGGTGCAGGCAGAAGTGAGTTTGTGACTTCGTTAACAAAGTCAAACATTCTACATTGTCGCTATCGTCACACAACTGGTCTCGTTGGGGAAATGTGTTCGTTACCACGGTGACTATGTTGGGAAATGAATGTGTAGACTTGAAGAATAAAGACATAGGATATTACTAGAATTATGCCTTAAGCGTTTTCACGTGAGAATTTCTGGCGTATTACTCTTGAGGACGACTTCTTATTGCTCGACGTTGATAGAGACATCAGAAATGAACCGGATTTTCATTGACAAACTGAATATTGGCTTCTGTCTCGGGTTCTTCGGCCGACGTTCATCTAATGATTTTACGAACGTTTCGTCAGCACGAGTGGCTAGCATTGTCATAGCTTCACCCTCCATTGCCGGTGGTGAATTTTCATTGAATATCATTTCATAACCAGCATAAAATTCAACATATTCGGAATCCGCAATCATACGTTATAATACGAACGCTTGCATAAACTGCTGTTCGTCTGTGAAGAGCATCCACCTTGTTACAGAAGTAATAAATTCTTAACCCTTGTTAACATGTAACGCCTTGTCATCAACAGAATCGTGCAAGATGCGCGACAAAACGTTAAGTGTAGACCAGGCTCAAAAATTAGTTACTTCTGTAATGACGTGGATAGTCTTCACATATGTATAGCAGACGACGAGACTGACACAAATCACGCAGCTAGGCTTTTCAAACGTTCGCACAGTCTTTCGTGTAGCTCTCCCTACCTCGTTGCGAAATCAAGGAGGAAGAACTGTTTACTGTGGCGACGATTTCACTATGTGCTCTTACACTGAGTTTCAAAGGACATTGGATAGCGACATGCACAAGGAGTAAAAGGGCAATTCTTTGGCGAGGCTGTAGTTTGTACTCAGATGATTCACGTGAAAAAATTTCCGACGTAATTATTACCGCACGAGGAAATTAACAGATTTTGAACAAGGAATGGTAGTTGCCCTTAGAAGCATCCGACAGTCCATTTCGGAATTCGTTTGGAAACTCAATATTCCGAAATCCACAAAGTCAAGAATGTACTGAGAATATCAAATTTCAGGCGTTACGTCTCACTACAGACAACGGAATGGCCGACAGACTTCACTTAACGACCGAGGGCAGCGCGTTTAAATAGAGTTGTTAGTGGTAACAGACAAGTAGCACTGCGTGAAATGACAATTTGGGACGTACGGAAAAGGTGTTCGTTAAGACAGTGCGGCGGAATTTGATTTTAAATGGCTGTATAAAAAGACGATTGACGCGAGTGCCTTCGCTAACAGCAAGACGTCCCCTACAGATCCGCTCTTGGATTCGTGAGCGTATCGATTGAATCCTAGACGACTGGAAAAGCAGAGCCTGGCACTGTTAGTCTCGATTTCAGTTGGTTACAGATAATGACAGAGTTCGAGTGTGGCGCAGAACCCACGAATTCATGCACTCAAGTTGTCTGCAAGGCATTGGGCAAGGGGGTGGTGGCTCCGTAATGATAAGGACTTGGTTATATGGAATGGACTGGGTCCTCTGGTCGAACTGAACTAATCATTTACCGGAAATATGTTCGGATACTTGGAGATCATCTGCAACCATTCATGGACTTCACGTTGCCAAACAGAGATGTCATGTCCGTGATTGGTTTGAAGAACATTCTGGACAATACGAACGAATGATTTAGCCATCAATGTCTTCCGGCATGAGTACCATCGAACATCCATGGTACGTAATGGATAGGTCAGCTTGTGCACGACATCTTGCATCGACGATACTTTCCTATTTATGGACAATTATAGAGGCAGCATGGCTCAGTATATCTGCAGGGGACTGGTTGAGTCCATGCCACGTCGATCTGCTCCGCTACGTCGGGCAAAAGTAGATCCGACAAGATGTTACGAATTATTTCAAGACTCAGTGTAAACTGAAGAAGAAAGAGAAGTCCGCACGTATTTCACAATGGCCTCTGGATTACTTATTGAGGAGCGGGACATTCTCCCTTGTGAATCTTCCCGTGAACTGCTGCAGGAACCAGAAGATTGGCGCAATTTATTGCGTATGGGCATAGAAACGTCCGAGGCTTGTAAATCTCAAAAACAGAAACATAAGATAGCGTCATGAGTGCACACATCAGCCTCCACGAGAGACTCATACCAATGCTGTGGATTTTAGTGACTGTCGGGAGGCACAAATACATCGAATTTACAACTATTATTTTGAAATATTCTTTAAGACGCATCATATCAGAAACCTATGAAGCTATATTCAACGTTCTAAAAAAGGAATATCGAGAGTTCTTAAATAAAACGAAATATGGATTCACGTTTTAAGACAAAAAAGTTTAATTAAAAAAAAATATTATTGTGTCTACATGTTACCAACTTCACAAAAGCTTTAAGCAAACATCAACTGCTTGACAAATTGAACGAGATAAATTAACAACAAATGTGGAAAATGTTAACAAAGTACTTGAAGCTCGAGGAATTATCTACAGATAGCCGAGTTTCGGAAGGAGAGGTCTTCGAAAACACGAAGTTATGTGATAAATTGACACAAGGTAACCTCAAGATTCCTAAAGCATATAAAGTTTCAAATAGTAATCAGGTAGTCCCCCACGTATTTGTCGGTGATGAACACTTCGGACTACGATCTGATTTTCTTAAACCTTGTCCTAGATGCAGCTTAAACCGAGACATCAAAATTGTCAATTATCGTTCGCCAAGAGCTCGACGTGTCGTTAAAACCGCATTTGGAATAAAGGTATCTTGCTTCCGGATTTCGCAAACTGTCATTAATTTGAATTTTAAAAGGTTTGTAAATCGTAGTTACGGCTTGCTGTGTATTGTACAAATATTTAAGAAGACGATGTTTTCAGAAGTATTTATCGTCTAATATAATTTACTTAGAAAATATGGAGGATGTTGTTGCAGTATTAGGAAAGAGATGTGATCCAGAAATTATGTATAGCCTTAAACTTGGCAGACGTTGCGTAGTTCTAGATAGCTTTAAACTGTGCTTCAGCAATGAACGATCAGAACGTTGGCAAGACAAAGCCACTGCGTAATTTAAAGCTTACATAAAATGTGCAATTGAAAATGGTATTTACGTGTCGTATCGTATAAGTATACATTTTGTGCTTCAAAAAATCTGACACTAATCATGAAGAAGGAAGTAGTCCCGGTTGCAGTCTTAGATTTTTTTATTTCCTGACGACAAGTTTCATCTTTAACTAGGCATCGTCGGACTGACCTACGGAAGAATATTTATAATATCGGCGTGACGCCATTTAGTGAGACTGGATTACCAAGAACATACATATAAGAAGAACACATTTCGTGGCTGTGGGCACTTCGGATACTCAGCATAAAGCATCCCAACAGGTAGGTGTCCCTTGTCAAAGCTTATTTCTATGCGCTGTAACTGTTGGTTTGCATATTTTTGACTTGTTTTTAGTATTTTCGAAAATACCATTTTTTACAAGGTTACGATGATTTAGAAAATGAGCCCCGGCACAGAAATAGTCATCGAGTGATTAAAAACCGTGAAATTTGCGACCTTGGACTCGTTTCTTGTTGTACTAAAGCTTTATAAACACTGCGAAGTGTCCTATAAAATACAATGTAACGCAGGATGACCGACAGGTAATTTTTTAAGAAAATAAGCAACCTCCTTTGTCTCTAAATTAACGATCCACAATATAAATAAGAAGTTTGGTTCGTTGGCTGATTTGAGGGAGTGGACCAAACACCGAGGTCAACAGCCCCATCGGATTAGTGATGGATGGGGAAGAACCATCCCGGCAGATGCCGAGGAGGGCCGGACGCAGGTTTGAACAATGGACGTCCCTAATTCGAGTGCAGTGTGCTAACCACTGCATCACCTTCTCAGTAAATAAGAAGGAAGCAGCAGATTATGTTATTACGACATGTGGCGCAGTCCAGTGTAAACCAAACGGGATCTGACCTACAGTAGATCTTTATATCAAAACTACTATTATGAAATTTTGTATTTTCAGTATCTTTTATGTTTGACAGTGGTTTTCTCGGATGTGTTAAATCAAAGTACGCTAAAGAAAGTTTGTAAACTTCCTCTCTTCCAGCTGCAGGTGTCATGAATGCATTCATTTCCGCTCTCCCTTTGCGGTAAACTTTTCCAAATTTGACCAGCTCTTTTGCTGCTTCACGATACACTTCTTTTAACTTATTAACAAAAGTGTTTGCTGTAATCCTTAGATTTCACTTGCCAAAGGCGAGGAAGTATTTGATATAGCTCTACGAATTGCATGAAAAATCCATGAGTGAAGTATCGTAAGTGTGTCATTTTCTTTCGCCACTACACGAGTAGACTGCTGGCGATGCTAAGTTTCAGCTATAAGAGTGACATGCGTGTACACGTCGGCTGCCTTGCGTGTACGCAAAACTCCATCGCTTCAGTCTTTTGCGTATTCGTTAAACTCAACTGAGTTCATGTAAGACTGTCAAACTTCAGTACACAAGTAACGTTTTATATGACAAATATAGCATAATCATACATGAGTGACGACAAAACATTGCATGTAGATCAGGCTTCACATACATTTGCGTATAGTATACACCAATATACCTTTGCTTAGCAGAAACAAATTTAAATGTATAACATAATCCCACATACATTATGAAATAACAGTCACTTCATAGATAAAAATGTGTGTAAAATCTTATGGGACTTAATTGTTAAGATCATCAGTCCCTAAGCTTACACACTACTTAACCGAAATTATCCTAAGGACAAACACACACACACACACACACACACACACACACACACACACACACACACACATGCCCGAAGGAGGATTCGAACCTCCGCCGGGACCAGCCGCACAGTCCATGGCTACAGCGCCGTAGACCTCTCGGCTAGCCGGCCGCGGTGGTCTAGCGGTTCTAAGCGCTCAGTCAGGAACCGCGCGACAGCTACGGTCGCAGGTTCGAATCCTGCCTCGGGCATAAATGTGTGTGATGTCCTAAGGTTAGTTAGGTTTAAGTAGTTCTAAGTTCTAGGGGACTTATGACCACAGATGTTAAGTCCCATAGTGCTCAGACCCATTTGAACCAAGACCTCTCGGCTAATCCCGTGCGGCGCTTCATAGATACTTCGAGTCTCAAATGTTATTCTGAAGAGCTCTTTTCAGCGAAAACTAGGCGTGTCCTTTTGACACTACAATTCAGTTCATGTTAGCTTTTGCATTTTCGTATACAACAGATATTTTAAAAGTCACGAAATACCCACCTAGTTGATAACTCACGTAGGTTCATTTTGTCTTAGTTCCGCATCATATCAGGTGAGACCATTACACTTACCCACAAAGGGCATACAGTCGATGCTTTGAGTTCTGAAAAACAGATCCAACATAGCTTGCCACGAAGGACAACAAAACAAAGCGCAGAATATCGCCGACGTGTAAGTGTGCCGTCGATGACCGCCAAAGAGATCCTGCTACTAAAGGAAATGGTATCGCAGACCATCACTCCTGCTCGTCACGGCCAATGGTGAGCGACAGTCAAGTTTGTATCCCACCACTGTTCGGGGCATCTCCAGACACGACTTCGCTGGTCATCGTGGCTCAGTTAGAAGCGAGACTCATCACCGAATTCCAGTCCAGTCAATGAGCTTTCACGTCGAAGACATGTCTGGAGACGCCACGGACAGTGTTGGATACCAACCTTATTGTCGCCCACCACACAGCCCGACAAACGGTAGTGATGGTCTGGGATGCCTTTAATACCAACCCACATACGGCGGGAGTTCCTACAACTTGTCTTCGTGCCCTTTCAAAGGAACCATCCCGGCATTTGCCAGGAGCGATTTAGGGAAATCACGCAAAACCTAAATCAGGATGGCCGGACGCGGGATTGAACCGTCGTCCTCCCGAATGCGAGTCCAGTGTGCTAACCACTGCGGCACCTCGCTCAGTCATGCCGTAATTGACACAATCACACTGTAGAGAGAGTGAGCCACGTAACACCAATTTCATTTCGTAAACGCTTACACATATCGAAATGGGATTTTCGAAAAATGTTGCAGCGTCGAGGACAGGTTTTTAAAAATATTTTTAACGGTGGTGCCAACGGAGCTAATGCAGCAAGTACGGTTTAGAAAAGAAGAAGAAAAAATGGACGACACACTTTTTATAATTTTTATAACTGCATTCGGTAGCTGTTGAGAGGACAATTACAGTGATACACTGTTTTTTTTAATGTTATCGGTGAAACCTGTCGTAAAGAAATTCGAGAAATTTCCTGGAATTTGAGAGCACAGTGGCAGGAATCTTCATTAGCGGTACAAACACCGCCAACCAGAGCGCTCGTTCAGTGCTGTTTCAGTAGGTCAACACATTGGCCTGTTTACTTGCCTGCTCTGCTGGCGGCTTTTTTCTGTTTCAACATTCTTTGCGTGCAGACGTGTACACCAGTGAGGACAATTTAGATAAACTGCATATATATATGGGTGAGTCACCTAACGTTACCGCTGGATATATTTCGTAAACCACATTAAATACTGACGAACCGATTCCACAGACCGAACGTGAGGAGAGGGACTAGTACAAACCATACAAAAATGCACGGAAGTATGTTTTTTAACAGAAACCTACGTTTTTTTAAATGGAACCACGTTAGTTTTGTTAGCACCTCTGAACATATAAACAAATACGCAATCAGTGCCGTTTGTTGCAGTGTAAAATGTTGATTACATCCGTCCTCCACGTCATGGTAATGTACATGTGCGTCAGTGAAAAAGACGAACAAAAAGGTGTTAGCATGTGGGCGTAATGTGCTGTTCCAGTCTCTTCTCTACCTAAGGTCCATCACCGTTCCCTCTGGATCCCTACGTAATTCGGTGCTCTCCAATACACACGACCGAACAGTGGAGGAGTGGTACTCAAGCGTCAACTTTAGGTTACAACATCTCCGGATGTAATTAACATTTTACAATGCAACAAACGGCACTGATTATGTATTTATTTATGTGTTCAGATGTGCTAACAAAACTAACGGGGTTCCATTTTAAAAAAACGTAGGTTTGTGTTAAAAACGTTCTTCCCTACATTTTTGTATGGTTTGTATTAAACAATTACACTAGCCCCTTTCCTCACGTTCGGTCGGTGGAATCGATTCGTCAGTATTTGATGTGGTTTACGAAATATATCCAGCGTTAATGTTAGAAGACTCACCCTGTATATATCGTGAACGTAAAAGAAATGTCGTTAAAACAGTACAGCGATATAGGGCTATCCATCCGGAACGCCGGTATCCAACGCAGCAACTGCACGAATTATTAAGACGCTACTATGGAGAGGCAGCTTGAACGTATAAAAGAGGACAGTGAGGAAGACTGCAACGTTCAGAACATGAAGAATCTGTCTTGGCTACGACGCTAATGAATTCTCACAGTGGTACGAGACAAACTGGTAAGGAATGTCATTCGCATCCTGCATCTACAGAATTTCCAACCCTACCATCTGTCACTACATAAGGCACACGACGACCGTGGTTACGAAAGTCGTACAGAATTTTGTCGTTATTCCATTGAGCAACTGAGAGACGACACTACGTTTTTCCAGCGTGTGCTCTTTACTGATGAACCAACGTTTACTAACCAAGCTAAAGTAAATTTGCATAACATGCACTACTGGGCAGCCGAAAATCCACACAGGTTTCGTCAGGTGCAACATCAATGGCCATGGAGCGTAAAAGTATGGTGTGATACCACGGGCAATTACACTGTTGGTCCTTACTTGAGTTCAGGCGTTCTATATTGACATTCGTGCGCACGCTTTTGCCGGTTCTTCTAGAAGAGGTACCACTGGATATTCGACAGTACATGTGGTTGTAACACGACTGTTGATCAGCTCACTTGTCCCCTGTTGCAACGTAAATACTGAATGCGAACTTCCCTGAACAATGGATGGGACGAAATTCTGTTGTCAAATAGCCTGCGAGGTACTCTGATTTGGCTTCTCTTGATTTATGTTTTCGCGAAACACTCAAAGACGCAATCTATGACGAAGCCCCAACTACTCGTACTCCAGCCAGCTTGTGCCGTCGAATCGCCAGTGCATGCTTTACCATACCATCCACTGCAATTACATCTGTTCATCGTTTTTTGAAATGGTGACTGCAATTGTGCCTTTCAGTCCATGGTCAAAAGTTTGAAGCCATGTTTAAACATGGGATAAAGCTACTGTTAAGGCAAAATTTATGTCATGTGATTTGGTTGGTTAACGAATCATTGTCAGTGAACTGTTTGTTTCATTTACGTTTGTACGAAATTGCATTGCAACGTCGAATAAGTGGACAGCGTGCATCGCGCGTACGTTATAATGAATTACGCGCTTACGTTCAGCAGGAAACGACGTTCCGTTAAGACGAATATTTATTTTGCGGTGTACAGCTGGTCATCACAACACTTTTAATAAAATGTTTAGTTCAACGAATATATCTCATATGATATAATTTAGAGCACAGTAGGTAGAGACAGTTATTCGAGATCATGTATTTTACCTTTAACAAGCACACAGCCGTGTACAGGAAAAGGTAGATCAAATCTTCCTTCTAACATTTAGATATTTAATGCAGTTGTTGCTTTTTGCAGCATATGATACCACTCTATTTTATAATAATGGAAGAGCTGATTTCTCTGCTTCAGCTCATGTAATTGGGAGGATACACAAATGTGAAGCCCACTGTGATAAGCTACATTCTAGCCTATGTGGTATGTGCACACGAAACATCCGTAGTTGAACATGCGTCTAGGTCGCGTGTTGGTTCAAAGGGAAACAAAGCTTTATTCTCACACCACATGCCTGCCTTACGGTACACAGCCTGATTCGAGACGCTTGCTTGGCAGTGTTTGCACCGTTAACTCCCATTCCAGCCGCCGTGCTCTCAAATTCCGGAATATTTCTCGAATCTTTTTACGACAAGTTTTAACGTGAAGGCTAACAAATTCTGTACCACTCTGCCTTCTCAAGAGCTATCGAATGTAGTTATAAAAAGGATACGGTTCCTTTTAAGAAGACGTACTTACTTCGATATCTCAGTTGATACTAGCTCCAAAAATCATTAACCATACCAAAACATACAAACATATTAGCCGCTCGACGCTCTAACTTTTGTCGAAAATAGCGTTTCGATACGTGTAACCGCCACGAAACAAAAATGAGTGTGTACATGTTATGTGACTCAACCATATATATACATACATCCAGTGCCGTGGTCAGTGCGTTATGTTTCTCCGTTGAGGTTCGAAGGCGCGAACAGTCCTATGGAAGTGGTCACACAGATTCTAGATTAGGTAAAAATATTGGGAGTTTTGCGGCCAAGGGAGTACCGTAAACTTTTCCTGGTCGTCTTCGAGCAACATACTTGCACTTCAAGCCGTGTGGTACGTTGATTATACTACTGGCAGATGTCGTCTTATCGAGGAATATAAAACGCCATGTAGTGGTGGAAATAGTCCACAAGAAGAGATCAGTACCAATGTTGATCCATTGCGCCTTCCGTAATGACGAGATCTTCCAAGGAATACCACGAAAACGTTTCTCAGACCATAATGCTTTCTCCTTGCTTGCTATCAGATGCTTCACGCCCTACAGACCAACAGCCATCTGTCCGGTGGAGTATAAAATACGTTTCATCTGAAAAGACCACCAATCGACACTCAGTGGACGTCCATTTGCGATGGCAGCATGCAAATTCCATCCTTCGTCACCGATGAATACCATTCAGCAAGGATGCGAGAACTAGACGCCTGTTGTGGTGGCCCATGCGCAGCAACTTTCGCTAAACGGTCGGTGAGGAGACACTGTTGGTAGTCCCTTGCTTCATCAGGGCAGTCAGTTTCTCAACAGTTGCACGTGTATGGCACATAGTTCGTATACTTTTGAGCACAGCCCAGATGACTGCAATGGAGCTACCTTGTGAATGCCTGTCTCATTTTAATGGCTGCTAAATTACTGGGTTGTGATTGGCTGTTTCATTTTAATCGGGGTAACATACTGGGCCCTGATTGGAGAAGAGGGGGTTGGGTTCTTTGGGGAAGGAGACCAGACAGCGAGGTCATCGGTCTCATCGGATCAGGGAACGACAGGGAAGGAAGTCAGCCGTGCCCTTTCAAAGGAACCATCCAGGCATTTGCCTGGAGCGATTTAGGGAAATCACGGAAAACCTAAATCAGGATGGCTGGACGCGGGATTGAACCGTCGTCCTCCCGAATGCGAGTCCAGTGATTGGAGAAGACTATAGGAGCGAGTAGAGACGGTGTATGGTGACGCCATAGCGAATGGGCGTGGCTAGGCAAATGATAAAGAATTCATAGATAGAAAACTGGTAGAGCTCTTCTCGGGCACTAGTCATGTGGGAATTGTTCTCGAATACCAACTGCGTTTTTCATTTATGAAAATAATGGTATCTTAATTTCCTTCACCAATCTCCCAAGCAGTGATTTGATAGCGTTCGTTTGGACTTGGTCCGCATGGTTAGAAGCAATTCCATGCTTTACATGGAAGTCTAATTTTAGGTAGGTTTAAACACGTTTCGCTCCAATGAAAATGTATCGCTAAAAAGTCGAATGGTCAAATGGCTCTGAGCACTATGGGACTTAACATCTGGGTCCGCTAGAACTTAGAACTACTTTAACCAAACTAACCTAAGGATATCACACACATCCATGCCCAAGGCAGGATTCGAACCTGTGATCATAGCAGTCGCGCGGTTCCGGTTTGAAGCGCCTAGAACTGCTCGGCCACCGCGGCCGGCCTTCTAGAAAGTGATTCAACTGGCATTACAACGAGGCAATCAATATTTGTTTGCACACAATCCTCAAGAATCCTTGATATAAATATGAGGATATTTGATGTTCGAAAGGGAATCTTTGTTAGCGTTAAAATTATTAAGACTTTCTCAGAGAGTGGCGTAAGATTCCGAGAGGTGGACCATTCCACGGCCGCAACAACAGACGAAAATTCGTTGCTGCAAAGTATTTTTATTTCGTGATTTCCTGTTAGATCTCCAAAAGAGCTGTAAATCTGAATCTTTTACACAGTGAAATGCTTTTAGGAGGCAAAAAACAGCATTCTGCTATTTGCAAGGAAAAGTTAATGCCTGAATTAATGAAGTTGCCAGAACGGATTGCTGCTTGTTTCATGAACTACTGGTATTTCATCAGTGACAAAATCCGCTGCAGTTGTAAAAATTATCTCTAGAAAGTAAAGTAGAAACCTATTTCAGGACAAGTATTCCATATCTGCAGAATTATAAATCAAGAATAATATCCGCCAAAATAGTTGAATTACGAGTATCAAAAGCTAAAGTGAACCAAAAGAAATTCTTAGAAATAAAAACCTTGTACATACATTAAAACATGATTCCTCAATGGAAGCGTAACTGAAATTAAAAAAGGTTAAAATATTTTAAATTAGTGCGTCCCCAATTCATGGGACGCACAGGATATTCTCTTCAATCCTAGGCCTGCCAAAAAGTCTCTCCAGAGGAGGACCTACAAAAAAGGATAGCCGTCTCTAGTTAAAAGAGAGGAAACCACCGTTAAATGGAATAAAATACTGAAGGAATTAACGGTCCGACGATCCAAATCCCCAGCGCAAAATTTACAACGGTCCGAGCTTAGGGCACACACATCGATTCGCATAAAGATGGAAGGGCAGTCTTTCGGATAATGAAACGTTCAAAAAGCGGTTTTGGACTCTAACTTTAATGTCCATATATGATTTTTTTCTACGAATTTCTGTGGTGCTGTTTAGCTTTGATTATCTTAAATATGTGAGCAGGTATCATTATGGCTTATAGTTTTGCAGCTGCACCTGAAGATGCTATACGTATCGTGAAACAGGGTTGTGCTTTAAATTATGGAAATAACTGTAGCAGATTTTGTCATTTATGATGTATAGTAATTGAGTATGTCCCGTCACGAGGAACGGGTGTCCTCGTTTGTGATCGCACGGTGAAAGCACATTACAAATGTCTTTAAAGGGATAAAAGTATTTTAAGGTCACAAAGCAGGCGCTTCACAAATGATTTATCATTTTTAACGGCGTAAACTGCCCCGGGGGTATGTATACGATAATGGGAGCGGAAACAGTCAGGAAACGGGGGTTCGGGACAGAGCGGTTTCAATTGTGAATGGGCGTATCCACCACTCAACTAGGTATGAAAAACAAAAATTGGAAATTTACACTTTTTAATTAAGTCCTCATGTACAAGGGCCAGCCAAATGAAAACGAGAGAGATGGAAAAAAAGTCTGTAAATTGAAACTTCCTGGCAGATTAAAACTGTGTGCCGGACCGAGACTCGAACTCGTGAGCTTTGCCTTTCGCGGGCAATTGCTCTACCATCTGAGCTACCCAAGCACGACACACGCCCGGTCCTCACACCGTTACTTCTGCCAGTATCTCGTCTCCTACCTTCCAAACGTTACAGAAGCTCTCCTGCGAAACTTGCAGAGATAGCACTCCTGAAAGAAAGGCTATTGCGGAGACATGACTTAGCCATAGCCTGGGGGATGCCCTCAATATCCTTTCTTTCAGGAGTGCTACTTCTGCAAGGTTTGCAGGAGAGCTTCTGTAAAGTTTCAATGTAGGAGACGAGGTACTGGCAGAAGTACAGCTGTGATGACGGGGCGTGTGTCGTGCTTGGGTAGCTCAGATGGTAGAGCACTTGCCCGCGAAATGCAAAGGTCCCAAGTTCGAGTCTCAGTCCGAAGCATAGTTTTAATCTGCCACGAAGTTTCATATCAGCGCACACTCCGCTGCACAGTGAAAATCTCACTCTGGAAGTCCGTAAATTGATTAGCATTTCAAATCATCTTAAATGTTAATACGTTTATCTCACTGTGAGACTAGACAGTCAATGCCTGTATTGGCAATTGCCTGCGGTTGAGAATGCAACCACAACTGTACCCGGGAGTGCACCTCTTCTTCCAAAGCAATCGACAGCCACGCAAAAATATGTAAACCGCATGGAAAGAGATCGGGATTATATGTAGGATGCGTAAAGGCTTCTTAGGGAAACTCATGCAACGCTTTCGAAACAACGGACACTCTAGCTCCAGGAAAGTAATGATGACCTCTATCTTTGACTGCAAGGGCCCGCTACGCACAGAGTTTCTGGCAACTGCTGCCACAACCAACGCTAACAGCGTGTGGACATTTTGCGTATATTTCTGCGCACTATCACGACCCAACGCTCAGTAATGTTGGCGAACGACATCATTCTGCTGCAGGACAATGCCCGCCCATATGTTGCCAAGGGTGTCTCGAGTACTCTCCACAAACTTCGTTTGGACGCTATTACACATACTCCACACAGTCCCGATCTCACCACCTGCCTGATGAAAGACATTTTTGGGGGCCTATTTGATTCGGAAGAAAAGGAAGAGGTGGACGCCTCGGTAAAATGGCGGTTCTGCAGGCAACCGCAAACATTTTTATCTTAAGGCATTAACCATCTCGTCTCACAGGGCAAAAATGTGTCAACAATTATGACGACTACTCTTGAAATGATAAACAGCAAACAAACTATTTTTCCATCTTTCTCTTTTTCACTTGACTGCCCCTTGTAATTGCGCTCTCATTTCACACGGGGCTATTGCTGAGGAGCGCGAAAATTGCGATATGCAGCAAACGAGCTATGGCGCATATCGGAGATGCCGAGCAGGGCCCGTAACTTGGCCTCCAAGATGACTTTCCCTGTATAATAACGATCTTCTGGTCTGTGTCATCTCAAAAGTGAGGTGTACAACACTCCCATACGGTTGAAAACTCGAGCGGCGAACTATACATAATTGTCAAGATTTTTGAGTCCATGTGAGGGGTTTGAAAGAATTAGCCACTAACTATGTAATTATATGAATGTGTGGTGCCTGGTCTTTCGCATTCATATAATTTATTCGCATCTATGGACAATGAATCCACAACCCTCCACGCGGATGGACATTTACGTTCGACATCGCGAGAGAATCTGACATTCTTGATCGTTGAGGACATGGACGGAGACTGCAGATATGTGGCGCGAGGTGGGAATACGAGTCGGCGTGGGAAGCATGTCTAGATAGTCCGCTCATTTGGTACAAACACTGTGACTGGGTGGCGCAGTGGTTAATGTAACTGCCTAGTAAGCAGTAGACGTGGTTCGAGTTCTGGTCCGGCATAAATTTTCACTTCTACCCCTTGGCTCCATATGTAAGTCCCAATGCAGCTGATATCATTAATTCCTTTCTCTCCCTCCACCTCTCAACATTCAGCTTACACAATAAGTCTGTAATGTTTCTTAGCAACTTCCGTGGTCTTGCGGTAGTGTTCTCGCTTCCCACGCCCGGGTTCCCGGATTCGATTCCCCGTGGGGTCAGGGATTTTCTCTGCCTCGTGATGGCTGGGTGTTGTGTGACGTCCTTAGTTAGGTTTAAGTAGTTCTAAGTTCTAGGGGACTGATGACCTAAAATATGAAGTCCCATAGTGCTCAGAGCCATTTGAATCATTTTAGCATTTTCACTTACCTCGTTTTTTGTATCTTGTCTTGCTTTACTACTTAATTAGATTGAGTTGTATAAAGCATCCAAACTAAGTTAGAGACTTTTAATACTATCTGTTAACACAAACTTAAAAATGTTAACGAAAAAGATTAACGCTATGTGAAATGTTATTTTCATTATGTTACCTTTTAATGTTTGATTATACTTCTATTAGTTACATGTTTGCGTGCTCTTATAATTATACGAAAGCATTCTGTAACTGCTACAATAGCGACTGTTGTCGGGTCCATTCCACGCCATCTTATTCGAGAAAGAAATACGAAATATCTTTAAGATCATATAATGTCCAATTCGGACTGATTCATTAGCAGGTCGTGGTTTCAGATCACGTAGAACGCCCCGCTCATCGGTGAGAGAGGAAACTATGTGGTGTGAGGGAGGTTCAATAAATAACAAAACAAATTTTTTTCTCGCCCCATTTGATGTATGACGTCGAAGATTATTACCACTTCAATCCTTGTAGTTTCATGAAGTTCTGATAAGTCGTGGCCCTATTCGTCGACTTCAAAATGCCGTCTTTAGTGGAGTTGCGGTCAAGGCAGAGAGCGGTCATTGTGTTTCATCTGGCGGTTCAAAATGGTTCAAATGGCTCTGAGCACTATGGGACTTAACATCTATGGTCCTCAGTCCCCTAGAACTTAGAACTACTTAAACCTAACTAACCTAAGGACATCACACAACACACAGTCATCACGAGTCAGAGAAAATCCCTGACCCCGCCGGGAATCAAACCCGGGAACCTGGGCGCGGGAAGCGAGAATGCTACCGCACGACCACGAGCTGTGGACGCATCTGGCGGAAAACCAGATCATCGCAGAGTGCTGAATGACTGGTGAGACCTGAAAGTTAACAAAAACAGTTTGAGTTGTTGGACAAGGCGTCGGTCATTATCGCAACAAGGTCGTTCAAAGATATCCGATCTATCACACGCTGGCCAGCTGTACACACTCCTGCAATGCTGTACGTGTGGACACCCTCATTCGAGGCGATCGACAAAATCACAGTCAATTAGACTTCTCTGTAGATAGTGCTGACACACTAATCCACCGATTAGGCAGCTGAAATGTGTGTGCCCTCTGGGTTACCTGCACCCTAACAGAAGAACAAAAATAGAAAGGACGGACCATCTCGGAAATGAAGGATGCACTCCATGGGAAGCAGTTCGCTGGTGTTGAGGAGTTTATGGGAGTAGGAACACAGTGCCTCAGACGTCGACCTGTAGAGTGAGATCATGTGGGCATACATACCCTCCAAGTAAGGTGGCGTAGTGTCGTCACGTTGAAGGAAGATTTTGTGGAAAAACAGAGTTTCGCAGCCAGAAGAATGGGAAATAATAATGAATATTGGAATCTAGCATAAAACCAATTTTCTTTCAGAAAAAATTATTCCATTACTCATTGAAAATTCCTCGTATATTGAAGTTTCTCATAAGAAATGTGTTACGATGAAATGTCTTTCTCTCACACTGGAACTAAGTAATGTGAAAATGAAGCATTCCCTGTGGAATTAAGTGGCTTGGTTAAAAATTCTGTGTCAGTGTAATTTAAGATAAAACCTGTAGCAGTTTGTATTGCCACTGGCAAGTCGGACTTCGTAAAGATAGAACAAGAAGTTTCTTTGTAATAAATGTAAACAGTAGCTATCTCAGTGGAGTGGCCACATTGGTGGCTGAACAGATTGCGACCAAGCCGGCTGATTATTATCACAAAAACTGAACGCTTGATCCATGAAATGAGCCATTACAATTATACGAAAGCATTCTATAACTGCTACAATGGCGACTGTTGTAGGGTCCATTCCATGCCATCTGAGCCGAGAAGGAAATACGAAACATCTTTAAGATCACATAATGTCCAAAGTCGCACTGCTTCATTAGGGAGTTGTGGTTTCAGATCACGTAGATGGTACCGCACGTCCGTGAGAGAGAAAACTCTGAGGGGTGAGGAGGGGGTTCAATAAATAACAAAACACAACTTTTTTCTCGCCCATATTTAGGTTTAAAAATGCGGAATTCGTTGTAGGATATCGTAGAATATTACAGCTTTAGTCCTTGCAGTTTCATGAAGTTCCCATAGGTCGTGGCCCTATACGTAGCCTTCAAAATGGCGTCTCTAATGGAGCTGGGATCCAAGCAAAGAGATCTCATTGAGTTTTATCTGGCGGGAAGCCATATCATCGAAAGTACAATGGAAAAACCCACAATGTATTGACTTGACCGTCAGGGCCGCCATGGACTGTTGCCATTTTTCGGGGTGCACTCTGCCTAGTGATGCCAATTGAGGAGCTACTCGACCGAATAGTAGCGCCTCTGGTCAAAGAAAACCATCATAATGATTGGGAGACCGGGGTGCTGGCCACACGCCCCTCTGAGCCGTAGTAGAGTTAGCTTTGAAAAGCGCGCCGCAGCGGGTAGCGTGAAGCAGTTGCCCTCCGTTTTCTGGCGGTGACGCCGTTGTCGCAATTGAAGGCTTCAGTGTCTCCCTCTAGCAGGAAAGGGGAAAAGTCGGCGGTTCGCGTGGGTTTAAGAAGTGTCTGTATGGGCTCTCGTAGAGAGTTGGCAGTCGAGGCATCAAGAACCGACTTCTCTGCCGGTGCTAGAGGGACAGCACGCAGACCGCGGCATCAGCGTGAGCGACGCGACTGCGGCTCCGTGGTGTGGGGCGTTAACTGCTCGTCTCGAAACGAATCTTCCTGAGCGTGAGACCGCAAGGGGCCTAATCTGCAGTTCGGTCGTATGCTGTCGACCGGCGAGGAGGTTCTGAAAAACGGCACGCCTTCCTGCGTCCGTTGAAACAGCTGGCAGCGGGCTGCTCGACAGAGCATTTAGAGGTGCTGCCTTGGTTCAGTGCCGGGGTCGTAACACACCAGATGTTGAGTATTGATTGTTAGCAGCTTTTATTAAGTTGAATTCAGTTTACTTATTCTTGTTAACTATATCAGCCGTACTTTTTTAATTATTTTTGAGGAGGGGGGGGGGGGGGGGTCGCCGCCACTCATTTTCGTTTGCCACCCAAGGGAAGATGGTAATATTAGAAAGGGTGGTCCGTTTGTCCCCTTTTGTGGACGAAAGGGGGAGGGGGGAGAGGTATTAGAGTAAATCTGTGGTTCGGATTGCTTCTTTCCCCTCCCAGCTTACCTATTGGTTAGACTCTGCCATGTCTGTGAAAGTCTAAGGCACCAATGACTGTACTGTTTAAAAAGCAAGGCACTAAGACCTGATCCATTTTCTCAAGTACCATAACTAGTATTACTAGACTCACATGTAAAAGGTACTCTAAGAAAGAAGAAAGATTCGTTTTGCCTCGTGGTAAGAACTAGTCAATTGCATAACGAGTTTCTGCTGATCTGGAAGCTGTAACTTACGGAAATTTGTGTTTATGTATATTTGGCTATAAAAAGCAAGATTGTTAATGTACGCCGTAGTGGATTTTTTATATTGTTCCAATTCAATACTTTTTAAGGTTTTTACTCAACGTGCTTATGTGTTTTCCACAGGTAGTTGGTTGTTAGTGTGTTTTGTTGCCGTGCAAAGGTTTGTCATTTCCTGGGGAAAGTATGTGTTTGCCATAAGTGAACTGGCAGAAATCTGTAAAATTTGAATTTTTATATATTTTGGAAATGTTAAAGTTATTAACTGTGAGTCCCCCCCCCCCCGTGTGCATGACTGATGCGTTTTGGTTTTTCTATTTTAGAAGTTTTGTAAACAGGATTGTCTTTATATGTTGCAGACAAGTTAGATTCTGCGCCTGTAGTGTAGATGAGCTTGAAATATTATACAGCGTCCCGCTGTATACGTTAAATTGCTTGCCTGTACTCGCCTTTTACTGTCGTGAAAATCTTTTTATAACTTAATAATTTAAAAGTCCTTTTCTATCGTAAATTGTGATTTATTTGTTAAATTATTGTTTTTTTTAAAAAAATATCGTAAGGTCTTGCACCAGATTTGAATAAAGAGTGTTACTCAAAGTTTTGTGTAATTTCACCAGTTATTCCTTGGCATATACTTTTGGTGACCCAATAGTAATTTTACGGTTCACCCTCTTATCCGCATCATCAGCCGAGGATGACACAGCGGTCGGATGGTCCCGACGGACCACTTGTGCCCTGAAGACGGAGTGCTATTATTCAATAAGACTAACACAGGAAATATGTTCGCACGGGTACAAGCAGTACTGCGACCATAAAAATGTCTAACGAGGGGAGAAAGAAAGGAGAGACAAAAAATGGCAGATTCTCCTTTTTACTCATGTAAATAAAACTTAAATCAGCTTTATTACAATCCAAGTTCAAACAATACCCGAATTCCTGTCTCGTCAGAAAAGTATTGTTTTTTTTTTTTTTTTTCAATAAAGCGTAACTGTCTACTCGAGAATAGTTATGCAGGCTAAGAAAGAAAAAAAAAACATTGTGACGCTTCACAGTGATCTGCTTTCCCGCGTGATAGTTGATAATGGCTGTCGAGAAGTGAACGTGGCATTTTTCTATCGTTCTCCATAATGAAGGCAATGGAACTAAGAATAAAGACATGGATATTAATTCACTTGTAAACCATAGATCACTAAATTGTTACTCATAGTTGGTCATTTTAGTATACTTAGTAAGTATTTCGGAATAAACTTCTAGCAACGGTGAAAGCGGAAAATGTCGGATACATTACTTCTTCATGTGCGACATTTGTCAGGCATTTTATCCTGGCCTATTTTTGGTCACAGTGGTCCCTTCAATTGTCTTAGAAAAGCATTGCTCGCCCCAGATAGGAATTTTGGTAGACGACAGTGTTCCAGATGACGGTGTACAGCTGACGTCGTGGTCAGCATACCCCATGGAGTTGAATCCTGTCGTATGAAATATGTGGTTTGTGTGGATAGCGTACTAGAGTTTCGACAGCACTTCTCACGACTTTTGTGAAGTGGTGGTTTTCATCTTTATGAATGGCGAAGAGTGACTTCATTTATGATAACATCATTTATCTTTTTAGTCATCACACATAGGATTAGAACTGTATTAATTACTGTTGCGGCTTTTTTAAGTTATTACACTACTATAAAACTCCTACTTGTATCCTCACCAAGGTACTTCTCGTTGATGTGGTCTTCAATCCTAAGGCTGCTTTGATGCAGTTCTCCACGCTAGTATATCCGCAGGAAGCCCCTTCATCTTCATTTAACTATTGGAACCAGTTTCCGTCTGAATATGCTTACCACACAAACAACTCTGTGTTCGGGCGTCCGCAGCCGGGATAATTTCATCTTGCAAAAAGAACACAGCTTACAGTTGCGTAACACTCTTTAATGGAACATGACCGGTTTCAGGACCCATAAGCTCATTGCCACGTGCGAACCTACAGAGAAAATAATAACAGCGTAGGCTGCAATCATATGATCCAACAGATGCAGGTCATGACATACAGAAAGTTACTAAACATACGTTACTTTTAGTTATTACAAATATCTACGTAGGATGGAAGGAGTACCAATCCTCTGTTGTTAAAACGCCAAATGGAAGTAATTATTTAAGAAACGTGGCTGATTGTGCGTAGCTCATCCACCATAACGACGGCGACGACTCTGCAACCAGCATAAAATAGTAAGTAATGGAATACAGTCTGAATGATAACACGTTACCCAGCTTGTTGTAGTGGCAGCCTCCGCGCCCCGCGACAACGCACCAGCCACTACAAACATGTAGGAAATATTGGCACTCAGAACACAACGACAAAATAAAACGTTACATGTTCCACAATAAGACAAACACCACCCCAGAAGCAAGGGACAGAAACAAGTCCAAGAACTGCAGCTACGTCTTTCTCCCCTCCCCTCGGACCCTCTCACGCCTCCTCTCCCTGTTGTAACTGTCGGTAAAATGGCTTGATAAACAAGATGTCAAAGTACAGCAGGCGGGACGGAACCAAAATACGCTCGGAGCGCCAGGTATTACAGTCAAGTCATAGCAAGACAATCCGAACGCCGCAATGCCGCAACTAAATCCAGCTTTGAAGTGTGTGCTGAGAATACGAGACATACTGCGCAAATTCCCATTTCTGACACACTGAAGGTGTGTGCCTTTTCCCAACGCCAAATTTTTGAGTAGTTGCCGAATGGCCTTGCTCACAAAAATTAGTACCTAAAGGAGACCTATGATTCGTCAAATTTACATGTTATCTAAACCTGATATTGAAACTACGGCCAGTTACCCACATATCGTGTAGGACAATCCTCGCAACAGCTACAGTACACAACCTTACTTCGGTATTTGTGACAAGGGGCCACCTCTCTACAATTAACTCTCTCGCCCGACTTCCCTGACCCATCTTATTGTTTTCCCTAAGCTCTACGCCCGCTTTCTCTTGAGATGATTTCGTAATATGGAAGATAGTGGTAACCATTGCACTCCTTTTCTCCAGTCTGCCTCATGTTACGTAATACCATCACCATCAGACCCCTCCCCAATCTCCCCACCGAACCAAACCCCAACTTTTCCGCAAGAAAGACCTTCTTAACGTTATTTACGAACTTTTCTCGTATCCACTAACATGAGGTGTATGAAGGTAACCTGGTACTTTCTATCTAAGGTCTCCTTACTCAAGGGGACATTATAGAGTCTATGCACAATAAATCGAAATGCCGCCATTTAATTAGCAACAGAGTGGTTTGAAATAAAGTGGTTAACCAAATTGGTTGTGTATGTTTTTCTAAAAATATCTAATTCCTCTCTGGAGACCTCGAGGGAAATGCTGAAATTCAAATAAGGTAGATATCCTCAGTCGCTATGTTCCATGGAAAAATGAACATATACAGCCAAGTTATTGAACTCCCCAAAAAAGTCGCAACTTAGTCATAACGATACTTCTTTTCGGAAGTATGTGTGCTCACAAGATTTAAAATAATTGCATCTAAGGACTGTACCTAGATTTTTACGGACATCACAAACCTTGTCCAAAGGGCTGACATTGTGTGTTCCTAAATTTTGGTTCATAATATTATGAACCACTTCGACAATAATAATATACATGTTTTTAACTTCCATAGAGACCATTTAGGAAGCCTAGGCAATACTTTCATCTGATAACTTCTTAATCAGCTGTTCCGTATTATCTACACAGAAATTAATTGGGTAATAGTGCTCATTTAAGTACGTACCTACAGCTTTATCAGTAAAATAATCTACCCCTTCCTGGGCACTGATAACAGAACAAAAGGCCTAACTGGACCAACTTCTTATCGATTTTAACAGAAGTTTTTAACTTGGGTGCTCCAGGATTCATAAGAACTATATTCTTTGCTTTAAATTTCCCAGGGACGACCTCAATAATCTTCAGTAACTCTTTCAACTAATCCACATTCTTGGTGGTAAGGTCCCTATCACATTGCTCATCCCGATTCTCATTGAAAAACTGATGGACTTTTCGGTGTATTGACGCTCTCTCAAAACCACAACTGCTCCTTGTTTGCCCACCTGGCCATGTAGTATGTGGGTATCCACTAACGCGTAAGACTATTGGTTGGGGAATGGGAGGGGTGACATTGTCCTTTGGCTCCCTCCTATGCTCTATCGTCTGGGACTGTGTTTGACTTATTGTGCGAGATGTAAACTTGAAACTTGTTATTGTTAATGTTCATAACCTTTTTTTGAAGGTCGGCTCTAAACGTTCCTTGTCATTTGAGTACGTGGGATGTGGTTAACCTACTGCTCATCTCACCTCGCTGTAATACTTTCGTCGTCATTAGTGACGCAAGCACTTTGTTCTGATTGCCAGTTCTTTCCTGTACGGCCTTTATAGCTAGTGGATTTTCGCTGTGCGGCGTTATGATGAGCTGGATAATTTGAAAGCGTTCAAAATGTTGCTTTATTACGGATGTTGTCTAGGGTCCCTTTATTCCCTTTTTTATACAAAGAGAATTTAAAAAGCAAAGGAACTTTTGAGAAAAGGAATATTTATTTCAGTGATAGAAAACTGAAACAAACATTATTTATTTATTTAACTTCCCTGCACTTCAATGCACTTTATCCATTTTTCCTCAAGTTTTTCGATTCTTTAGGGAAAACAGTTTTTTATTCCACCTGCAACTAACTTTGCACCGCGTCAGTGACTTCTGCATCGGTTGCAAATCTTCTTCCCCTGAGCGCTTCCTTCAACGGTCCAAACGTACGAAAATAGCTTGGGGACAGGTCTGGAGTATATGGCGGTTTGTCCAGCAATTCCATTCCCAACTCCCTTATTGTTTCGGCCGTTCGTTTGACAGAGTGTAGGTGAGTGTTATCTTGCTGCAGGATGACACGTTTTCCGTGACGTCTGGATGTGACTGCAGGCTTCAGTTAAGTCTGCAACACATTACTATGGTTTTCACTGTCCGCCGTTCCGCCTCTTGGGGTGAAATGAACGGCTACCATACCTCGCTTGTCCCAGTACAGTGTTAACATAATCTTACCAGCTGATGGGTGACGTTTAAATTTCTTAACTTCTGATGATGATGATGGGTGTTCCCAAACCATGCTCGCAACCTTACTTGCCGGTTCATGACGATGCACACAAGTTTCGTCTACAGAAGCTATTTGCTGTGACAGTCCGTCTCCCTCTTAAAAATTACGACCCAAACGTTTAAGAGAGATGTCCATCCTTTGCGCATTAAGCTACGTTTATAATTCTTTCGGTACCCACCGAAAACTTAGCCTGTCGTGTAAGAGCGAATACGCTGAACCATGGCTGACACGTATTGTATTAGCGATTTCATTCACGACTTCCAAATTGTCCTCAGTTGTTGACGTCGATGGCCTGTCCGACCTTTCCTCGTCGCAGAGGTAAGTTTTTCCCTGATTGAAGCTCCCCGTCTACTCATAGATCTTGCTTCGCGATAAACAGCTGCCGGCCACTTTGGACGAGCGGTTCTAGGCGCTTGTGTTCGGAACCGCGCTGCTGCTACAGTCGCATGTTCGAATCCTGCCTCGGGCATGGATGTGTGTGATGTCCTTAGGTCAGTTAGGTTTAAGTAGTTCTAAGTCTCGGGGGCTGATGACCTCAGATATTAAGTCCCGTAGTGCTTACAGCTATTTGAACCATTTGATAAATAGCTGTCATCATGTTACGCTTGCATTCGACGATCATTTCAACAGGTTTAACACCTACCGCAAACAAAAACCGAATCACTGCCCACATTTCCTCCTTGGTGCAGATCGACAATGGAGCTACCAAATTTCACGGTCTGCAACAGTGCAATGACTAACTTGGGAATATGACTGAAACGTTGTACAGAATTGTAGACGTCTATACTCCACCCCTGGACAATATCAGTGTTACCAAGCCCTACGGCAAAGGTGCCTTTACTTTTTTGACTTCCCCTCGTACTTCGCTTTGGTTGTAGGATCGTCCCTGTTTACCTGGTGGCTGAGATCCGCACTATTCACCCACTTTTTTTTATAATTCAAGTTGGTCTAAAGAATTTTTGTCACAAAGGTTGTGAGTGGTTTTGTTAGCTAAGTTGTGTGTACAGAATTCGAAACTGAAATCCGTTTTTGCCAATCGGGCTCGGTTTTCTTGGTACAGTATCCACAATGTATAAAAAATCTGAAATTTATGAACATTGGCTGCTTTGGTACAGCTTATTTGGTCTCCTTTTATTCATTTTTTTGAGGAAATAGTTGTTGGTAAACAATCGAAATACATCCAAGGAATTCCGTACAGGATCCTCAGTAACGATATTCAACACCAGGATACGAAGAAGATGGATGAGTCATGGTCACGTTGCATCGCATCGCGTTGTGTCTGTTGCATCAGTCTCAGTAGCGACTGAGAGCTCTGACCTTGTGAAGTAGAGATGGGCAAACTCGTTCATCCTTGGGAACTAGTTCACAGCTGATCGCTTTTTTTTGGGGACCGTTCATTTTTACTCGTTCACCGTTTATTTGTGCTTGGTATATGGTTCTTATCAAAATCTGAAAACTAGTAGTGTAGGTGACTGAAGGATGGAGGGTACCAAGAGGGGGCAATTGCCTCCCCCTGGAGTATAGGGTTTTTATTCGTTACATATTTCTTACACACCTTTAAAAGTTATTTCTGTGATTCTGAAGAACCTCTCGTTTAGCCAACTGTAGCCTTGTGTGGCTGATCGCAGGGAAATAATACAGGGTGGCGCACGGAAAACCGCCCCCGAGTACAGACTGCTCACCAATTATGGACGAAGTGTTGTCCGTTACGAGCAGATACAACAAACAGGCAAAAATGTAATAATTAAGCAGTGAAGAAATAATGAGCTAATGCAAGCAACAATTGCGAAACAATCGATGACTATGTGTAGAGAGCTGGAGAAGCTGGAGAAGAGAACATTAAAATCTCACGCACCGCGCGTCGGCTATAGCTCATGTAGTATTATAAACGTGTTGGTGACTGTATCCCAGCTCAATAGACTACAAGTGTCTTGTATTAAGTTCTTCGTTTCGACATCTACTACGTAGCTATGCTACGTTTAAACAATTATCAAATGGCTATGGGACTCAACATCTTAGGTCATCAGTCCCATTGACTTCGATCTACTTAAACCTAACTAACCTAAGGACATCACACACAGCCGGCCGCGGTGGTCTCGCGGTTCTAGGCACGCAGTCCGGAACCGTGCGGCTGCTACGGTCGCAGGTTCGAATCCTGCCTCGGGCATGGATGTGTGTGATGTCCTTAGGTTAGTTAGGTTTAAGTAGTTCTAAGTTCTAGGGGACTAATGACCACAGCAGTTGAGTCCCATAGTGCTCAGAGCCATTTTTGAACATCACACACACCCATGCCCGAGGCAGGATTCGAACCTGCGACCGTAGCAGTCCCGCGGTTCCGGACTGCAGCGCCAGAACCGTACGGCCACCGCGGCCGGCAAACAATAATCGTTTCACCCTATATATACTTCACGTTATCTCTGAGTTCGTAGGCGAAGTAGAGACTTTATGGAAGCATAAAATAAAATGTGTTTTCTCATCATACTTGCTTCACACGCTTGGTAAAAATTAGGTTTTTATGTTGCATTATTAAAGTTAATGCAGCAATAATAATAATAATTAAGTTCGCAGTAATAAAGTTTTTGGTTTGAAAGCTCCTTCTGAACAAATGTTTTTGAGATAAGGAGTAAATACGATTTTCTGGCAATCTATGTCTTTTCAAATGGAGAGGCACCGCTTTTCCTACTGAGCGAAAATGACCCACAACCCACCTTTTTTTCCGAAGAAACCAAACTAGCAGGTAATGCAAATTGGAAACAACCAAACTTAAAAATAATTAGAGCTTTCGTAAATGTTATGTTTTGTGAATGAAAGATACACGAAAATCGTTTTATATGAATTTTCTTACACTAAAAATTAATCAAATTATTGAAAGTTAGCTGTTAAATCTAGTTGATGAAACCAAAAATTACGTGAACAACAAAAAAACTTGCCTTGTTATACGTATGTCTTCTGCTGTTCATCGATATAATGAAGTTAGCTGATATGTCCTTTTTTTACCTGAAAATACGTACCTATTACATACAAAGCAATTTTTATGTAATTTACGTAACTATAAAATACTTTTTAATTACCGGTCGTGGACGCGGAATAGCCAGAATCAACTGCAAGAACAGTTTGGAACACATGTAAAATAGGCTAGCGCAGTGAACGAAACGAACAACTCGATACTGAACTAACTAGGAGCAGTTGGCAGTGGAACTTAGACAGGTGGTCATGCGAAGAATGACGAGTGCGGCCGAGGGAGACCGATACTGAGGCGAGCACGCGACCGAGGCTGGAACGAGAACTGTAGAACTGCGGAAGTGACCGCCGCGACCGAAGTGAACTAGTGAACTATGAACCGATCGTTCTTCGTTCCCGGGAACTGTAAGTAGACCGCCGCGACCGAAGTGAACTATGAACCGGTTGTTCCTTGGAATTCGTTTCTCGGTCCTTTCGTTCATCTTGGTGAACCGTTCCTTTCTACCCGATAGTTCGCGAACTACCCATCTCTATTGTGAAGTCATATGTTGTAGGTTCTTGAAAGTTTATGTTCTGAGCGAATTCAGTAGAATAAATGTCCCATAACTGTATAAATAACCCAAACTCTTTTTCATAAATTGTATCTATGGCGGAGTTAACAGTGAAATCGCCAAAACGGAGACTTAATCGTTCTGCGAACACATGCTATGAAGGTTATTCTGGGTGCAAGATTCGCGACCAAGACAAAATGCGGACCAGTCGCATATGCTGTTTGAGCTGTTTCACATGTGTTACATTCCCGACACCCTGGTTAAAAGGATCAATCCATGTTTCCTCTAATGTCCACCAGTAATTATCTGCTTTTGGCGTGTAATGCTGTATTAACAGCAAAGTTCTGCTACTCTTTCTGACCTACGTTGACGTATGTAATGACTGAGAGTACTCTGAGGGCATTTAGTAATTGTCTGTGTTAGGCTTTTATAATCGCAAAGCTACGACCTCGGATCGCTGGGTCATATAAATTGCCACTTAGTTTTCTCTTTGGGTGTACACCGGAGGACAAGGCTACATACCAAGAAACAGGTAGTGTCGCATTAAACGGTAGTAAACACCTGTAAGCGGTGTTGTTTCTGTTTCCTATAGTCATGCCTTGATTTTATTATACAATTTTCACCCTCACACTGTGTTCCATTACTAAACTGACAATCCTTCTTGCCTCATGACGTAACTGAAAAATAGATCCCTTCTTTTATTTCGACTGTGCCATTAATTTGTCTTCTCTCTTGTTCGGTTCAGTACCCCCTCATTATGTGTTCCACCTACCCATTAGTCTCCCTAATTTTTCTGTGGCACCGTATCCGGCCGGAGTTGCCGAGCGGTTCTAGGCGCTACAGTCCGGAATCGTGCGACCGCTACGGTCGCAGGTTCGAATCCTGCCTCGGGCATGGATGTGTGTGATGTCCTTAGGTTAGATAGGTTTAAGTAGTTCTACGTTCTAGGGGACTGATTACCTCAGAAGTTAAGTCCCATAGTGCTCAGAGCCATTTGAACTTTTTTTTTTGTGGCACCGTATTTCAGAAGCTTCAGTTTCTTTTTTTTTCTAAACTGTTTATCGACCATGTACAAGGCTACGCAAGAGAATTCTAAACTCTTAAATGCATGTTCGATGGTGACAAAATTCTCTATTTCATCCTTTCCTACTGTTACCTGTGTGTATTTTATAGGCTGTCTCCATCGGCCATCGACAGTTAATTTCGCTCTCCAAACACCAGAACTCATCGACTCTTCTTGGTATCTCATATCTGAATTTATTTCGCTCAGCTATCGCCTCATTCGGCTACATTGCATTACTATTATTTCGCTTCTATTGACGTAATCTCATAAGTTCTTCTCACAACACTACCAATCCGTTCAACTGATCTTCCAGGTCTCCGACAGGATTACAACATTTCTGACTGGATTACGGAGACGTTGACATACGTGGAAATTCTTATCTTCTCGTCCTGAAATTGCCAATCTCTCCTTGGTTTCCTTTATTGTATGTTCAATGTACCGATTGAAGAACAGCGGGGAGAGGCTACAACACTATCTCACTACCTTTTCAACCACCATCTCCCTCTCAAAATTTCTGTCTAGTTTCTACACAAGCTGTAGATTTCGTTCAATGTAATTTATCCCTGCTGTCTTCAGAGCTGCAAAGTGAGTGTTACAGCCAACATTTTCAAAAGATTTCTGTAAATCTACAAATGTATGGTGTAGCTTCACTAACATTAAATTCCAGCATGTTTCTCTGCATTTCAATGATTATGAGCTTACTTAAATGAGAGTGTAGGTAATGCTAAACTTCCCTTTAGATATGATACTAAGAATGAAGTGACTACATTGAACTATGAGGATAATGAGCGACTTTATGTTAGTTCCGCTGTTCAGGCCTTCTTCGATTCTTTGCATTCATCGCTTGTAGTTTTATTAACCGTCTCGGGAGGTGCTTGTGTGATTTGTTTCATCGATGCACGACACCCATTTGTCAATTTGCTGCTATTTTTCTCTTACGTTATAGTGAAATATATACGATTCACTGTACCTTGTACCAGTATTTTCATTGTGATTCCTGCTCAGGAGTTACGTTTAAAACTTTTCCGATTACTTCTCTATATTTCGAACATTTGCGTTGATACCCATCCATAAGTGTCCCGTAAAATATTCTGCAGCGGCAAGAAATAGTCTGATTTTATTCAAAGTGATTTTCGGTTGTTGGAATAACACACAGAACGAAACTGAGTGCAGAACACGAAGCACACGTTGTAACTGACCCCATTCTCCACTCTAATATGAATAACAGTTGGTGTGATAACATGAAATTGTACCTCTGTACTGCTTTCACTTTCGTGAACCATATAGTAAACGGAAGTTGGCTCTAGATATATAACCATCAAACCTCAATTAAAATTTTAATTAGTTCTTTTGTGTGCTAAAATTCAATTTAGCGCGCACAGTGAAATTAACGGCAATCTAACAATCTGCAGTAAACGCGTTAAGTCTCAACTCGAACACCGAGACAAAATGCAATTAACTCTCTTGGACGGCAAATATTTTCGCATGAGCAGAGAGAAAAGTAAATTTTACGTACATTCCTAGCTGCGGTCCCCAGACTTGTCGAATGAAAAAAATTTGCCATTAGCTCATTCATAAGTTTTTGTAAACAAACTAGCAGGTTAGTTCTTGAACCATATTGACCCGATATAGCAAAGAAGAAAGTTTCAAGGAACATTGAAATTTCCTCTGGTACAAACACCACTGTACACACGCGATGTTTCTGAACTGTTTATGAGCAGCATACAAGACGTATTGGTGATTTGATTTAACGTGTTTTCACTGCAAGTATATACATATTACGACAAGTGCTTTGTGGTTTCCTGCTGAAGATGTGGAATTTCAGTGTACCCTTACGTAACCTTTGTTAGAATAATCAATCGTACTAGCCTGAATCCTGACTGACTGTTCGTATTAAAATTAATAACTACCACGGTTTGTAAATAATTACCGATGTTCTCACATTTGCCTCATTCCTAACAATATTCGTTTTAAAATAATATCGACGGTGTTTGCGGTCACTTCCTTAAGGCTATGTGTTTTCTGCTGTGTCTTCGTTTTGAAGTAGTCCTGGAGCTATAGGTGGCATCAGGATATCAACTGGCATTCGGGCTCTCACTTTCAGGAATTTCTGGAATTTACTAAACCAGTTAAATTTAATGTCTCTTACATGTGCACATCGATTGGCTCTGGCAGTCGCCCCTGTAGTTGTATCGATGTTGCTAATGCCAGAGGTCGTACTCGTTCCTAGCATAGGAAAATCCTTCTGCCCGTGCGCTTGAATAGCGAGCTGTGGGCCGTCAACGCTAGAGGTTCACTGTAAGGAAGTATGAGAGAATCATGTGCGGTGGACGCGGCAGTCGTTATTCGGCAGTTGTTTTGATGTAGCGGAGAGTGCCTGTGTTCGTCTGGGAGTTCACCACGAGTGTCTGATTTGTTTCTGTGTTCACCTTCGATCCACCACATTAACTGCATGTTGATAATTTTATTTTCTTGTGCATTGAGAAATATAGCGAGTGCTATCTTTCATGCTCCCGTGTGGGTTAACGTTTCTTTCCGTTGTCTGTGTAGAAATAGGAAGGTTTATATGTAAGCAACAAGACGTCCTGGGTACGGTGCTTGCTTAACGTCATCAGCTGATGACTTGTGCTTACAACCGGCCGGTTTCTACGCTGACAGCAAAACGAGCTGGTAAACCGTCTGCAACGGAATAGGTTGTATAATTTTGATTCGCGAGTGCTGAAAATGTGGTTGTCGGCTCGAGATACATTATGTGATATCGTATTCTTGTTCCATCATTTCCAAGAGTAAAGTTATGGCTTATTCTCTTGGATAACAGGTATATAAAGCTGAAACTTCAGTTGTTAAATGGTAAAAAGGAACAAACAGTTGCCCTGTTTGTTAATTGGGCTGTTGAGCTCAAATTGAAAGATTATTCTCTTTAATGACAAAAAGTCAAACCCTCAATTTAAGTGTTAAATTTTAAAGCAATAGACAGTTGTCGAGTTGCTCAATGTTGTTGTTGATTTGAGACAGAACCTATCTTTACTCTTGTTACTTACGTAATTGCGCTTGAAGAAGGTTGGGTGATTAACTGATTAACATGTAGTTCAGACTAGCTGGTGCCGCAGTTTTAGTAACCACATTGTACCATAGATTTGGGCTGCTTTGGGGATATTTTCAAGGAGGGCTAGTACCCGAAGTTTAAGTATCGGTCATGTGTCTTGAAATTTTAAAAGGGATGGATCGCATGTCATGTTGGGAAAGTTGTTAAATTAGAGATATAAATTTTAGGTCGTTAATTCCCAGAGACTAGTTTTCATGCGATTTTGGTGTAAGAATTTTCTTTCTTGTAAGCAAATTGTCTTTAAATTTGCTGTGCTTTGCTGAAGGGGCTACTGCCCATGTTTTGAAGTCCACAGATTTTTCTCAATTAAATAACAAATGTTAAAGCGGTTACTGTTTGGCGTTGTGCAACCATTGTAGTGCATACTTATCATCAAGTCGCGTGCACTAATGGCTGTTGTTTTGTCTTAAGTTAAGTCCACTATGCAAAACTGTACCCATTAGCTTTATGTCAACATGTCATTGTATGTCGATGTTACGTTATTTTTTAATAAAGTATGTGTGGCTTGTGCCTCGAATTAATCAAAGAAATCCTGCTAGTTTTGTTAAGAACCTTCAAAGCGGCTTGGTGTCACCAATCAGTAGTGTTAACTTTGCTATTATTTTTACTTTTTTTTATTTGAGAAAACAAATCATGATCTGGAATCACTGTGCAAGTAATCCTCTTGACTGCTCAAAATACCATTTTTTGTTCATTAACTGATGTTCATAAATATTTTGTAAATTTGTTGTCCAGTGGCTTTCCACTCAAGGATCTCTGCAGCCGAGCCATCCCACTCTAAAGGTTTTCTATGAGTATTGTCGGTTATTTTATACTTGCTACGACATATTTCTTGCTTTCTACTTCGCCAATCCGATGTCGGTTATTCTATACATGCTACGACATATTTCCTGCTTTCACCTTCGCCAATCCGAGCTTAGGTATCGTTTCTAACTTGTAAAGCACACACACACACACACACACACACACACAGAGAGAGAGAGAGAGAGAGAGAGAGACAGAGAGACAGAGAGACAGAGAGACAGAGAGAGAGAGAGAGAGACTTAACATTGTTTCATACCACACTAGGAATTATCAAATACAAATTAAATAAAACTTTATTTTAAACATTTCCTTACTGGGTACCATATAAGTAATGTGTACCCGGAAGATGATGGTAAATTCTTAAGGCACTCAATTTTGCCCTGTTAATGACTCACTGTAAGTCGAAAATTGCAGCTGTCATTTTTATTTGCAGTCCAGTGCTTGTGAAGACGGCTTCTGTTTCTTTAACTAGGTAACGATACTTATGAAAATTTTATCTGGTACTAAGAGTAATGTAAATCTCTCGTTAGTATAACCGTCTTCTTATGTAATCACTGCACCTGAGAGTCTGCAAATCGTGGCGTAGTTGTTACCTTTGCTTTCTCTTTATACTGGGGTAGCAGGTTCGATGTGCGGGCATGATGGAGATTTTCCCGACTCGCAGCCTGGGCGTTGTGTTATCCTCATCATCATTTAGTTAGCATCGACGAGCAAATCACCGAAATGGTTGTCACATAGAAAGATTGCACTAGGAGGCCGATCTGCCCCAAGCGTCGTGTCCCAGCCAATAGTGTAAGCCGATCATTTCATTTTCAGCTCAATAACTCACAGTTCTTATAATGCTCGCTAGACGTATTTTCTCTGTACAATTACGTGTTCTATGTAAACATGTGTTTTTGATGGCTAAATAGAGCACAAGCTCTGGAGGTCAAATAAAACAAAAAAATCTAAGTTTCATTTTTGATGGATTCATGGTATCAGTGCCAGAGTGTTCAGTTTCTGCTTGTAGTGCTACAACGATGAAAATTAATATTACGACGATGTCAAACCTTATTTCCATGATATAAAGAAGTATTCATGATATTAAAAATGTAATTATAATTTTATTATTTTCATTTTTGTGCTCAGTGTATCAACGACTTTCCAGTGCCCGGAATAAATTAGCATTGTTTGTACTACGAAATTATATATGATTGTTAAGGGTTAAGCATGTAATAATTCGATGTAAGACATTTTGTTGAGTCTGAGTTTTGTTCTCGTACTGGTCGGTAGAGAAGGAAAAGTTCCTTAATCGATGCGAAGGTATAAAGGCTGTAAAAAGGAGGGAGAGAGAAGGTAAATACAAGTTATCCAAAACAAATATCTCCCAAGTGTAACGTCTTGTCATTTCCTGTAACTAAAATTTGCAAGGTCTAAGCTGAGCCTGCCCTGAATAACAGCGAAGAACATTTGTTATCATATATTTTCTTCGTTTGACCACGGTTGTGACTCGCATGTTTCTTTTCGTTGCGTGACGTGTTATGAATATTTTCATTATACGCGCAGAAGTGCACACAGCTTTAATCGAACCTGCGTCATTCGGAAACGATAACTTTTAATCAGTACAATTACGCGAATTCCGTCTAAATCGCAATCGTGATCGCAAAAGTGTTTCTTCGACCAAATAATTCTTATAAAATGTATATTTTCCAAAGCAAGCATCATTGCACTATCGCTGACTCGTAAGAATCGAAAGAGTAAAATCAATACTTAAATAAAATTGCCACCTTTTAATAATTATTATAATCCCATTAAATAAATAAATAGCAATTCAATGGCTATACAATCAATAAACAGAGTGGGCAATGCATGCTTTTTCGATGACCGATGGAACTTTGTTTAAACTTAATGAGACTAATAAGAAAAATTAATATCAAACCTTGCGAAACGTCGGTTGCTATTTAAATCTTAAGTTAAGTATTCATGCACGTTGAAGAAGCTATCTATCAGCTAAAGAAGATACGTATCCTTTGTTACTAATGGTAACAGTGTCATAGAATTACAGCTTTCCACAAGTGGTATCATTATCGCCTAAACACCTTAGATAGACCACAGAAAATTCCAGCTGGTATTATTTGGCACTTACATGTTTTATTACGTGGTGGACGAATTTAAGGTCTCTATATATAATGAAAAGTTTCATGTGGAACTCAAATTGCGACTTTCTCAGAACTTTATTTTAGTATAGAAGCTTCAAACCCACTAAATCAAAAAATTACAGAGATGATGCAATAAAATCAACGGCTCCTGACGGTACGTTCTTCAGTAAACTCGCATAGTTTAAATCTGGGCGTTATACATTTTTCTCTGTATCCACCCGGGCTTCTAACTTACAATTCAGTACAGACTAGTATGCCAACAGGCATGTTCGATGTTAAAGTATCTTGTTAACAAGGTCTCCAACGTAGCATGCAGTCATCTTCCTTGAGGCTTTAGCGATGTTACATACATGTCTCTTACTGGCGTATTCATCACGCTTGTCCTTTTCATTTGCACAACTTTTCATTGATGCAATTTTCAGTCTAAAATTCTGAAAGACAGTTACTCCATTCTTATTAGTGCAAATATAACAATTTATTTCCTGCTCAAGTTAGTTCCTTTATTTACAATTTTTTGTTACTTTACGAATGGTGATTTTCGTAAGCACATATCAAATTTGTTTAAAACGGAAAACTGCAGAAGGGAACATCCCGGGGAGGGGGGAGGGGGGAGGGGGACCATCTATCGTAGTAGCTACGTCGACGAAAGAAGAAAGAAAAAAACATTACATAACAAGGCCAATTCTGATCCAGCTCTCATACATGCCCTTATCGCACAATTGACGAAGTTTGTGTAAAAGCCGAAGGATGTACTACGTAACTGATGGTCCACTTATCAGAAACAAATGGTAGTCCCTGCCTTTTACAATGATTTCGTTGTAGTAGTCGCTCAGAAGAACGGTCTGATGTAGCTCCCAACGCTAAAATTTCATTTGGGATATGTTTTCATAACTGAACAGCCACTGTTTCCCGGATACGTCTGATCTTAATTACAGTATTCATGTCTTGGTATTCTGTGGAATGACATATGTATCTGATCCTTTCTCCATTGCCCAATTTATCCCATTTTCAATTGTATTACTGCCACAAAGCTCTTCTCACCCAAACACAAACCGGTAATCCTTCATTCGTTACTTGAATGCCCTAACTCGTGATATAGTCGTTAGCGGAGCTGTCTCTAGACAGCGAGATCCTGTGTTCGAAACGTGGCTGGGGTGGAATTCTCTTTGCTCAGTGACCCAGTGCTTATGTTGCCCTTATGACTTTCCCATATCTTCATCGACGTTTAAGTCCACAATGTGACATCAAATAGAAAGACTTTCACCAGGCTGCCGAAAAAACCAGATGGGTCTCTCAACCGTACTATCATTTCATTTCAGTTACTTGATCTACTCCGGCCGGTGTGGCCGAGAGGTTCTAGGCGTTTCAGTCTGAAACCGCGTGACCGCTACCGTCACAGGTTCAAATCCTGCCACGGGCATGGATGTGTGTGATGTCCTTAGGTTAGTTAGGGTTAAGTAGTTCTAAGTTCTAGGGGACTGATGACCATAGATGTTAAGTTCCATAGTGGTCAGAGCCATTTGAAACATTTGAACTTGATCTACGTATCTACCCGCCATGATTCTCTTGTAGAACTAACTTTCCGAAGCTTCTATTCTCTTGCCTCTATTGTTTATCGTCCTCGTTTCACTTCTATACAAGGCTACACCAACTAAAGAACATATTCTGCTCGTTTGGGATTAAGCGTGATTCCTGCACGCGATGTGTCTAACTCATACAAGACAGACAACAAGACCTTTACTATCCCAAATTTCAGTTCAGTTTCATCATCTGGACGGCTATATACGCAAATTTTCCAGTGTTCAGACCCGTGCTAAACTGAGGCAGGTAAACATACATGTGAAAAATACTGTTTTGTCTTATAACGAATGTAGATAAGGTGTGGGCGAGTAACGTCCTGCCGAACGTGTTGAGGAGCACGTGATGTAGGCAGCACCTTTTTTCTAATACCATTTGTTAACAATCTAAATAAGTGTAGAGCAGTTTGTCTGCAGCAGGCAGACCGCAGATGGCGAGCACTGATCCTCGGACTCAAGCGCACTGCTACGAATGCGCCGATTCAAACGTTTCTTGAGGATGGGAGCATACAGTTTCTGCTGCCACTGCATTGTCGTGGGCAGCTGCTGATTACGTTCTTATGGTGGGTAGTCGGGGATTGGCAGTCCCGCCCAGCAAGGTAGCCGCAGGGGCTTAACATGGACCATGCACCCCTGGAGAGCAGCGATGCAGAGCTGGATGGTTCTAACTGTATGTCATGGGCCAAGTGATAGTTGTTGAATGCTGGCTGTCAGGAGCCCAGGAGACTGGCAGAGGTTGGTGGGGTTCATCTTGGATACTTCGGTGACAGCTATGTCGTAAGTACACAGTCGACTAGCGCAGGGTGAAGGTTTTCACACGGCTGAGATGTACTGTGTGCTGATGAGTTGGTCCTGGTGATTTACGTACCACTGTATAGCACTGACTATTGTGGAAGGAGCTGTGCTTCTGTGTCGCATGGAAATGTCTCGAACGGGACCAGTGTTCATAGGCATAGGTAACATGACTCAAGAGAAGGTTGGCGCAAAATTTGGCCCAACAGGAAAGGATTCCTACATGGACAGGTCTTCTTCCACAGATGGAGACGGGGGCCTGGTTACTACGTTAGACTTCAATAAATGTCGACCACCAACCTCCTGTTTAAAAGTCTAGCTGAAACAGACGCACTGCGGTATCCTACCGTTTGGTTAGACGAGACGTCATCAAGTGACAGAGATAAGAGAGTGGTTGTGATTCAATTACGTAAAATATTCTCTTGATTGCTGTAATACGTTACTTCACAACTGATCACTGGTTTTAGTTGTGAGACAATCATCTGCAGGCCTACATAAGTATTAAAGAGCAGAAAAGTGAAAAATGTATTTAACAATCTTCGATAATACATATTATTTCAAAGTAGTGAATGTTAATTAGCGAAAACATACTACTCGTTCCAAAGACATTGTCTACATTAAAGTAGGCAACAATATTGTCATCTGATAGCGTATCTCGGAGCTCTCTGAATTGATGGAAACAACCTATTACATCATTGTCAACAATTAACAGTTTTTACACATAATGTAAACATGTGCTCCAACGCAAGTGGAATTAGTAAAAATATACCATGCTCACTAATGAGCGAAGTTTTCAACACACCGTTGGTTCTACCGAAGATACAGATACGATTTTCAGCCTGTGGAGGCATATGAAAAATGTTCTTTAGTTAAAACTAAGGATTAGACCAGCTTACAACCTAAAGTAATATATATATATATATATATATATATATATATATATATATATATATATATATACCAAGCTTATTAAGTATGGAATTTCGGTACAAAAATGACTTATCCTCATTACGAATTGTAACACTTCAGTGAAAAATACGTAAAATACCAAAATTGTGGAAGTTTATTAAAGTGTGTTTGTCTAATTTGAAACCAGTGGAAGCCGACGGGTGGCCGCTCAGATATAATTCCAGCAATAAATATTATCATTACTGGAATATTTTGAAATAAGTACATTTACAATCTGATCAGGTAACCTTGCTAATGGGATTCGCTGAAAATTCAGTTTGGCTCTTTGAGTACTAGGACTACAGTTACTCAAGTAACACTCTACTTACTTCCTCTTTAACCAACATAATTTTCAATGAGACAGTGCTCCGTGGCATGTCATGCTCTAAATCCTGCCAGAATGGAAGTGATTAGCCTGCCTCAGTAGTTCGATACCCAAACTTTCTGGTAGAAGTATGCGGCAGCCACATCTTATGTCCTAGTATAGCACGCGATTATAGCTGACTTGCGCTTGATTCGGGAACTGCTGACAAAATGGGTCAGTGGCCGGAGCTCTGGCACTGTTCTTGTGTGCTTACCCCATACCTGCACACGGTATGGTGCCTATTTTGTTGCTAAATCCATCTGTGTTACCGCGAGATTTCCATGGATGGTATACAAAGTCAAATTCGAACATGCTTAGCCATAAAGCCCAGTAGGTCAAACGGGTGATTGGATATTTTAGTCACACGAGCCATATCAGACCTGCATCTCCCACGTAGGCAACAATGGAAATAGGTGCTACCAAAAATAAGTGTGAGCATTTCCTTTTCAATAACACAATAGTTCTTCTCCACCTTCTTGAGCTGTCCAGAAACATAGCCTACTGGATGTTCTTTCTGTCTACCTCTTAACTCCATACATGTTTAATTAAGCTATGCAACAATATGAACTGTTCTGGTAGGAAAAGCAAGGATATGATCAGTGAGGAATAAACCTTTTGTTCGTTCAAAAGCAGCTTTTCAGTTTGGAATCCAAAAGCAAAGAAATAGCAGACCTCAGTCGCAAAAAAGAAGCCTTTTGTCCTAGGTATCGTCACTGCTATGAGTGCCTTCGTCAGAAGTAAAACACTGAAACTAGTATGTCACGTATAAACTAAATATCAAGAGATAAAACTTCAGTCACAAAATTTTTAAAAAAGAATACATAGAAGGCTAAGTCACTATGGGCTGCTCACACGTATAGAGCTACAGTCGCACCCGACTTGGTTTCTGCGTATTCTTTCTTAAAAATTTTGTGACTGAAATTTTATCGCTTGATATATAGTTTTATACGAGGCATGCCAGTTTCAGTGTTTTACTTCTGATGAAGGCGCTCATAACAGTGCCGAAACCCCGGACAGACGACTTAATTTTTTGCGGCCGATTGCTGCTATTGCTTTAATTTTACTTTGCAAACGGTCGCTGGCATAGCAGCCATGTTCAAAACTGTAACTGTGGATTCTATTAACACTCCGTTCTTTAATAAATACACAAGAGATCTTGCTACAGCCCTAAATTTCAGAATAAACTTTCTACAAAAATTAGCAAGCCTGAGATGTTACTGAAATCAATTTAGTGAACTAGGCACTGGGATATCCTATATGTCATGTACAAGTCGTGGATTGGCCCATACATAGTCTTGGCCAATAATATATATTTATTTATTGAAACGTATCTCATTAGAGCCATCAGGCCCTCTATTACAGCAAAACCAGGGTTTCACACAAGCAGTACATCACCTGAAACATAAAGCGATACTTTTCTAAACTATGCATCGGCTGTGCTGCACGTAATTAGTCAAAGACCTTTTGCCTAACTAGATTATGCATTGTTTCGGTTTCAAACCAGCTAGCATTTTCCCTTACAAGTGTTGGAAAGTCCAAAAGCGCTATTTTAGGTCGATACTCTGGTGCAACCTTTAATTCGTGATACTCACTTCGTGATTCCATAAGCGAAAAACAACAGAATTGTTCCAGATTTACTAAGTCCTCTGAAATGTTAGGCATTGGGTAAACATCCATAGCTACCCTTTGATTTAATAATCCACAGTCAGAACAGATTCTAGAACCCAGCTTACCGTTTGGAGTCTTCTCTGAAATAATGTTTACAATTGCTGCCCAGGGACTGGTTCTCTCGCCAATAATTCCACCCTAGAGCTGTTGATCAATAAACTCCCCCCTCATTGGTTACTGATGGTGCGAGGCACTTCCACCTCTCTTGGTCTAGTCACTGAATCATCAGCTGAAGCTTCCACAATTACCACTACATACAAGGTTGTTGGAAATCGAGGCACACTTTGTGGCATTTCACCTGGTAGATGAAACAGAAACGCATTAAAACCCTATAATGCTGCTTTCTGTAAAATGCTTTATTGGCACAATTGTTCTCAATGAATGTATCGATATTAATTTTGCTTGTACAGTAAATATTAATTTTCCTTATACAGTTATCAAAATTTTCTGTCATTCCTCTTTTTCTGAGCTATACCACCAATGTCCATTACAGCTAGAAGTTTTCATCCCTCTGTAACGACCCTCTAACGCCTCCTATGAGCACGAGAAGGAATGAGCTTCCCTTACCTTCTCTTTCCACATTACATAACTTCTAGCATCCTGTACCATTCTAAATGAGCCACACTTAACAACTGCATGCAACTCCAGGTCCCTAACTTTATGGTTATAAGCAAACTATAAAAACACAGAAATCAAGATCATCATTCCAAGATTTAACAGAAAATGGCTACCAGTGAGGCACTACTAACATCAAAGATTTTTAGAGACACAACAAAAGTTTATTGTTTCCTTCTTTCACTCTGTGAACAATGTATTTCCCTATGCATAGATTTATTGTCAGCTTGAACTTTAGTAACATCATCCAGCAAATGCTGAATCCTGTGCTGTCGCTCTGGTACTGACAGACATTTTACTCACCACAACCACCGGAAGTGTACACATTGCTTAAATTAGAAAGTAAGTAATGGAAAAAATACAACCACATAGGTCCAAGAAAACTTCGACACTTACTTGAATTCTTGCACAGGTGCTGCAAACTTTCATTCTCTACCATCCACTGGTTCACCTGGCCCTTCAGTCCGGGACCGCGCTCTTTCTACCGTTGCAGGTTCGAATCCTGCCTCAGGCATGGATATGTATTTTGCTCTTAGGGTAGTTAGGTTTAAGTAGTTCTAAGTCTAGGAGACTTATAACCTCAGATGTTAAGTCCCATAGTGCTCTGAGCCATTTCAACCATTTGTAGATAGGGAGGTATGGACGAATGGGTGGAGGTTCAGATAAGGTACGCATTTTTTTGTAAGTTAACAGGTTTCTGACTTATTACGTGGTGTGACACTGCCCGCCACAAATTTCTCTCCTATGGCAACCATTTCATCTCAGATTAGCACTTGCAGCGTACGTACTGAGTTATTCGCTGGATATATCCCAATCTATGTCTTCCTCTACAGTTTTTCCCCTCTGCAGCTCCCTCTTGTACCACGCAAGTTACTACTTGATGTCTTAACAGATGACCTCTCATCCTGTGCCTTCTTCTTTTCAGTGTTTTCCGTACATCAAACTTTTTAATTTCATTAAATGTGTTTCTGCAATTAAAAACCAAGCTCTCCCCAATGATCAACACCCATCGCCTGCTTTATGATGACAGGTTGTCGTGGGCTTGGCTGATCTCCCATTACCGGCATTCTGATACAATGGAAAACACCATCAAGAAGCTAAGGAACCAATATAGCAGTCTTAGCGAACTCTCGTGCTCAAACACCATGGCAACAAGACACAGCTTCTTATCGGCTGCTTGATCCACCTGCGTTGTCTTCTTAAGACAGAAATAAACGTTTAAAAGAACGCTATTCACCAATTAACTGAACATGGCTGCAAAAATTGAAGAAAGACAATGGAAACGATAAGCCGAACTTAATCACAATTCTTGGCTACGAAATATTCTCTCAATATCCCGAAGGAATCCGACTAATACCCAAAACGATGAACAAAAACGTAGGTCTAAACCACTACAGATGTATTACAACCCTTTCGCAGAGCTTAACACCAATAGACACACTTGCCATCGGCAGCCACGATCCTTGCCAACACAACTTTGCCTCGTTACTGCGGTCACCCTATGCCACGCACCGGCAGTCCATAACTGAGCGCCCGGACTAGCTTGCACTACTCCACGCTATCACCTTTCACGCCGCCAGCGCCATCGCACCGACATCTGCGCACCTAGGCACAACCAAAATCCCGAAGAATATAGAGGAACTGTGGTAGAACCGCAAGTGCGTGAAACGCAAATTGCCGGAGGTGAAACAAACCGAAACACTCTGTAGCACCACATCCCAAATGATTTGGTTCTTTACTGTTACAGTTTTGCCACAGTCCATCTCTAACTGACAGGCAATGCTGTGCTTAAAACGTACATTCACAGAAACTTTTTGCTCAAATTAAAGCCTATGTTTGAGACTAGTAGACATCTCTTGACCAGGAATGCCCTTTTTGCCAGTGCTAGTCTGCTTTTAATATCCTACTTGCTCCGTCCGTCATTGGTTACTTTAGTGCCTAGCTAGCTGAATTCCTTAACTTCATCTACTTCGTAATCACCAGTTACGATGTTAATTTTCTCGTTTTTTTTCCCGCTACTTCTTATTACTTTTATGTTTCTTCGGTATACTCTCGACCCCTCATTCCGTACTCACTTTTACTGAGGATGACACTGTCATCAGGAAGTCTTATCAATGTTATCTTTTCCCATCAAATTTATGTCCCATTCTTAAAAGTTTATTTTATTTCCGTCATAGCTTCTTCGACGTATAAACTCAACAGCAGGGATGGAAGACTATATTCCTGTCTTGCACCATTTTCAATCAATGCATTTCGTTGTTGGTCTGCCACTATTATTGTTCCTCTTTGCTCTTGTAGATAAAGTGTATTTCCCGTCTTTCCCTTTTTTTCTCAGGATTTCGAACATTTTGCGCCATTTTACACTGTCGAATCCTTTTTCCAAGTCGACAGCTCTTAGGAACTTATCTCGTATTTTCGTTAGTCGTGCTTCCATCATAAAACGAAATGTTAGAAGTGTTCTGTGGTGCCGTTACCTTCGCTAGAGGCAAACGGATAGTCATTTAATCGACCGTCACTTTCCTTTTCTATTGTTCTATTTATTATTCGTGTCAGCAAATAGGATACATGAGCATTTAAGATGACTGTGCGATAATTCTCACACATGTCAATGTTTTCAATTTCAGAATTGTGTGGATGACGTTTCTCCGAAAGTCTGATGGTATGTCGTCAGTCTCACACATCCTACAGACCAACGATTTCTGTTGATTATAGAATTTTCGTTGGAATTTTGTCTATTCTTCTGCTTTGTTTGGTATTAAGTCTTCCAGACCTCTCCTAAATTCTAATACCGGATCCCCCGTCTCTTCTTAATCGACTACTGCTTCTTCAATAAACATGTCATCAGATAAGTCCACAGCCTCATTGAGGCCCTCAATAAAGTCTACACCTATACGCTCTCTCCTCTGCATTTGACAGTGAGATTATCTTTGCACTCTTAATGTTACTGCAGTTGCTTTTAATTTTTGACTTTTCTATACGCTGAAGTAGGCATTCTGACAATCATTTCATTTTCGATTTCTTCACGTTTTTCATGGAGCCGTTTTGCCTTAGCTTCCCTACACTTCCTATTTATTTCATTCATAAGTGACTTGAATTTCTGTATTCCTAATTACCCTGAATTTTTCTGCACTTCTTTTGTCGATCGACAGAAGTATTTCCTTTCTTACCCCTGGTTCCTTCTAAATTATTGTCTTTGTGCCTACGTTTTTTCTCCCTTCAACTGAACCGACTGCTGATCTATTTATTATCACAGTAAGCACAGACTCAGAGAAATTCAACTGTATCTGTTCCCTCCTCCCTACGTACGTGTTGTTGTTGTGGTCTTCAGTCCAGAGACTGGTTTGATGCAGCTCTCCACGCTACTCATTCCTGTTCAAGCTTCTTCATCCCCCAGTTCCTACTGCAACCTACATCCTTCTGAATCTGCTTAGTGTATTCATCTCTTGGTCTCCCTCTACGATTTTTACCCTCCACGCTGCCCTCCAATACTAAATTGGTGATCCCTAGATGTTTCAGAACATGTCCTACCAACCTATCCCATCTTCTAGTCAAAGTATGCCACAAATTCCTCTTTTCAATAATTCTATTCAATACCTCCTCACTAGTTATGTGATCTACCCATCTAATCTTCAGCATTCTTCTGTAGCACCACATTTCGAAAGCTTCTATTCCCTTCTTGTCCAAACTATTTATCGTCCACGTTACACTTGCACACATGGCCACACCCCATACAAATACTTTCAGAAACGACTTCCTGACACTTAAATCTATACTCGATGTTAACAAATTCCTCTTCTTCAGAAACGCTTTCCTTGCCATTGCCAGTCTACATTTTATATCTTCTCTACTTCGACTATCAGTAGTTATTTTGCTCCCCAAATAGCAAAACTCATTTACTACATTACGCATCTCATTTCTCAATCTAATACACTGAGCAACATTCGATTTAATTTGACTACATTCTATTATACTCGATTTACTTTTGTTGATGTTCGTCTGATATCCGCCTTTCAAGACACTGTCCATTCCGTTCAGCTGCTCTTCCACGTCCTTTGGTGTCTCTGACAGAATTACAATGTCATCGGCGAACCTCAAAGTTTTTATTTCTTCTCCATGGATTTTAATACCTACTCCGAATTTTTCTTTTGTTTCCTTCACTGCTTGCTCAAGATACAGATTGAATAACATAGGGGATAAGCTACAACCATGGCTCACTCCCTCCCCAACTTCTGCTTCCCTTTCCTGTCCCTCGACTCTTATAACTGCCATCTGGTTTCTGTACAAATTGTAAATAGCCTTTCGCTCCCTGTATTTTACCCCTGCCACCTTCAGAATTTGAAAGAGAGTATTCAAGTCAACACTGTCAAATGCTATCTCTAAGTCTACAAATGCTAGAAACGTAGGTTTGCCTTTCCTTAATCTTTCTTCTAAGATAAGTCGTAGGGTCAGTATTGCCTCACGTGTTCCAATATTTCTACGGAATCTAAATTGATCTTCTCTGAGGTTGGCTTCTACCAGTTTTTCCATTCGTCTGTAAAGAAGTTTTTTGCAGCTCTGACTTACGAACTGATAGTTCCGTAATTTTCACATCTGTCAACACCTGCTTTCTTTGGGATTGGAATTATTACATTCTTCTTGAAGTCTGAGGGTCGCCTGTCTCATACATCTTGCCCACCAGATGGTAGAGTTTTGTCAGGGCTGGCTCTGCTAAGACTATCAGTAGTTCTAATGCAATGTTGTTTACTCCTGGGGCCTAGTTCCGGATAAGGTCTTTCAGTGTTCTGTCAAACTCTTCATGTACTATCATATCTCTCATTTCATTTTCATCTACATTCTCTTCCATTTCCCTAATGTTGTCCTCAAGTACATCACCCTTGTAGAGACCCATCTTTCTGATTTCCCTTCTTTGCTTGGAACTGCATTTTCATCCGCGCTCTTGATATTCATACAAGTTGTCCTCTTTTCTCCAAAAGTCTCTTTAATTTTCCTGTAGGCAGTATCTATCTTACCCGTAGTGAGATATGCCTCTACATCCTTACATTTGTCCTCTAGTCATCCCATTTTGCACTTCCTGTAGATCTCATTTTTGAGACGTCTGTATTCGTTTTTGCCTGCTTCATTTATTACATTTTTATATTTTCTCCTGTCATCAATTAAATTCAAAATAACTTCTGTTACCCAAGGATTTCTACTAGCCCTCGTCTTTTTACCTACTTGATCCTCTGCTGCCTTCACTATTTCATCCCTCAAAGCTACCCATTCTTCTTCTACTGTATTTGTTTCCCCCATTCTTGTCAATCGTTCCCTAATGCTCCCCTTGAAGCTCTCTACAACCTCTGGTTGTGTCAGTTTATCCAGGTCTCATCTCCTTCAATTCCCACCTTTTTGCAGTTTCTTCAGTTTTAATCTTCAGTTCATAACCAATAGATTGTGTTTAGAGTCCACATCAGCCCCTGGGAATGTCTTACAATTTAAAACCTGGTTCCTAAATCGCTGTCTTACCATTATATAATCTATCTGAAACCTTCGAGTATCTTCAGGCTCTTCCATGTATAAAACCTTCTTTTATTATTCTTGACCCAAGTGTTAGCTATGATTAAGTTTTGCTCTGTGTAAAATTCTACCAGGCGGCTTCCTCTTCCATTCTTACCCCATTCCATATTCAGCTACTATGTTTCCTTCTTTTCCTTTTCCTACTATCGAATTCCAGTCACCCATGACTATTAAATTTTCGCCTCCCTTCACTACCTGAATAATTTCTTTTATCTCATCACACATTTCATCAATATTTTCGTCATCTGCGGAGCTAGTTGGCATATAAACATGTACTACTGTGGTAGACACGGCAGACTCTATTTACGTATCACAAATTTTTCGCGTTGTTTCCTCCAGACTAGTCTCTTGAACTTTAGCCTATTCTTCGTTACGACAATGTAGTCTAAGAGTATATCTGCGCCTGCGTGCACCTTACAATCCAATATCTGTTTTAATCATCTCTACCGGACAATGTAATATATTTGAAATCTTCACTTCTCTCCCAGCCAAGTACACCAAGTCCTCCTTTTGTTATTCTTGTACAGGGTATTCTTTCTCCTCCATATCTCCCATTACCTAGCCCACATTCTTCCGTAACCGTTTCTTCTACTCCAGTTCCTACAACCGCATTCTAATTCCCCATGTCCATTAAGATTTTCATCTTCCTATACGTACTGAACTACCTGTCCAGTATCACCATATACTTCCTCTGTCTTTTCATCTTCGGCATGCCACGTCGGTACGTGTGCCTCAAATGTTGTTGTTGGTGTTGATTTGACATCGATTACGATGAGAACCACCCTATGACTGAACTGCTGACTGTCACCCACTATCTTCCCTACCTTAGTACTGACATCGAATCTTCCTCCCGTGATTCCACTTTCTGCAGCTGCTCCTATTATCCTATACTCATATGACTACAAATACCTGTCTTCCTTCCCTTTCACTTCACTGACGCACTCGATATCTAGATTGCGCTTTAATACTTCCCTCTTCAGATTTTATAGCTTCTCTTTCCCGTTCAAACTTCTGACATTCTGGTCCCGATTCTTATAATGTAATCCTATACGTGGTTATTGGGATGCAACATTTTATACCGTCTCTGTTGTTTTGCTGCTCAAGTAAATAAACGGATCTCGGACTTCCACTGTTTCAATTTCTAATCTAATTTTCCTATTCTCATCTGACAATGTGACAACTCCCCATTGTCTTTAGGTTTGCATATACACTATGTGATCAAAAACATCCGCAAAGCCCCCAAAACATACGTTTTTCATACTAGGTGCATTTTGCTGCCACCTACTGCCAGGTTTTCCACACCAGCGACCTCAGCAGCCATAAGACATCGTGAGAGAGCAGAATGGGGCGCTCCGCGTGACTCACGGACCTCGAACGTGCTCAGGTGATTGGGTGTCACTTATGTCATACGTCTGTACGCGAGATTTCCACTCTCCTAAACGTCCGTGGGTTCACTGTTTCCGATGTGGTAGTGAAGTGGAAACGTGAAGGGACTCATACAGGACAAAAGCGTACAGGCCGACCTCATCTGTTGATTGAAAGAGACCACGGACAGTTCAAGAGGGTCATAATGTGTAACAGGCACACATCTATTCAGACTATCACACAAGAACTTCAGACTGCACCAGGATCCACTGCAAGTACTTACAAGGGAATGGTCAGACTTGTCATGCCGAAACATTTATTGCTTTTTTTAGCTCTGTTATTTAACTGTGCAAAAGGTCCGTGTGTAAAATTGTATCTTCTGACATGAACTGGAAGTCACCTAAAAATCACGAACATGGCTGTGTTTCCTGCTTGGCGCTTCCAGTGACGGCTGGCCACCCCTGGAAATGGCGAGTCGCGAGCGTTGTGCGCATGGTCGGGAAGTGGGGCCGTCTTATCGCGGCGTTCACTAAACAGTAATATCGCTGCACGGTTTTGGTGGAAAGGGGAAACGAATATTCGTTTCTGTGACATGCACGTCCTTTTAATTTCTGGTACGTATTTCGAAATATACCGTCCTGAAATTGGTTAGAGATGTGAAAGATATTCTGTACAGTTCATCTATACTCCGCAAGCCACTTTACGGTGAACATTCAATCTCTCCTCACAGGTGATGCGAACCCTGTAAATGTTTTACTGCTTCCCATGGAGATACGCTACAGACGCCAAATGAAGCAATCAACAGAAAACACGCGTGTAGACTAAGTGTTGTGCGACGTGGTTGTTAAACCTCTAGACGAGCATGTAAATGGCGCAGGCATGTGGCTACAAACAACTGCAACACTCGATATTGCAGACTGTGGATCTACAGATGGCGACGACACCGACGAAAGTTGCATTCATGAAGAATCTTCGAGTGATAGTGCCACGTACCATCATCAATTATCTCCAAAAGTAACAACAGCAACTACAATTACCTTATCAGACAAAGAAAAAGCGGTGACATTTTTTGAACGAAAGTGTCACTACTGTTCAAAATAAGTATCGCTCTGTCCGTTCTGAAAGTGAATTGTATAGATGGAAAACGGAAGTCGCTGGACGACGTAAGAGTCGACTGGAATTTGCGACGGAGATAAAAGCGCGACTTTTTGAGCTATTTACCGATGCCACACAAGAGTCATTTAGTGTCAGCGATATAACTTTACGTGACTGGGCATTAGAGACTGCCAACGCGATGGGCGCTAGAGAATTTACAACTTCTCAAAGTTGGATTAGTCGCTTCAAAAGATCCCATAAAATAGTGGCAAGAAAAATAACACAATTTGTATCGAGAAACGGGTCGGAAAATTAAGTGACACAAATCGAAATGATAGAAGCTTTTCTTACGAATGCAAAAAATAAGAGTGCTAGTTTTACTGAATCGTACGTGTACAATACAGGCGGACCCGTGGTCTAGGGATCAGCCAGGCCTACCGCCTGGCGACAATGAATATCAACATGATCAGTTCTCCTGTCAAGATGCAACTTTTCAAAGAAACCATACGAGCCATGTGGGTTGACTTTGCTTTCCTACAAGAAGTGAAAACGACTGCACTCCCGCACTTTTACGGGTACACCACACATGTTGCAGATACCGGAGTGGCAATATTAGTGCGTGAAGGTATTGAAGTTACCGACGTCACGTTTTGTCCCTCCGCGCGAGGAATAGTATTTACGGCACTCAACACCCGATTCATTAATGTTTACGCGCCGTCGGGTACCACAAGACGTCACGACCGCGCCAGATTCTACTCCACATATGTCGCTCCCCTTTTCCTTGGACGATACGACCACAGCGTCTTCGCCGGCGATTTTAATTGCGTACTTCACCCCAAGGACTAAATCCCACATTACATGCCTTGTCCGGAACTGGGTGAGATGATCCAAGAACTTCACTTGTGCGACACGTGGGAAAAAGTCCACGGTAACCGCTCTGGCCACACTCATCTTACCAGTCATTCGGCCAGCCGACTCGACCGCATATATGTCTCACAAGATCTCACACAAGGTGTGGTGGACGCCGAACTATGGCCTCAAGCCTATTCTGATCACAGTGCCTATAACTGCACTATACACCTACGCCCCCAACAAATCTTGCGCAGCAATGGCTTTTGGAAGCTCAACATAACTCATCTCCAGGACTTGGATTGCCGTCGGCAAGTTGCAGCAACGTGGACTGACTGTGAACGCCGCCACCCTCGATACACCTCGACCCTGGAGTGGTGGCTCCTCTGTGGCAAACCAGCAATCCGTAGGACACTTATGCAATAAGGCAAGGACGTGACTGCGTGGCATCGACAGACCCTCGATTTTTACTACGCGGCACTCAGGGACCTCGACGTCTTACCCCCTTCCCCAGAGAGACAACATGATCAAAGCAGAATCAAGGCTCACATACTATCATTGACGAAGCGCCGACTAGAACGTGCAGTCGTCCGCTCGCGACGGCACAACCGAACGTTTGCAGAGGAACCCACTATGCACCACGTTGTGGCGGATAAGCGCCGACAACGCCAACATTTAATCACACAACTCAGGACACACGACGGTCGCTTATGTACGACCCAAGCAACCATAATAAAGGCGGTGGAGGATCATTTTCGTCATCTTTACAAGGAAAGAATCGTCGATGACGAGGCCACTACTGAAGTGTTACAGCAGGTAACACGTACTATCGACGAGGCTACCGTGAATGCACTAACAGAGGAAATCTCACTCGAAGAAGTCGAAGACGCCGTGGACAAAGGTGCGGCCAATAAGTCTCCTGGACCTGATGGATTGCCCATAGAATTCTACCGGACTTTCCGTGACATCATGAATCCTCGCTGGGTTACAATGTTCCGCGAACTTATGTCTCCAGACTGTGTTGTGCCGCCAGCGTTTGTAGAAGGTCTTCTCATACCGGTACACAAGCCAGGTGGAGGGCTATCGATTAACGACTATCGGCCGCTTACAATGCTGAACGCCGATTACAAGATTTTCACCAGGATTATGGCGAGCCATATTAAGACGACTTTGCCGATGATCCTCACTCCAGAACAGACGTCGCCGGGGGGGCGAAGCCAACATACACATGGCCACCGGTGACTGCAGGGACTTAATAGCAATCGCTTATGCGTGCCGTCTGAGAGCGGCGATCGTAGATTTCAACCGCGATTTTGATAGAGTGCACCACAATTTCCTCCTACGAGTGATGGACTGTATGGGATTTCTCCCGGGTCTCATCGACACCCTATGGCGTCTTTGGACCGCAGCCAGTTCACACGTCCAGGTCAATCGAAGGACGGTAGGACCAGTACCCATTAAGAGGTCTCTACGACAGGGTTGTCCCCTTTCTACCTACCTTTATGCCATCGCACTCGAGCCACTCCTAGGGGGCCTTAACCACCGCCTATCTGGCATCACGCTGCGAGACGTCACCATTCGCTATAGGACATATGCTGACGACCTGCTACTGCTGGTTCGTTCCAATGACGAAGTTCAAAGCATACTAACCTGGATTGAGCGATACGGACAGGCCGCAGGCAGTCTTCTGAACATCAACAAATCGGTGGCGTTGGATATTGGGGGTGGTCTCGGACCGGAAGCCCTCGCTCCCCTCCCACTGGTTTCTGATCTGCGATATTTGGGAATCACGTTCAAGAAAGATGTACGTAAAACAGTTGCAGCAAACTACCGACGGCTATTACAGATCATACGCGCAATGGTGCGACAGAACCTGCTCCAGGACTTGAATCAGCTACAACGTGTTGAATACCTGAATCTCTGCGTGGCATCAAAACTCAACCACGTGGCACAAGTCCTCCCACTACCGATGCAGATAGGTCGCCGGTTTCAGGCGGCCTTCAGTTACTACGTTTCCGCAGGTCATATCTTTAAAGTACGATACGACACTCTTACCCTCCCAGTGCACAAAGGAGGGCTGGGATTGGTCAACGTCAGGGCGAGAGCAGCTAGCCTTTACATGAGCAACATGAGGAAAGGATGGAAAAGTCAATGTACCTCTCTGACGGGTCGTTTACTACAGGTTATCATACCAGTCTCTAACGTCCCGACTGTGTCGGTTGCGCACGTCGCACCACAGCTCTCCCATGTGTCGACCTTCATCCTTGATTACAGCTATGTCAGCTCGAACCTCTCCGCCACGCGTCCACCAAAGGCGAAAGATTTTTATACCAACCTTCTGCGTGCTGTTCCCCATAACGTGGTGGAAAACAAGTACCCTACGGTTCACTAGCCAAGAGTGTGGAAAACGATACACCACAACTTTCTGTCCTCCACGGTGCGTTCGAAGTGGTATCAGACCGCCAACAAAAACTATGCCACACTACAGCGACTTCACACTATTGGGCTGGCAGACTCCCCTTATTGCCCAGATTGTCACCTTTTGGATACTGATAAACATCGTTTTACTTGCGCATCATCGTCCGGAGTTTCGCGGCTAACACAGAAGATATTGGCTTGTTACCTCCGGGTCACACCTGATATGATTGACCCTCAGACCCTACTCTGTCCCGATGGAACTTACTTTCCGGCTGCAAAATATCACGCGCTTACATGGTTCAAAGGACTTACCGTCGCGCCGGCCGCGGTTGTCTCGCGGTTCTAGGTGCACAGTCCGGAACCGTGCGACTGCTACGGTCGCAGGTTCGAATCCTGCCTCGGGCATGGATGTGTGTGATGTCCTTAGGTTAGTTAGGTTTAAGTAGTTCTAAGTTCTAGGGGACTAATGACCACAGCAGTTGAGTCCCATAGTGCTCAGAGCCATTTGAACATCTTTAGCGACGGAGAGAAAGAGCAGCTTGATTACTGGTGGTTCCTGCAAAATGCTCACAATGCCCTCGAACGCACACCGAAATACCGTACGCTCTTCGCAAATTATTTACGCAGTGTTTTCGTTAACCCCCCACTCAGCTGGGGAGTGCCGAGCTGCGGTTAATGTTCTGTGCTGCATCACACAAACGGCTGAACGTTCTGCCTTGTCAGCCACGAACGAAGGAAGAGAGAAGCTGCTGCAAGGATGCTGTTTTCCTTGAGGCACTAGCGAAGCTGAATGCCTCCGTTGCAGATGCCCTTCAAAGGCAGAATTGGAGATATCAGATAACGATGACGAGGCTCCAAGTGGAACCAGTTACATTATTGAAGAACCTTTTAGTTGGAATTACAACAATGATTTATGTTTTTATTTCTGAATTACTCTTTTATGCCACCTTTTGTTGTTGTAACACTTACTTGTAACACTTAGTTACTAGAATTCTCATTAGTACACGTTCCCTAAATGTAATCATGTAACAAAAAAAAAAAAGTGGCAGAGGATAGCCCTAACCTTGATTTCCCATATTTCCCCTGATATATAGGCAGCTCTCTGGGGTGGGTTTACTCAGTAGCCAACGCCTGAAGTGGATCAGATTTTTTGTTAAAGGATGAAAAGTGGCGGTGGCACTTAGGGGATTTTTTAGTTCCATTTTCCTAAGGGGCTTTTTAAGGGAAATTACTTAAAAAGGGGGTAAAAAATAATAAAAAACAAAAATACAAAATACAAAAAGGGGGTAAAAAAGACAAAAAGAAAAAAGAAAAAAGGGGGTAGCGTCTTTGATTCATAATCAAAACGTCTTCGGTCCCAGGTTCGATCCCCGACACTGCCTAAATTTTGATAAATAATCAGCATTGGCGGCTGAACACTTCCGCCAAAAGAAGTCAGCATCATTCTGCCAACGGCCTTGTCAAAGAGGGCGGAGGAGCGGATAGAGGTTCAGGGCACTCTCTTGTCCTAGGGGTGGGAAATTGCCCCTAAGGGCGGAAGAATCAGCAATGCTCAACGACATGAGGATGCAGAAGCAATGGAAACCACTGCATTAAAGAAACGTAACGTGTATCCACAGGAGATGTGGCCTGTAGTTGAAGAAGTGTCATGATGATCTCTCCATTGGCAAAAGATTCCGGAATAGTCCCCCATTCAGATCTCCGGGAGGGGACTGCCAAGGGGGAGGTTACCATGAGAAAAAGATTGAATAATCAACGAAAGAATAATGTTCTAAAAGTCGGGGCGTGGAATGTCAGAAGCTTGAACGTGGTAGGGCAACTAGAATATCTGAAAAGGGAAATGCAAAGGCTCAATCTAGATATAGTAGGGGTCAGTGAAGTGAAGTGGAAGGAAGACAAGCATTTCTGGTCAGATGAGTATCGGGTAATATCAACAGCAGCAGAAAATGGTATAACAGGTGTAGGATTCGTTATGAATAGGAAGGTAGGGCAGAGGGTGTGGTTCTGTGAACAGTTCAGTGACCGGGTTGTTCTAATCAGAATCGACAGCAGACCAACACCGACAACGATAGTTAAGGTATACACGCCGACGTCGCAAGCTGAAGATGAACAGATAGAGAAAGTGTATGAGGATATTGAAAGGGTAATGCAGTATGTAAAGGGGGACGAAAATCTAATAGTCATGGGCGACTGGAATGCAGTTGTAGGGGAAGGAGTAGAAGGAAAGGTTACAGGATAATATGGGCTTGGGACAAGGAAGGAAAGAGGAGAAAGACTAATTGAGTTCTGTAACAAGTTTCAGCTAGTAACAGCGAATACCCTGTTCAAGAATCACATCAGGAGGAGGTATACTTGGAAAAGGCCGGGAGATACGGGAAGATTTCAATTAGATTACATCATGCTCAGACAGAGATTCCTAAATCTGATACTGGATTGTAAGGCGTACCCAGGAGCAGATATAGACTCAGATCACAATATAATAGTGATGAAGAGAAGGCTGAAGTTCAAGACCTTAGTCAGGAAGAATCAATACGCAAAGAAGTGGGATACGGGAGTTCTAAGGAATGACGAGATACGTTTGAAGTTCTCTAACGCTATAGATACAGCAGTAAGGAATATCGCAGTAGGCAGCACAGTTGAAGAGAAATGGACATCTTTAAAAAGGGCCATCACTGAAGTTGGGAAGGAAAACATAGGTACAAAGAAGGTAGCTGCGAAGAAACCATGGGTAACAGAAGAAATACTTAAGTTGATTGATGAAAGGAGGAATTACAAACATGTTCCGGTAAAATCAGGAATACAGAAATACAAGTCGCTGAGGAATGAAATAAATAGGAAGTGCAGGGAAGCTAAGACGAAATGGCTGCAGGAAAAATGTGAAGATATCGAAAAAGATATGATTGTCGGAAGGACAGACTCAGCATACAGGAAAGTCAAAACAACCTTTGGTGACATTAAAAGCAACGGTGGTAACATTAAGAGTGCAACGGGAATTCCACTGTTAAATGCAGAGGAGAAAGCAGATAGGTGGAAAGAATACATTGAAAGCCTCTATGAGGGTGAAGATTTGTCTGATATGATAGAAGAAGAAACAGGAGTCGATTTAGAAGAGATAGGGTATCCAGTATTAGAATCGGAATTTAAAAGAGCTTTGGAGGACTTACGGTCAAATAAGGCAGAAGGGATAGATAACATTCCGTCAGAATTTCTAAAATCATTAGGGGAAGTGACAACAAAACGACTATTGAACTTGGTGTGTAGGATATATGAGTCTGACGACATACCATGTGACTTTCGGAAAAGCATCATCCACACAATTCCGAAGACGGCAAGAGCTGACAAGTGCGAGAATTATCGCACAATCAGCTTAACAGCTCATGCATCGAAGCTGCTTACAATAATAATATACAGAAGAATGGAAAAGAAAATTGAGAATGCGCTAGGTGACGAACAGTTTGGCTTTAGGAAAAGTAAAGGCACGAGAGAGGCAATTCTGACGTTACGGCTAATAATTGAATCAAGGCTGAAGAAAAATCAAGACACCTTCATAGGATTTGTCGATCTGGAAAAAGCGTTCGACAATATAAAATGGTGCAAGCTGTTCGAGATTCTGAAAAAAGTAGAGGTAAGCTATAGGGAGAGACGGGTCATATACAATATGTACAACAACCAAGAGGGAATAATAAGAGTGGACGATCAAGGACGAAGTGCTCGTATTAAGAAGGGTGTAAGACAAGGCTGTAGCCTTTCGCCCCTACTCTTCAATCTGTACATCGAGGAAGCAATGATGGAAATAAAAGAAAGGTTCAGGAGTGTTAGTAAAATACAAGGTGAAAGGATATCAATGATACGATTCGCTGATGACATTGCTTTCCTGAGTGAAAGTGAAGAAGAATTAAATGATCTACTGAACGGAATGAACAGTCTAATGAGTACACAATATGGTTTGAGAGTGAATCGGAGAAAGACGAAGGTAATGAGAAGTAGTAGAAATGGGAACAGGGAGAAACGTAACATCCGGATTGATGGTCACGAAGTCAATGAAGTTAAGGAATTCTGCTACCTAGGCAGTAAAATAACCAATGACGGACGGAGCAAGGAGGACATCAAAAGCAGACTCGCAATGCAAAAAAGGCATTTCTGGCCAAGAGAAGTCTACTAATATCAAATACCGGCCTTAATTTGAGGAAGAAGTTTCTGAGGATGTACGTCTGGAGCTCAGCATTGTATGGTAGTGAAACATGGACTGTGGGAAAACCGGAACAGAAAAGAATCGAAGCATTTGAGATGTGGTGCTATAGACGAATGTTGAAAATTGGGTGGACTGATAAGGTAAGGAATGAGGAAGTTCTACACAGAATCGGAGAGGAAAAGAATACGTGGAAAACACTGATAAGGAGGAGGGACAGGATGATAGGACATCTGCTAAGACACGAGGGAATGACTTCCATGGTACTAGAGGGAGATGTAGAGGGCAAAAACTGTAGAGGAAGACAGAGATTGGAATACGTCAAGCAAATAATTGAGGACATAGGTTGCTAGTGCTACTCTGAGATGAAGAGGTTAGCACAGGAAAGGAATTCGTCGCGGGCCGCATCAAACCAGTCAGTAGACTGATGACCAAAATAAAGAAAAAAAAAACATGTACAATGCAGATCAGTCGGGTTTTCAAAAAGAAATCCGTGCGAAATGAACAATGTCTTTAAAGGGGAAGAAACATATTGAGGCGATTGCGCAGTCCACGACTGCACTCACCCATTCATACACTATAATGCCCACAATTAGTTTGGATGGTTCATTGACGCCTAAACTATATGTGTGTCTTCAAGTACCAACTGGACGTTTTGGACCACGTGTCAAAAGAACAATGTTCTACGCATACAACCTTGTGGTAGACGCATCCAAGTCTGGAAGAATGGGAAATGAAAACCTTACACTTCTCATGCGTCATGCTTTTCTTCCGTTCTGCGGGAACAAATCTCTTCTCCTTCTAGATTCGTGGTTAGGTCGTAAAGGCCTGATTCATTAAAAGCTGTATTTCGAACCCACCCTGACAAAGAAGTAGAGATACTTCAGATTCCACCCGGCAAGACGAACGTAATTCAACCTTTAGACAGAGAATTTTTCCGTCAGTGGAAGGCATTTCACAGGCAATTAACAGAGAAAATTATTATGTGCAGATCACTGCAATTTCCTGTCTATCACCGTGACAATATTCTCAAGCTGCAATCAGTAGTACATTATCAATTTTCCTCCCATGGTTTCAGAATTTGATGAAACAGCATGGCTCCCCTCGAAATACACTGATACAAGGCCTGATTCATTCCTAACACCAGCCCAGTTTTGTCTGCGGGCATCTAACAACGTCTGTGATTCGCAGGGCTGTCATTTGTCGTCTTTGCTTGTATGTTCTTGGTGCACAAAAATCCTATGTTTTGAACATTGTATGAATATTTCGCATTTTCGGTAATTACAGGAAAGAAAATTTGGACGTATATTTATTTGTGTCTATTTCACAGCTATTTGGAAAGAATGTTGCCATATTTCTCAACTAATGTGTAATTATCATGCGATCGCTTTCACAGGGGAATCAGCTCTCTCACTGCTGTGGCAAGAGAGCGGCGCGTAGCTAATGCCACCTTGTCCCTAGATGGCGTTGGTATAACGTAGCGAGAGAGGTCAGGGTTGTACAAGAGGAAAGCGGAAAGCATGCGACAACAATGTCTTAGTTCATAAAATTGTTTACAGACTTCCAGGTCATGTCAGCAGCTAAAATTCTGCATACAGACTTCTTGCAATGTTAACTCAGTGGTAAAAAAAGCAACACAGGTTTCGATATGAGAAGTCCGACCATTCCCTTGTTAGACAGTTAAGCGTGAGGTGAGAAAACTTGGATTTCATGGTCGAGCGGCTGCTCATAAGCCACCCATCATGCCGGTAAATGTCAATGACGCCTAGCTTGGTGTAAGGAGCGTAGACATTGGGCGATTGAACAGTGGGAAAAAGTTGCGTGAGTGACGAATCACGGTACGTAATGTGGCGCTCCGATGGCATGGTGTTGGTATGGCGATTGGCTGGAGAACATCATCTGCCAGCGTATGTAGTGTCAACAGTGAAATTGGATGGTGGTGTTATGGTGTTTTCGTTTAGGGGGCTAGGACCCTTTGATGTTTTGCTTGGCACTATCACAGCAAAGGCCTACATTGATGTTTTAAGCACCCTCTTGCTTCGCACTGTTGAAGACAATTCGGGGATGACGATAACATTTCATCACTATCGAGCAACTGTTCATAATGCACAGCCTGTGGCGGAGTGGTTACACGACAGTAACATTCCTGTAATGGACTGACCTGCACAGAGTAGTGACCTGAATCCAACACAACACCTTTAGGATGTTTTGGAACACCGACTTCCTGTCAGGCCTCACTGACCGACATCGATACCTCTCCTCAGTGCATCACTCAACGAAGAATTGGCTTCCATTCCTCGAGAAGCCTTCCAGCACCCGACTGAACGTATGCATATGAGAGTGGAAGCTGTCATCAACGCTAAGGGTGGGCCAGAATCATGCTGAATTCCAGCATTACTGATGGAGGGCGCCACGAACTTGTAAGTCATTTTCATCCAGATGTCCGGATACTTTTGGCTACGTAGTATATCTATATGGATCTAATAACCTGTTTTCAAGAATATACGTATTCCATTAAACTGGTTTAAGTCCTTTTATATGTCCGACAGCATTACAATGTCATCTGTATGTCTTCAGGTTTTTATTTCTGCAACCTCAGCTCCCCTTTCTCGTTTTCTCCTTAATTTGCTTTACTGCACTATTACTGGGATGGGCTTAGAGAATGTCTCTCTCCCTCCACAACTACTACCTCCTGTACAAATCTCAGAATTGCAGTCTGCTTCCTGTATGAGTTATGAATAAATTTTCTCTTCCTATATTTTACTCTTCTTAAACCAAGAATTCCGAAAAATGTATTCCATCTAACGGTGTAAAAACCTTTTCTAATTCTAGAGACATTTTCTTATTTAACAGTGGTCTGCTACCTACAAAATGACGGCCTCAGGAGATTAATACCTTCCAAGCCAACCTCGTTCTCTAGTGCTGGGGGATGTAACGGTAGCATTAATTGAAGTTAATCAGTGTTGAATGTGTATCTTGTACCTCATTGTCTAGCGCCAAAGGCACTGCCGATATTTCCGTCTCTGCCAAGAAAGTTGTGTTGCAGGGGAAGTGCATTGCTCCAAGTTTCGCTAACTATAGTAGCGCGAGACAATGCGAGTGCTCCCCCGCAAAAAGTGAGGCAGGGCTCTGCTGCAGACAGCAGGCTAGCCCTGCTGCTGAATGCAGTAAAGAAAGAAGCAGACGGTGGATATTTAAGAACATTTTTCCGCAGATACAGAAGCGGCTTCTTGGAAGAAAATATGAAGTGCACAGAAATATCCGTGTGCACGTTATTCAGGTGACTGTGTGGGACAAGCGAAATTTGGACTATTCGAGAAATCGCTCAGAATAAATTGTAATTGTACTGTCCTAAAGCATAGACTTGACGCCGACAAGCTCGACAACGGCTCAAGAAGGCACTGACCTGCTAGCCAATGAAAAGAGTGTGCAGCGGCACTCCTCTAGGAAGACAGAGTTCAGCACCCCCTGCCATCTCTCATTTAACCAGCCGCCCATTGCTTGCCGGCCCAGTCTTCAAAAGCATCAGTACTGTGTAATAGGAATATGTTGCTTAGCCTCGGTTCTAGGAGTAGTAATCGTGAACAGTAACTGCTCGTAGAAAGTACAAGCAGCACCTCAAGTTAAATTTATTTTCTCTTGACAAATAAAGTGTTCACTTAATCTTCATGTGATACGTACAGATTATTTCGGATTCCTGCCACCGGCCATTACATCTTCTCCTCCTCCCTTGTTTGTGTTGCTGCTGACTTCCACAGCAGCCGACAGCAGTGATGATTCAGGGAGTAATGGAACCTGCTGTAATGTTGATCTAACATTCAACGTCCACTTTCATTGCGAAGATATGACTATCACTAAAATGTATTTCTGAATTAACTCATCGAAGAAATAAAGGCTGGCATCGTTATTAGCCCTTTAGTAAATGATTAGAAATCTCTAATATCGAATAGTTTTTATAAATCCAACGAATGTGTTACACTGATGTTAACAAGCAACATACTGCATTGTGCTACGTGCGCAGTTAAAATCGAAGACGAGGAGGATTACTATATTGACGGAAATAAGTCTTAAATCCCCTCTGCAGGATCTCATAATTGTGTAGCCACTTTTTACAATCAGTTTCAACAAGGAGTTACGAAAACACAAGAAATATAAATTAAGCTGGTCACATTATGGTTACTGTAGAATACTGGACAATATGTTAATTGACTGTAAATACAGATAATTGTGATCACTCAAATATGACGCAGTTGCTTCCATAAAGTTCCTAAGCCTTTTGAGGCTCATTTTCAGATCGAGAATGAAGAATTTACATCTTATTTGTAGCGTGATGCTAGATACTGGCTCTGAGACGCGAAGAAATGAAACATTTTAATGTAGCGCCCTGTTGTTACTCATAAGGCAAGTTGGATAAGAAAACTACAGTATTTAGATACTGCGCCCGTCTGGATCACTGGATTTACGGCCACGTCCATTATGCTATGTACAGAAAAACGAAAGAACTGTTTCGAAGGCCAACGTGTCATATCTTTGATAGATCTTTGTAGTATACAGGTGACAGTGTTCATAGTTACTAGCTCTTCATTCTGTGGATGACGGCCAGTCTAAGCTCCATGGTGGATATTAACCACTAATGCCATCCATATCGTCGTGGTAGGTACATAAATTGCTTTTTTGCTATAAAGTGTCATACAACTAAAAACAAGGCGATTCGTCAAAATGTTTCCAGTGTTCTTGTCAGGGACCAGAACCTAGCCCACGCTACGAACGCGAATGTATGACTTGCGGATATCCTTCTCAACGTAATCCTCGAAAGGCTCGAAAACTAGTCGATGGGAATAAACAAATATCTCATAAGCGACTGGTCGCAGTTTTACGCATTTGTATTCAACAGAAAATATACCTGTGTTCAGGGATAACTGAATAATTCGACTCACTTTGCCTACACAATACAAAATCTGAGAAAGTAATCTATGCAAGAGACATGTGTGCAATATTTACCATTTGTCTACAGTACTGTTTTCCTTGGTTAACTATTCAACCTTTTAAGTGGATTGATAGTTTCTTGCCGTATAGTATTTTATAAATAATTACGATATTCTTTTTGGCTAATATATGTAAATGAGCGTCCCGGCCATATGGAGATAGGTTGGAGCGGTAAGGTGATGGTGCCTGAATAAAGCAATCTGACACACAATAGAAATTTACCAAACACGATACCTTAACGAATTACAGAGGTCGGTGTCCAAACAATTTTGCGTGTCACGTGACTCGCAGCCAATCAAAGCTTAACATAATATAACTGCACTTATCAATTTTAGGTCATGAAACGAAGATTGCTCAAACTTCAGATGTTGGCGGTAGCGGCTGCCTTAAACTTTACAACACAGGCATACAGTGAAATGAAAATAGAATGAAATAATTTGTCAAATAAATGACGGCGTCATTAAGCGAAAATTTAAGAAACAATTTCATAAATACATACTTGATGGCTACTCAAAAGTTTACATCAAGCTCGTAGTCAAAGAAATTCATAGTAACAAACAGCATAATATTTACTATTTGAATCAAGAACAAAATCGAATGTCTGAATGAACAATATGGGCACGTGGTATGCAAGTAATTTTGCTAACAACTGCGTCAGGCGTAACGACTCACAACAAGAGCTCATACTTAACAGCCAAGACAGTTATTTAAAGATTCTGAAATCACTTAAACTCTACAATTCTCGGTCCGTGAGACAATTGCAAGTTACAATTCAGTCTCCAAAATCATGAGAAGCCACTCAGTACTGCCTGGCGACTTAATCGCTAAATCTATTATTCGACACAACCAAGTGCTTAACCGGTGGAGAGCTCCACAAAAAAACATGTCAAATAGGCACGCCAAAACATGCCAAGTCTCGACAATAGTTAATCTTGCGTGCAAAACGCAACGAAACAGTTTGCTACCACAGAGATTAGAATAGTCGAGTGACAAATATACCTTTTGTCACACTGGCTTGCATGACGTGGAACTAATTTTTATACCCTCTTGGATTCACGCCACTTAGGTAGTCAAACGTCAACCACAAAACCGTGGTCTATCTTAATACACTTAAAATGACTTGGCTACAACTGAAACATACAACACATCAATTATTAACCTATCCAAAATATTACGGTACACATTTGTAAAATTAAAAGGAACAATTTGACACCAATTTGTCTAATACCTAAGGCTTTGTTTCAAGTACAGGAACTTAACAGCTCTTTAACCTGCTACCTTGTTTGATCATGGTCAGTACCAAAGCCTTTCACTAACATACATAATACAGGTAGTCAGATTCAATGGCGTGACCCACGCGGCATTACACAGTATGATAGAGAAACAGTAACCGGCACTCAGTCGGCCTACAACAGTATCAGACAGAACATTAAACCTCAACAGTACAATATAAAATACGAATCCACGTGATCAATAGAATTATGTGTGAAGTGCACTGAGAGAGCCCACATGGTAAAAGACAATTTTAAGCGTTAGCTACTCTCTCCAGTTACCAGAAAATTTATGTATCACAGTGCTTCCCAAATACAAATACAAACAGTCATCGGGTAGAAATACAAGCGCGACCGGTCAACACTCTGATTCAGATCACACTGTATAACAGTTCAGTAGGCTTGTGGTAATTTAACAGGTATGGCATTCAGCCTAACTCACAGCCAAACGAACCCAACTCAATACAAGTGTGCCAGAAACAGAAATATAAAAATTTACTTAATGACCAAACGCTGCGATGCTCACCATCGGATCTCGCCTGTAAGAAGATTGGAAAATTAACGCCCAGCCACCGTCTGTGCAATGTGTAACGACTATCCAATGTGACAGTCACTACACGACAACCGCCTATTCCAGTGCCTGCCGCCTGCTTGCGACCCTGCTCGGTCGGATATCAGTAGCACCTTAACCTCGCCCAACACACGACAACGGACCTCCACACTGTCTCCAGACGTAAACACAACTCAATTCTGGTCACGTTGCGTTTTCGACAGCCCAGGAAAGTCTCCCGGCCAAAATCAGGAAACGGCTTTCGATCGACCGATCGCCGGCACCATGCGAGAAACCGTGCGTGTACAGAAAAATCCTGATTCGGAGACAAGTGAATTTAAAACACAACTTTGGAGAATACACACTTTCTTCAGAATACTTGACAGATATGCTACGTTTCAACAGTTCTTTGTACAAGATTCGAGTAGTTCTGCAGAATTTCGAGGAGAAAACAATAGTGCTGGGGATAATTTTAATTTTGCACAAAAATTATTTGTCAACTTTCGAAAGAAATATGATCACACTTCTCAATAATTCCTCAAGTCTTCTATCGAAACTCTTAAATGCATTTCTCTGTGTACGTAACAGTTTATTACATAGTTACAGTAATGAGACGCTCACTTTCAATATATAAAAGAAAAAACAAAATCGAATTTCGAAAATCTTGTCCTTAGGTAGCAGAGCAGTCCGACCCACGACTGGATAGCCATTCTCGTAAAATTACATAAAAATGTATCAACTAATATGTGTTACACATTTAGAGTAAAATTGTGGCAGAGGTAGGCTTTGCAGAGTTTTCAATGATCGTGGCGAAATATTCTGCAATCCAAAGTGCTATTCAGATGCTCCGGTACGAATTCGTGACGTTCTTTGAATTTCTTTACTGGAGGTATCTAAAACTGAAGTTCACTTTTGGAAGATGATCATGACGGGATACGAGCTTCAGAATATGTATTGATCAAGAGAACACCACGAAATTCTGTTAACAGGAAAGGTGGTTATTTTGATGACATGTCATTTTGTAAGATTTAAAGTTTCCCAAACACTGCTGTTTTCTTCGCGAGTATCTGCAGAACTGTTCAATTTTTTACACAGTAATCTAGTTATGTAGCATATCTACATATCGCAAAAAACTGTATATTTTTTTCGAACATCTGGTGCCAGCTTCATCAGACAGTAATTTGGAGAGGAACTTAAACAGTTTGAACGTCAAATGAACATCTTTTAGCCATTTAATTTCCAAACTATTATTTTATGTGGCTACCAGTTTCCGTGATACATTACACCATCTTCAGGTCGCCTGATTGATATGTAGGAAGATTCTAACCTCGGTTCCAGTCAAAATAGGGGTCAGCTTTGAAAGACTGGTATCTTTAAATTTCTGCTTGATACAGCGATCACTTCAAGCTTCTACAGAGCTTTAATTTGATAAACAACATATTTCTGTGCAATTTATCGAACACTAAAATAATACCAACAATATTAATAGCTTAATAGGCAGGAAGCCCCTAATAATGGCATATCTACAAGCCTAGATGTGCTGCTACGGCCGTAATCAGGTAAAATTGTCTCACATTATTGAAGGTATGGAACAATAACGCCATAAACCATCTTTTGGTGTTAATAAAGGAAACTTGAGCATGTGCAGCATAAACGGTAAAAATGGTATAGTTTCTAAAACAGTGTTGTTAATCCGGAAACATTCTTATTGGGAAAAGTTTTCCTTGCATTGCATGAGCAACGATAATATCGTTGAAATGTTTGCTGTCCAACATAAATGATGATGATGAAGTCCCATACTCCTTGGCAGAGTGAGTGTGAAACGACAAAGGTTTACGCTTCATTTAACTAACTGATTAATTTCTACATGTTTAATAATTCATTCTGCGCCGAGAGCGTCCTTTCAATGTTTTGTCTAGCCAATTAACCTCAGGATTCAAGAATTCTTCCGTGTATATTTTTTCTTCTGTTGGTGTCACAACTCCGTCATCTCTTGATCCCGAGACGTATGTGGATGGATAACCTTCATTATGCATGGAATGTATAATAATCTGGGTTAGTCAAAGATGGTACCAGTAGGGTAGTTTAGCAAAAACATAACAACGTGAGCAGATTCGGCAGAGAGTTCGTGATTCCAAAGAAAGCGGGGATGAGCAGGGCAGAGTTTGTGAGGTTGGTTCTCACCTACCCCCACCACCAGTTTCTTTGAACGGTTCGCGGTTGGTCCTGGAACGCGCCACGTTATGACACTCTGGGGCCGCCGATTGAACGAGACGGACGCAAGGGTATGGCGCTCGCCATGGATGGTGAGAAAAGTTATTCATAATGTAGGTTTTTTGGGGTAACACTGATTATAAAACATGTTCGGGTGTGAATTAATACCGCGAAACGTTCAGCGATATTTTATTTGTACAAATTTTTCAGATTAATTTGTTTCAACTAGCGGATTTGGGCGCGAGGTGATTGAGGGCATGAACCAACGGTTCTTTTTCTTAGGTTAATAAGAGATAGGTCCATTTAAGTTTTATTTGTTGGATAGTTTAGTTTAGGATACAAGCAACATAAATTTCCATGATCCAACGGTTTATTTTACTCGTTTCTTTGTTGTCGAACTAGGCCACGTGTTGCCAGCATTCATAACGGTAGTCACTGGACCTGCCTTTCGTTAATCATAGCATAAATAACGAGGAGTCATGAAGCCTGGGCTGGTTTACTCACTTTGTTGTCTATGTTGTCTATGTTTCCGGAAGGACGAGATAGAAGAGAGAGTGAGTGCTTCATGACGGTTTTGTCACTGAGAGTGGTCGTTTTCTTAAATATAATAGATTTCCTGTATGTTTTGTCACAGAGGGTAATAGTTTTCTTAAATATTATAAATCAGAGTGATAATTGAAATTCTCTATTAGCGTTATTTAGTATCCCTCATCCATACCACTGAGATAATGACTATATTCTATGAATTTTCAATCCAGGCATATTCATTGTATGCATTATGCACATTATGCGACTAACTGAATTCATAGTATCAAAAAAAAGTCTTACAGTCCCTAATGTTCACGTATTCTGCCATGTCCATTCACCGATGTTGCGTTATCCGATGTTTCATTTTAAATTAGAATACTATCTTTTCTAGATGGTTTGATTTCCCATATCTTAAAAGAAAGACTTAGAGACAGCGGTAGAAATGGGAACCATGGAGCAATGCGTCCGCTTATATTAAAGGAAGATACTTCTTACATGAAAAATAATCAGCAAACAAACAAGGGGTAGACTTTCAAGGGGAACGAAGCGGGAGCCCCGCACCACCGTCCTAGGCAAGGTCCTAGTGGAGGTGGTTTGCCATTGCCATTGCCTTCCTCCGACCGTGTCTAACATAAAATGGCTGAAAAATTTCGACGAACTATCATAATCGTACATAGATTTACTTAGCAACGTGCAGGACTGCCTTCCTGATGACGACATCAGAAACTGTAACCGTAACACTGACACACGGTGAATTGCATGTTTTGGACCAGTCGAGTTCTCTACACTACAGCCCATGTCCAGTAAGTCCTTGTTCTGAGCAGTGCTATTAACGCTGCAGTCATTGTCTTCTTCTTTGGCACCTGACCAACTTCCTAGCTGTTGTTTGCGAATCGGCTGGACGCCACTACGGCGTTTTGGATCAGTGCCAAGGCAACCCTCCTGCGACTGGGCTTGGCAGAAGTGAAACTAATGGACCAGGAATGGAATATGAAGTAGGGAAATATCTTGGACTTTAAGAAACAACAGTGAATGCTGCATACCAGAGGATACTTTTAAAAATATTTATGATCAATTTTAATTAAGAGCAACGACTTACTCCGAATATACGTTAAGTATCAGTGCATAAATGCACGTGTGACGTGGCTACTGATCAACGTTCCTCTCTTTTTCGTTACAGTTCCTTCAAGTTTATCCTATTTGCTAGGTTAACATGGAGCTGACACAACACTGAACGATATGTCATAAAGGAAACCGATATATCATATCTTCAGTTTCGATATGTGCCTTAAAAAAGGTATTTAGTGGATGGGGAGTTACAAAACGTTCACGATTCACCTCAAGATGCACAAAATCAGATGAATGATGTTCCGTTCCTACAGATACGAGGGATTGTGAGATAAGTAAACTGAAATCTGCATCAGTCTTATTTCATTGATTATAATAATTGTTTCAATTACCCTGAACCATAAACAGCACCATACTCCCATAAATTAGTCTTTCATGGATTAAATTAGAGATTGTGGAGATACAAACCAATGATAACCATAATTCTCTGTTACTCGCTATCTAGTTTAATGTCTTCTTTTGGGAGCTCAGGAGCTCATTGGTTGTGGGTTGTCAGCTGGCTATGTCAACCAGTTATGGAGCCGAAAACTCTTCCGCAACGTCGACAGATGTTCATGTAACCAACAGCTTGCTGACGGTTGTTTATTCAAGTTGACATGCATTACTTGCTGGCCTGTCGATTATACGCCATGAGTTTTTGACGTTGTTGTTCGATGTGTCCTGGGCCTTCACAGGTAAGTTTAAATATGGCTCGATGATTTACAAAAAATATTTTACAAAGGACACTCTAAGATATTTACCACTCGCACATTTTCTGAAATTATCTGATTGTTAAGTAGAGGACATATCAATTCCGAGAGCGAGCACGAAACGTGCAAGTATCGAAGGTAAAAACGGAATATTTACTGAGTGCAATATTTATCCCCTTAGGTGAGTGGTCAGCGCGTCTGCCAAGTAGCGGCCCAGGTTCAGTTCCCAGCCAGATCAGAGAGTCTCTCATTTTATCATCATCGACGCGCAAGTCGCCCAATGCGGGGCCAAGTCAAAAGACTTGAAACTGGGAGGCATGACTTCCTGGCCATCAACGTATGCGATTATTTTCAGTGCAGTGATTAGCATAATCAAAGCTAATGCCACGTCATAAGTCAAAATCCCTCGCTTTTGTTGCTAAGCAATAGCTGTCACTTCTGTTCACGTAGTAAACAGATACAACAAAGATGTAATGTTTTAAATCAGTGTATTCATAAATCAATAAATGTGTCAGATACGTGACGGCTGGAGTGGCCGAGCGGTTCTGGGCGCTTCAGTCTCGAACTGCCGACCGCTACGGTCGCAGGTTCGAATCCTGCCTGGGGCATGGATGTGTGTGATGTGCTTAGGTTGGTTTGGTTTAAGTAGTTGTAAGTTCTAGGGGACTGATGACCTGAGATGTTAAGTCCCATAATGCTCAGAGCCATTTGAACCAATTTTGTCACATACGTATATATAGTGGGGCTTTGTTGTAATAGGAACACAGAAGGCCGAAATTGTAACAAACGAGTCCAGTATGAACAATTTGCAAGAGCAACAAAGGCGTCATATTCCATGCACGCTGAAAAGAAACTGTTATAGGCAAAGAAAGTGGTATGGGCATGCGTATCCAAATACAGAGATCTGTAAACAGGCAGAGTACGGCGCTGAGGTCTGCAACGCCAATGTAAGACAAGAACTGTCTGGCGCAATTGGTAGATCGGTTACTGCTGTTGCAATGGCAGGTTACCAAGATTCAGGTGAGTTTAAATGTGGTGCTATTGTCGGTGCACACGAGAGATAGGATACAGCTATTCCTAGGAAGGGAAGAAGTGGCGATTTTCCCAGTACGACCCTTAACCGAGAGTACCGTCAATATCAGGAATCCAGTAAATCATCGAATCTCAGACATCGCTGCTACCAGAAAAAGATCCTGCAGGAATGGGACCAACGACGACGGAGGAGAATCGTTCAATGTGACAGAAGTGCAGGTTACTGCAGATTTCATTGATGGGCCATCAACAAGTAACAACATGTGAACCATTCAACGAAACATCATCGATATGGGCTGTCGGAGCCAAAGTTCCATTCATGTGCCCTTGATGATTGCACGACTCAAAGATTTACGAGCGCCTGGGCCCGTCAGCACCGATATTGGATTGTTGATGACTGGCAACATGTGCCTGGTCGGACGAGTCTCGTTTCAAATTGCATCGAGCGGATGGACGTGTTCGGGTACGGAGACAACCTCATGAATCCATGGATGCTGGATGCCAGCGGTTGACTGTTCAAGCTGGTGAAGGCTCCGGAATTGTGTGGAGTGCCGACATGGTACTCCTGATGCGTCTAGATACGACTCTGACAGGTGACACGTACATAAGCATCCTGTATGATCACCTACTTCCATTCATGTCCGTTGTGCATTCCGACGCTTTTGGGCAATTCCAGCAAAACAATACGACACCCTACACGTCCAGATTTGCTACAGAAGGAGAATGGCTCCAGGGAAACTCTTCTGAGTTCAAACGCTTCCGCTGGTCACAAAACTCCCATTCCCGGCGGGGTCAGGGATTTTCTCTGCCTCGTGATGGCTGGGTGTTGTGTGTTGTCCTTAGTTTAGTTAGGTTTAAGTAGTTCTAAGTTCTACGGGACTGATGACCATAGATGTTAAGTCCCATAGTGCTCAGAGCCATTTGAACAAAACTCCCCAGGCATGAACACTGTTGAGCGTATCTGTTCAGAAGAGATCTTCACTACCTCTTATTCTTACGTATTTATGGACAACCCTGCAGGATTTATGGTGTAAATTCACTAGAGCACAACTTCCAACATCAGTCGAGATCATGACACGTCTTGTTGCAGCATTTCTGCATGGTCGCGGGCGTCCACGCAATGTTAGGAGGTGTACCTGTTTCTTTGGCTTTTCGGTGTAGTTATGTATGTAAAGGAGGTGCTTGCTTCTGTTTTCTTATACTTACGTACTGTTTGGCAGAGTTATATTTATAATTTTTTACGTCCAAGTTGCAATAAAAATTTATTATCTTCTGTTCCTATATTTCACCCATTCTCTAGACGTATTTGCTGCTTTGAACACTGTTCACAAAGTGGTTCAAATGGCTCTGGGAAATATGGGACTAAACAGCTGAGGTCATCGGTCCCTTAGAACTTAGAACTACTGAAACCTAACTAACCTAATGTAGCGCCTCTTTTTTTTTATTTCTTCCTTGTTATTCTTATTATTTTTAGGCATGGAGAGCTGGGCTACATGGGTTCTTCCTTTGGCTCAGAGGATGAGGTACAATAATACATTTCCTGGACAACAGTGCATTCAGCGGACTTCAACTGGTTGACTTTACTCGTTGATTCAGTGCTTCCGTAGCAACACGGCGTAGTGGCCTCGGTGCTGGCGGCGGCGAGAGATGCTAACGTAGACTGCAAGGAATGCTCCAGAAACAGCAGCTGACGACGGCCGCACGTGGCGAGCACTGCTTACGGGGCAAGACAGTGTGCCGGCGAGTGTACTGGCTTGCAATTCCGGGCGGCTGGCCGTCCACTGCGATGACGAAAGTTGCCCCGTGCTAGGAGCGAACCCGTGTTCTCAGATTCGGCGGCTCTGGGCGGCGTCCATTGAACTGGAGTTCTTCCCAATTCACGGGTGACTTCACTGGTTCGGTCGCATCCCTTCGTCCGAACCAGTCACCCGGATTATTCACTATACGTCTCCCTCTGTTGCTATGGGTGGGACTTCGACTTTAATAACTTGACTCGGAACGAAGACTCGACTTCTGTGACTTACTGGCGAAGGGACGACATCTTCTTCTTTCTTCGTGAGTCGTGGTAACTAGACACTGCTATCAGGTTCGATGCTGTCCTAGACGCTGCTATCAGGTTCGATGCTGTCCTATGACCTCCATAGCTGCCGCTTCTTCTTCATGCGTACCGTCGGGAGTACATCAGCACGCCCAGCAAACGTCACGAGGCTTCCGGAATATGACAAGCGTACTCCATAAGTTGACCAGCACCTGCAGCAGGCTTCGAGCAGACTCCCAGCAGACTTCAGAAGAAGCTGCAAACTTCGAGAGTGAGCTGCCTCTTTCCGGGGTATTTATTTCATGTTCTTGCTGACGGCGTGACGTTTGTAGCACAGTGACTGACCTCTGTGGTTCGATGCTAGAAGGTTCCCTCGTGTATCGTACACGTGACTTATGCTGGCTCCTGACCCGTCTGCCCTGCTTTCCATCGGGGCGGGCAATGTCCTCCGGACGACGCCCCCAGTAGACTGCTGACTGCTTGGTTCACATACTCGATCCGTCGATTACCTCTACGCGGTCCTGCTCCACTTCCGTGTATCTGCTAGCGTGCTTGAGTCCCTGTAACTTCCTTCGCCAAGTCTTTACTTAATTTTATAAATAATATTTACACATACGATCACTACACCTATTACATTAAGGACATCACAGACACCCATGCCCGAGGCAGTATTCGAACCTGCGACCGTAGCAATCACGCGATTCCGGACTGAAGTGCCTAGAACCGCTCGGCCACCGCTGCCAGCCACAGTTCACACTGGACTATGTATGTAACAATTTGGAACTCAATTTACGCCCGTATTGATACTGATGCAGTACGTATACGTCTCTCACACATTTGTGCAGATAATGCTGTTCGGTTGCACGCGTGGACAGGAGTGATAGTTGGTGTCTCATTACGTGGTATTGGCTTCGAGGATGAATATTACTGCTTTCAGTAAACATTGGTGCTTTTAATTTTGACGCTTGCATGTTATGTGCTCTCTCTCGGAACTGTTATTTTCGCAGTGCTATATTCATATAACAGTACAAAATGTTTGCTCCTGTAATGACAATCTTTTAGGCTGTCCTTTGTGAAATAGTGTTTGGTATGCCGCTAGGCTACATACTCTTATTAACTTGTATCTTCGTTCGGTGTTTTTGGAGACTGATTTAAATGAGTATAAGACAGATAATGGCCAATGGTGTAAACTGCAAATTTTACAGTGTCCTCCCTACATATGAAGGGCTTATTTCAATAGTGGTACAAGTCCATTACCTCTACTATTCTGTCTATAATGCTTCTGAAATTAATGAGTCAAACAAGCAGAAAGAAAGGTTCATCTCTAGCAAGAAGCCATATGCTTGAAAATTTCTGGTATTTCAACTGCAGATTTTTCAGCGCTCATTTAACTTTAGCGCTCCGTATCTCAATATGAACAAAGATGGACTTGTACCACTACTGATATAAGCCCTTAATATGTGGTCTGTCTATACGTTGAGCGTACATAATTATCGCAGGAAGACGAGGCTCTGGTGTACCAGATAACGTGACCAGTCCGCCGAAGTTCACATGCGAGGAACAAAAAGAAAAAAATGTAAAAAAGTAAAGAGCACCTGTAAGTAATTGCGCAAAATTAGAGATCAAGTAAGATTAAGAATAATTCAGAACGTAGAAAAGAACGAGAATTTACAGAAAACAAATTATGGAATTTAAAATAGGCAGTGAAAGATAACACATTTTGTCGTTGTTACTATTATGTAATGCTTTTCATATAAACTCTAAAGCAAAAAAAGAAACGACGCATTAAGAAGAAGTTATGCAAACTGGCCACAAATTTATATTCATACAGTTCACGAATGACGGAAAATGCACAATAGTCAACTTCGGCGGCCGATGGTTGACGGTTTGACGTTGCAGCGCAATGTCACTGCGCAGCTAATAAAAACAAAGAACGTGTCGATACGAGGGCATAAAGTCTTTGCGAATTTTCTTCCGTGTATTCAGGTAGACAGTAACTATGCCTCGCAGACGGCGAGTGAACAATACACGCACATGTCAGCCTTTGAGAGAACACATGCAGGTGGGATCAAAGAAACCGATTAGAGTAATCGGCGAATGGCTCAACATTTTGATAAGAGCGATGTCACAGTTCGACAATCCTGGCAGCAATGGGTTAACCATGGCCAAACTCATTGTCAAGGAAGAAAGCTGTCAACCTAGAGAGGTGACACAACGCGATGATTGAGCAATCATTGAGACACTGAAAGCCCCGGAATCATCATTATTATCGATCCGACGTGCAACTGGCGCTTCTGGGACCCGGTGGACCATTAATAGAAGGCGGGCCGAGATCAACAGAAACCGTGCGGAGATCACGGCACCTCTTGCCCCCGACTAGCATTGACCTCTCCTGCATCGAAATGAGCCCTGATGACCAATGAAGATGAATCCGGAGACGTTCCGGACAGCAGTGGGATACCAATGTGACTACAGTCCGTCATACGGCCTGACACACAGCAGCAACTGTCTCGTGTGCCATTTCATTTCGTAGCAAGAGCGTTTTTCTGTGGCACCCTTACAACACAACGGCACGCCGACAGTGTTCGACACCCTCTTTTTTGGCCCTTCAAGGCGAGCCATCCTAGTCTTACATTTCAGTAACATAATTCACTCCCGCACAGATGAGAATTCCTATTGCTTATCTTCGTGCTTGCCAAACGCTTAGGTCATCAAGGTCACCGATTACTTCCGCAATTCAGAACATTCTCTCCAAACATTTCGGGATTTCCACGTTTTAAAGCGCCATTTTGACACAATTTTGCATGATAGCCCGCAGGAGAAGATCCAACAATTCTATCAATTAGTGCCAAGCCGAATAATAGCTTGTATACGGCCAGAGATGGACCAGCGTTGTATTGACTAGACCAGTTTGTGAACCGTTTTTCCTGAATAAATTATCTAATTTTTCTGATATTTTAATCATTTGTTTGTGTCTGAACTTGGAAATAACATCTATTGATTTGCGCCCCTGTCGGATAATTCCTTCGTAGGGCACCGTTTCTTTTTATTTTATTTTATCTTACTTTATTTCTTTTCATTTATTTATTTTTCTCCTTTGTGTATATACACACATCGTTTTTCTTGCTAGACATCATGTCTGAGTATGCAACAAATAAATTAGCTGCAATACACGCTCATACACTGAAGAGCCAAAGAAACTGGTACACCTGCCTGATATCGTGCAGGGCCTCCACGAGAACGCAGAAGTGCCGCAAAATGACGTAATGACGTGTCATGGACTCGACTAATGTCGGAACTAGTGCTGGAGGGAATTGATACCATGGATCCTGGAGGGCTGTCCATGAATACGTAGGAGTATTGGTGGGGGGGGGGGGGGGGGGAGGGGAGGGGGGGCAGTGGAAATCTCTTCTGAACCGCGCATTGCAAGGCATCCCAGATAGGCTCAATAATTTTGATGGCTGGTGAGTTTGGTGACCAGCGGAAGTGTATAAACTCAGAAGAGTGTTTCTGGAGAAACTCTGTAGTAATTCTGGACGTGTGGAATGTCGCGTTGTTCTGCTGGAATTGCACAAGTCCGTCGGAGTACAAAATCGACATGAATGGATGTAGCGTGTCAGGGTCGTATCAAGACGTATCACGGGTCACATATTACTCACACTACACACGCCCCACACCATTTCGGAGCTCCAACAGCTTCAACAGTCCCTGCCGACACGCAGGGCCCATAGATTCATGAGGTTGACTTCATAGCTGCACAGGTCCATCCGCTCGATAACATTTGAAACGAGGCTCGTCCGATAAGGCAACATGTTTCCAGTCATCAACAGTCCCATTTCGGTGTTGAATAGTCCAGGCGAGGCGTAAAGCTTTGTGTCGTGGACTCGTTAACGAAAGACGAATGCGCTTCCGGCTCCGAAAGCTCATATCGTTGTTGTTTTGTTGAATGTTTCGCATGCCGGCACTTGTTGGTGGCACAGCATTGAAGTCTGCAGCAATTTCACGTCACGATGCACGATTGTCTTCAGTCGTCGTTGGTCAAGTTCTTGCAGGATCTTCTTCCGGTCGCAGCGATGTAGGAGATTTGATGTTTTACCATATTCCTCGTATTCAAGGTACACTTGTGAAATAGTCATAGAGGAAAATCTCCACTTTATCGATACCTCGGAGGTGCTGTGTTTCATCGCACGTGTGCCGACTATAACACCACTTTCAAACTGAATTAAAGCTTGGTAACCTGCCCTTGTAGCAGGAGTAACCTATCTAACAACAGTGCCAGACACTAGTTTTCTTACATAGGCGTTGCCGACCACACCGCCGTCTGCCTGTTTACATATCTCTGTATTTGAATACGAATGTCTATACCAGTATCTTTTCACTTCAGTGCACATGAAATGTATTCTGAGTGCTTTAACTAGTATTGTGCAGGCTTCTGTTAATTGAGCTACAGCACGCGCTTTGACGAGCAAGCTAGATTATGTGTTACTGCACAATAAATATTGAGTTCCTTTTTGTATGTGCATTCTTGTGATTCGAGGCATGTAGGAACTCGGCCGTTCACTTATGTAATAAAACGAAACAGATGCAGTCGTTATTACTGCATTATTTATCGTACGGCCACCAGTTTCGATGCTTAAGTGCACCATCTTCTACCAGTATCTGATGTTGAGGGGGTTAACACCGTCCGTATACACGATACATCAGTGGTCAACATCTGTAACTGGTTTTCGCAGACTACCTGTAACCGCGATGTTGTCTCTCCAACCATCGACAGTCAAATATTACGTTTAATGTAGTAGTTGTAATCTCAATTTGCAAAATATCCATGCATAGTTACTCCACGTCGTGAAGCGTTACGTAGCTGGTCGTTGGCGTTCAGTTTGCCTGTATAATGCCTCCACATCAGGCAATGTTACGAAGCTGGTCGTTAGTATTCGGCTGCTGCTAAGCTTGTTGTTTGCTTTTGTTAGTTGCTACTGGTAATTAAGGTGAGATGGCCACGGCTGGGATATGGCTCACTTCCGCTATCCCGGGTTAACGCTGTGGCAACGAATGTCAGCAATAACGCCCCAGGTGGCTCCTACCGGCCCCCTCTGCCTGAGAGACGTGTCGCCTTCGCGCCGTGCCGTTATTAAACACATAAACCACCAGGCCCTCCGTGCAGCGACGACACGACGGGCGTAAGGCCTCTCGTCTTCTTTACGTGAGACACAGCCCAAGAGAATAACTCTTTTAACGAAACCAAGTTTCCTCTGTTGCAAAACGTTAGTAGTTACAGAGTTCTTCTGATTCTACACTAGCAGGAGAAAAATACGGGAACACAGTAATAAATGCGTTCTTGATGCCACTCACCCTGCAGCTTGCGCTGTTACATTTGACCACGAACGGCACTTGTACAGTTTCCTCAATATCTTGCAAATGTCAGTCGTGATCAGGACAGCGTCTGAACTATGTTGGAGCTATGTCGATTCGGACGTAGGAAAATGTTTGGTGCTCGTACGGTGTGTGCTTCCGAAGTGATCGGTGTTTCAGTAGGCACCGTATCGATCACTTACAGCGCATACACGGAAAGTGGTTTTCCCTTAGCTTCGTTGCAAAATCTGTTTCTTCCAAGTGCGCCGCAATTCTATGAGCTGCTATTAAATCACTCGGATTCTGAATGCAGTCTCTTTGTGATGTTTCTGTGAGAATTCCGCGCAAGAGAACGATTAGCGCCTTCTGCGGTAACACGTTATTGGCTTCCGCTTTCTGGGTGGGCACATAGGTCTGAGCAGTGACTCTGTGATTCCTGTCCGAAAATAATTCTATTGACTCACTGCCCCGCGCTTAAGTCGTAGTTCTGAGCTTCTCACAAAAAAATCGATCGCAGTTTTGTTTTTGGTAACGCTGGCTTATTCAAGGGACCAACTACTGAATCGATTGTGCTGTACTGAACGTCTTGTGATACATCACATATGTCTCGGCTTCCCCTGTTAAACCAAATAACCCAGCTGAACGGGTGCTTCGTCTGAGCAACCGCTCATTGCGGCTGCACCTGGAACATCAATGAAAACGGACACATCTTCCATTGGTTGTCCTGGAAAGGGAATGATAAGTGCGGCAAATGCTGGATGGAAAAAAGAAGAAGCAACCCCAAGTGTGCCCTATTCTCACCTGACTGATGATATGACTGAGTTGACCAGTTTCCAATGCCTCAGATCCAGGGTGGAGGTCCTCATGATATTGATTTTGGTGAAACTTTTTTTTCTGTTAACATCATCATTTGCTCAGTTAGAGCAGCAGGAGACTCTGTGGCAGTAGCAGCACATATTCCTACCACTTTCTGTACTTTACCTCTACTGTAATTAGTACCAGGAACTGAAATACCTTATTAATACACTAAAAACCTTATAAATTACTTTTTCCCACGCACCAGTAACAATCTACATTCTGAACAATAACGAGTCAAATGACCAACACATGTACGCGTAAGACATGTGATTGTTACACCTTTGTCTACGACAGTTTGTACCATGCGAGACTGCAAAACTGACACTTTACTAGTACTAGATCAATCGCGTTTACCATCAGCTTTCGACAATGATATGTCCGCCGGTTCACGGGGCCAAGTTGAGGTACCTTTACTTACTATATTCAGTACTCCACAAATTAGGTGTAATTTCTGAGAACAAATGCCGTTTTAAACATAAACAGAGTAAGACTCACAGAACCACACCGTTCGGAGCCAATACTGCTGAAATGGAGAAATTTCAAGTACCACTGCTCACACGTAATTGACTGAAGTACCCAATCTTGCTGCTCGATACCAAACCACAGCGTCCGGGTGTCGAGCGTTGCCCAGCAATCGCTTCTCTCACTGAATCGTAGCCTAGGGACGTTGGGCGAGCAATTTCCGACCCAACCGGTGTCGTGATGTATAGTGACCACTTGCTGACACCAATTATGGAGACTCAGCGTGCTCCAGGTGGCTCCGCGTCAGTATGGTTGAGAGAAATGGAGAGAGCGCACAGTTTTATTATTATTTGCTTTTGTTCATCAGTCTTCTGTTGGTTTGATGCGGCCTGCCACGAATTCCTCTCCTGTGCCGACCTCTTCATCTCAGAGTAACACTTGCAACCCACATTCTAAATTATCTGCAGAATGTATTTCAATATCTGTCTTCCCCTACAGTTTTTGCTCTCTACAGCTCCTTCTGGAAGTCATTTCCTCATGTTTTCACAGATGCCCTATCATCCTATCCCTTCTCCTTATCAGTGTTTTCCACCCTTTCCTTTCCTCTCCGATTCTGTGCAGAACCTCCTCATTCCTTACCTTATCAGTCCACCTAATTTTCGTCTGTAGCACCACATCTCAAATGTTTCGATTCTCTCCTGTTCCTTCGGCCTCGGTGGCCGAGCGGTTCTAAGCACTTCAGTCCGGGACCGCGCGACTGCTACGGTCGTGGGTTCGAATTCTGCCTAGGGTATGGATGTGTGTGATGTGCTTAGGTTAGTTAGGTTTAAGTAGTTCTAACTTCTAGGGGAGTGATGACCTCAGATGTTAAGTCCCATAGTGCTCAGAGCCTTTTGAACCATTCTCTGCTGTTCCGGTTTTCCCACAGTTCACGTTTCAGTGCCATACAATTCTGCACTCCAGACGCACATTCTCAGAAATTTCGTCCGCAAATTAAGGCCTCTGTTTGATACTGGCACATTCCTCTTGGCCAGGAATGGCCTTTTTGCCATTGATAGTCTGCTTTTGATGTCCTCACTGCGTCCGTCATTGGTTATTTTACTGGCTAGATAGCAGAATTCCTTAACGTCATCTACTTCGCAACCATCAGCACTGATGTTGAGTTTCTCGCTGTTATCATTTCTACTACTTTTCATTACCTTCGTCTTTCTTCGACTTACTCTTCATCCATACTCTGTACTCAATAGACTGTTCATTAAGTTGAGCAGATCACGTAACTCGTCTTCACTTTCACTTCGGATACCAATGTCATCATCGAATGGTATCATTGATATAATATCACCTTGAATTTTAATTCCACTCCTGAAACATTCTTTTATTTTCATCATTGCTTCCTCGATGTACAGATTAAACAGTAGGGGCGAAATGTTACATCCTTGTCTTACACACATTTTAATACAGGCGCTTTATTCTTGGTCGTCCAGTCTTATTATTCCCTCTTGGCTGTTGCACATATGGTATATGACCGGTCTCTCCCTATAACTTACCCCTGTTTTTTTTTTTTTTTAAGAATTTCGAACTTCTTGCATCATTTTACATTGTCAAACGAATTTCCTGTGTCAACAAATCCTATGAACGTGTCTTGATTTTTCTTTAGTCTTGCTTTCATTATTAACGGCAAAATCAAATTTGCCTCTCTCGTGCCTTTACCTCTCCTAAAGCAAAACTGATCGCCTTGTAGTGCATCCTCAATGTTCTTTTACATTCTTCCGTATACTATTCTTCTAAGCAACTTACATACAGGAGCTGTTAAGCTGATTGTGTGATAATTCTCGCACTTCTCAGCTATGGCCAAACTGTGTGGATGATGCTTTCCCGAAAGTCAGATGGTATATCGCCTGACTCATACATTCACACACTAACGTGAATAGTCGTTTTGTTGCCACTTCTACTAATTCTGATGGAATGTTATCTATCTCTTCTGCCGTTTTTAATCTTAAGTCCTCCAAAACTCTTTTAAATTTTGATTCTATTACCGGATCCCCTATGTCTTCCAAACCGACCCCTGTTTCTTCGTCTATCCCATTAGACAAAACTTGCCCCTCATAGAGGCTTTCATTATATCCACCTATCCTCTCTCTCTCCTCTGCATTTAACAGTGGAATTCCAGTTGCACTCCTAATGTCATCACCCTTGCTTTTAATGCCACCGATGGGTCTTTTGATTTTCATGTATGCTGATTCGGTCCTTCCGACATTCATTTCTTTTTCGTCTTCACATTTTTCCTGCAGCCATTTCACCTTCGCTTCCCTGCACCTCCTGTTTATTTCATTCCTCAGAGGTTTGGATTTCTGTATTCCTGACTTAACCAGAATATTTTTGTACTTCATCCTTTCATCGATCAATTGAAGAATTTTTTCTGTTACCCTGTAAGTAGGATGTTTAGGTTTTTTTATTGGTAACGCCAACGCCACGTAGCGCTCTGTAAGAAAATCACTGGCTGTGCTGTGTGCAGTCTGTGGCTTGTTTGCATTTTTGTCTACCATTGTAGTGTTGGGCAACGGCAGCTGGATGTTAACAGCGCGTAGCGTTGCGCAATTGGAGGTGAGCCGCCAGCAGCGGTGGACGTGGGGAGAGAGATGGCGGAGTTTTGAAATTTGTAAGAATGGATGTCATGAACTGATATATATTTTGACTATTGAGGTAAATACATTGTTTGTTCTCTATTAAAATCTTTCTTTTGCTAACTGTGCCAATCAGTAGTTAGTGACTTCCATAATTTGAATCTTTTATTTAGCTGGCAGTAGTGGCGCTCGCTGTATTGCAGTAGTTCGAGTAACGAAGATTTTTGGTGAGGTAAGTGATTTGTGAAAGGTATAGGTTAATGTTAGTCAGGGCCATTCTTTTGTAGGAATTTTTGAAAATCAGATTGCGTTGCGCTAAAAATATTGTGTGTCAGTTTAAGCACAGTCTCGTATAAATTTTTCTAAGGGTACGTTTCAACCCATTGTTTCTTTTTACCTACTTTTTCCTTCCCAACTTCTGTGATGAACCTTTCTAGAAATGTCCATTCCACTACTGCTGTATCTATAGCCTTACAGAACTTCCACCGTGTCTCGTCATCCCTTAGAGACTCTGTATTCCACTTCTTTATGTATGGATTCTTCCTGACTAATGTCTTAAACTTCACCCTACTCTTTAGCACTACTATGTTGTGATGTGAGTCTATATCTGCTCCTGGTTACGCATTAAAATCCAGTTTCTGATTTCGGAATCTATGTCTGACCATGACGTAATCTAACTTAAATCTCCCGTGTCACCTGGCCGCTTCCAAGTATACCCCTTCCTCTTGTGATTCCTGACAGAGTATTCATTATTACTAGCTAAAACATGTTACATAACTGCATTAGTGCCGGCCGGAGTGGCCGAGTGGTTCTAGGCGCTTCAGCCTGGAACCGCACGATCGCTACGGTCTCAGGTTCGAATCCTGCCTCGGGCAGTTTAAGTGGTTCTAAGTTTTAGGGGACTGATTACCACAGAAGTTAAGTCCCATAGTGCTCAGAGCCATTTGAACTACATTAGTCTTCCTCCTCTCTCATTCTTTGTCCCAGGTCCATATTCTGCTGTAACCTTTTCCTCTACTTCTTCCCCTACAACTGTATTTCAGTCCCCATGACTGTTAGTTTTTCATCACCTGTTACATACTGCATTACCCTTTCAATATCCTCATACACTTTCCGTATCTCTTTATCTTCAGCTTCCGATGTCGGCATGTATACCTGAAGTATCGTTGTTGGTATGGTTTACTGTCGATTCTGATAAGAACAACCCTGTCACTGAACAGTTCACAGTAACACACACTCTGACCTAGCTTTCCGTTCATAACGACTCCTACTCCCGTTTTACCATTTTCTGCTGCTGTTGATATTACCCTATACTCATGTCACCAATAATCCTTGTCTTCTTTCCACTTCACTTCACTATTCCGTACTGTATTTAGATTCAGCCTTTGTATTTCCCTTTTCAGATTTTATAATTTCCTTACCACCTTCAAGCTTCTGACATTCCACGCCCCTACTCGTAGAACGTTATCCTTTCGTTGCTTATTCAATATTTTTCTCATGGTATCCTCCCCCTTGGCAGTCCCATCCCTGAGATCCGAATGGGGGACTATTCCATTCTGCCAAAGGAGAGATATCATGACACTTCTTCCATTAGAGGCCACATGCTGTGTGGATGCAAGTTACGTATCTTCAATGCAGTGGTTTCCATTTCCTTGTACATCCTCATCCCTTTGATCATTGCTGATTCTTCCGCCTGTAGGGGCAGTTTCCCACCCCTAGGACAAGAAAAGGTCCTGAACGTCTGTCCGCTTCTCCGTCCTCTTTGACAAGGCTGTTGGTAGAATGAGCGTGATTCTTTATGCCGGAAGTCTTCGGCCACCAATGCTGATTATTAATGAAATTTTAAGCAGCGGCGAGATTCGAACCCGTTAGCAAAGATGTTCTATTATTATTACTCGTTCGGCATCACATGGGCAGAATTTACAACATTCTTATCATTATATACTAAAAAAGAAAGCAATATTATTCTACACAATATTAGATATGTTTTTGAGCCACTGTATGGCTGAGTCACTGAGTCTATGTATGTCCATGAGTTCACCACCATAGCCACACACTTTGCACACGAGTAGATGGTCAATTGTCTGTATTTCACCGCACTCACATACAGCGCTGTCTGCCAGGCCCCACTTGTTCATCAGGTGTTTACATCTCCCAACACTCGTTCTGACCCGGTTTAGAGCTGTCCACACTCTTCTTGGTAGGTTGAAGCCATCAATCTTCTTGTTCTGATGGTGTACTAAATTTTTGTTCTTAAATTCACTTGCCGACCATACTTGGTTCCAGGACGTTCTCGGCTCAAAGGCTTGTAGTTCTTCACCGATTTTCTAAAAAGGTGATCTGGATTTAAGCCTGTCTGTCGGTGTCAGATCTTGGTGGATAGGGATGTCCGGGTTGTCTCTAATTTTCCTGTAGGTTTTTAGGGCTAGCTGTGATCACCTGATTTCTGGATGCTCTATGTTCGCTAGTACAGGAAGCCATGCACAGGGAGTGGCCTTGAGTGTTCCCGAGATTATTCGCATTGTCTCCCTCAGCTGGACATCCACTTTAGATACGTGTGCACTTCTCCTCCAGACTGGTGAACAGTATTCAGCTACACTGTAGACAAGGGCTAGTGCTGAAGTTCTCAAAGTGCTCGCTCCACATCCCCATGTTGTTCCAGCCAGTTTCGAAAGGATAGCATTGCGGGATTTTAGTTTTTGCTTTGTGTCTTCGAGGTGTGAGCTCTACGTTAGGGTCCGATCTAGTTTCACTCCCAAATATTTAGGCTTATCCTCATGTCTTACGTTTTGGCCATTCGAAAAGATCTGTAATTTTCTGTGTGTCTCTCTGTTGTTGAGGTGCATTATGGTGCTGGTTGTTTTGTTGGGGTTGGGAAGTAGGTGCCACTTAGAGTAATAGGTGTTCAGGACTTCAAGGTCTGCATTCAGTGTTTCGTCCCGATCGTTGTAGTTTTTACTCTGATATGCGATGGCCAGGTCACCTGCATATGCAAATTTGCGTGATTTAGTTTCTGGCAAGTCAGCTATATATAGATTGAAGAGAGCGGGTGCTAGTGCCGAACCCTGTGGCATACCATTATTCAGAACCATGCTCTTACTGTTCGTACCATGGAGTGAGACCTTGATTTTCAGTGAGACCTTGATTTTCCTGTTCGTTAGTATGTTCTTGAGTAGTTTGTAAGTCTGATTGCAATTTATGATTCTGGTTAGCTTAAGCAGTAACCCTTCAATCCATACTGTGTCGTAAGCTGATGTGAAGTCTATGAGGACCAGGCCAGTTTTCATCTTGTTCTGGAAGCCTTTCTCAATATAGGTTGTGAGGGACAGCACTTGATCGCAGCAGTTTCTACCTGCTCGGAAACCCGCTTGATATGTTGGGAGGTTGGCTTCGATGATGGAGTTAATCTAGTCAGCAAAATTCTCTCGAATAATTTATAGGAGGTGCATAGCAGGGATATTGGTCTGTAATTCCTAGGATTATCTCCAGTCTTTCCGGGTTTCAGCACTGCGATGACTTTTGCTTCTTTCCATTCCTTAGGCACAACCCCCGTCCTTATGCATTCCGTACAAAGTTTGGCCAGCCACCTTCTTCCTAAAGTTCCCAATTCCTTTAAGAATTCTGGTGGGATGTTGTCAGGTCCAGCTGCTTTTCCTGTCTTCATTAGCTTCAAGGCCTGGGATATCTCTTCTGTCTCCACTTCTTTTATAATGTCCATGTTGGTTGGGTTATTAAGCAATAAACTGCTTAGCTCTTCGCAGATTTCTCTCTTTTCGGCTGTTTTAGCTGGATTTTGTAGGTCTGTTTCAGGACAGCTGCGATCTCAGATGCGCTGGTTCCAAGAGTCGGCCTGTTAGACGCTGTGGCACCGCCTAATTTCCTCAGCAGGCTCCAGCTCTTCCTGCTGAAGTGGGTAAAATCTAGATTTTCCATCGCCTCATTCCATCTACTCTTGCGTTCCTCATTCATGGCGTTGATCAGTTGGTCTGCAGTCTCCTCGTCCCTAGTCTTCTCATATTCCTCCAGTAGTGTTTCACACTCTTTCGTCCAGCAGGGGGTGTATTCCTTTCTCGATCCTCGTGGAACTGCATTAAGGGCCGCTTTTCGTACTAAGTTTACGAATCTTTTGTAGTTCTCAGGTTTTGGTGGTATCCGATTTATCGTTTTCTCAACATAGGATCGATATTTATTCCAGTCAGCTTTCCTCAGGTTCCACCGGGGGATTGGAGGGCTTTTAATGACTGGGATTGATAGTCCAATCTCCACTATTACTGAATTGTGCTGGCTCCGGGGGAACGCCTCGAGGACCCTTCTTGTAACTCGCACGGGTGTACCTGTTGCTCCACGTGTGACGAAGGTCAGGTCAGGTGTTGACGTTGTGCCTCACGCCTTTGATTTGAAGGTTGCTGTGTCCTTGGGGTCGAAAAGGAGATGTAGGTCCCGGTTGTCTGCCCAGTCACTTAGTCCAATCGCTTCAGCTGTGGATCTCGGGTATCCCCATCTGGTGTGCTGAGAGTGAAAATCACCAGCGTAAACTGCTGGGTGGTTATCCTCGGGTAGGATACCTGTAGGCCATTTCTGTGATGGAGGTTTGTAGACATTATACGGTGTCATCTCTCCCAGTTTTATGTAGATCGCATGCTCTGCTGGTACCACTTTGGTGTCCAATTTCCTTAGGAGTTTGTTCTTCACTAGGGTGGCTATGCCATGTTTGTCGTGTCCAGTGTAGCTCACAGCTGTAAATCCTGGTATTTTGAGTCGATTGATGGTTTCATCTGTAAGGTGGGTCTCTTGTAGGAGTACGACACTTACTCGTTCTCTCGTTAAGATCTTTTCGAGGATTTCTCCCTTGGTCCTCGTGTAACCTTCTATGTTGAACTGGCATACGTTCAGCTTCTTCATGCTAAGACTCTGCTCTATTTGCCTCTGTGTGGGCCGGGAGGCATTGTCGCGTCCGGCCGCCGTGGATGTGTAGACTTTTCGCCGCTGTATCATGTTGCAGCGTTGCCCGGGGTACACCATCTAGGAGGTTGTCTACTCTTCGTTCTGATTATGAATCAACGACGGTACCCCTAGACCACGGTTCTCATTACATTACTTATGATTGACGATTAACTACAAATCCCTGCACAAAGCGTTGATCCTCAGCAGAACATCTTTCACTATGCTATAATTTTCTAGAGTTGTAAGTCCTTTTATATAACAATTTCGTCTTTGGGCACCCTCATTCATCTTTCGACGTTAACCATTAGGTGATTCACATTTACTCCGTTCTTATTACACTCTTTTCCCTTGACTACGTATCCTCCCCATCTCTGTTTTATTTTCGCTGCAGTCAGAATACCGGCATATTTTCAATTACTTTTTAGATCTGATTTTTTTTACTGTCTTAGTAATTAACGGCAAGCACTTTTCGATTCCTCTTCTTCTCAAGTATATTTGTACACTTTGACTCAAAGTCTTCAGTGTCAAGGGTCGTTTGCTTAGACATTTCTGAACCTGAGGGAAAAGCCTGAGATGTTGGTTTCACGATGTGACATTACTTTTACATACCGCCTTTCGTGGGCAGTGCTCTTATCAACTGAGCCATCTAATCACCCTCAAAGTATTTATTACCTCTCGAGTATTTCTCTCCCACTTTGCACTCTTCATAGAAAATTATTGGATACTTTTTTTGCCCATGGTTCTTGGAGGAGAGAAATTGCTGAACAAAGACCTATAACAGCCCAGGGGATCAGGGGATAGTTTCCAGTATGAATTTTAAATTTTGCAGCAGAGTTTCCTCTGCGTCATCCACTCGATAAATGAACTGCAAGTGCTTGGCAACGTTCCAAATGTGAGTGCCGATCTGGCATACAGTTGTAATAAGGCAATGTAGTTCATGTGTTCACTAAATATCGTATTTTTCACGCCGATGATTCAGAATACTTTGGCCACTGCAAGCCGCGAGAATGAATACCGCCTGGTGGCGTTAGCAGCACATGATGCGGTAAGGACAGTTTAGAACTGGACCAGAGAAGCATCGGCAATCATTCTTGGGACGATATGAGCCGTAATGAAGAAATCCATTGGCATAAGCGACACTGTCATAGCGCCTGTTGTTAATGCCCGTGTCTGGTAAACGAGTATCTCGGCCAAGCAGACAGGGTGCTCGCGTGCACCTCCCATGTGTAAGAACGGTAAGTTGTGAAAGGATTGTGAAACCACATGTAGGAAACAAGGTGTTAAACAACGACTGGTCATGCAATGGTCAGGTCGGAGGCTTGTCGCTCTGCGGAGCAGGATTGATAGCAAATCTCATGACGGAGTATACCACTGGCCCAGGCACAAGTTCAGATGGTTCAAATGGCTCTGAGCACTATGGGACTTAAGAGCTGAGGTCATCAGTCCCCTAGAACTTAGAACTACTTATACCTAACTAACCTAAGGACATCAGACACACATCCATGCCCGAGGCAGGATTCGAACCTGCGACCGTAGGGTTGCGCGGTTCCAGACTGAAGCGCCTTTCTAGGCCGCACCGGCCGGCCATACTGTTACGCTCACAATGTGAAGGTGGGGCTGTACAGCAGACGAGACCTACGTGTTCCGATGCCAACTACGACTGCAATGACACCATGTATAAGTGAAAATGTGTGGACTGGTCACATGAATTTCGTTTATTGCCGCATAATGTAGATGGTCCTGTCCAGTCATTCTGTCATCCAGGCGAACAGCTATTCGAAACGTGCTCCGCAGCATTCACACCGTACAGTCGGGTCATAAGGTACGATAGGCGTCCAACAAGTAATACAACAAATTTTTCTGGTAGAATTTCGGTCAAAAAATTGCAAAATTTCTTGTGAGACATCACGGAATACTCGCTTTTCATCTCCTATGTATTTATAAAGTTCCGATAGTTTGGTGGCGCTATATGTAGGCTTTATAAGGCGCGTCTGTAACGCAGGTGCCTTCCAAGCAAAGAGTTGTCATTGAGTTTCTTTTGACGGAAAACCAGAGTATCGCAGATACTCATAGGCGGTTGCAGAATGTCTACGGAGACCTTTAAGTGAATGAAAGCATACTTGGAACGTGCGGACACACTCAATCGAAGTGATCGACGGATGAGAATCAAACACGTTGCTGCTCAACTGGACTGTTTTTTGATAGTGTTGACACACTTGCCGACCAGTTGTGGTACTCAAAGGGTTGTGTTGCAAACTAACTTCTCTTCCTCATGACAACAAAAGTTCTCACATATATCTTGTCACCAGAAAGAAGCTTGCAAAACTTCATTGAACTATCCTTCTTCATCCACTCCACAGCCTGGATCTCGTACCTTTCGACTTTCATCTCTTTCGCCCAATGAAGGCGGGTAGCAGTACGTGGACGATGGGGAGATTATTGTTGCAGCAAGATGTTGGCTCCGACCTCGACCAGTAGAGTGGTACTGTGCGACCATACGGGCCCTCCCAATAAGATGGCGTGAAGACGCTACAGTAAAAGATGATTATGTTGAAAATAGGACTTTGTAGCCAGAAGAATGAGGAATAGTATGATGTTTTGGAATCCTTAATGAAACCAATCTGCTTTCAGAATGAAACTAATGCTTTAGTTATTGAACGTCTCTCGTACTATGTACGACACCTGGATCTCCGTGGGACGTACTATACTAATCGAGGGAGCCATGACAGCTGTGAAATATATGAACACGTGAACAATATTGCAGATCACCTGCATCCCTGTATGTTTAATGTTTACAGCAGCTGTGTCACAATCGGTGACCCCTGTTGCAGTGATTTGAGGAGCATAATAATGACATGACGTTGATATCTCGGCCACCAAATTTGACTGATCTGATCCGGATGGAACACATTTCAGACGCCGTAAGGCACCAGCTCCAAGCCCACAAAACGTGTGATCCGTGCGTAGACTCACGTTGCCAATCTAGGCCCTAGCTGTATTTTACTACTAATTGCAAGCGAAGGCCTTGAGGGAAAAATCTGAGAATGTATATTTGGAGCACAGTACTGTATGGTAGTGAAACATCCGCTACAGATGAATGTGGAAATTAGATGGACTGATTCGGTAAGGAATGAGAAGGTCTTGCGCACAATAGATGAGGAAAGAATAGATGGACAACACTGACTAGAAGAAGGGACACTATGAGAGGCCATATGTTAATAGATAACGGAATAACTTTCATGGTACTAGAGGGAGCCTGTAGAGGGCAAAAACTGTAGAGGCAGACACATATTGGAATACATCCAGCAAATAACTGAGGAAGTACTGTGAGAGGGGAAGCTTGGCACAGGAGAGGAATTCGTGACGGGCAGCGTCCAATAAGACAGAAGAGTGAAGTCCGAAAAAAGTAATAAGCGTACGATTCACGTCTTAAATAAACACACATTATGCTGCGAGTTTCAGAATCTCGCGATAATTACACTGGGTAACTGGAATTTCGGACAGGAAAGACCAACCAATATTTTCAGGGGCGCGCAATTCATAAATTTTGTTTCATACTCAATTTTCCATACTCTCCTTCTGGCACTGAGCAACGCTACAAAATATTTGTTGCTGCATTTCATGAATATGAGTGTATCTTCGACAAGATACCTGAATCCGTGGGATCAGATGTATGCAGAAATGGTAGATTCATCAACCATCAACGGAATGTTTAAGAGGTAACATGGAATCGTCTCCTGCGTATCTAGATTTACGTCACCGTTGTTTCTCTGACTGACCCTAGGAGGGCGGAAAAGCCATGCACGATTTGTTTCGTATGACTTTTTTTCGCAACCCTGTCTCAATGAATTTGTACAGGGGCGTCCATTCGGTACAGCCTAAGTTTGCAGTGCTATAGGCATTCCGCTCTTTTCAACTGCTGGTACAATGCCTTACCCCTCACCTACCGGTAAACGTGACAGGCTTAGTGCAGTATTGTTGGATCTGTGATTGCAAATGTAGGTGGCAAAGACTCCATCGTTTTACAAAGTTTTAAATAGTTTCCTCGTTCAGCAGTCATTACTCTACAGTCCACTGTGCATTCTGTCATTATGGGTACCTGAACGAGCTAGACGGGGTGCGTGTTACAGCGAAAGTCAACGGACTTTAAATCTACTTGAATCTCATAGCAAGTTTTACAAACTTGTACTTTCATATCTGCGTTTTATATTGTCAACTTTCTTGAGCTCCTTAGTCCCTCCAATACATTCTAGTTATAGTCGTGAAGTACTTCTCCGTGTAGCTGGTGCGCAGTTGCACCAGGATGAAATCAGAAGAAAGTCACGTTCCTGGCTAGTTTCTCGTCCTCTTCGCCGCAATTTACTTACTGCGGGGCCACGGCGCTGTACTTCTTTCTGCGAACTCCCGCCATCGCAGTGGCTGCCCCGTTTAATAACAGGCACGGTCTGCTGCAGCTGGTTGAACTGTCGCTGCCCGCCGTAAGGTTTCTGCACAGGGACGAGACGTTTTGCGAGGTACAGAAACTCCTCACGGCCGCGCTGGCTGTCTTTACGTTTTAATATCGCCGGCAAAAGAATCCTTAGAAGAATGCCAAGAGGCAGTGCAGCCCGGGAAATGGCGTAGCCAACCGCTTTAGTGCCGCTCGCCGGGAAAATGGAAAAATCGAGTACCAAAACAAGGCCAGGGGTAACATTTCTCCGCCACACTACAGCTGCCCCGGCGCCACGTGCGAATGGTTTCCGAGCAAACGCAAAGTCGGAAAGAATCCAAGGCAAAAAAAAAGAAATATCGAGAGACTCATCTGGCACCACATCGTCTGAAGATGCCGCACGTCTCCTGAATAAGTTGAAAAGAATAGAAGCATTAGATGAATTCACAAGCTAATTCTACCATGTCAAGCCGCTAAAAAAAACCTAAAATGCGTAATCATATATCAGGTAAGCTACTTCTTTATTTAGCGAGTGGTAGACGTGGTACTACAGCCAGACGGGGTAGCCGAGCGGTTCTAGGCGCTACAGTCTGGAACCGCGCGACCGCTACTGTCGCAGGTCCGAATCCTGCCACGGGCATGGATGTGTGTGTTGTCCTTAGGTTAGTTAGGTTAAAGTAGTTCTAAGTTCTAGGGAACTGATGACCTCAGAAGTTAAGTACCATAGCGCTCAGAGCCATTTGAAACATTTGAACGTGGTACTACAAGATAATTAAAGGAAAAGCCATCCGCCACGAATTCCTCTCCTGTGCCAATCTTTTCATCACAGGCAAGCCACTGCTACCTACGTCTTGAATAAGTTGCTGGATGTATTGCAGTCTCTGCCTTCTTCTATAGTTTTTATATATGAAATAGATACTTTATGTGCTGAGAGTACACCACTGGCCATTAAAACTGCTACACCAAGAAGAAATGCCGTTGGTAAACCGGTATTCATTGGACAAATATATTATACAAGAACTGATATGTGATTACATTTTCACTCAATTTGGGTGCATAGATCCTGAGAAATCAGTAGCCAGAACAACCACCTCTGGAGTTGATATGCCTGGACATTGAGTCAAACAGAGCTTGGTTGGCATGTACAGGTACAGCTGCCCATGCAGCTTCAACAGGATACCACAGTTCATCAAGAGTAGTGACTCGCGTATTGTGACGAGCCAGTTTCTCGGCCACCATTGATTAGACGTTTTCAATTGGTGAGAGATCTGGAGAATGAGCTGGGCAGGGCAACAGTCGAACATTTTCTGTCTCCAGAAAGGCCCGTACAGGACCTGTAATATGGGGTCGTGCATTATCCTGCTGAAATGTAGGGTTTCGCAGGGATCGAATGAAGGGTAGAGGCACGGGTCGTAACACATCTGAAATGTAACGTCCACTGTGCAAAGTGCCGTCAATGTGAGCAAGAGGTGACCGAGACGTGTAACCAGTGGCACCCCATACCATCACGCCGGGTGATACGGCAGTTTGGCGATGACGAATACACGCTTCCAGTGTGGGTTCACCTCGATGTCGCCAAACGCGGATGTGATCATAATGATGCTGTAAACAGAACCTGGATTCATCAGAAAAAATGACGTTTTGGCATTCGTGCTCCCAGGTTCGTCGTTGAGTGCACCATCACAGGCGCTCCTGTCTGTGATGCAGCATCAAGGGTAACCGCACCCATGGTCTCCGAGCTGATAGTCCATGCTGCTGCAAACGTCGTCGAACTGTTCGTGCAGATGGTTGTTGTCTTGCAAACGTCCCCATCTGTTGACTCAGAGATCGAGACGTGGCTGCACGATCCGTTACTGTCAAGCGGATAAGCTGCCTGTCATCTCTACTGCTATTGATACGAGGCCGTTGTGATCCAGCAAGGCGTTACGTATTACCCTCCTGAACCTACCGATTCCATATTCTGCTAACAGTCATTGGATCTCGATCAACGGAAGCAGCAATGTCGCGATACGATAAACCGCAATCGCGATAGGCAGCAATCCGACCTTTATCAAAGTCAGAAACGTGATGGTACGCATTTCTCCTCCTTACACGAGGCATCAAAACAACATTTCACCTGGCAATGCCGGTCAACTGCTGTTTGTGTATGGAAAATCGGTTGGAAAATTTCCTCATGTCACCACTTTGTAGGTGTCGCCAACGGCGCCAACCTTGTGTGACTGCTCTGAAAAGCTAATCATTTTCATATCTCAGCATCTTCTTCCTGTCGGTTAAATTTCTAGTCTGTAGCACGTCATCCTCGTGGTGTAGCAATTTTAACGGCCATTAGTGTAGTTGCAGCTATCCACTCACAGAACATGGAATGAACACCATTTGATCATTGAGGTATGATTTCACCTCACTTTCATGAATAAGTTAACGAATGATCCAATTTTTGTCGGGTCTAAGCCGGATCAAACTGTAACCTGCACAAAATATTTCTGCTTTCCAACTGGCCGCCATCGTCAGGTGCGGAAAGCTAAGCCCCTCCCGCGAATAACTAATGCAAAATGTGCACGACGAACCCTTTGTATGCAACAAATAAGAAAGAACGTGTGCTAAGCACTTAATCGTTGCCGCTGCACCCTGGCGCAACAATAGTTGCAGCGCCTCCAGTAATAAACACTGCCGAAAAACGATACAGCTTTAACACTGTTACTCACAGGCGGCCCATTCAAATAAAACAGGATTCCAAGTTTTACTTAGCTGATATCCATTACCACGATTAATCACAGTATTATCCATTAATCTACATAATTTTTCTTTTCAAATACAGTCCCGGCAAGGTAAGGTGTTTGCAGCCACTTGTGTCTCATTCCATAGCGCCTTATGTCCCACTGTAAGACAGCGCTTTGCCATCGCATATTTGTCAGGTTATAATAATCGCGTATGGCGATGATGTTCAGCATATCTGTCATTGACGTTTCGAATAGTTTAGCTAACGTATATTTCACAGCACTCACGTGGCAATTTGTAAATGGCAGTCTTCCTCAAAATTAAGTCATTCTTAACAGATCAAAGAAGTGATCTAATCTTAGCCTATGGATAGAATACACATCTGATTTCATGTTTCTCTAAACCTTACCTATTTCGGCAAACATGTTCTCGGCATATGGAAGGAAAGCCACAGAACTAAAAGTGTCTTTATTTGTTTTGGGTACTGCTCCAAACTGAAAATCACGTCGGGTCTATTTGTCCGTACAGCAGTTATTATTATAGACGTCTGTGAGATGTTGCTGTTCTTGTGGTACTTTCTCAGAATCCGAGATAGAGGACTCCTGTACGCTGAAACAGTGAATAACAGTTGGTAGCATGTGCATATCTATCACTATATGTCGGTTTCCTACAAAACTGAGTTCTGTAATTTTTTTATAAATCAGTAAATCCCAAAACGGTAGTTCTCCCTCCTTTTCAATTGCCATCGTAAATATGATGTTAGGATGAAGACAATTAAATGGTCCAATAACAGATGCAGATAGTCTGGTCCATGTGGTCAAACAAGAAAGAAATCGTCAACATACCTCAAAAGACAAATAGACTTCTATAATACGTTTCTATGACCACGTCTTCAAAGTCCTCCATTAAAAAACTTGCGAGTATGGGAGATAAAGGACTCCTCATAGACACATCGTCGATATGTTCAAAATGTTACTGAATGTCACACTATGTGATCACAAGTAATCGGACACCCTCAAACACATGCGTTTTTCATATTAGGTTCATTGTGCTGCCACCTGCTGCCAGGTACTTCATATCAGTGACCTCAGGAGTCACCAGACATCGTAAAAGAGCAGAATGGGGCACTCCGCGGAACACACGGACTTCGAACGTGGTCAGGTGATTTGGTATCACTTGTGTCATACGTCTGTACGCGAGATTTCCACACGCCTAAACATCCCTGGGCCCACTGTTTGCGATGTGATAGTGAATTGAAAACGTGAATGGACACATACAGCACAGTAGTGTACAGGCCGACCTCGTCTGTTGACTGACACAAACTGCCGATTATTGAAGAGGGTCGTAATGTGTAAAAGACAGACGTCTATCCAGACCATCACACAGGAATTCCAAACTGCACCAGGATACACTGCAAGTACTATGACAATTAGGCGGGATGTGAGATTTCATGGTCGAGAGGTTGCTCATAAGCCACACATCATCCCTGCAGATGTCAAATGACGTATCTCTTGGTGTAAGGAGAGTAAAAATTGGACGATTGAACAGTGGAAAAACGTTGTGTGGAGTGACGAATCACAGTACACAATGTGGCGACCCAGTGGCAGTGTGTTGGTATGGCGAATGACCGGTGAACGTCATCTGCCAGCGTGTGTGGTGGCAACAGTACAATTCGGAGGCTCAAATGGTTCAAATGGCCGGGAACACTATGGGACTTAACATCTGAGGTCATCAGTCCCCTGGAGCGTAGAACTACTTAAACCTAACTAACCTAAGGACATCACACACATCCATGTCCGAAGCAGGATTTGAACCTGTGACCGTAGCGGTCGAGCGGTTCCGGACTGAAGCTCCTAGAACCACTCGGCCACCGCGACTGGCAAAATTCGGAGGCTGTGGTGTTATGGAGTGCTCGTGTTTTTCATTGAGGAGCTCGCACTCCTTGTTGTTCTGTGTGGCACTGTCACAACATGGGCATATATTGATGTTTTAAGCACCTTCTTCATTCCCACTGTTGAAGACAATTCGAGGATGGCAATTGCATCTTTCAACACGAACGAGGACCCGTTCATAATGCACGGTGTATGGCGGAGATGTTACACGACAATGACATCCCTGTAATGGACTAGCCTGCAGAGGGTCGTGACACGAATCCTATATAACACCTTTGGGATGTTTACGAACGCCGAATTCGTTCCAGGCCTCATCGACCGACATCGATACCTCTCCTCAGTGCAGCACTCCGTCAAGAATGGGCTGCCACTCCCCAAGGAAACTTCCAGCACCTGATTGAGAGTGCAAGCTGGGGTAGACTAAGGGCGAGCCAACAGCATACTGAATTCCAGCCTAACAATGGAGGGCGCCATTAACTTGTAAATGTTTTCAGCCGAGTTGTGGGGCGGCGGGTGGAATAATTATAAATGTTTTGTATTAATGCTGTTTGCCGTTCTCATCACTGGCTCTCTAACTACAATATTGGCAATCAGAAAGTGATTAGCAAAACGTGAAGCCTGTAATTAGAATTCCTAGTGCCCACTTCAATTGAGAAATACATTTATAGCTACAGCTTATAGCTCTGAGGAATTAGGAAATTGTCTGGGATTCATAATCAAACACCATTCTCTCTAAAATGTTCACTGTATTCTGAAAGTCACAGACCAAAGAGAATCCAAACAATCCACTTACCAGAGCAGTTCAGAGTTTAATGCACTGATGCAGCTATAACTGTTCAAATTAAATGTTTAAGTGAATGGTCGCCATAATTTGATGATAATGTTCATCAAACACCACACTAAATAATTGTAGAATGTCTGTCCTGCGGCTGCACGTGAAAATACGACATAGGCAAATTGAAGATACACACCTGGATTGAAATAAAAACACCGTCAATTCATTGTCCCAGGAAGGGGAAGCTTTATTGACACATTCCCTGGGTCAGATACATCACATGATCACACTGACAGAACCACAGGAACATAGACACAGGCAACAGAGCATGCACAATGTCCGCACTAGTACAGTGTATATACACCTTTCGCAACAATGCAGGCTGCTATTCTCCCATTGAGACGATCGTAGAGATGCTGGATGTAGTCCTTTGGAACGGCTTGCCATGCCATTTCCACCTGGCGCCTCAGTTGGACCAGCGTTCGTGCTGGACGTGCAGACCGCGTGAGACGACGCTTCATCCAGTCCCAAACATGCTCAATGGGGGACAGATCCGGAGATCTTGCTAGCCAGGGTAGTTGACTTACACCTTCTAGAGCACGTTGGGTGGCACGGGATGCATGCGGACATGTATTGTCCTGTTGGAACAGCAAGTTCCCTTGCCGGTCTAGGAATGGTAGAACGATGGGTTCGATGATGGTTTGGATGTACCATGCACTATTCAGTGTCCCCTCGACGATCACCAGAGGTGTACGGCCAGTGTAGGAGATCGCTCCCCACACCATGATGCTGGGTGTTGGCCCTGTGTGCCTCGGTCGTATGCAGTCCTGATTGTGGCGCTCACCTGCACGGCGCCAAACACGCATACGACCATCATTGGCACCAAGGCAGAAGCGACTCTCATCGCTGAAGACGACACGTCTCCATTCGTCCCTCCATTCACGCCTGCTGCGACACCACAGGAGGCGGGCTGCACGATGTTGGGGCGTGAGCGGAAGACGGCCTAACGGTGTGCGGGACCGTAGCCCAGCTTCATGGAGACGGTTGCGAATGGTCCTCGTCGATACCCCAGGAGCAACAGTGTCCCTAATTTGCTGGGAAGTGGCGGTGCGGTCCCCTACGGCACGGCGTAGGATCCTACGGTCTTGGCGTGCATCCGTGCGTCGCTGCGGTCCGGTCCCAGGTCGACGGGCACGTGCACCTTCCGCCGACCACTGGCGACCACATCGATGTACTGTGGAGACCTCACACCCCACGTGTTGAGCAATTCGGCGGTACGTCCACCCGGCCTCCCGCATGCCCACTATACGCCCTCGCTCAAAGTCCGTCAACTGCACATACGGTTCACGTCCACGCTGTCGCGGCATGCTACCAGTGTTAAAGACTGCGATGGAGCTCCGTATGCCACGGCCAACTGGCTGACACTGACGGCGGCGGTGCACAAATGCTGCGCAGCTAGCGCCATTCGACGGCCAACACCGCGGTTCCTGGTGTTTCCGCTGTGCCGTGCGTGTGATCATTGCTTGTACAGCCCTCTCGCAGTGACTGGAGCAAGTATGGTGGGTCTGACACACCGGTGTCAATGTGTTCTTTTTTCCATTTCCAGGAGTGTAGATCGTTAAAGTTATCCCAGAATTAACACTTCACTCGAAAACGATTTCATGGTTACGCGTATCCCGAGTAACTTATTACGGCATCTGAGGCTGTTTATAGCAATGGTACCGACGCTCCGCAACTCCTAGCACAGGTGGTGTGCTAATCAGCGTCTGGAGAGAACTGAGGCCTACCTTCCTCACGCAGCTTTCTTACATGTAAAGCCGCGGTGCGGACGGCTAAGGGAACACCTGATCAAATCTGCTCTCCCGAGTAGCCGCTGGGCTAGTAATGCACAACTTTGAGTTATGGAATAAATCATTTCTTCCTTTGCTGATGGTCGATGAAGCTCCCAATTTAAATGTGCAATCAGCATACAGGTAAGTAATCATAATAAAAGTCTGACGTGGCTAAGTCAAATATTTTGGGCGAAATAATAAATTTAATTACACTACATGCAGCAGACGAGCTCTGAACTTGCACTTTGGACATACGCTATCACTATAGTTTTATAGTTATTCAGTTGAAACGTCTCACATCTTTATGATTATAGCGGATCTTATATTTAAATGTAAGCATCCTATCTTTATTTATTCGCCTACTTAATCTATCTTGCTTCCTTAATTTTTAAGATAAAAAACCCGAAAATCATGAATTTCCACTAAAATTTTAATTTGTGACATCCAGAATACTGTTTCTACTCAATTATTATGCAAAAGGAATCTAAAATATAAATTTTTAAGTTTCTAGCTCTTTTCTGTTGCACCAATGATTTTTACAGAAAAATGTCCAAAATTCGAAAATGGTTAAAGTTATTGTACTGATATTCAACACATATTGATTTTGTATTATTCCTGACATGCTAGAAGAGTTTCAGGTTATTTACCTCATTTTAAAGTATTGCGCAACATTTATGACGTCGGAGCTAGTTACAGTGGACTAGGCTGGCACACAATGGAAAGACTGATGTGAATTTTATAAGGCGTGAGTATGCTGCTTCCCTACATCACCCTCTACTTAATTTTTTTGAATGTAAAGGAAAAAAATTAATTATAAAATGGGAAGCAAGAGTACAGCTTAACTCGCTATGAAAATTAAAATTGAAATTTAAACATACAGAAATATTAAAAGGAAACTTATTACCTACTTCAATTATTTAAATTGCTGGCATGTTCACTGCCTCTTAAGTAACGTTATCACTCAAAATTTAAGCAAAATCAATGAAACACTTTGGCATACATATTGCCTTAGACAGACACATAAAAATATGTAAAATCTTAAATCCATTAAATTGTCTGTAAACATTTTTACATACTCAAATTCAAAGAAAATAACAGTTATTCATGATACATAACGAGATAATTATATATTTTCTAAACCTGAAACAAAATTTCACAAATCATGACAACTTCATTTTTAAACACGTGGTTGTTGCCGCTTTGGCTGGCGTTCTACACTTCCATTCACAAGGGCAGAGGAGGGGAAGTTGCTATGGTGTGCATCCTTCACGTTCACTCTAAATTACATGGGGAAAGGGGAGGGGTCACTGTGAGTTGTGTCCAAGTCACTCCACGCTTTCACGCAGCTACCAGACTGCTATTATCTGGTTTCTCCTGTAGTGCAAACAAAAAAGACTCCGTTCACTTAATATCTAAGGGTGGGTCACAATGAAATGGGGATACATACATTTTATCTTTAAATATATTACTGGAACAAAGTTAACAGAACTTCTTCAATTTTACTCTTGCAGTTACTTAACTGTCATAAAATCGGTAAACAAATGGCTCAAAACGCCGTTAGTTGCGCACTAGAGAAAATTTATTCTCAAGGCATACAATCATGAATCCCATGTATCATCATCTTCATTTATGACTGATTATGCCTTTAAGCGTTCAGTCTGGAGCATAGCCCCCTTATAAAATTCCTCCATGATCCCCTGTTCTCTGCTAACATTGGTGCCTCTTCTGATTTAATCTCAATTTATTATTTCTGGGCCGGAACACTGAACAAATACTCCTTACATTCCTGACAAATCTGTATTTTATTTACTTAACTGACTCATCTTCGATTACCTTATTCTTAGACATAGTAGTATGAATATATTTGATTAACAGTTGTCTCCTTAGCCTCTTTGTACATGTGAGTAACTTGTGGTAATAGTACAGTTCTGAGTGTTCAAAACACACTACGTTTAGTTGACTACTAAATCCACTTATTAGTCCTCTGCTGCTGTGTCAGTTCCACATCTGCAATTATGTACTTACTTCATCGCAGTGCGTTTATGCTGAACTATAAATAATGTTTCACGTCTGCTATTATGTTCCTCAATTATGGTGCTAGTGTATGTACTTATTTGACACTCACTCTATTAACATTTAACGCGTAGGATAGCACATTTACTTCATATCTATAGTGTATTGCAGCTGATCAGTTTGCTCATGTTGCAATCCATTTCCACTTGATTGGATGCTGAAACCACAAGTAGTCTCTCTCGACCTACCACAAAAGTGCATTAAGTAATTATGGCCAAGCGTAATGCTAAATTCCTTAAACCTATAGGACATAATGAGCTGTTCTGTTTCATCTAACATAAGGGTACCTACGGTCGCATTCACGCCTCCAACTCATAACCTCAATATGTGTAGGTGTGTCCTGTCACACACTACACCAAATAACGGCCAGCTTCAACCTTATAAATATTTCAAGGACGTCTCCTTCACGTCTCAACCACAAACAGTGTTCAATTCTATTACACTGCCATTCCTTGCTACACAAGGTGAGTTCATTCTTACAACTTATCTGCATATTTTTCATAACACTAAGCGATCTCTTTCACTATTCAGTAGTTAGCTCTACAGCATACAATAGGTTTCATTGCCACTTCAGAGCCTGCTTGTACACGAATTTGTATATCTTTTTAAATTACTGTTGGTGGACCATTTCCAATAAAACAACAACTTTGTACTTATAATATTACCAGAGTTCTACACATACTTGTCACTCAAATACCTTTGTATCTTAATTACATCATACTTCTCTGTCGTTTATGTCACTGTTAGGTTTGTCACATTAGGTATTTTCCTCACTAATCGGTGGATAGAATGGTTACAGAACCCATGGCTTGATAACCATGACGGAAAATTTTTGTATTGCAAAGAAGGAGTCGAAACTTTGGTGGATAGGAAAGATTAAGATAGGGTGAGACCTGAAATGGGAAAGACGATGTCACCCAGCTGGGACTGCACGGCTGCCACAGTTTGCAGAGGTTACAGGACAATCTCCTCCCTACAGAATTCATTAGCTTAATGCTGGCTTGATACCCACAAAGGAAGATTTTAGTATTTGAGAGTAAGTGCCGAAATTTTGGTTGATAGGAAAGATGAAGAATGAGTGAGACCTGAAAAGGAAAGATCATCTCACACAGTTGGGACTGCACTGCTGCCACACTGTGTAGAGGTTACAGAACAACCTCCTCCCTACAGAATTCATTAGTTTATTATTGGCTTGATCACCATAACGGAACCACTATTTCATTCAACCAACGAGCATCAAAGACCAATCTTACACTCCAGTCTCTTTTTGGTACAACAACAAGAGGATTATTGTACGCACTGACCGCTTTTTCACTCACACCCCACTCCTTTCGAACCACCTCAATCCTAGCTACATGTATTTGGTATGGCTTCCAGAAAAACACTTTGCCAGGTTTCACCTTTAATTGACATTCATAATCTTTGACTATGCCAGGTCAATTTGAAAATACCTTACCATGCCTTTTTAAAACCTGTCTCAGCTCTTCCTTCTGATTATCTGAAATTTTATCGATTTCCTGCAATTTAGCTTCTATCTTGTCCAAAATAATTGCTTCTTCTTCTGTGTTTAACTTACTTTTACTAAAATTAGCACCTTCGCCCCAATATCTCCTATTTTTCAGAACTTGTATAGGCAGCTCCCAAGTTTCATCATTAGTTACTACATGTTTATCAATAAAAGGTACCGTAATTACTCCGGTTATCGGCAAGACCATTTTTAACTGGCTTCTTTCAAAGTCAACAACACTCTGATATTTTTACAAGAAATCTATGCCAGTTAAAACCTCAATACTGAGATTATTTAAAATTAAGCATGGATGATCAATTAAATTAACATTAATGTTAAACGGCAGCAAAGTTTCTTGTTTTACCGTTTTTGACACCTTGCCAGTAGCACCAATTATTCTTAGTCCTGATACCCTCATTACGGTAAGCTAGTCTTTACTAGGTAATGCATCAAAGAAGGACTGAGATATCGCACTCACCTCACTTCCACTGTCTAAGAGACAACGTACATTGATACCCAACATATTCACTATTATTATAGGGTGGCTTATTCGAGATTGTACAGGTGGCTCCTCAAATTCATCCAATAGTTCCTTTTGGATTTTTCTCCAACTAAAGTGATCGACATCTGTCTTCATTACATTTAGGTCCAAGTGTGTAGGGGTATCCTGAATTACATTTTCAGCTACCTTTTCCAGTCGGTCTATTAATTTTAAATCGAAACACTGCACGACTTCATTACATTTAGTTTGCTGAACTGTAGACTGAGCGATTCTGCGCCTCCTGACTGGGTATAACACTAGTTACAGCTAAACCACTTTAACTATTATCGTCGGGTTCCTTCTCAAGTGACAACTGGTCACAGCTACTCGGTTCATCGACCCACAACAGGCCATCCTCTACATTCTCCCTTACCTCCTGTCCTAAATCTATTAGTACAGTGTCAACATCCGGCTCAGGCACTTTAGATAAGAGCACATCATCCTTATCGTAAATATAAGCATCAATTTCTTCTGCTTCTTCACCTGACAATTCAGTATTTTGTAACTCTTCCCTACCGTTACACTGCTGCGCCTTCTCTTTTTCTTCCCACTTAGAAAGCGTCTCTAACATGGTATCTATTAAATACTGTGAGTGATCTAATATTTCTGCTATATCCTTAGATACTACCGACCCCTCATCCACATGTTCAGTCTGATATTCTGATCTGTCTTACCAATTACTGTAATTACTGGCTTAGAAAAAGTAACCGGCCAGTGAGCGCCAGTGTCCTCAGAGACGGAAACTAGTTTTCCTGCCACGGCCTACTACTGTTTCCTTTATTTCCATTATAGTTAACTGGCACAACATTGCTTTCCGCACTGTTGTTTACCTGCATAACTTTTTTTCGAACAAAATTACTATCATTTGGATGCCAGTGTTGCTTCTTATATATATTCTCCAATTCCTCCCTCTCTCAGGATGGCGAACACCTACTGTTCTGATGTTTACATTGCTATTCTGCTCGTTCTTAAAATTACTACTAGTGTTATTACCATATCTGTTATTACGTGTTTGCTCCTCATTCGCAGCAACACGCTCTACACGTTCCAAATATTCAATGAAACAATCAAGATTGTCTCTAGGGGCAATTATAATTCTAGTTTGCCAATACCATGGCAGTTTGCTTCCAGACCTACTGTTATCATTTCAAGTTTCAGCTTTTCGGCCAAATGTGAAAAACGTGAGATCCATGACCTGGCTAACTCTTTAATAGATTCCTTGCCTGCATTGAATAGTTTTCCACTCCAAAATTCTCTCAACACTTCAATTTGCTTATTGCTAGACCAATACTCATTAATGAAAGCTGTTTTAAATTCCGCTAATGTTTTACACTTCAACATAACAACAGCTGACCAACGCATGGCGTCACGCGCTGAATGGGTTCTAATAAATGAGATTTTCTCTCGTTGAGACCAAGTTGGTGGAATCACATCTTCAAAATCGTTCCAGAAATCTAGCGGGTGGATATTTTTATATGGATCGAACCACAAGAACTGCCGACACCCGATAAAAGCGGCGTTTGTAGCTACAACTTGTTGCATATTACCATTACCAGAAGTTACTGAAGTTACTTTACTCTCAATGTTAGCAATGCTAGCACTAATATTTTCTACTCTCATTTCAACATTAACTACTCTTTGCACAATATGAATAGAATCAGTTTTGATTGCATCTACTTCTGCTTGACATCCGTTTACTTTTATATTACAAAGTGTCCATATACTTTTGATCACATAGTGTAGGTGGACGTCAGTACATGACAGCAGAGATTCGTCATTTCCATATCCTATTTTTTCATAAATTAAAATCATTGACTTTTCTGCCTTTGTCTTCCACCAGCCATAGACAAAAACGCCATTGTGTGTTTCGTGATCGTAGCCGATGTGTTCTGGTGGATGAGCATTTCGAAATACTTCATGATTTTCTTGTGTTCCTTTATGAGTTGCTCCTTTCTTCGAAGAGTGATTGGAACTACATGGCTGAATATTAGAAACCAATAACGCGGAATATACTTGATGCACCCAGAAATACTTTCACTGTTGTAGTAAAATACATAACATACTTTTTGTTAATCATGATGACATCAAAACAGAAGCTCATAAAATCTAAGATTAAATATCGCATTCTGTTTTCGGAACGATCTTAAATCAAGAAAACAATGAAATTCCAGCTTCAACCGACGTTCAGAAAGAAAAATGACAGAAAAAGTCACCCGATGTGAGTGGCGACCATGAATGTTGGTCATGAAGTCAGTTCTTCACACTTGGCCACTATCTTGGTCGTGGAAGGACTTCCCACCTAAGTCATCTCGACGGTTAATGGTTTCCTCATCCAAGGAAAGATGTTGAAGTGACTGGGTACAGGGTTAAGAGAAAAAAGGGTTCATGGCATAATTTTATAGTTCGAAACGCAGCTCGCGTCACTTCTTTGTGCAAAATGCGGCAAAGCGTTATCGCTGAGCAAAAACACCACCTTCGACAACTTCCCAATGCGCTTCTTCTTGGAAACCAACTGCTACCCAATCAGAAGAATTCGGTAGCAGGCTCCTGTGAAGGTTTGTCACTTACGAGCGTCATATACACCTACATCTACAGAAATACTAAGAAAGTGATAGTAGAGTGCATAGCGGAAGGTGCCTTGTACAACTATCAGTCGTTTTATTCTCTGTTGCACTCGCCAAGAGAGCGAGGAATAAACAACTGTCTACATAGTGTTTTAGAGTGACGGTTTAAAAATTTGGGGACAGTTCCCTAAAACCAAAAACTAAAAACGTGTCCAGTAAAATTGCTTACCTTAAGAGCGCACTTGTTCAGCAGAAGATCTTCTGAGGCATAGGAAGTAGGGGTAATGTTTACTGTACATTGTAGTCTTAGCTCAGTGTAAGGAATCTGGCCCTACTTTTTAAAACGCCGACAACCCCCATACGAACCCAAATTACTCTCATCTTCCTATTATGGTCTTCCGCGAAACGTATGTTGGCGGCAGTAGAATCCATCTGCAATCGACCTCAAATGCTGGTTCTTTAAACTTCCGCAGTAGTGCGTGGCGAAAAGAGCGTCGTCATCTCTACAAGGTTTCCCGCTTCAGTTCACGAAGCATGTCCGAAATACTTGCGTGCTGATGAGCCCTACCGGTAACAAAACTAGCAGCACGCCCCTAAAATTGCTTCGATGTCTTCCTTTAATGCGACGTGGTGGGTACCCCAAACACTCAAGCAATATGGGTCGCACTAGCGCCTTACATGCTGTCTCTTTTATAGATCAATCACGCTTTCCCAAAATTCTCCCAATAAAAAGAAATCGAGTCAGTTCTTCGTATTACCACTCTGACGTGTCCATTCCACCTAATATGGTCTTGCGAAGTTATGTCTAGATATTTAATCCGTATGACTACGTCATGCAGTATGCTACTAATGCTGTGTTCGAAATTTACAGTACTGTTTCTCCATCTCATCCGCATTAACTTACAATTTCCCACGTTTGGAGCAAGTCGACATTCATCACGCAATTAGATGTTCTGTCAAGTCACCTTGTATACTCCCACAATCACTCAAATACGACACCATCCCATACACCACAGCGCCATCAGCAGCGAGCTACTAATTACTGCTCATCCTGTCCGTCATATCTTTTACGTTTACAGAAAATAAGAAAGACGCGTCACACTTCCCTAAGACAATGATGACAATACCGTTGGCTCTGATGAACACTCGACGTCGAGGACAACGAACTGGGTTCTGTTATCTCCACGGATCCGACTCCCGGTTCATCACAGAGACATGTCTGCCACTTCGTTCTTCGTAACGCAGATTTGTCTGTCCACCTAACCTCTGTGTTCATACTTTTTTCCTTTATTTGTCCTTTATTGTTGCACAGTTCCATCAACTAAGCCTCGATTGTTGCAGCCTGTATTTCATTCAAATTGAGAAGATGAGTTACCGCAAGATACTCCACTTTATCCATGGGCCGTGATGTTTTTCTTTCCCTTTCTAGTGTAGTACTATGGTGCCGAAGCGCGGTGGTTTCAGCGTGTACCACGAGCTCAGACATATACCTGCAAACAAACAAACAAACGAGAATAATTGCGTAACTTAATTTTTTGGAGTGATACTGAAAACTGCTTGACTATCCTTCATGCAGGGTAAATTCTCTCTACACAAAATGCTCGTTGCAGTCTGTCACTACCGGAACAAGTCCCATTTTCAACTACCATTTTATCGAAGATCACTTCAACAACGAATCATGCTTCGTGTCTGAAACAAGGCACAAGTCGTTTCAGTCCGTAAGACTGTTCGCGAGTATATGCGGAAATAACTTAAACCACTAATTGTAGAACTATGGATAACTATTTTGACCAAGTGTAATGACTTTTCTACATATCGTATGATGTCTCTAAAGAAGCTAGCACTGATTGTGTGATGCACACTATTTGGAGCCTAGCACAAAGTATCTCTTGTAAAAGTGTTGCCGAAGTCACTGTCTTTCGTTTCCGAAAAAAGTCAGTGTCAAATTACATAGCGCATAACCATGTTCCGTAGAAAATAAGAACATTTTTTTACGAGTGGTAGGAGTAAAACAATAGTTCCAGAGACTTCGAAGTATTAGTGATTTCGATTCGTTGTACTGGGGGGCGGCTGGCAAGTGGCATTCCATTTCACTCTCGGAAGAGAGCTGCAGCGTCTCTACGGAGTGAAACTGTTGAACGGCTTGGCCGCAGTGCAGACCGAGCGGCAATGGTTTCCAGACAGGACCACGTCACTGCAAGTACGTGCTTGCATTCATCGCTAAAAAATTCACGCAAAATGTAACATTCTAGGTTCCTTTGTTGTGAAATAAAGCTATGGAAGACTTGCCAGCAGAAAGAATGGATAACATTTCCTCAATATGTATAATATCTGAATTTCTGGGGCCGGCCGCGGTGGTCTCGCGGTTCTAGGCGCTCAGTCCGGAACCGCGGGACTGCTACGGTCGCAGGTTTGAATCCTGCCTCGGGCATGGATGTGTGTGATGTCCTTAGGTTAGTTAGGTTTAAGTTGTTCTAAGTTCTAGGGGACTGTTGACCACAGATGTTAAGTCCCATAGTGCTCAGAGCCATTTGAACCATTTGAATTTCTGGAAAATCCACATTTCCCGAAGACAGCACGTGCACATAAATGCGAAAACTATCACATACATCGATTAACAGCTCATACATTCAAGTGAATCACCAAATAGTACAGAAGAACAGAAAGTAACGTTACTTGAACATCAGTTTGGCTTTAGGAAAGGTAAGGTGTCAGAGACGCAATTATGATGTTGTATAAGGGGCAGTCAAATTAAAATACGACATATGGAAAAACGTAAGTAAACTGTTTATTATTTCAAAATCAATAGCCATAACTCACAATACATTTGTTCCACTCTGAAGAAGAAGGTCAGTGCCTTCATGGAAAGACATTTGCAGTTGCCTTCAAGGCCAGAATAGTACTCATGCGAGCACCTCTTCGTCCAAAGCAAATATACTGCTACAGTGCTTGACTTGTAGGCTCCAAAAACAAGGAAACCGCTTGGACAGAGATGGGGAGTTCATGGGGGATGTGTAAGGGCTTCCCAGTGATATTTCTGCAGCATAGTCTCGACACGCTTGGCAATATGTGAGCCCATTCACATGTACTAAAAGTTACGTGTACCCCCTGGGTACTATTCTGACCTTGAAGGCAACTGCAAATGTTTTTCCATGAACGCAGTAACCGCCTCGTCTCACAGTGGAATAAATGTGCTCATAATTATGTTCATTACCTTTTTTCACGTGTATCGGTAAAAAATAGCACTGTGTCTTACACCGAGTTTAGGCCTATGATAGATCATCTGAATGGATCACTTGTTGTTTTGCCACTTGAGTTTGCAACAATTTAGGCACTGGAGCAATTAACTTGAGATTTCTCATGCATGTTTCAGGCTTCAGTTCTGATGCAACTTAATGATGTGCGAATAGCATTGACATGAAAATTGTGTTGCTGTTGGAGTTTACGTATTTTGCAGACATATCAGCTGTTGTGTTATTGTGCACTTGGCTACTAACATGTATTTTGTAGAACGACTTAGATGTAAAAGTAACTAGTGCCAAGTTAAATAAGAGAACATGGTAACTATTTACGCAAAATATAGGTGAGCTTACGTATTTTGGACATTACAATACTGCAGTATTGTCAATATCTTTCGACTTTTTTAACATATCGTTAATTTCAGAACATACAGATAATTTTGGATTTTTAGTCCATACTTTTTTTGGTTTTGTACCACACCAGTTCACACTTTTTACTTTCTCAAAATTACCACAGCAGTTTTTAATTTCCTACCAAGGCCATCTTGTTTCAGCGATGTTGAAGGCATCATGCCTTCCAGGTCACTGATGCCATCGTGGGTAGGGTGCCTATGGCGTTCATGTGATGATCTTCATGATCTACAGTCGATGGTCGAATATCAAATCAGGCTGTAATGCCCATGGCCGTACTCATGGCATTTCTTGTAGGAGCTACTTGGAGACGATGTGTTTGGTAGAAGGCAGGAAATAGTGGCGGACAGCATGTGGCGTCGCAACTAGTGCGAGCGCACAGTTTTCTATCAAATATTTACTGTGAAATGTAGACAGACTGTAAAGTAGCCATCAGATTAGCATATGTGCTGTAGCGGGCAGATTACCGGTGCTCGTTCGTCTGACGTCACGACCATATGGCATGTCTGTACCGTGAGAATGTAAGACCTGTGCGCTAACTAGCCGCGTGTATAACGTGGAACTTTCATCTTTAATAACTTCTAACTGAGGAACCTGAGGAAATTAAAAGTTAATATACTAGTTTCTGTTATGAATAAAAATAAGTCATCCAAATTTGAGCTTTGAAACCTGCATATTTTGGAAATTAGAAAAATCTTACAGAAAACGCAAATTTCTACAATTTTCGAGTCTAAATAAATACCATTATGTATAGATCACCTTCAGTGACCATCCAACTATGAAACAAAATCACCTTCCGTGCTTTTGTATTTATTTTGAGAATTTTACTTTTAGAAATTCACCTATAACTTTGTTAAAACCATAAATGTTTTGAATTTTTGTGAACAGTTATTTTATATGAGTAGGTGAGAGTGAATGAGTGTGCCTGAGTGAATGAAAGAGGGACATTCGCCATTCTTTGCAAGTGTATAAAATCTAGGTTGGAACTCGCAAGTGTTCAGACGATGTAACCGTGGGAACAGAGTCGCCAGTGGTTCCCCATCTTAGTGAATGTCGGATGTCCAAGAGTGTATGGTATTGTACAAGCAGCCAGAACGTTCGCGAGTATTTAAATAATTTCTGGAAATAAAGTAAAGTCTAGTTTTCCTTTCGGTTTGTTAAATTATACAGTAAATTTTGTGTAACAAGAAATCATGACGTAAATGATTCAGAAGTCATGACTGGTGCGTGCTAGATTTTGGCGCGAGGCGCACCCAAAGAGTTAATTCTGATTGGCTGTGTGATGTGTGAGCCAATGAGATGCGAGGACGGTTAGCAGACTAGGAGAGTGAGTCGCGAGTGGATGAGGAGTCGCGAAGGAACTGTGATCGAGAAGAGACATGCTTGATGTGTCCTCGCGAATAATGTGTAAAATGAAGTCATAAAACGGCTTCATCGGTTCGGTACTGTGCGATTTGAGACTGGAAGAGTCCAGTAACGCGTAGTGTGAGTTTGAGCGAGTTGTGACTTTTCGTTCCGCGAAAGACGCGAGTAACTTTAATAATTAAAAGCGTGGCGGTACTTCGTAAACTTTTACTAAGTGCTTATGGCGAGCATTAACGTTAAAAAACGAACTATTATTGAACATCGACTGCAAACGTGTATGTTAGAAAATCGTCTGTGTTGCAGTTAAGTAAATTCCGTAACTTTGAAAGCTAATTCTGGCGGGGTTTGAGTGTGGATAGAATTGTGAACTGAACTTTCTTCAAACGTAGATTAGCGGGCTGATGATCAGGCTTAAAGACAATAAAGAACTTAAATAGAATTACCAACTTCGCGTTCTCGTTTGAGTAAACAATTACTACCATTCCAATAACTCAATTTATTTAGGAAGATTGCTCATAGATTGTATTTCAGCAAACATGTATCGCGGCCTCCGGTGAGCGGCTATTAAATTGCAGTTTCTTCAACACTGCTTTTCTGCAATTTTTCCAGTAGCTGCTATCAGGAGAGGCGAGTGCAGCAACTACCTAAGAAACGAGGTAGGTGGATTTTCTTTCAGGGAAAGGAAACTGCGCGATAAGAGCCTGACCCGTCGCAAGTGGTGCATCGGCCGGGAAATAAAAATAGTAAATTCCAGTGAATTTCAAAAAAAGCAGTAGTGACAATTACCGGACAATACAGAAGTGCTCGCTATGTGTAGGAACTGTGTAGCGTACAAATTGATATCGCCACGTGAATAGGAAGGACAGTGAAAGTGTCCGTGAACTGTAATGTGTTGTACGGAACGGAAGAATTTTTCGGTGACTACGCGCCGATTGGAATAGCAGTCTACGACGGCGTCTGGCAGACGACGAGCTACGGAGACTACGCAGAGGCGACGACAGCAGTGGCAGTTGGCAGCGCTGATTCGAGCGGGGGCCCGGAAACTGGTACAGCATTGCAGTGTATGGTGAACGGACCCGCAGTTTCATCTAGCAGCAACGCAGCACGCCGAAGCACAAAGTTAAGTACAGTGCTTTTGAAAACTTTGTGTGTTTGTGGAGTCAAACTGAGAAAAATGGCTGAGTTTCAACCAAGTGACAAAAAGGCGGAACTAAGTTGTGATAGTGGGATGGAGACAGGGGAAAATGACCCCATGAATTTTAGTTTAGACGTGTCTCAACCCAATTTCAGTAGTAGTTTGACTGATTCATCCTATGTTAATTATAGTTTGGAGTCAGATCCAAATATGTCAGTGCCCAGTGAGTTACAGTTACACATGCCGGTAGTTAATGTTAATAGGGACATTGTATCAGCAAATGAGGGGGCGAAGGATAATGTCGCCAGTATGCTGATGAATCTATTAACTAAGATGAACGTGTTGGATTCCAATATGTCAAGTAAGATGGATTCCAGTATGTCAAAATTGGAAACTAATATGTCAAGTAAAATGGATTCAAAAATGTCTAAATTAGGATCTGATTTAAGTAATGAGATGACTAAAATGGGCGCTGATTTAGATTCCAAAATATCCGATCTCAGAGACTGTTGGAAGCAAGATTTAGCAGTGCTCAGTAGTAAAGTAAATGTTGAAATACAGCAGGTTAAACTAGAATGTACAGAAAATATTGTTCAAGTGCAAAGTGAATTGACGACACGAATCGAACAGGTTACTGAGGATCAACAGCAATTTAAATCCCATGTTGATGCAGAATTAGATAAAGTATGTGAGCACATAAAAGTGGTAGAGAATTCCAATGAAATTAATCATGCCGCCTTAGAATGTAAAGTAAATGATACCAAAATTCGGTGTGAGAAACTTGGAGAGCAAGTTGTAAATAAGGTCAATAATTTAGAGACTCACATAAGCCATTTCAGTGAAAGTGTGAATGAGCAACTTTGTGGGCATGAATGCAGACTAACCAAAGTAGAACAGTGTGTTTCTAACCATAGTGGTAGTATAATTTCCAGTGGAATAATTGAATCTACCGAGGTTGCGTATGTTACCCACAGACAGTTTTTAAAATTTGACCCAAGTAAGAACATGCACCCCAGAGAATTTTGGAACGATTTTGAAGACGTTTTGCCGAAAGTATGGAGCGATAAACAAAAGATAGGCTTTATCACTTCAAATTTGATGGGAGAGGCCAGAGTATGGGGGAATTTAGCCTCTGAAAAATACGCGAAATTGTCAGAATTTAAATTAGCGTTCTTTGAGGAATACTGGGGAAAGAGAAAGCAGATGGATGTTCTTAATCGGTTCTGGTCGGGAGAGAAGTATGACCCCAAGAGAGAGGGCATCAAACGATTTGTTCAAAGGTGGGTAACAACTCTGTCCTACCTTAGTAATAAGTTAGAAACAGAACAGATCATATTAGGGGTAGAAAATAAGCTACCGTGGAACTGGAAAACTAAGATCATATCTGCGCCCCGAGATAACATTGACAAGTTCGTACAGTATTTAGAAAGGGTTGAATCCGTCCAAAAAGAAGAAGAAAACATGAGGAGGGAGCATCGCCCGCCTGCTAGGCAGAATGACAATCGCGCGGATGTAAACATTAATAGGATGGGTGTTCAGAGAGGCGGCGGATACCGTGGCAGTTCACGTGGTAGAGGAAGAACATATGTTAACAGGTTCAATGAACGCGAGCAGTATGACAGCGGCCGACGGATGTCAGGAGGTGAGGCGGTCAGCTGGAGGCATAGTGATGACGCACCGCGCTCGGAAAACCATTAATTGTCTACGAGTGTGCTGGCGATCGTAGGCAACAGCGTTTAAAGTTAAATCCGCTGGCAAAACCATTCATAAGAAAGCAGCCTGAACGACCACCTAACATAAATGTTGTTGCTACAAAATTTAGGGAGGATAACGTAAAACAGACAGAGATAGTAGCTTTAAGTCAAGTGGAGGTTAATGAACCAATTAACTGTAAGAATAATCATAAGAAGCCACTTATTGAAGAACTAAGTACTAGTTATAAGGGTAATAATCAGAAAGACATTATGCACAGTAAAACTAATGAAGAGCTGTCGGATAGGGGTGAGAACAGTAATAATGGCAGGGTTGTGACTGTGCTTGATCAGATAATTGATGTTGTAGATAGTTACGAAGAAGAGGATAGATTAGAGGAGGAGGTAGAGGTTAATGACGACGCCTTGGATAGGGTCGTAGAAAAGGAGGTTAATGAGAAAGAGGGGGAAACATTGGAAAAATGTTTTGACTTAGCAATAGTGGATAGGCTAATAGGAGCTGCCACTAGAATTGAGGGTGATAATAAGCATGAAATAAACCCTGTAAGTGTGAATGTGATTGCCACCCAAAAGACAGGCTTCGAAAGGAGAGAAATTGTGCAAAATTTATTGGAGGAAGCAGAACCCAAAATAAATAAAGAGTACTTAGGGCAACCGATAGTAGAGCTAAGAGTATTAAATGAACCAGTTAAATGTTTGATAGATACTGGATCGGAAGTCTGTGCAGTATCCCAGAACTTGGTAAATGAACTCCCTAACAGTAAACAGATTGTTAAGATGCCAGTAAGTGGCTTGAACATTGTAGTAGCAACCGGTAAGACTAAGAAGACAGTAAAACAGGAAGTGTTTCTACCCATAGCATTTAAGGAAGTAGAAATAAGACAGAACTTCTTAGTTATAAATGGACTGAGTGTAGACATATTGGTGGGGGCTGACTTTTTGAATAAATATGAAGGATGGGTGAATTTTTCTACCAATGATGTTATGGTAAAAATTAAGGGTAAACTAATTACTATACCTTTCATCGGTAAGCAGCTATGTGAGGATCCTGAGCAGAATGATTTTCCTATATGTATTTGTAAAACAGAGAAATTCTTGGAGGGCTATAATGAGTACGGTGGCAAAAAAGTAGAGGATCCGTCTGAGCTTGTGAGTGTCAGAAATAGAATCGTAGAGAAGCCTCACCCAAATGCTTATAGACTGGAGTTTGTGAAATCACATAAGGTGTTAGGGCTTAGGAACATTGTGGATTTGAAAAGATATGTTCAAAAGAGAGACGTGGCCAGGAGTGAGTAGATACCTCAGAGAGCTTTGCACTCTTTGCAGAGCTAAGTGCGTGACGAGCACTAGGTCTCGAGTCGTTTGACAATATTTCTTCCACTTTCTTTTCCGTATTGTCAACCTACCTCTTCTTTCATTCAGAACTAAAATTCTATCGTCTTTCCTTCTTCTCTATCGTAGTTTTTAAGTGATAAAGTGTTTAAGCAATGAGTAGGAAAGAACCTCAGTGCAGTATAGGTTAAGCGTAAGGAATGAGTGTAAGAGAAAATCAAAAAGGATTAAGATACCTCAGATAAGTAATAAGTCTCAGTAAAGTAAATGTTTGGCCTAAGGTGTGAGTAATGCCCTTAGAAAGGTAAAATAACTAAGAAATGTAAGAGCCTCAGAAAATATGGTGACGAACATTGAAGCTGTTTGTTAAGTAACAGAACGATATGTTAAGACGTAGCATTAAGCTAATGTTTAGGAAAGGAAATGGAGCAGTACAGCAAAACTGTCTGTTCAATGAAGTCAGAGCCTCAGGAGGTGATTTAGTGGTAAAATGAGTAAAGGTACAGTGCAACAAGGTTGACTGTCAAAGGGGTAAAGGAAGTTAAGTTAAAGGGACAGTGCAGCAGGACTGACTGTCAAATGAAGAGAAATATGTGAGAAAAGGAGAAAGAATGAGCATAGTGTTTGGCTAGCTCGATATTAGGAAAAAGTGAGGCTACGAAGGTGAGTAAATAAAAAGCTTAATGTTGGTAACCAGAGGTGGCGTTTGTTGGTAAACAGAGGAGATGTTTGTAAACAAAAGGAAGTGAGGCTACGAATGTAAACAGAGCTGAGGCGACGTTGGTAACTCAGGAGGTGGATGTATGTTAGAAAGTATGGGTAACGAGGTTTCGCAGATTAGTAGGAAACGCTTTAACAAATACTAACCTGAGTGTGTGAAGTATGAGTATGAGAGTTGTAAATTAAACCCGAATGTGACTAGAGAAAACCTGATGTTGACAAGAAATTGAAGTAACTCCAGATATGTGAGATGAGGAAAGTACCCATGACATCGATTCCATTTTTGACCAGAGACACACAAAGCTCCCCAAGTTTGTCGTAGAGATTAGTATAAGGATTGTAGTGTTGATAAATGAATAAGTAAATATGTATTTTTCAGTGTTTAATTTATGATACAGGACTACAGGAGATTGCCTGGAGACAGAATTGTAATATTGATAATTTTGTGTATATTTTATATTGTTGTGTATTGTACAGGAACTGGAGAGTCACCAGTGCTGGCGGAGATTTATTATGTATTTGTGAACTATTTGTAGGAATTGTTTTTCTTAGTATTTCTTATGTAACCATAACTTGTTTGATTATGAGATGAAGAAGTAATTAAAGAGTAAATGTGCCACTTCGGTACTGCATTAGGAAAGTCAATTCATTTTTCACTTAAAAAAAAAAAAAAAAAAAAATTTGAAAATTGTACATACTGTAAAGTAAATTTTATCAAAAATATGAGACTTTAGAGTCAAGCAGATAGCGCCATTTATCGCTGCTGTAGGTTAAGACGTAGCAGTTAGAAAGGGAACTGAGGCCAGCTGATGTTTCAGGTGCGCCGAAGTAAACAGAGGTGGTAGCACGAGACTTGAAATGGACCTCCCAAGCAGGACCCGGTCGAACTACGAGTGCTATCAAAATCTTAAGTGTAAGTGGTAAAAAAGTGACGCTCACCATAGCGATAGTAGTGTTAGTGTGCGTGTGACGTACATCAAGATAGTATTTAGGTTTGTTTTCTCTTTCAGGAATTTGTAAATAGAATTTTGTAATCTGAAAAATTTTTTTGAATGATGATAAAAGTGCATGTTTAGATATAAGATGTTTTGTAGGTCGTCAGCCCTAGGTATAAGTGGATGATTGATGTACAGGAACTATAAATGTTAAATAGCTGTTTGAGTAAATCTTTAATAGAAATTTTTTTTAGAAAACTAAAAGTTTGTCATGAATGAAAAAATTTAGTTTCCTCAGGAGGTGTGTGGCGTCGCAACTAGTGCGAGCGCACAGTTTTCTATCAAATATTTACTGTGAAATGTAGACAGACTGTAAAGTAGCCATCAGATTAGCATATGTGCTGTAGCGGGCAGATTACCGGTGCCCGTTCGTCTGACGTCACGACCATATGGCATGTCTGTACCGTGAGAATGTAAGACCTGTGCGCTAACTAGCCGCGTGTATAACGTGGAACTTTCATCTTTAATAACTTCTAACTGAGGAACCTGAGGAAATTAAAAGTTAATATACTAGTTTCTGTTATGAATAAAAATAAGTCATCCAAATTTGAGCTTTGAAACCTGCATATTTTGGAAATTAGAAAAATCTTACAGAAAACGCAAATTTCTACAATTTTCGAGTCTAAATAAATACCATTATGTATAGATCACCTTCAGTGACCATCCAACTATGAAACAAAATCACCTTCCGTGCTTTTGTATTTATTTTGAGAATTTTACTTTTAGAAATTCACCTATAACTTTGTTAAAACCATAAATGTTTTGAATTTTTGTGAACAGTTATTTTATATGAGTAGGTGAGAGTGAATGAGTGTGCCTGAGTGAATGAAAGAGGGACATTCGCCATTCTTTGCAAGTGTATAAAATCTAGGTTGGAACTCGCAAGTGTTCAGACGATGTAACCGTGGGAACAGAGTCGCCAGTGGTTCCCCATCTTAGTGAATGTCGGATGTCCAAGAGTGTATGGTATTGTACAAGCAGCCAGAACGTTCGCGAGTATTTAAATAATTTCTGGAAATAAAGTAAAGTCTAGTTTTCCTTTCGGTTTGTTAAATTATACAGTAAATTTTGTGTAACAAGAAATCATGACGTAAATGATTCAGAAGTCATGACTGGTGCGTGCTAGATTTTGGCGCGAGGCGCACCCAAAGAGTTAATTCTGATTGGCTGTGTGATGTGTGAGCCAATGAGATGCGAGGACGGTTAGCAGACTAGGAGAGTGAGTCGCGAGTGGATGAGGAGTCGCGAAGGAACTGTGATCGAGAAGAGACATGCTTGATGTGTCCTCGCGAATAATGTGTAAAATGAAGTCATAAAACGGCTTCATCGGTTCGGTACTGTGCGATTTGAGACTGGAAGAGTCCAGTAACGCGTAGTGTGAGTTTGAGCGAGTTGTGACTTTTCGTTCCGCGAAAGACGCGAGTAACTTTAATAATTAAAAGCGTGGCGGTACTTCGTAAACTTTTACTAAGTGCTTATGGCGAGCATTAACGTTAAAAAACGAACTATTATTGAACATCGACTGCAAACGTGTATGTTAGAAAATCGTCTGTGTTGCAGTTAAGTAAATTCCGTAACTTTGAAAGCTAATTCTGGCGGGGTTTGAGTGTGGATAGAATTGTGAACTGAACTTTCTTCAAACGTAGATTAGCGGGCTGATGATCAGGCTTAAAGACAATAAAGAACTTAAATAGAATTACCAACTTCGCGTTCTCGTTTGAGTAAACAATTACTACCATTCCAATAACTCAATTTATTTAGGAAGATTGCTCATAGATTGTATTTCAGCAAACATGTATCGCGGCCTCCGGTGAGCGGCTATTAAATTGCAGTTTCTTCAACACTGCTTTTCTGCAATTTTTCCAGTAGCTGCTATCAGGAGAGGCGAGTGCAGCAACTACCTAAGAAACGAGGTAGGTGGATTTTCTTTCAGGGAAAGGAAACTGCGCGATAAGAGCCTGACCCGTCGCAAGCACCAAACCAGTCGTAAGACTGGACGAAGGAAAACAGAATCTGTTTATTACGCATTTGGAGAATTGTCGTTGTAAAGAAATATAAACTATTAAAACATATGACATATGTTAGATGTGAGTGATGTGAATTTGAAAACATTGTTTGGATAATGGTTATAATTTTGTTTCTAATCTTTCGAAATTATTAATTCAGAAGTGTAAAAACTTCCCAGTGAAAGAAAAACGTACAGACAGGAGCCTACGGGAATTTAGAAGGGGTTAATGTCCGAGGGCGTCACTATTAACAAAAGCTTAGCGCCTTTTTATCTGCTCCGCCGCGCAGTGGAGGGAGGGAATGGAGTGACTTGGGCTGGGCAGAGGGAACAGCTGACGCAGGGACGCCGGATGCGGGTCATCTGCTGTGCCGAAAAACGACCGACATTAAAACCAGATAATTACCCCTGCGACGGCAGGAAAAATATCTGGAGATGGCATCTGCAAGAGACAGGAATGCTCGAGAACGAAATGGTCCGTCTAGTGGAATAAATGGGGTCAGCAGCTATCGACTCGTGCAACTGAGCGAGGTTTATGACAAAACTGGTGGTATTCGGGAGGACAGCGGTTTCGGTCCTCGTCCAGCCACACATATGAAGATTTCCTTTGACTAGCGTAAATATCTGCTGGTTTTTGTAAGGGATGGCCCACTCAAATTCTTTTCTCATCTCTCGCCTTTCCGAGTAAGTATTCCTTTGCTAATGACCACGTCACCGAAGGTATCAAATTCCAATGGCGTGTGGTGACCATTTAGACAGCCGAAGCTCTGAATATTATAACCTTAAGTAAACAATAGCAAATCAAGAGACAGGTTCGTCTTCATTCCAATCACAACTGGTAACATTTTAAAATAAGAGAATAAATACTAAACCTTGAAATAACTCCTGATAATAGTTCAAACTGAAATATTAGGTACTGTAATGATTAGACCTAATATTAAGTTATATTACTATTACCAAACTTTTATAGAAAATATTCAGTTGTCTACTTTAAACTCACACTTCAGGCTTTAGATCACCTCTGCAATATCAACAGAATTGATATTCCACTCTTCTCTCCTGGGAAGCGATTTCGTTAACCATACACTCAAAGAAATGAGTCCCCTTAGCAGATGACATTCAACTGAAATAATTTCAAGTTGAGACAGTCTCTCTTCTCCATTACAATTTCGAGAGTAGATTTCGATTTCCTTCAGAACTGAAAGTGACTTTCATACCTATACGTACTCACAGGAACTGTATACGGTAAAGACAATGTTTAGAATTGAACTAGTGCTAAGTAGTTTGGCGAGTTGACTCGTGATATTATTTCTAAACTCTTCAGTAATGTACGCTATGTCATCTCAGTTTTTAAATGAAATGACGTCGGAGAACTTTCCATGTATATATAAGGGACGTTTTTCTTACAAATCTGCTTTTGGGAATCTGGCTAGAATATTATTCACAATTTTCATGTGACAATAAACGTAAAAATTTAAGATTAGAATATTCTTAGATGCTTACATCCAGGTGGCTGTCAAAGTTCTCAATCACTTCGCAAGATATGCGTTTGAAGTTAATATTTTTCCTCTTCGAAGGTTCTGTTACATGAGACACTGTTTCTTGGAAAACGTACTCACACTCGCCACGTATCACAGATATAGAACGGCCAGTTTCTTCGATTTCTTGTTCACGGTATAAAATATCACTTGCTTCGTTCTGAAGATACTGTACAACACATCGGTGAAGGTGAATATTTTATTGAATGTGCTTAAGAGAAAAAACACATTTGAAATCTTCTGAAAGCACCAGAAAGCCTTTAATTTGTCCTATAATATCCAAACGAATTTCCTGAAGATGTTCTAGCATAGCACTAAACACATCACAAAGGTCAATTCTGTTCATGCACGCAGTGTTTACCAAATTTTATGAGTAATTCCATCATGTTGGACAGACGAATGAAAGACGATATAGCAAAATTTTATTCAAAAATTTAAGACGTTTAAGAGATTCGGAAAAAAAACAGTTTCAAGTCCCTTAACCGAACTGAACATACTTCACACTGGTATTTGGCTGGTGGTTTGAGGCCATCCGAAGTTTAGTACATCGTCTTAACAGTGGAAAAAATATATCTTCAGGATGTATGCCATTGATTAATGCTCGAACTCGATTCACGTCCCTTATCATTGACGCCACACCGTCAAAAGTTTGCGAAATCAGTTTTTCGTTATATCCAAATTCTTATAAGAAGTTCCGGATAAGTTCTGTAATAGCCTGGACATGTTTGTCACTATTTATATCATATAACTCCAAGTTTTTGTCTGTCTCTCTTGCACTTACACAATCCGGGACACAAATACTGTGTTTAATTGCTAGTTCTGAATTTTCGTTAACCACGGGACTCCAAAAAGAAAAAATTCACAATTTCCTACTTTATAGCCATCTGATAAAACGACCGAGCCTATGGCTTGCATTACGTCATTGTGAATTAGCCTAGAAATTCCTTTAAACGCAGTAGAGGTTTCTATGCGGTCTGTTAAAAGAAAGTTCTACGTACTAATCTGATTGTTATTATTTCATCGTGTGCTCAAAAGTCTAGGCCTTATTTTCCTATACAAGAAATGGCATTAATAAGGTTTTCAAGGATTTCCCTGTTACGTCCTACCTTTTGACTGAGCACAGGTATTTGATTTTCCAACTAAACGCCTAGCGCAGTTCCTATTGTATTTTCCCCGAAAGCTGTAGTTACAGACTATCGTAGATGGTTAACAAGCAGCCGGTCCTCGCTTATCAACTTCACTAAATTTCCCACCTGCCGCCCATCCAGTTTTTCTCCAGCTAACATTTCGGTTCTTTTCAGACAAGAGGTAATGAAATAAAAACCTTGCACTTATGTCACTGCCACAGGGAAACCTGGCACATTTTGTATATATATCTTCGTTACTCTTACTGAGAACTCCATTACTCAAGTAAATCTCATCAGTGACATCCACTTGTCCTGAATTCCAATCGTGCTACAGAAACTTTCATTTCATTCCTGTATATTTACGGTTTCCTCATCATTCAGTATGGCATATAGCTATTTGAGTTTTTCAAATGAATTGCATCCGTTTGCATAGTTGAACAGTTCACCTAGTGTAGCAACACTCATTTCTCATCTTGTGTGAGACCTGAAAATACTGAATTGTTACAAAACCATGATCGTGAATCACATGTCAATGGCAGCAAATTTGCTGATCTGGTAGTTGATAATGTAGAAAGTTCAACTCATTAAATGGAATCGCAAGATGTAGTTTAACGGTTAATTCTGCAAACTAGCCACATTGAAGTACAGTTTGTAGAGTTAAATAATTACTATCAAATGTCATCAAAACATGAAGCACAAATAATGCAAATTTGTATGACTTATCATTAAAGGAGCACACTTTTCTGGCCATTCAGGACTCATTTAAGTCTAGACCAGAAGTCCTTCATTCCAAATGGGACACATTTCAGTCCAAGCTGGAAGCTGTTCACTACAGTGAAATCAGTATACAACGTGAGATCGATATAGTCGGTAAAATCCCTTCTGAATGGACCTCTTCAGCGCCTAACAGCTTATCTAACTAAGTAAATGTAAAATTAAAAGAGAGCGATCTTTTCTCGTGAATTTGTCTTATGGATCTCAGAGAAAGATGTGCAGATTAATGATATGATTTTTAGTAAAAGAGTTGCTACATTGTAGCGCAAATGAGAACTAATTCAATCTGAGTTGTATGAAACAGAAACTTCTCAACTAATTACCTCCGTTAGTTATATAACAATGTAGCTGTACAAGTTAAGAATAGGAGACAGTGGTTGCAAATGATACCTATGAAGTTATAGCATTATGAGTCTACTTGATATGCTGCATGTAGACGAAGTAGGACATAGCAGCTGCCGCCATCCTATTTTAAACTCAACACGTCGGGGGCGGCTCCTGATATATCATCACTACTATTAGAATGAAGTTTACTAAGGCACAGGAAGTTCCAAGTCGTTTCACATAATAAAAAGAATACACATATAGTTATTTTTATAAAACCCTTTAAAAAGTTTTACTTACAACAGGGTTTCATTACCAAAACCACAGTTCCCTATAGCATTTATCCATCTTCAAGAAGCGCCCTGAGCAATAGAGACTGCTGATTGGTGGCAGACATATGAACAATTTGAGGAGGCTTCTTTGTCTAAATATTGGTCTCCTTCTATGCAGGAAAGATTCAGGAAAAATATTTTTCATGCATAGCGCTTCCACAGCCAACAGACTAGTTTCCGTAAATACTTCGAAAAATATTTGAATAAAACATGGTACAGTTATGAACCGATCTCACACCGAAATGTGTTGCCAATTATTAAAGCAAATATATGACCAAATATCATAGATAAATAAGTACATGTTCATGAAATGAGGTGCTAGCGTTTTACATCATGTTGGATTCAACTACAAAGATTTTAAAATAAATAATGTCAATAGAAAAGAACCATAGCTCTAATACTCCAATGATTTATTTTGCTATTGTTTCATTTAATGTTACATTGTTAAGTCTCTGCAAATGTGTTTGAGTAAATAGATAACACAGAATTGTATACTCCTTTCTTTGTACAAACTTTGATGTCATGGTTTGGTTCTAGGCTAAGTAGTGTATCTGTCATATAAATTCTTTGTCCCATTTGGAGGGAGCAAAACTTACTGTATATAATTGTAATGTTGTGTGAACAATTTTTGGTAGAAATGTCAATACGTGCAAATGTTCTGTTTTATTTATTGTATATGTTTGCTGTTATGTAAACTGCTGATCCTCACTTAGGGTTCTTAGTTAGTTTGTATGTAAAAGGTGTTGTGGTTCCCCTCGGGGACGAAACTGTGTAGTGCGCGCAAATTGTGGTTGGTCTAGGTAGAAAAGGTTGAACAAGAGTCAGTCGGGGGCGAGCCACCAGTCGGGGACGAGCTACCAAATTGTGCACTACCATGTAAATTTTCTTTACACCATGAAAAAGTCAGGCAATATACACATCATTAATAGAGTACATTTAAACGTCATTTTTGGTGTAATGACAATGTCCAGGAAATATTTGAGAGTCCCAGATTTTTAGTTTTTCTCCCCACCTTCTTGTTGTTGTTGTTGTCTTCAGTCCTGAGACTGGTTTGATGCAGCTCTCCATGCTACTCTATCCTGTGCAAGCTGCTTCATCTCCCAGTACCTACTGCAACCTACATCCTTCTGAATCTGCTTAGTGTACTCATCTCTCGGTCTCCCTCTACGATTTTTACCCTCCACGCTGCCCTCCAACGCTAAATTTGTGATCCCTTGATGCCTCAAAACATGTCCTACCAACCGATCCCTTCTTCTAGTCAAGTTGTGCCACAAACTTCTCTTCTCCCCAATCCTATTCAATACCTCCTCATTAGTTACGTGATCTATCCACCTTATCTTCAGTATTCTTCTGTAGCACCACATTTCGAAAGCTTCTATTCTCTTCTTGTCCAAACTAGTTATCGTCCATGTTTCACTTCCATACATGGCTACACTCCAAACAAATACTTTCAGAAACGACTTCCTGATACATAAATCTATATTCGATGTTAACAAATTTCTCTTCTTCAGAAACGCTTTCCTTGCCATTGCCAGTCTACATTTTATATTCTCTTTACTTCGACCATCATCAGTTATTTTACTTCCTAAATAGCAAAACTCCTTTACTACTTTAAGTGTCTCATTTCCTAATCTAACTCCCTCAGCATCACCCGATTTCATTTGACTACATTCCATTATCCTCGTTTTGCTTTTGTTAATGTTCATCTTATATCCTCCTTTCAAGACACTGTCCATTCCGTTCAACTGCTCTTCCAAGTCCTTTGCTGTCTCTGACAGAATTACAATGTCATCGGCGAACCTCAAAGTTTTTACTTCGTCTCCATGAATTTTAATACCTACTCCAAATTTTTCTTTTGTTTCCTTTACTGCTTGCTCAATATACAGATTGAATAACATCGAGGAGAGGCTACAACCCTGTCTCACTCCTTTCCCAACTACTGCTTCCCTTTCATGCCCCTCGACTCTTATTACTGCCATCTGGTTTCTGTACAAATTATAAATAGCCTTTCGCTCCCTGTATTTTACCCCTGCCACCTTTAGAATTTGAAAGAGAGTATTCCATTCAACATTGTCAAAAGCTTTCTCTAAGTCTACAAATGCTAGAAACGTAGGTTTGCCTTTCCTTAATCTTTCTTCTAAGATAAGTCGTAAGGTCAGTATTGCCTCACGTGTTCCAACATTTCGACGGAATCCAAACTGATCCTCCCCGAGGTCTGCATCTACCAGTTTTTCCATTCGTCTGTAAAGAATTCGCGTTAGTATTTTGCAGCCGTGGCTTATTAAACTGATAGTTCGGTAATTTTCACATATGTCAGCACCTGCTTTCTTTGGGATTGGAATTATTATATTCTTCTTGAAGTCTGAGGGTATTTCGCCTGTCTCATACATCTTGCTCACCAGCTGGTAGAGTTTTGTCATGACTGGCTCTCCCAAGGCCGTCAGTAGTTCTAATGGAATGTTGTCTACTCCGGGGGCCTTGTTTCGACTCAGGTCTTTCAGTGCTCTGTCAAACTCTTCACGCAGTATCGTATCTCCCATTTCGTCTTCATCTACATCCTCTTCTATTTCCATTATATTGTCCTCAAGTACATCGCCCTTGTATAAACCTTCTATATACTCCTTCCACCTTTCTGCCTTCCCTTCTTTGCTTAGAACTGGGTTGCCATCTGAGCTCTTGATATTCATACACGTGGTTCTCTTCTCTCCAAAGGTCTCTTTAATTTTCCTGTAGGCAGTATCTATCTTACCCCTAGTGAGATAAGCTTCTACATCCTTACATTTGTCCTCTAGCCATCCCTGTTTAGCCATTTTGCACTTCCTGTCGATCTCATTTTTGAGACGTTTGTATTCCTTTTTGCCTGCTTCATTTACTGCATTTTTATATTTTCTCCTTTCATCAATTAAATTCAATATTTCTCCTGTTACCCAAGGATTTCTAGCAGCCCTCGTCTTTGTACCTACTTTATCCTCTGCTGCCTTCACTACTACATCCCTCAGAGCTACCCATTCTTCTTCTACTGTATTTCTTTCCCCTATTCCTGTCAGTTGTTCCCTTATGCTCTCTTTGAAACTCTGTACAACCTCTGGTTCTTTTAGTTTATCCAGGTCCCATCTCCTTAATTTCCCACATTTTTGCAGTTTCTTCAGTTTTAATCTACAGGTCATAACCAATAGATTGTGGTCAGAGTCCACATCCGCCCCTGGAAATGTCTTACAACTTAAAACCTGGTTCCTAAATCTCTGTCTTACCATTATATAATCTATCTGATATCTTTTGTATCTCCAGGGTTCTTCCACGTATACAACCTTCTTTCATGATTCTTAAACCAAGTGTTAGCTATGATTAAGTTGTGCTCTGTGCAAAATTCTACTAGGCGGCTTCCTCTTTCATTTCTTAGCCCCAATCCATATTCACCTACTATGTTTCCTTCTCTCCCTTTTCCTACACTCGAATTCCAGTCACCCATTACTATTAAATTTTCGTCTCCCTTCACTATCTGAATATTTCATCGTACATTTCTTCAATTTCTTCATCATCTGCAGAGCTAGTTGGCATATAAACTTGTACTACTGTAGTAGGTGTGGGCTTCGTATCTATCTTGGCCACAATAATGCGTTCACTATGCTGTTTGTAGTAGCTTACCCGCATTCCTATTTTCCTATTCATTATTAAACCTACTCCTGCATTACCCCTATTTGATTTTGTGTTTATAACCCTGTAGTCACCTGACCAGAATTCTTGTTCCTCCTGCCACCGAACTTCACTAATTCCCACTATATCTAACTTTAACCTATCCATTTCCCTTTTTAAATTTTCTAACCTACCTGCCCGATTAAGGGATCTGACATTCCACGCTCCGATCCGTAGAACGCCAGTTTTCTTTCTCCTGATAACGACATCCTCCTGAGTAGTCCCCGCCCGGAGATCCGAATGGGGGACTATTTTACCTCCGGAATATTTTACCCAAGAGGATGCCATCATCATTTAATCATACAGTAAAGCTGCATGTCCTCGGGAAAAATTACGGCTGTAGTTTCCCCTTGCTTTCAGCCGTTCGCAGTACCAGCACAGCAAGGCCGTTTTGGTTAATGTTGCAAGGCCAGATCAGTCAATCATCCAGACTGTTGCCCCTGCAACTACTGAAAAGGCTGCTGCCCCTCTTCAGGAACCACACGTTTGTCTGGCCTCTCAACAGATACCCCTCCGTTGTGGTTGCACCTAATGTTCGGCCATCTGTATCGCTGAGGCACGCAAGCCTCCCCACCAACGGCAAGGTCCATGGTTCATTGGGGGAGGTCCCACCTTCTTACTCATCAATATTTCTTCTAAAGTCAATATTTGGTATAATTACACATTTAGGTTATCAAATATGTCAAGGTCAGGATAATAATTTTATATCCTATTGCAAGTGATTTCTGCCAACTTTTTGTGGTATTAGACACATACCTCTCAATCTATTTTACACACATTAGTCAGGTTCATCTCCACAATTTTTAACACACAAAGTTTTTCACCATCATATTTATCCCTATTTTCAAAAACATTTACATTTAGTCATATTATAGTATTCATTTACCTTGTTTCCAGTATTCTTACCTCTTCTCATCCATATTTCTCTTTCCAATTACTTTTCCATTACATTTTTCCTTTACAATACCCACTATACTTCCATTATTCTTGGTCATTTTCTAGTGTACCCAATTTAAATATTCATTTACTTGTCCACAAGCAATACACAGTATCTCACATCATTTCCACATTTTCAGTTTAGTTTGATAGAGAAGAAGGAAAGAAGATAGTAAAAGTTCTGAAGGATGAAGAGATAGGTTGGCAGCACGAAAAGAAATGGAACTAGTGCTGGCAACGACTCGGATCCCTGGTGCTCGTCAGGCACCTGACAATGCAAAGAGTGCATGTCCCCTGAGAGTTTAACAGCCCTCATCTGAGGACATGTACCTTTAAATATACAACATACTGCAAACATTAGCCCTTTCTGATTTTTAAGTATATTAGAAATAAATTATTATCTTACAGAGTTCTCTGCACTCTCATTAAGTTACCATAAGCATAATCATTCATTTTCATGTTTTCCACACTACATGGCCCTCTCTTCATAATTAGACTGGCAACAATAAGTATTCTATTAAAAATAAACAGTTTCTAAGCAAAAGGAAACAGTACACTACAGTAAATAAGCAACAAACTGCCACAGGCCTCAAGATCAACAAAAGAATAATTCACATTCAGGTAACACTCAGATACAACAATAATAAAGTCATGCATTATATTAACAATATATATATATACATACATCCTGCCCCAGTCTCTTTATTAACAAGGCAGTCTTTTACGGTTCATAAAATAGTTACTGAGTGTGGTGGCTTTTTAGGCCTCCTATGTGCTACATTTTTCAGTAACCCATTCAGATCTTGCCAACGTTTTGTTTCATCAAGTGGCTTTTTAGGTTTTGGAATTTCAAAGTCCTTAGCAAGACACAGCTTATCCTGTTCTGCTATTATTTTATCAGGTGGTTTTGTTTGTTCCTGTAATTCACACACTTTCAAAACATTAGTTAAAGCCTGCCCCGATATAGTGTTACCAGGAAGTTCTTTCTGTTCCTGTAATTCACACTCTTTCAAAACAATTGTTAAGCCTTGCCCCAGTATAGTATCATCTGGAGGTTCCTGCAAATTAGGCCCTGGTGTTACATTACTATATAATTCCTTCGGTTTTGGCCCAATTCTACTTTCTGTATCTTGCTTTAGACAAATGTCACTAATTTTCTCATACCCTCTTTCAGTAAAAGTATATTCACTTTCATTTACACCTGAAAATTCATCTTCACTAGAGTCATCACTACTCTCTTCCTCACCATCAGATTCACTTAAGTACTCTACTTTTGAACAATAGGGAAAGTTGGTATATTCATTCCTATCTGTATTCCTATACCCTTCATCATCTGAACTATCACTGATTTCATTTTCGTCATCAGATTCGAGCAGGAAAGCAACCTTTAAACAGTGGAGCAGTCCAACATTCGATGTTTCAGCCACATCGTTTTTCGAATCATTTTCTACACACTGCACATCGTTTGGAGACTCAGGCACTTCTGTTGTATCACTTTGAACGACTTCAGCCTTACCTTCATACTTAGTATAATCATCATATACTCCGATAACCTTCATTTCATTTTCCTCCTTACTCTCAGTTTCAGACAATCGGGCGAAATTCTTACTAGGCCCTCTCCATCAGAACCACAAAACACCTTTCAATCAACAATAATTTCGTCTGCACTGCTTATAATGTCATGTTCACTAACGCTCTCCTTTACATCACTTTCACCTATTATTAATTATGCACACGTCTTTTGCGTGGTATATTCTACCTTCCTTTCCTCTCTGTTCATCATAACCTCCCCCACATCTACGTCTTTTACCTCATACACATCATTAACAGTACAAATATTACTCTTTTCACTCGCCTTTTCTGGCTCCTTTTCTTTCTTTAATAATGTCTTTTCGCACGATTCCGATACTGAGTTATCCTTATAATATGACATATTAGCTTTATTACCATTTTTACATTCATCTACTACTGAAACCGGCCAACAGAAGTGTCCGATCCCGCCTCTTCTGTTTCTCTCTGCGGCAGCCATCTTGTTCTGACGTCTACCATTTGTGTGTGCTGCCAAGTGCAATGTACGGTGCTCCCGCAATCGCTGCCCGGAGCATTAACGGTCACGTGACTTAGCACTGGGAATGCAACTATGTATCACTCCGCACCCATCTCCTATGGGCGCGTCCTTAACCTTCCTGCCCTGTAGTTTACATCTTTCCTTCTCGAATCTATTATTTGACATCTTTTCTTTGGCCCAAAACCGGTTTCCGCGTGAATCCGGCCCGTAACACACGCGGTTTTCAGTTTTCCACTTCGTTTCTATTTTGGAAATTCCGCGCCATGTATCCTCTCCCGCGCGTCGTATAATTTCCCCTACCTCTCGCACGACCTCTTTGACGCGTATTTACACGATATCTATCGTTTTCAGGTCGTTCAATTTGCTCATTACTTTCTCGCAAATAATTGTTGTTATTGTGGGGACGGGTCTCCCGATTTCTTCGCCAGTGACTTCAGTCCTCTACCCTATCCAAGAACGCAGAAACACTTTTGTGCGTACTCCCAACATATCGTTTAGAATCCTCAGGCAGTTTCTGCCAAAGAACCCAAACGATCTCGGCTTCAGTCCTTCTTGCTTTTAGGTGTATCAGTTTTCGCAAAACTCTTTCATGGTTTGCCTACCTCTGATATCATACAGTCTGGCCATTAGAAACTCACGCAACGTCTGGTCTATCTTTCTAACCAGTATTCGTCAATAAATTTTTGTTTAAAGTTTTCAAAAGACATCTGGTTAGTATACAGATTCAGCCCCCACCTTTTTGCTTCTCCCGTTAATGCACTGATTACCACATTAATTTTTTCGTGGTCAGATAAATATTCAGGAAAGTTTCTTTCGCAATTCTTCACAACATCTAGGGGGTGCCATCCGTTATGCCTCTTTGCAGGGTCGAATTTTTCCTCGCCCTCTAAGATTTTAATGAAAGACATTTTTTCAGTAAAATGTGTCGGTCCTGATTGTATTTTTCTTTCCAAGTCATAAATTTTGCCTTGGATTTGTGAAGTGTTATGTTCACACTTCTTTTCGCAAGTAACAATCTATTTCGTTAATTCTGTACTTGTTTCTGTTACAGATTGTTTAATCTGTGCAAATTCCACATTACATTCTGTTTGTATTTCGGATTTGATACCGAAAACCTTTTCATCCACTTTAGTACAGACTAAGGGTTCTATTTGATCTTGAATTTTTATTACTTCAGTGTCAAATCTTTCGTTAATGTCATCAATTTGTCCTTGTACATTGGCAGTATTGCCATTGATGACAGTAATTTCGCTTTTAATACTTCTGATTTCATTGCTCACTGTTCCTACCCTTGAGTTAACTTCTTCAATTTGTTTACTAAGTCTGGTACCCTGAATTTCGATTTGTGCATTAATATTGTCATTTTGCACAGCATTTTGATACCCCTTTGCTGCGATTTGTGCCTTAATATTGTCGTTGAGTGCTGCAATTTGTGTTGCAAATTGCGTAGACAACATCCTGAGCAAATCAGCCACATGTGGTGTCTTTTCAATTTTCGTTTCTACTGCAATTTCGTGTTCTAGTCCTACTTCCCTTTCCGGTTTTGGTGATTCAAACATATCCCGTGATTCATTAACATAGCCACTGTCTTCCACAACATCGCTCATATTGTTTTGCTTAGTACGCGCGACATGCATAGCTTCTATCTGCTTGACATCGGCGTGGTATCGTACGTAATTTAACTCGCGCATAGTGCCATCTGTTGGTGTGCTACCGGAACTACTCTCGATTGCATTCTGCTCTCGCGTATCTAGATTCATTTCTAGTTTCCTGTCCATTTTAGTTGCCATTAAGTGTTGATATCTTTTATTTTCAATTTAAGCTGAACTTTCACTACCAGTTCTGTCAAATAAGTTACAGGTTCGTGCCGCTGGACGTTTTATGTTCACTCTATGTTTGTAAAATGCTAAATACTTATAATTTTTCCGGCTGTAGGTGCAAACTGAACAATGTCCTGTCAAGCAGCACCACGTATAACACTACTGTCTGCTGCAATTTGCTACTGCTGTTGTACCATAACCTTAAAGCAGGTTGTGAAATAAAACAATCTTATTAAAGCAATTATGGTATAACGCAACAGAGCAGTGTTATCCTCTGAGAGGAATTTTGTTGTGTTGACCGTGTTGTACCTAACGGAGGTGGCTTATCGGAAGTGAAAGTCAGAATTACGGAAATATTTGAACAGTAACAAGCAAAATTTTGCCTAGCTGTACTGTTTAACAGGTAAAGAAAACGGTCGCCAACCTAACTAGGCAAGAGAATGATTCACATTCTCGTTCAAGAAAGTAGTTATTAGTAACTTTAATGGATAAACATAACCTATACTTTGTCACACGCGAGTGCACTGAACTCTTGACACATGCATATGTTTACGGTAAGATTGAAACTAACAGTTAGAGCAGCACAAACTATTTGCAAAATTATAACAGATACCGAAACACACTATTACTTTCAGGGCTTACACAAACTGAATGGTCTTTATAACGTTATTATTACTATTCACTGCAGAATCATTAATTGGATATAGGTTAAGTCTCTCTCAGTTAAATACTTTACTATTTAAAATGAAAGTTAATTGGAATCCACTAACAGGTTGCTTCTCACTATCATGTAAATAAAAATATAATGTTTTTCATAATTAGTGGTTTTCCCATTACTTGCTACCTTGCATTAACACAATACAAAAACTGTGGATCCTGTTATATTATTAATATGCACTTCTAACACACAAGAGAGACAAACACTTAGCAAACATGAGTAAATAACGTTTCATACTGGAGTTTTCCACTCTTACTACATTGAGAGACAAAATTAACATATATGTAAGATACAGACTCACCTTCTGTGATTTACAACAGGCAGTAATGAGATCATTTCCTAAGCAAAACTTTATAAGCCTCAGTCTTAAGAACTCTTAATTTGAAGTTGGCAACAATACATTAATGAGCAGTTTTATTAGGAAAATTACTTTCATTAACTTTGACTTCCTTTTTTTTACTATGTTGAAGAGGTATTAATTAGCAAAAACACTGGTCTTTAATGTTCTTTCAGTAGGGACACTCGGAAATCACTTTAGTTCAAACGGAGAGGAACCTGAGAGGTGTTATGATAACGAGAAAAATCAAGGTAGGTACATAAACTCAGTTATAAATTACCTTATATTTGAGCACACTAATACATCCATTTAGCTTATCCTTCACTGTACCTCATTATAGTATTCCGTTACAGTGATTACGCAATGTGGTGGCGATTGCATGTCGGTAGGTGGAATTACAGGTAGAATTGCTGGACTCAGTCATTTCTTGGTGGCGATGATAGATACAAATTCCAGAACAGTTCCAGCTATTTATCCATCCATCCGAGGCATTGGAAAGTAGCTGAAAAAAAAACTCTCTCGGAACCAGTACAATATGCAACTACTACATGGCAGTGCACAATTTGGTAGCTTGTCCCCAACTGGTGGCTCGCCCCCGACTGACTCTTGTTCCACATTTTCTACCTAGACCAACCACAATTTGCGCGCGCTACACAGTTCCGTCTCCGAGGGGAACCACAACACATTTCACATACAAACTAACTAAGAACCCTAAGTGAGGATCAGCAGTTTATATTATAGCAAACAAATACAATAAATAAAACAGAACATTTGCACATATTGACATTTCTACCAAAAATTATTCACACAAAATTACAATTATATATAGTAAGTTTTGTTCCCTCCAAATGGGACAAATAATTTAAATGACAGATACACTACTTAGCCTAGAACCAAATCATGACATCAAAGTTTGTACAAAGAAAGGAGTATATAATTCTGTGTTATCTATTTACTCAAACACATTTACAGAAGCTTAACAATGTAACATTAAATGAAACGAAAGCAAACTAAATCATTGGAGTATTAGAGCTATGGTGTTACACACTCTGCTGGATTACCTTGTTAACATTCAAAGCAGGACAAACGATTGCCACGACAGATGTGTTGCACTGCTGTAGACCCTTTGATAAATAACCACAAGCAGGAAGATCAGAGTCTGCAAAACGTAATTAAAAGCAGGATGCTCAATAGTAGATAAATCCTGGATACTTTGTTAACGGGTAATTAGTGGCTTATCAATCACCACAACAGGTGGAAACCTAATTTAAATAAACATGGCAGGTCAAATGAAAAAAATATTTAGCAGAGTAGTGATCAAGTGCAAAACCACACTACTGAAATGAAATGGGATACTCAGAGTCCAACATTCAGTGTAGTTGAGGTGGCAGAATATGGTCATCCCATTAATGCAAATTAAACACACATCACTATGCCCTCCAGTGTCGTTGTGGGATGAGGTGAGGGCAATGATAACAGTTCTATGAACCTCAGTGATTGAATGATGGAACAGATGTCAGGAATGAGTTATGTGCAGATCTTAACATGTGTAATTAACAGTATGAAAATGAAGTTCATTCTGCTGTTAATGCTGTAGTGGATACCAGCTACAAATGTACTAGGTACTGGAGCTACTGCAAATGCGATGTTCACCAACCTTTGCACGATAACTGATGGGATTAAGAAACTGCATCCCTTGCCATTTCGGAATTGTAAGATTATCTGTGAAGTCAGCACTAGGTCTTGCAGTGTCGAAGTGCAGACAGAAGTTAATTACTTTTGAATACATTGTGCGAGTGAGGAGTAAACAATGTGTTACAAATATTTACTATCAAAAACAGTCTTGATCACAATTTATTTACTACAGTGACCACTTTCGACCAGTACTGTGGTCATCTTCAGACCTATAACTCGTATACAAAGCTTTAATTAGAGGTCTACATTAAAGAAAATACATAAAGTTATAAAGCTATAAAACGATGAATTATCGATGAGTAAGAACCTCCTTCTGGTGGTAAATCACTACTAGAGACACCAGTGCACGTCTTATTATATATAATGGAGACTCCGCCCACTTCTGACGGAATGATGTTACTAACCAGTGGGTTATAGGTCGAATAACAAATATGAAATTTGTTAGATAAAATAACATTGGTGTGTGTTTACTTTCCTTTCTTGACAAACTTAGTTTGTTCAACAGCTATTGTCAATTAAGAAACGTTAAAAATATTTCAACATGTAGGATAAATTAATTTCGTTTTGACAGTGCATGGGTTGCCCTCTCAAGGCCCATTAGTGACCCATTTAAAACTACTGGTTGCCATGGTGAGTTGGATGCCGTTCCAAAGATGTGGCAGCAGGCTTCTTTCCTCTGAAGTTGTTGCGAAAGGGGAATGGCAAAGACTGTCACGTCAGACGATGTACTATTGAGCAGCAACATGTCTTTATTGAAACGATTTTCAATGAGTAGGCTACAATAATCGTTAACTCGCAAGTGTAGTACATGCTGAACAGATACGATTTACTCATGTAATCAGAGACTTCCATTTACACAGATTACATAATAATTCTTACAGGTCAATACTAAGGGAAAAAAAGTATTGAGAGGGCACGTTAGTTGTGCATATTTATGAAATATTGTCTATGAAGGTCATATGTAGATTTCTCTTTTTTTAAAAAAAAATGTGACAATTTCTTAAAAGGCATTGCTATGCGTTATTTTGCATGCCAGTCTTATAACCAAATAAAAATAATGAAAATGGAAGGAATTTAAAATTGTAATACTATGAGCCGTAGTGTCAAAAATAAAGGGATATTAATTAGCAATATGCAGTCTTAATGCATATAAGCAAGCATTCTAAAAACAGATAGTCATAAAATAATGTTTGGCGAAATAAAATTACAAAGTAAAGATAAACTATTTCCTACAGGTCCTAATAATATTAAAAACGAAGGACAGACGATTGAACATTCTAAAGCAGATTGTCAAAAAGCCAAAAGAAATGTTTGTCTTTGACTTCAAGCTGCTCATTTAAAACAGATAACGGTTTACTTCTGTGAAGTGAATAGATTTCAATTTCTTCTAAAGTATTTAGCATTAGTCCTGTAGCACAGTATATAATGTTTTCAAATTGTCAGAAATGCAATCTTCAGAATGATTATATCCATCAAGATGTTGACCAAATACTGTTCCTTAAAACGTGTTTGAAAGTTAGTGCCAGTTTGGCCAATATACTGTTTCTCACAGTCATTAAATAGTATTTTGTAACTCCTGTCATTGGTATATATTTGATTCCCAAATTGTGTGTTTCAGTTTCATCTGTAGTGGGTTATTGGTTTTGAATGAGCGTGAAGTAAAAATCTTGTTCCTTTTAATGGTGAATGATGTTTTAATATCCTGAGGTCCAGTCCTTCATCTCGACAGAATTTGCTCATTCTCATCCCTGTGAAACCTACTACCGGTTGTAGCTTACTACAAGCAGCCACCTAGACTTGACATTTTGATATCAGAAATAAGATTATGTCTCGGAAAATCATCGTGGTATCGCAGTTGTCTGTCAAAGGAATTTTCGATCCTTTTTTATTAAACTAATAAAACTAATATTTCCCCTTTCATTCTTCTTCTTCGAACATCAGGATATGAAGCTGTTTATAACTTGTATTTAGTGTTAAATAATAGCCTTGTTTGAAATATTTTCTCTTTCCTTCTGTGGCAGTGTACGAAACCCTCTGTTCCCATATTAATGAAGTTGATTTGGTATAATTCTTGGCGTGTAAATTAGCTGGAAGTAATCGGTTAGCACGATGATGACACGCTATGTTTTTAACGAAGTCCGAGTGTGTTTATTATTATCATGAAAAAATAAAGTTTTTTACTTACGTTTAACAATGAAATGGTTTCGTGTAACCAAGGTCGCTGCTTTCCAGCGGCGCTAATTCTTGCAAGAGGATATAAATAATTTTATAACTACATGTATTCTTTTCTTATCGGCAGCGGGATGTATCCTTTCTCCGATAACATTTTTACTCTCATGAACAGATTCAAAATAACAAAACCCATACTGACGGAGAAAACTCGTGAATAATAGATAAGAAACGAATCAATATACAAAATATACGGTTCAGTGAACAGTGAACAGACCTGTAGGCATAAAACTGAAAGAAAAACCAGTACCCAGTAATGTCACCGATCTGTTTTATTGATTCAGATGACAACATTTGTGTTTCTTATGTATCTGACAATAAGATTTTATTTCTAAAAAGTCTAACATAACTATTACATTTTCTGTTAGTCATCCAAATGTACAATTCTTTCATGTTATCCATGCTACAAGTTGCCTGACGTCTCCTAGGACCGAAACTAACCTGTTCCAAGGCCTATGATTACCTGCCACTTCACTAGACTGTTTTTCCATATCTTACTTCTCTTCAATGGGTCCTGTGGTCAACCACCGACATGTCCTTCGTACTCAGAGTCCAGTTCACCTCTTTTCAAGAGAGAATATGATACGTCGACGGCTACCATCGAAAATGTCCTAACCTCTGAAAAGAATTTTCCATAAGACTCATACTAGCATGTGTTTCTGTTTTCCATGCATTAAGAAAAGTTCATGGTTCTTCTAAGAAGCTGAACTCCTCTCTTATACAAATGAAAAGGAGTTTTTGCATTCACATTCTGTATATGCATGAACTTTTGTGAAAAAAAATCTGTTATGTTCAAATTAACTACTAAAAATTTAGTTATATGTTCTCAAATAAAAGAAAGTGAACGCAACAGAACATTTACTACTCATGGAAAAAAATTTACATTTTATTGGATGCTGTAATCGCCACAAAATCTGTACTTTTATTAATCCTTTTTGAAGCACATGAACTTTGCTTAAAAGTCATATAATTACACTATATCTCAGAGACCTCATATTCACTGCATGCGAAGATAACTCCCAACTTCACGTGGCATGCTCCTCCTGAGCTATAGTATTTATAATGTTAAAGTCTTAGGTTCTGTCCCGGTGTTTAGCTGAAGGTTCCATTAAACTTAATCTGAATATGAACTTGTGTTGTTAAAGTAATCCAGACTGCACTCTGTAATTTTGTAGTGTAAAGTGTAAGTAATTAGTGAGGTGAATACTATGCTATGGAAATACTCAAATCATAATGTTTGTTTTATAAGGCGCTGTTCAGTCTAATAATCCTATTAGCACAAACACTATTTAATCAATTACAAGAGCGAAGTGATTAACATTTACTGGGGCTTTCTAAAGTTTTTCGGAACAATTGAAGTGACTAATGTGTAGTCGAACGCTGAAAGCCATGTTACGCTAAGAAACTCTTCTTTCACCATTTTGGGGGCTTTTCCGCTTATATACTCTTCAATAATTCTTACCTTTATTTTTTATGTTAAGATATTATTAATGCGACGTAACTTCATTGAGTAGACAGGAAAGAACTATTTCTGTTAACTGTACTACAAAACGGCAGAGTCTACTGGAAAATTATCATCCTTAAAGCAATTATTTGATGGCCATTAATCATTGATCTGCAAAGCTGTAACTGCCTTATCTATGAAAAAAGCTACATTAGATTTTTCCCTTGATAAAACTGCATTCATTAATTATTGGTATATTACGTTTAAACATCGTTTCATTTTATAAAATGATCGACATCACACTTTTCGTTTTTTGATATAATGCAAATAATTTCTGGCAGTTTAAATTAGGCTGAAAGCGACTTGCTTGGTGAAACAATGATCGAGGGCAAGAAGCTTCGTATCGGTTTGGTTTTTGAAATTCGAAACTGCGTCTTAACTCGAAGTCCGATAAACTTTTTACAAAGTAATTTAGTTTGTATGGACATGAACTACATATTTGGTTATTTGTCTCCACGAACGCTGTTAAACAACAACGACCATTTTGGCCTAATAGTCATTAACGGTAGTAAGGCAGATGAACTTAACTTCATTTAAAATGAAAACTAATCAGTATGTACAACAACGTCAGTTGTGTATGAGAATAATTTTACCCTCACACTCTTTACGCCAATGAAGCGGATCCTTTTGTTTGAGATTTTATGATGTACCTCAGCAGAAAAGTTAAGCAGTTTATACAAAAGGATCCATATCAAAATGGAAGTTAAAAACTGTTACTTAACTTTTAAAATACATACCTGGAACCAACATTACATTGCTGTATGCATTTTTCGTAAATAATGGAATACTTTCAAATGAGGCGTGTATTTGTGCAAACTTCAGCTAAAGCCTAAGTATTTTTGACACTTAAATACAGCCGAATTTGTAATACTTTAACAAATTTTTAACGTAAAACAAATTTCAGTACATTCAGATACTTTTGAAAAAGGCCTCAAAATGGCCTGCTGGCACCATTAATCTAGTTTGGCAATATTACATTTTTGAATGTATTAATAGTTTCTTTATCATTTTTTTTAAGTTCTCACAAGCAAAAGCTTGCATTTTTGAATTTCCCCCAATGACAGTCTAGGATATTTTAATTTATCGCTAGCACCATCTTGAATTCCGGCATCTTCATTATCTCCTGCTTTCAAGGTCGTTGATGATGTCAAGATGTGGTTGCACATGGCGGCTAAGCGATCAACTTTATCAGAAATATTCGCGGATGTCTTAACACAGATTTAGGAGACACTCTGAGCACCTGTCTTATGTTGTTTGCATATGACGCTGTCATTTATAGTCTGGTAGAGCCATCACATCAAAAAAAAGAAAATTGCAAAGTGATTTAGAAAAGGTTTCTGTATGGAGCAAATATTGGCAATTGCTCCAAATAATGACAAGTGAGAGGTCATCGATATGAATGATAAAATGAATATGTTAACCCTCGGTTACACAAAAAATCGGTCAAATCGAAAGACATAAATTCAATTTCTAAGTATTACAAGTAAGAACAACTTGAATTAGTAAGAACACATAGAAGAAGTTGTGGAGAAGGTTAACCAAAGACTGCGTTTTATTGGGAGAACACTTAGAAGAGGCAACAGATCTATTAAGGAGACTGAGTACACTACGATCGTACATGCTCTTTCGGAGTACTGCTGTGCGTGTGGGATCCTAACCATACAGGACTAAAGGAGCGCAAAGTTGAAGTTCAAGAAAGGTGTAGATATGGAGACCATGTTGGTCTGGACTAACATTTCATTTCATAGCAGGACCTATTTGATTTTCATCCCCCGCACCCTTGCAGCGCAAAGATACGTCGACGGTATTCTACGCTCCGTTTCGTTCCCCTTCATGGCAACCCATCCTGAGATTAAATTTCAGTAATAAAATGACCGTCTGCACACTGTAAAAGTTACTATTGCTTGTCTTCACGCTGGAGCTTGGCAAACACGAAAACAAGCTGTGGAAAATGGTTCCAATGGCTCTGAGCACTATGGGACTTAACTTCTGAGTCATCAGTCCCCTATAACTTGGAACTACTTAAACCTAACTAACTTAAGGACACCACATACACCCATGCCCAAGGCAGAATTCCAACCTGCGACCGAAGCGGTCGCGCGGTTCCAGACTGTAGCGCCTGGAACCGCTCGGTCACTTCGGCCGGCAGCAGTAGAAACTCTAGCGGTATGCAGGCGGACATAAGCCCAGGATGACCGGCAACAAAGCGGGACGTAGAAGATCGCTGTACCGCTGTGCTGTAAGGGTGCTGCGTATGAAATGAAATGCCAAGCCAGATCATCACTGCTGGTTGTCGGGCCGCATAATTGTCTTCAGTGATGAGTTCCGCTTCGAACCTAGCATGATGACTAGGGAAGACGTGTCTGGCCACAGTGAAATAATTTTGTAGGTAAATTCATCGTCACGTGTGGATACTGCCTGCAAAACGTGTTGCGAATTGAGTTAGTAGAAAACAAGTAATAAATTTAAACGTCATGCACAATGTGGCGGATTTTTCACACCTCTCTTTGGTAATAAAGTCATGTCTCCAGAACTATGATTTATAATTGTTTCTTACCTTGACAGGAGTTCGTGTTTATGACTGTAGGTTTTCGTATTGCTAAACAACATGCTGAACGAGGTGAGGCTTCAGTAAACTCACGTTTCCGACAATCTCATATCGTTCCTTGCAGGCATGCAGATTTCCATTTCAACGCTGTACATAATCAGTATAGTCCACCACTAATGACTGTTGTTTCTGTCAATTGCTACTACTGGTTATCTCATTCTGCACTGTGGTGGTTGTTCTACGGTATCCTTTGTTGTAGTGAAGAGGGGTGTTGGAAGTCGTCGCCATGGTTGTCACCAGCACATTTCTGTCTCTTTGAGGTCAATATATGTTTCAAGGAGGTTGGTTGTTACAATATAATATTGCAGTGCCGGTGTTGTTAGGAAGAACGATGCAGTGTTCCTTTGGACATGCATGTAACTATGAAGGAACAATGCAATTTTTTTTAACAACACAGGCACTGCAGTGTCTTATTTATTCGCCGATACAAGGGAGTGACTATCAATTTAAATGTCCTCTACTGCACGGGCATTATGTAATATACACTCATGCTTATAAATTACGGATAGTGGTGATACATGGTTAAACAACGCTCTGGTGAGTGGTTTGCGGGTTTCAATCACCTCGGGGTATGACCATGCGGAGCATTTGACCTGTGGTCGTCGAACGATGGAATGGCAGCAGTCCACATACGCAGAGCTAACGCCGGAAATGCATATCCACCTATTTGCATCTATTGCACTGCAAATGTTTTTCCTTATTTTGTTACCCGAAGATATAACATTTCTGTGTTTTTGTATATTGCAATTGATTTAAAATTTGTACATATATGCATTTATGTCGATGTATAATTGGTTTGTTTTGTGAATATTATTTGTATTTATACGCTGGGTTTGGCCTAGGGAAAACTATGCTATCGAACGAATACATCGATAGGTCGTGTGGAAAACCAAAGTGTTTAGGATCTTTGGTAGTGTTAACTCTGTCATGTGGAGCGCGGGCAGAGGGGAGTCTGGCTGGAGTAGTGCGGTTGAGCGGGTGTGTTGTGTGACGCTCCCATGAGTTGCTGCACTTTCGGGGTTTGGCAGCATGTAATTGCTCTCGACTTGCTATGATAGTTTTTGACACGGTATCGAGGACGGGAAGCATTAGCTGTCGCACATCAAGAGCCCGTTTCGCCTGGTGACAGTGTCGAGAAGAACGCGCGCCAACATTCAGCGTCTGCATCAGCGACGGCCGACAATGAGTGACTGTCACCACCTCCTTGACCGACGACTTCAAACCTTCAATCAACCCACAAGGAAGACTGGAAGCACGTAAAGTTTTAGAACTGTATGGCAGACCTCAGCTTTTAAAATTGTTCCATTCACATAATTACATCAACTTAGCGTGAACCTTTGTTGCTCATTGTCCCAATTGCATTACCAAGCAGGGTCCCTTCCTTTTCCGGAATGAATCCGAGTGTCGTTGAAATTCAAACGCCAGCATTAAAGTAATATCATTCCATTTCACTGCTTTAATTTCAAAATTCAGTTAAAGTATTCACAGCTGGCTACAATATTTAGATTACACAAGCAAAAATTAAAAGTGAGAGTTTTGTTAGCATATTTTAGCTTACCTGTGACTGCAGCTCAGCTTGGTAAATGCTAAATGTTACTATTGTTAATTGTCCAGAATCATTTAATTCAAGTTCAAAGTTAAATCTCTTATTTCTAAATTGTGTAGATTCAAGTAGCTTTTGAAATGATTGTTGAGGTAGCCCAAGACTTACCTTATGTTACTAAATTTCGTAGTGCTTGAGAAACAAATCTCACTATTCATTTCAGTCACTAAATTAACTTTCAATTTTCCGGTTTTATTCATTCTTTTGCCAAATAAACTCAGAGTGTAGCGTAATTTATTACTTCTACAAACTTTCAGTTTTCAGACAACACGTGTCAACCGTCAGTTGCGAAGCTTTTAGTGCTAATTATATATGCAATAACCTTTCTTTTTCAGTCACTATAGTAATTGTCCGTAGGACTGGCTACTGTAATTTTCCCAAAATCTCAAATATCTAATTACAGCTAGTTAATTGTTAACATAACGGCCGCACATTTACTTTCATTATTAACTTTACCTCTTTTCCAAATTAATTTCCACCACTTTCATTTGCATTTTTCCTTTCATTTAGATGTAACCCTTTACTCCCTCTTTACCGACAGATTAACTTCGGTGACGATTGATTTTCCCAAATTGTAAAATTAGTGAAGGCAACAGTTACCAGAATTTGGTAGACTTGGGTACGGAACAATCGGTCGAACAGTTAGAAACGCGCACTGAAGAACCCATTGTTCCGGTGCAGGCGGCTAGCATGAAAGACACGACCGCGGAAATGGAATTCCAAACTTTAGAAAATGTTTCGGAATCGGAAGTGAAAATCAGATCTGAACCCCTTGATGACGAATGCGGGGGGACAATGAAAGAGGAAGCCGCTACGGAAGTAAAACCGGTAGTTTCCGGGAATTTAACTGGTTTATTGAATGTTTTGATTAATGAAATCAAGCGTAAATCGGCAGAAATTAAAGCGCAGACTGCCAAGCAAGAATCTCAGTCTGCCAAGCAACCAGCTCAGTCGGAAAAAATTGAACGGAAGCTAGATAATCAGAACAAAGCTATTAATGTTGTTAACAATAATGTTGGAGTTGTTAACACAGAAGTTATAAAATTAATGAAGATATTGTTGTCATTAATACCGAAATCGGTAATCTTAAGCAGGATATGATAGGTGTTCAGGTGGAAATTGCGAGCATAAATACTCGTTTTTATTCCGAAATTAGCAGAATCGAGAAAAGTGTAGGAGAAGTAGTTGCTCCGATCATCGAGAATAAGGTGACAGAACAAATTCAATTAGTGAAAAAATAGGATCAAAAGGAGGTGGAAACTTTGAATGCTTTAGTATCCGAAGTAGATACCAAACCGAGGAAGCACGCTAATATCTGTGAAGAGAAAAAGAGGAAAGTGGAAACGCTTGCGACAACCACTTGCCAAGTAATTACGAGAGTTTCGGAATTAGAAAAGAAACTTGACGAAAAGCAGAGCTATGTGCCAATCTGTGCACACAGTTCGGAATTGTTGACGAAAGAGGAGCGGTTCGACCCCTTGCAATAGGCGATTTACACGCGACGGATTTCATTAAAAATTGTGAAAGAGTTTAAACCAGATCATGGACTAATGAGAGAAAAATTAATGCGGTTATTGACATGTTGGCTGATGATGCCAAGCGTTGGGGCTTAAACCTCAACATTACGAACCTGACTTTTGACAAGTTTAAAAATTTGTTTCTGGCTGAATACTGGTCAGAGCAAAAACAACAAAGTGTCTGGCGCGAATTTGTCGTATCGAGGCCTTTCGATGCGAATTCGCGTGGCTCGATGAAGGAGTTTTGTGAGGGCTGGATCCGCAAGTTGGAATATTTGTGTGATCGCCGCACGGAATCCGAAATAGTCTGGGAACTCTACAAGAAGCTTCCAGTTGATGCAAAACGCTACGTAGGAAGGAATTACAGGACAATCAATGATTTCCTGGAAAGAGTGAGGACGAGGACAATTGGCGCAATAATCGCGACAGTGGTAGAGGCCGTGTTAACAACAACGGGTACCACAACAACGATAACCATGGGAATAATGCATACCGCAACCATGGCAGCAATAACAATAATGGTTCGGACCGTAATAACAATCGGTACGATGCAAATAATAACAGGAATGACGGAAACCAGTATCATACTAACGTGATACTGGCTTCACAGAATACTAATAACGCCAAAGGGTGTGATAAGCCGCGTCAGCAGCATCCGGGGAGCGGATCTGCTGGGACGAGACAGGGAAACCATTAGCCGTGCCGGTGAGGAGCCGACTGGGCGTGGAGAAATTTTGGCGGCCCAATAACATTAGAACACCGAGGTGACGTCGTTATGAAAATTCCGTACGGAATAATCAACGGCGGGAGAGTGTGCCAGTGTTAGGAGAAAGGAGTGCGCCCACAAGTAGTAGATCAGCTGTAGACACGGCAGCAGAAAATACATTAACTGTCAGTGAGAACAATTACGCAGTGTCCGGAAATCGATTATAAAGTGGCAGCTGTAACACCCACAGCGGAACTGGAGATTGAGTTTAAGAATGATTCGCAATTGTTGAGACAAGATCAGATGTCGGATAACACGTCCGTCATTGAGCGAGGGGATACGGAGAGGGATGAGGTCTGGTTAAGGCAGTTCGGTCGCTTATATGACGAACTAAAAGATTATAGGGGCCTGTACGGGTGAAGTGTTTATGGGGAGCGCGTGCAGGATTTGCCGCGTCTCGTCCTGCAGGAAGATAGTGGTTGTGAAGTGATAGAAAGTTCAGGAACTAACTGGCAGACTTTACCAGAAATAGTTGATGTTAATGGGGAGCACGAGCAAGATTCGTCATGTTCCGTCCCGCAGGAGTTGGACGTGGAAGTAGTAACGGAAAGTTCTGGCCCTAACCGGCAGACCTTACCGAAAGTTATAATGGTAGAAGTAGCCGGCCCATCTGATGCAAACTTCCAGTTTAAACATTGCGAGAGTATTAAGGAGAAAGATTATGAAATTGTTAGTGATAGCCGGACGCGATTGGTAGAAAAGCACGTAGATTACAGCGTGTTTGAGGTTCTAGCTGACATTATAAGGTCAGACGGTAGCAGTGTGGGTTGCGCAGATCCAGAGGAAGTAATTGCAGATGCTACTGGGCACATTCCTCCAGGTAGATTGGCAGATGAGATCAATCTGACCAAAGAGGAAGGTGACAATTAGTGAATTGATAGCAAAGCAACACTCACTAGTTGGCGAGTTACAGGAAAAGGTTTCGGTATTGGAGGTGAAGCTACAGACTAAGCCTCAGGACAAACGTGTTGAAATTAAAACTGTATGCGAACAGAGGCTAAAAACGCCGCCAGATAAGCCGGATTTACGATCAAAGCCGTATGTTTTTTTTCTGGAATGACATGTATATAGACGAGGATTTATTGTGGGAAAAATAAAGAAACAGTCGAGGACAAGTGTAGTCTGTTAATATACACGACCTACAACTAAACGTGTTGATTGGCACCGGTGCAGTATTGAGTGCTGTATCTGAGAAAATATTTCAGTTACTGAAAGACAGACCTGGCATCATAGTTATGCCAGTAACAGGAGTGAAAGTTATCTGTGCTACTGGGAAGGCCAGTAAACCGGTCACAAAACAGATTTATGTCCACTTACAGATATGTGGGGTATGATTTGAACAAGAGTTTGTCGTCGTGCCAGACTTAACGACGGAAGTAATTACCGGGTTAGATTGGCTATTAAAGTACCGTGCAGTGATTAATTGCGACAGCAAAACTTTGACATGGACGTCTCAAGATAACACAATAGTAGCTAGTTTTGACGAGGCAGGAGATGGTATGCATAGGCAATACCAGCCTATACACATTGTTAACTGGCCGGATGCCATTGACGTAGGTATGAATTTGAACTACTGTAACGTAAGGAATCTCGGCATTGACAAAGAAAGTGAATTGGAAAGTATTGTAGATGATGTGTCAAACGTAACACATGAACAAAGACGGGGCCTGTATGAAGTAATAATGAGGAATAAGAGTGTGTTTTCAGACAAACCGGGACTTGTGGAAGAATATAAATGCAAGTTGCATGTAATTCCGCATGAAGCATTCTTCGTGATACCTATAACGCTGTCCAAAAAGGAAGCAGTGCAACGGCAGATAGATAAGATCATCGAATGGGGAGTGATTGAAAGTAGTACGAGTCCATACAATAACGGTTTGGTCATTGGAGCAAAGCGGGATGGTAGTGTGCGTATTGTGATTGACGCACGCACGTTGAATAGGGTCGTTCAACGCGAAACAGACAGACCAGAGAGTATGGAGGGGATTTTACAACGTTTTCATGACGTTAAGTTCATGACTAGCCTCCATCTGACGGGTAGTTACTGGGAAATAGAACTCGAAGAAGAATCTAGGCCACACACCGCTTTCTTGTTTGCGGGCAGGTGTTATAAGTTAGAGTACTGCTGTTTGGGTTTAATATATCTGTGTCCGTATTCATCAGGGCCCTAGATAAAGTGCTAGGACCGGCTTTGAGTTCAAGATTAACTGTATATGTTGACGACCTATTGTTGGCCAATTCCACTTGGCATGACCATTGTGACCTGTTAGATGAAGTTTTTAGAGCATTGCGCCGTGGCGAAATGACTCTAAAGCTAAAGAAATGCGAATTTGTGAAGCAGGAACTGAAATTTTTAGGGCAAATTATTACCACTGCTGGTATTACGAAGGACCCAGAGAAACTAGAGGCAATAAGGAATTGTCCTCCACCCAAGTCTAGGAAACAGTTAAAAAGTTTTCTGAGGCTCATAGGATTTTACCGTAAATTTGTAAAAGGACAAGTGTTTAATGATGAAGATTTGAATAACCTCTTACGCAAAATTGTCCCGTTTGTGTGGACTGACGGGTGTCAGGCCCCTTTCGAGAAATTAAAAGACGAGTTGTTAAGATCTAATATACTATTGCAACCTGATTTATCGCTACCCTTCCATCTGGGAACGGATGCGTCGAATTACGTGGTGAGGGTAGAACTGTTCCAAGAACTTGGTAAAGGAGAGGATAAGGAACACCGGACGATAGCGTTCGCTAGTCGAACTTTATCAAAAAGTGAGCGAAACTACACGATTTCGGAGAAAGAGTGTCCCGCTATCGTGTGGGGACTCAAGAAGTTGAAGGGTTACTTACGGGACCGTAAGGTGATTATTCATGCGGACCATAAGGCGCTCACTTATCTGAAGGATTCTAAACTACTTCACGAAAGACTGACTAGGTGGTCGCTGTATTTACAGCAATTTAACTATGACGTCTGTTACGTAAAAGGGACCGACAATTGCGTAGCGGATGCGCTGTCGCGGTTGCCCGAGTCTAATCAAGATGTACTGAAAGATGAGTCAGATGGAGTGGTCAAATTTCACTATTTTAAAGAAGTCGAGGGACGTAAATTAATAGTGAACGTCTGTAAGAATCTACGCCGACATCAGAACGAGGATGGTTGTTTAAATATGGTGGAAACCCGATATGACAAAAGGAGCCCAGGAGGAGAGAAATTAAGGAAGTATTACAAAATATACGATCATATCTTGTACATACGTAAGGGTGAAGATAGTAATATTTGGCGGGTATGCTGGCCCACCTAATACGTCACGGAAATAATAGACTACTACCATTTGGCGTATGATCACTGTGGACCAAAGAAATGTACGGAAAAGCTGAGTGAAGCAGTGCATTTTAACAACATTTTAAAACGCGTTACTGACAGAGTGAAAACTTGCGATTTATGTCAGAAGGTGAAGGTTACCAACTGTACGAGTCGTGGTCGTATGCAAAGTACAAGGCCTAACGACACCTTTGAATTACTGTTCGTGGACTTGAACGGACCTTTGCCCAAGACATCAGGAAACTTTGCCTACATATTAGTAGTGCTAGAAGCTTTTTCCAAGTTCATCAAACTATACCCGATTAGGAAAGCTACAGCCAAAGCGGTCTATAGCAAGCTTGGGAACGATTATTTTGTTCATATTGGTAAGCCCAAGGCGATTCTATCAGACAATGGGGCACAATCTGCTTCTAAGTTGTGGAATAAAGGCATGGAAAGTAATGGGGTCGAGGAGATCCATATTTCAGCTTATGGTCCGGCTGGGAATCCCGCTGAGAGGTATATGCGCGAGCTAGGTCGACTTTGCCGTACCTATTGCCATCACAACCATAGGGCATAGGGCAAATATGTAGCAGTATTTGAGAGAATTATGAACACCTTGAGACATGACTCTACGGAATTTTCTCCAGTGGAAATCCTGTTGGATGACAGAAGTAAAAGTTTAGTGGAAGAGATAATCAAATTCCCTCCACGGATTGACATTAGTATTGGTGTGAAAAAAGATCGTTTGCGAGAAGTAATGAAGCTAAAAGCCAATGATCGCATACGTCATAATGACGCTAACGCGCGTTTTGCTAAGTTTGCAATCGGAGACTTAGTACGTGTAAAAGCTCATGAGAAATCGAGCGAGATAGACAATGAAACCTCTAAATTTAAATTTGTTTATAATGGACCATATAAAGTCATTGGTATACCTCACACAAATGCTTATTGCTTAGAGTATCCAAGCTCTGGAAAACTATTTAGGTATGCGGAACATTGTAGACTTGAAATTGTACCAACCTAGGACTGATTAATACCACAGAATGGGTAATTTGCACAGTATGTAAATGTAGAGTGTAATATTTAACGATTTGATAGATTTCCATGCTTTTGCCTTACCAAGAGAACGTTAAAGAAGTTGTAATTAATAAGTAATTAATTTTGATTAAATGATTTAAGAGCAACTGATTCTTAATCAAATGAAAAATCCAAGCTGCTATTTTAAGTTTTCAGCTGAGTCACAGTAGATTAAGGAATGTAAATATGATTTTGTAACTAGCTGTAAGATTTCATAAATTTGTGATTTACTAGTCATTGCCGATGTACTTAGACGCTGTTTTAAGTTTCAGGCTAGGACATGCGTCTGATGATGGACAGAGTTGGGTTATCCACTGTGGTAGTATTGATGGACTCCTTGAGATTACTCGGGAGTGAGTTTTCCCGAAAGAATTCAGTGAAACGGACGTTCTGGAAGTGCCGTTACAACGGCGAGTGAGATGAAGCGTGGCGCACAGGCTGCCGACTCTTGTGCCGCTTTCGGCATTCTTTGTACTTGTGGGTACGGAAGGCGGAGTTGTTTTTCTTCCCGGACAGCTGATGTGAAAGAATTCTGCTGTCAATATTTATGTTTCTGTGGATTTGCTACATATTATTTCCTTGTTTAGCGGTAAGTGGACTCTCATGGCGAGAGTATTAAATATGAAAAGGTTATATAAAATGTGTATTCTATGTAATTAACTATTAATTTGCTTATTTTGATATACCTGTTTTTTATGACTATGTACTCTAATTAATTTTGCAAATAATATTCCATTTCTTGATACTGTTAGGAATTTTGATTTTTTGGATAGCTGAACCATTTTTATGTTTTCTATGAATTTTAATATGTTGTCAAACTGTTTTCTTTTGTGTAAGAGGACAGAGGGGAATAAGATTAGGAGTGTGTTGTTGTCTTCAGTCCTGAGACTGGTTTGATGCAGCTCTCCATGCTACTCTATCCTGTGCAAGCTGCTTCATCTCCCAGTACCTACTGCAACCTACATCCTTCTGAATCTGCTTAGTGTACTCATCTCTCGGTCTCCCTCTATGATTTTTACCCTCCACGCTGCTCTCCAATGCTAAATTTGTGATCCCTTGATGCCTCAAAACATGTCCTACCAACCGATCCCTTCTTCTAGTCAAGTCGTGCCACAAACTTCTCTTCTCCCCAATCCTATTCAATACCTCCTCATTAGTTACGTGATCTATCCACCTTATCTTCAGTATTCTTCTGTAGCACCACATTTCGAAAGCTTCTATTCTCTTCTTGTCCAAACTAGTTATCGTCCATGTTTCACTTCCATACATGGCTACACTCCAAACAAATACTTTCAGAAACGAATTCCTGATACATAAACCTATATTCGATGTTAACAAATTTCTCTTCTTCAGAAACGCTTTCCTTGCCATTGCCAGTCTACATTTTATATCCTCTCTACTTCGACCATCATCAGTTATTTTACTTCCTAAATAGCAAAACTCCTTTACTACTTTAAGTGTCTCATTTCCTAATCTAATTCCCTCAGCAGCACCCGATTTAATTTGACTACATTCCATTATCCTCGTTTTGCTTTTGTTAATGTTCATCTTATATCCTCCTTTCAAGACACTGTCCATTCCGTTCAACTGCTCTTCCAAGTCCTTTGCCGTCTCTGACAGAATTACAATGTCATCGGCGAACCTCAAAGTTTTTACTTCGTCTCCATGAATTTTAATACCTACTCCAAATTTTTCTTTTGTTTCCTTTACTGCTTGCTCGATATACAGATTGAATAACATCGGGGAGAGGGTACAACCCTGTCTCACTCCTTTCCCAACCACTGCTTCCCTTTCATGCCCCTCGACTCTTATTACTGCCATCTAGTTTCTGTACAAATTATAAATAGTCTTTCGCTCCCTTTATTTTACCCCTGCCACCTTTAGAATTTGAAAAAGAGTATTGCAGTCAACATTGTCAAAAGCTTTCTCTAAGTCTACAAATGCTAGAAACGTAGGTTTGCCTATTCTTAATCTTTCTTCTAAGATAAGTCGTAAGGTCAGTATTGCCTCACGTGTTCCAACATTTCGACGGAATCCAAACTGATCCTCCCCGAGGTCTGCATCTACCAGTTTTTCCATTCGTCTGTAAAGAATTCGCGTTAGTATTTTGCAGCCGTGGCTTATTAAACTCATAGTTCGGTAATTTTCACATCTGTCAGCACCTGCTTTCTTTGGGATTGGAATTATTATATTCTTCTTGAAGTCTGAGGGTATTTCGCCTGTCTCATACATCTTGCTCACCAGCTGGTAGAGTTTTCTCATGACTGGCTCTCCCAAGGCCGTCAGTAGTTCTAATGGAATGTTGTCTACTCCGGGGTGTCTCCACTCAATTACAATGGTCTAAAAATTAGTTTAAGGTTAATTAGCCTGATACAAAATTTTCGTGATGTTTTGAGCATATCCATTCCCGCTCTTTTGTTTTCTTTTTCCTTTTTGGGACATTTTCTGAGTCTGTTTACGTTACACGAACATCCTCAGACAATGTGGGGCACATGTAACGCCGGAAATCAATATCCTCCTATTTCCATCTATTGCACTGCAAATTTTTTTCCTTAATTCGTTACCTGAAGATAAAACATTTCTGTGTTTTTGTATATTGTAATTGTTTTACTATTTGTGTATATATGCATTTATGTCGATGTATAATTGGTTTGTTTTGTGAATATTATTTGTATTTATACGCTGGGTCTGGCCTAGGGAAAACTATGCTATCGAACGAATACATCGATAGGTCGTGTGGAGAACCAAAGTGTTTACGATCTTTGATAGTGTTAACTCTGTCATGTGGAGCGCGGGCAGAGGGGAGTCTGACTGGAGTAGTGTGATTGGGCAGGTGTGTTGTGTGACGCTCCCACGAGTTGCTGCACTTCCGGGGTTTGGCAGCATGTAATTGCGCTCGACTTGCTATGATAGTTTCTGACACGGTGTCGAGGACGGGAAGCATTAGCTGTCGCACATCAAGAGCCCGTTTCGCCTGGTGACAGCGTCGAGAAGAAGGCGCGCCACATTCAGCTTCTGCAACAACGACGGCCGACAATGAGTGACTGTCGCCACCTCCTTGACCGACGACTTCAAACGTTCAATCAACCAACAAGGAAGACTGGAAGCACGTAAAGGTTTAGAACTGTATGGCAGACCTCAGCTTTTAAAATTGTTCCATTCACATAATTACATCAACTTAACGTGAACCTTTGTTGCTCATTGTCCCAATTGCATTACCAAGCAGGGTCCCTTCCTTTTCCGGAATGAATCCGAGTGTCGTTGAAATTCAAACACCAGCATTAAAGTAATATCATTCCATTTCGCTGCTTTAATTTCAAAATTCAGTTAAAGTATTCATAGCTGGCTACAGTATTTAGATTACACAAGCACAAATTAAAAGTGAGAGTTTTGTTAGCATATTTTAGCTTACCTGCGACTGCAGCTCAGCTTGGTACGTACTAAATGTTACTATTGTTAATTGTCCAGAATCATTTAATTCAAGCTCAAAGTTAAATCTGTTATTCCTAAATTGCGTAGATTCAAGTAGCTTTTGAAATGATTGGTGAGGTAGCCCAAGACTGACCTTATTTTACTGAATTTCGTAGTGCTTGAGAAACAAATCTCACTATTAATTTCAGTCACTAAATTAACTTTCAATTTTCCAGTTTTATTAATTCTCTTGCTAAATTAAGTCAGAGCGTAGCGTACTTTATTATTTCTGACAAACTTTCAGTTTTCACACAGCACGTGTCAACCTTCAGTTGCCACGCTTGTAGTGCTAATTATATGTGCAATAACCTTTCTTTTCCAGTTACTATAGTAACTGTCCATAGTACTGGCTACTGTAATGTTCCCAAAATCTCAAATATCTAATTACCGCTAGTTGATTGTTAACGTAACGGCCGCACATTTACTTTCTTTATTAACTTTACCCCTTTTCAAAATTAATTTTCACCAGTTTCCTTTGCATATTTCCTTTCATTTAGATGTAACCCTTTCCTCCCTCTTTACCGACAGATTAACTTCGGTGACGATTGCTTTTCCCAAATTTCCATTAGGTACTCGCGGTTTAATTTTTCACTGTCATTAAGGTCGCTAAGCGAGGATGAGGTTACAAGAGGTGTGTTGGTGCCTGTCAAAGTACGGTGCAGTGAGTAAGTTTCCAGACGTGCTAATTATGATTGTGTGTTCCAAATGGCTCAAAGAACACATATTGATGACGTAATGAGGGGTAGAATACTAGGGCGATTGGAGGCTGGTCAAATACAACAGGTCGTAGCACGGGCCCTCCGTCTGCCACAAAGTGTGATCTCAAGATTATGGCAACGATTCTAACAGACAGGAAACTTGCCCATGCGCTACAGTACTGGACGTTCACAGTGTACAGCACCACAAGAAGACCGATATCTCACCATCAGTGCCCGCAGACGGCCACGGAGTACAGCAGGCAGCATTGCTCGTGACCTTACGGAGACACTGGAACAGTTTCATGGTTTATGCGCCCGGAGACCTGCAAGGTGCATTCCACTGACCCCTGGTCACAGGAGAGTCAGTAAAACCTGGTGTCAAGAACACAGTACATGGTCATTGCAACAGTGGTCCCAGGTTATGTTCACGGACGAGTCCAGGTACAGTGTGAACAGTGATTCTCGCCGGGTTTTCGTATGGCGTGAAGCAGGAACCATATATTAGCACCTTAATGTCCTTGAAGGGACCTGTATAGAGGTGGGGGTTTGATGGTGTGGAGTAGACTATTAGGGCGACTGGAGGCTGGTAAAACAGAGCAGGTCGTAGCAATCCTGCTTGTCTTAGACAGAGGAACAGTAGCTGGTCAGGTGTATCGGGATGTCATTTTGCACCAGTATGTTCACCTTTTCAGGGGTGCGCTGGGTCCCACCTTCCTCCTGATGGATGAGTAGGCACGGGCTCACCGAGCTCCCATCGTGGAGGAGTACCTTGAAACAAAAGATATCAGGCGAATGGAGTGGCCTGCCTGTTCTCCAGACCTAAATCCCATCGAACACGTCTGGGATGCTCTCGATCCACGTATCGCTGCATGTCTTGAAACCCCTACGACACTTCATGAGCTCCGACAGGCACTGGTGCTAAAAGGGGAGGCTATACGCCAGCAACTGCTCGACCATCTGATCTACAGTATGCCAACCCGTTGTGCGGCCTGTGTACGTGGGCATGGCGGTCACATCCATTATTGATGTCTGGGTACATGCTTGAGAAACAGTGGCGTTTTGTAGCACATGTGTTTCGAGACGGTTTTCTCAATTTATCACCAATGCCGTGGACTAAAAGATCTGTGCCGCGTGTGTTCCCTACGTGCCTATGCTGTTAGCGCAAATTTTGTGCAGTGCCACGTTGTGTAGATCCCATTCTGCAACTATCATTAATTAATGAACTTGAGTGTATTTACGCATAAAGGTTGTGTCGCAGGAACGACGACTTATGGGAGTTTGTGTGTGGCCACGAGTTGCGCAGGGGTAGCCAGACTGCAGTCTGCCGGCAGTGTGTGTGTCTACGCAGAACGTCCAGCGCAGCTGCGCGCGCTCGTGGGTGCACGCACAGAACGAGGGTTAGTCTGTTAGTCGAGGCGCATGTGTGTCATTATGGGTAGGACGCCATGCGCGCTCCATTATCTCTGAAGTCTTCAGACGATTTTACAAAAACTCTTTATAAAAAAGTATTTTTACGTTACGTATTGCTTTATATGTCAGCTCCATGGAGAATTGCCCATCACCTCGCTAATGGTCATACTTATTGCGATATTTGCGTTAAAGTAAGACACTTCAAGAAATTTTAAATAGTGTGCATTGTAAAATATTGGTCGCTATGATCTTCTTTTCAGTACATATTACACCACATGTTCTGGGAATTAAATCTATCTAAGCTACAGAATTTTTCTGTAGACTATGGCTCGTGAAAACAGAATTTTTCAGTAAGAAAATAAACTTGAAAGCTGTTATGTTACAACAAATGTTCACAATACGGGTTTTTGTAAACTATTCACCTCTGTGTACGCCTTTTTTCTTGTTTAATAACTCACTCTTTTTCAAGGCTGTGTCGCAATAGCTATTCCAAGGTGATTTTGTGTAATTTATACTTCGTTTTGGCCAAAATCTAAAATTTAGTTACATAAAACCAATAACAAACCTCTGAAGAAAGCAAGTTAAACAACTCACATGAAAATAACTCGCCTGTTCCGCTGCAGTTCCACTGGCATCCTGCAGCCCAGTGTATCTTTATTAATGAACAGTTGGGACTGAAACTTAAAAAAGGATTTTCTTTCTACAGTTCGTTTATATTTGATGTGCGGAAAAGGACAACAAATAATATACCATCTTTCTGATATTAAACCTCTACAGAGCTAATGAGTGAGGCTCCTTTCTATAAATATCTTTTAAGTCATCAGTGATATCGATTTTGACGAATAACTAGCAAGGTTCTGCTAGTTGTCGGTGTTTTCACTGCTTTGGACTTATGAAAGTGTTCTACTGGCTCAGTTATAATCTGCAGCAAAACTGCAGCACTGTTCTGTCAGAAATTACAAATCTAGCGCGGGTGTATCTGTGGAAAACGAGATTACTAAAACATGACAGACATTATGTTATTAACTGGTTGAGACTATTCGTTAAGATAAAAAATAGATTACAAACATAAGACAATTAATGTAAAATAGTACTGCACTTCACTCTGAATGGGAGTGGAATATAAAAATGGTACACTATTTGCTGCGAATTATTTTCGTATTTTTCAGATGAATAACAAGGAGAAAATCCTTTGGTGAGATTCCATTTGAGTCCATCACTATAAAAAATGCAGTGGGATACGGGATTCTGCCAAAAATGCAACAGAAGTAAACAGTTATTTTTGTCTCAATTGTTAAACTTTTCACATTTGAAGAACTGTCATCAGCTATGAGTAGTGGCTACATTTCTCTTGATGACAAGTTTAATTTTGCTTCTTTTGCCAAAACACAGTATAATTAGGACAAACTCGCCGTGCAGTAGCTACTGCAACATAATATTGACACAGTGTCATATTAAACATGCAAACTGCAACCAGAGATGCCAGTAGCTTACATAAAAACTGACTGCTTTAGTTTACAATAATGTAAAACATGAAATATTAGAAAATTCTCTTTTCAATAGCTGTCGAATTTTGGAAAAACAAAGTAAAAACCGTATCTTCCGTTATATCGCCATAAATAAGAAATCTCTGTATGTTAACCATAAAGCAAAACTCTCCTTTCTGCATACCATCGCTTTGCAAAATCTCACATCGACATATTGAACGGTTTAATATATATGAGGGACATTATGAATATTCCTTCTACGCACGCATGCTGTCAGAATCGAACGTTCTATGTAAATTTCACTTTCTCAAGACTGGAGATGGATAGAGAGCTAAATTTCATTTCCATTAACATACTATCTAATGTGCACCAAACGTAAAATCATAGCGAAATCTAGTTTTCATTGTGAACTTTTAAAATTTCGCACTGTGTTGTACTAAATGCAAATATCACATTAATTATAACCATAATCGAAATTCTGGGTAATTCACCACAAAGCCGACATATTAAACTATAAGTAACATGAAAATCAATTATCTCTACCCATTAGTTTCTGTAAACTAAATTGAGAAAGACTGCAAGGTGTGCACCACGATTCTGTCAGCGCAGCTAATTTATTAAACTCGCAGGGAGGCGCAAAGCCGTTCCAGTCGGCACTGGTAGCTGGTTTGAAATCCTGTGCTGCCTCATTTGATAACAAGGCGATACATTCCCCAGTGGTTCAAGCCGCCTCGAGCTGTACCCCCCTGCTCAGGTAGCCCGCTTTCCTTCTTTGTGCACACTAAAGCAGGAAATCTATGTTAAAGCGTTGGTTCGCCACAAATTTGCACTATTGCCAGTCCCTTATACAGCTGATGGTGGCTAATATTCACAACAGTGAATACATTTCATGTATTTCATAACAGCTGTAGTCGATTAAGTGCCAGTTCCTTTGGACTTGAACGGATGTCCGAAGGATTACTGCACTGTTCTTCTTAGGAACACGGGTACTGTAAAATTGTATTTTTCCGCGATATCGGGCGGTGAATTTGAATTAAAGTGTCCTCCACTCTACAGAAAATGCATAATGTGTGTACAAGTGCAGATTGTGATGCAAGAACGACGACATGTGCAAGTTTTGGTCTAGCCGTGAAGTGTGCACAGGTAACCAAAGTAGTTAAGGCGACCTCTCACATAAAGTGGGAAACCCGAATTCGAGTCCTGGTCCAGCACAAATTCTGTTTGTCGTCTTTCCTTTATACAACTGATGGTTGCTCATGTTCACAGCTGTCAATACATCACATGTATTGTTATATTGTTTCTTGAATTTTACATTTTCGACTATTCAAAATTAATCTCAAATGCTCTACAATACAACTTGGATACTGCATTTATAATACTCATAGCATTTCAGCAAAATCTAGCTGATGATTTGTGCAACATAGAAAAGACCGAGAAACAATTCAGCGAAAATATATATCCCCTTACGGAGAGAAACAACATAGAATGCTAGTGCGAGCTAAAGATTTATGTAACAAAAAATTATGTAGTTCAGCAAACAAACTAGCAAATATGATACGCGATACCAGAAGAAATAATGAAAGCGTGTACTTCTCAATAGAAATCGTTAATCCGCTCAACGTTTACTGTACATGAGCCCACGCGAATAATAAACGGTTGTGAAAACACACTTGGCCTCTTAGAAACAAATAATCCTGACTAAATAACGAGCATCAAAACCGATACAGGAATTAGTGAACACAGGGTTGTCGTAGCGAGATTGAATATTGTAAGCCCCAAATCCTCGAAAAATAAGCGAAAAATATACCTGTTCAAAAAAGCACATAAAAATTGAATTGACGCCTTCCTGTGAGACAATCTCCACTCATTCCAAATTAATAATATAACTGTAGACCAGATGTTCAAAGGAACAGTATCGGCAGCAATTAAGAGAGTCATACCAAATAAATTAACAAACGAAGGAAATGGTCCTCCTTGGTACAAAAAGAAACTGGTTAGAACGCTGTTGCAGAAACAACGAAACAAACATGCCAAATTTAAATAGACGCAGAATACCCAAGATTGGCGATACTTTACAGAATCTCGAAATTTAGCGCGGAGTTGAATGCGAGATGCCTATAAAAGTATTCACAAGGAGACTTTGTCTCGAAAACTGGCAGAAAATCCAAAGAAATCCTGGTTATATGTGAAGTATGTTAGCGGCAAGAAACAATCGAGGCCTTCTCTGCGCGGTAGCAATGGAGATACTACCGAAGACAGAGCTGCGAAAGCAGTAACTAAACACAGCCTTCCGAAATGCCTTCACAAAGAAGACGAAGTAAATATTTCGGAATTCGAATCGAGAACAGCTGCCAACATTACTAACGTAGAAGTAAATATCCTCGGAGTAGTGAAGCAACTTAAATCACTTAATAAAAGCAAGTCTTCTGCTCCAGACTGTATACCAGTTAGGTTCCTTTCGGAGTATACTGATGCAGTAGCTCCATACCTAAGAACCATATACAACCGTTCGCTAGACGAAAGATCCGTACCCAAAGAGTGGAAAGTTGCACGGGTCACACCAATATTCAAGAAAGGTAGTACAAGTAATCCACTTAATTACAGGCTCTTATTGTTAATGTCAATATGTAGTAGGAGTTTAGAACATATATTGTGTTCGAACATTATGAATTACCTCGAAGAAAACGGTCTATTGACAAACAGTTAACTTGAGTTTTAAAAAAATCGTTCCTGTGAAACGCAACTAGCTCTCTATTCATATGAAATGCTGAGTGCTATTGACAAGGAATTTCAGATCGATTCCTTATTCCTGGATTTCCGGAAGGCTTTGGACACTGTACCACACAAGCGGCTCGTAGTGAAATTTCGTGATTATGGAATATCGTTTTATTTATGGGAATGGATTTTTGATTTCCTGTCAGGGAGGTCACAGTTCGTAGTAACTGGCGGAAAGTCATCGAGTAAAACAAAAGTGATTTCTGGCGTTCCCCAAGGTGGTGTTATAGGCTCTTTGCTGTTCCTTATCTATATAAACGATTTGGGAGACAATATGAGCAGTCGTCTTCGGTTGTTTGTGGTTACGCTGTCGTTTATCGACTAATTAAGTCATAAGAAGATCAAAACAAACTGCAAAACTATATACAAAAAAAAATCTGAAAGATGCAAAAAAATGGCAGTTGACCTTAGATAACGAAAAGTGAGAGGTCATCCACATGAGTGCTAAAAGGAACTCTATAAACTTCCGTTACACGATAAATCAGTCTAATCTAAAAGCCGTAAATTCAACTAAATACATAGGTATTACAATTACAGACAACTTAAATAGGAAAGAACACACAGAAAATGTTGTGGGGAAGGCTAACCAAAGGCTGCGTTTTATTGGTAGGACACTTAGAAAACTTAACAGACCTACTAAGGAATCTTCTCACAAAATTCCAATCACCAACTTTCTACTCCGAATGCGAAAATATTTTGTTCACGCCGACCCAAATAGGGAGGAACGATTACCACGATAAAATAACGGAAACCAGAGCTCGTACGTAAAGATATAGGTGTTCATTCTTTCCGCGCGCTACAGGAGAATGGAATAATAGAGAATTGTGAAGGTGGTTCGATGAACCCTCTGCCAGATACTTAAATGTGATTTGCACAGTATCGATGTAGATGTACATATTCGTAAAAGGGCTTCTAAACGGCATAGTATAGGTAGAAATATTAAACCAAAAATAAAACGATGAACAGGTAAACTCTCCACAACTACTAATATCAACTATACTAGTATTCACCTTTAAAAGGCTCCAATTTCCGGCAAGATCAGCATATAGTACGATAATCAGTAAAGTACAAGAGAGAAGATTCCAATGATACGAAATGAAATTAAAAGAATTGTGAATCACGAACTTGACAAAACATATGGGAAAAAGACGATGCGATGAGGACTGGTTTCTGCAAGTTTTAACTGTACAAAGTGCCACAACGAGCTTGGGAATCGAAAAGAACATTTTATTCAGAAGCAAAGCAGAAAGAGTATCGAAGAAATGTTTCTTAGCTACTATTGAGGGCATTAACCAGCATGACTATAGCTCCGCTCGTAAAGAATTTATGAACAAGAGTACATATCTTTTAAATACCGTTCTGTAATTTTTATTCGCCAATCTGCTTCATCTCCTCTGGATGTGTTCTAAAACATATCATAGTGTACCATGACGTTATTATGTACATAACACGAAATCGACTTTTACTTTCCTTTTCTAGTGCAGCATGTAGGTATCAGCAGTAACGGAACTAGTCCACACGCTGCAGATGATAATAAACAGACGGAAACGCAAGGGAAAAACGCACCGTTCACTCTGTCAGTCGTCATTTATTGAATTTTTATGTGAATGTAATGTGGACCAGCGAGGAGAAGATGGAAAAACTACTCATCAATCACTATCTATACTAAAAATATGAATATAAAACCACCATATCTGTCTCTCTATTGAACAGCCTAATCTCCAAAATTGGTAGACAAATTTTCATTGCGTTTTCAGAGGTAACTTGAGTGTAGCTGGGGACAACATAAAGACTATATTTCATCAAAGTCGGAACATGAAGAAACGGATATTGTAATTTAAAGCTTTATCTACAATCGACTGCTAAGACTGGTAATTCGGATGTTTTGTCATCACGGCGTAGCATAAACAACCAACAGATGACTGATATATTTCCGGAATTTCAAATCAGTGACAAAATAAGGCGCCCCAATTTTATCTTTACGAAAACAAACTAAAAGAGAATCTACTAGCCTAATATACATAGAGTTACTGCTGTCACTGTATGTTTTAAGAACTTAACTACTGTGCTTCGCTTCTTTTGAAATATTTATTTTTGTATTCTTTTCTAGTAAAAATGAATTTATATGTTTTTGTGATTTGGGTGCATATTCATTACATTTCATTTCATTTTTTACGTACAAAATTGCCTAGAAAACAGTGGAGTCTTTCTGAATATATCAGAGTGACTAAGAAACTGAGGACAGTAATTCAGTGAAGATCGTGAGGTGAGACTCACTGCAGGTAGAGAACATAAGGCTTTAGATCGCTCTTTGCAAACTCCTTCCAAAAGCGAGGTGCAACGTACCTCTGATGGAGAGCGAGATACTCATCAGAAACCTTCAGTTACAGAGGATTTTCTCCTATATGCCATGATATAAGGGGCAATTTTGATGGGATGTGGTGTAGGGAGAGGGTTTCAATATCCGGAATCCTATTTATTCCTACCTATTTAGCATTTTACTTTAAACAATTCGCATTGAGCTTATATTATTCCATGACCATAAACAAAGCACAAGTCCAGACGCTGCATGTTGTGGGCGATAACCTTAGTCTCAGTTGCTTTTTCCACGGCTATCTCTGTGCGGTTTTCTTCCGTATTGGTGAAGCAATCAAAGTCCTCGTTCATATCCCCGATCATCCTACTTCGAACGTTGTATTCAAAGAAGCTTTATAAGTCAGTAATGAATTCGGCTCGTACAAAGCCTCAGTCACAGCTATAAATAAATACCTAAGAAATTTTAGGTTTCTCAGATAGCGGAGAATATGAGTTATGAGAACAATAGTAGTAATAATGTGACCATATTAGTTTTATGGTCCATGTAATGCAATACTTCAGCATTTTTAAACGATATGTTGTGCACAGCAAGAGCAGTCCTTGAATATAAACCACATCATCATTATTTTTATTATATTGTCGTTGAAGCTCAATAATCTTGTCATGATATTACTCTGCAGTCTTCACCTGCCTGATTAGCATTATGTCCACTTTTACAGCTACATCTACATCTGCATCTACATACACACTCCGCAAAGCACCGTACGGTGCATGGCGGAGGGTAACATGTACCACAACTAGTCATATCACTTCCTGTTCAACCCACAGAGAAAGTGAGGGAAAAACAACTATCTGTATGCCTCCGTATAAGTCTTAATTTCTCGTATCTTATCTTCGTCGTCCTACGCGAAATGTATGTTGGTGGCAACAGGATAGTTCTGCAGTCAGTTTCAAATGCCAGTTGTCTACCGAGCGAGATGGCGCAGTGGTTAGCACACTGGACTCGCGTTCGGGAGGACAGAGGTTCAATCCCGCGATTGGCTATCCTGATTTGAGTTTTCCGTGATTTTCTTAAATCGCTTCAGGCAAATCCCGGGATGGTTCCTCTGACAGGGCACAGACGACTTCCTTCCCCATGCTTCTGTAATCCGATGAGACCGATTTCCTCACTGTTTAGTCTCTTCCCCAAAATCAACCCAACCCAACCTGTTCTCTTAACTTCTTCAATAGCATTCTTCGAAATGAATCTTTTCTTCAATCTAGTGCTTCCCAATTGATCTCCCGATGGATATCAGTAAAATTTGCATGCTGGTCGAACTACAAGTAACAAATATGGCAGCTCGCCTGTGAATTGCTTCGATGTCTTCTATCAGTTCGACGTGATGCGGATCCCAAACATCGGAACAGAATTCAAAATTAGGTCGCACAAACATCCTATATGCGGTCTCCTTTACGCGTGAACTACACTGTGCTAAAATTCTCTCAGTAAATCGCATACTAGTTCCACTTCATATCACTTAGCAACGTTACTCCCAGATACTTAAACGACGCGACTGTGTGAAGTAGGACACTACTAATGTTGTATCCGAACGTAAAAGTTCGGTTTTCCAACTCATCAACATTAACTTAAATTTTTCTACCTTGAGAGCCAGCTGCCATGCATCACACCAAGTACAAATCTTGTCTTGGTCATCTAGTATCAACCTGTAGTCACTTATCTTCGACACCTTTTGCCTACCCTGTCTGCCACGTCATTTACGTATAAAGTAAACAGAAACGGTCCTATCACACTTCCCTGGGGCACTCCTGATGTTACCCCTGTCTCCTATGAACACTCGCCATCGAGGACAACGTGCTGGGTTCTGTTACTTAAGAAGTCTTCGAACCAGTCACATATCTAGGAGCCTATTCTGTATGCATGTACCTTTGTTAACAGCCTGCAGGGGGCTACCTTGTCGGATGCTATTCAGGTACCTAGAAATATGGAATTTGCCAGTTGCCCTTCTCCATAGTTCGCAGTATATCGTGTGAGAAAAGAGGAAGCTGGGTTTCGCACGAGCGATGCTTTCTAAAGCAGTAGTAACTAGTGGACATGAGGCTTTCGGTCTCTAGGAAATTATTATATTCGAACTCAGAATTCTGCAGCAAACCGATTTTAAGGATATTGGTCTGTAATTTTGCGGGTCTATTCTTTTACCGTTCTGATACACAGGAGTCACTTGCGCCTTTTTCCAGTTGCTTGGTACTTTGCGCTGGTCGAGAGGTTCGGGATAAATCCAAACAAAGTAAAGAGCCAGTGACGCTCTCTGTAAAACAGAACTGGGATGCTGTCTATATCTGTTGAATTATTTGTTATCAACTCTCTTAGTTGATTCTTTGCGCCAAAGATGCTTTTTACTATGCCATGCGATGGTCAAACAACGCTACGTTTTTACGATTCTCCTGCGTGAATTATTTCTTAAACGTGGAATTTAAATTTCGGCCTTGCTATTGTTATCTTCTGTTGCGAAAACGGACTGGTCAACGAATGACTGGATGGAATCCTTAGACCCGCTTAGCGGTTCTACGTAGGATCAGAATTTTCTAGGGTTCTCTGCCAGATCTTTGGCCAGGATACGACGGTGTTAGCTACTTTATGCTTCGCGCAAAGATCTTTCCGCAGACGCACGAATCTCCTCTAATCTTTGCCTGTCGTCATTTGCACGTCCTCTTTTGAACCGGGAATGTAACATCCTTTGCTCTCTCAGCCTTTTCCGAATTTCGTTATTAAACCACGGTAAGTCATCTATGTCCTTAATCCACTAACTAGACACATACTTGTCCAGAGTACGATTTAAAATCTGTTTATACCACAATAAAAAGAAAAGATTGATAAATCAAGTTTCAATCAAGGACTGCTTTTGCTGACCATAGCATGGTTCGAAAAGGACTGAAGTCTTGCATTACATGTACCTGTACTACAAGTAAGGTAACATTATTGCAATTACAATTCTGCGAACTTACATTTTTCACAGATGAGCAGTTGTAGCTTCTCTTCGTTGGTGTGCATTGTACTCACAAGAACCTTTTGCAGAAGACAGTTGACTGAATGAAAGGTGTGCAGTTACCTTGTATTTAATTTTTTCTGTCAACTCCAGAAAATGGGCGAGCTACGTTACCACAGGTAACGTCACATTTACATGAATATCGCGTTGTGATACGTTTCCGAATAGATCTTGAGGACATGAAGCGGATTACCTAAAATAATTTAGACTCGCACGTTAAAAAGACGTAAAGCAGTCCGTGTCTTCGTAACGAACATAGCTAAAAGAGAGCAATGATACTGTTTAACATCACCATGATAGTTATACATCTACTAGCGGTTTGACAGGATAAATGGGGCGCCCCATATTACTATGGACGTTCAATAAGTAACTAACTAGTTGAATAACTATGGAAAAGCAAATGGTTATTAAAAAAGTACTTACATTGATTTTCAGATCAGTCCCTGCTGAATCTCTGACGCATTTTTCTTATTTCCCTGTGAACGCTGTAATTTCAGGGCGAAGAATTGTAGACCTTCTCCGTCTCCTCTCACGTTTTCTAAGAAATTTAGGGACCGACACTATCAAGTACAGCAACCACACGTTGTTTTCTTCTTTTAAGTTAAACCTTATGTTGGCTCATGTTTAAGCACTATTAAACGCTCACACTACATTGTGCTTCACACTTCAAAACAGCCTGAGAAAAAAATGGTCTTGAGTGTTCGACAGGAACGTTAACATCACATTATCATCATACACCTGATATGTGAACTATTTATTAGTAGAACTATTTCTTAATAGGCCAATTTTGACTCAGCTTCATAGTATTTAAGCGCTCCTTTTCACATTATAAAAAGATATAGAAAGTTATTACTTTTCTTTAGGAACCTTTGTTTAAGCTGACAGCAACTGTCCTTGAGGTAATTCTGTTGGAACCAACTTCGAACAGTTTTTGCCATAATTAAGTGTTCCAACACTTGCAATACTTCATAATTTTGAACTAAGTACTGCCATTAGATTGCTGTTATTAAAGTGCTTGCGCTATAGTGTTGTTAAAGCATTATTTTCATAGCAGATAACTTAAATGTAATTTCGTTGAATTTGCTGGAGCCTTGTTTCAATCCTATTGCTTGCAATACCAATACGTTTTTATAGAGAAACTCTGATACCTGTCGAAGAAAAGCCAGTCGCACCGGAATACGAGTCTCAACAGGGGAAGCACGCCCCACCGACTCCTGCCTATTAGCGTGACGTTCACTTCGGCCTGAGTGCAAAGTTGCTCCCAGTTCAGCAGCGGCCGCTATTACCAACTTACTCGTTGTTTCCTGCGTGGAATTTAGAAAGTGAGCAGAAGACTCCCTTGCGCCGAGACAGGTTCTCAGTTTTTCTTGCCTTTTATGAGAGGTGTCCCAACTTGATTCCAAAGATTTAATGGCGTCCTTTGTGCAATACCAAAGCTATGGTTATTATTTGATTGGTAGCGATGTGATAACCCCATCTAAGAGACAAAAGCATATCTACTCAGTCAAACGGATATTTCACCGGCGAACAATTATAACTGTAAAACTCGCAATACGTCCTGGAACGACTCTGACCATGTTGCAGAGATACGAAATTATGAAAAGCAATTTTTGCACTGTTACTGTCCTAGAAATGAGCGTCTGATGATGCAGGAAGGCACACAAAATCTTGAGAAAGAGTTCATTAACGTCATTCTAGGTTGATGTAGGTATCAGATGAATAGTGTTTATTTGGCCAGTTTTATTCCTTGTATATCTAGATATATTCTAAACGAGGTTACTATAATGGTCGTATTTGCGAGTTTATTGAAACCTTACAAACTACAAACTCTTGAGTGTGGTGTCACCGCCAGACACCACACTTGCTAGGTGGTAGCCTTTAAATCTGCCGCGGTCCTGTAGTATACGTCGGACCCGCGTGTCGCCACTATAAGTGATTGCAGACCGAGCGCCGCCACACGGCAGGTCTAGAGAGACTTCCTAACACTAGCCCCAGTTGTACAGCCGACTTTGCTAGCTGACAAATTACGCTCTCATTTGCCGAGACGATAGGTAGCATAGCCTTCAGCTACGTTATTTGCTACGACCTAGCAAGGCGCCATGATCAGTTTCTATTAATATTGTAAATCATGTAATGTCCAGACCGACGTTCGTCATTAATGGATTAAAGTTAAGTATTCCACCAGCTACGTCCGTTTTTCTCAATTCTAATTCCCTTGTCATGTTCCAGACCTCACGCCAGCCTGCGTAAGCTCAAACGCGTGCATTTCGGACTCCTTTAGGAACACGGTTGGCTCTCCTGCCAATCACAACATTGAGCACCAGGTTTTCTGTAGCAGAATTACATGTCGTTCAAATTTTATAGTAACACTTCTTAAACAAATGAGGACTTATGAAGAACGGATTTTTTCTTAATTCGCCAATATTCAATTAAACTGTAGTACAAATATTTTCTATGCCTGCAGCCCGTTTACAGGGGTTCTAAAAGTCTAAATGTTACCACGTTTAATAATCAAATAAATTTTCTACTTCAAGAAGTAAAGCGGCCTGTTTGACACTGGTTTGACTATAAGAGTTTCAGTTCTCTCCATCTAATTATCAGATGAATTGGCAGTGAATCAAAAGGTTTCATAATTAGCAACTGTGTGAGAGTTTCAGCAGCTTCGGCGTGTGGCTTACCGCTAAGGGATACCTTGTTGAGAAACATTGTTATCCTCCTTTGCTCTCCTACTGATACATTTTTTTCTACAAGAACTGTGACTCTGTTGAGTTTTATCTGCTTGTAAAAACATGGGCGTCAATCTGAAGAACTGCCTATGTCTCAATGTTATAAAACATATGGAGTTCAAGTTGTGTAACATATCAGGTTTTGGACCTCAAACTGACTGTGGGCTGTCATTTTAGAAGTTAAATAGGGAACTCTCTATGAACAAGAGGAATCCATCGACAAGACGAAGCCGCTTTAAACGATTCACAAAATGTTACTCACTCAGTACCAAATAAAAAAATACCCTAGCGAAATTTTTGCTTTAGTTAACGTCTCGTTTGAGTATCCAGAGACAATGGATCAACCATATTCTTTCTCGAGGGGATTAATAACCTCATTGTTTAGTAGACCAAGTCAACAAATATGTTTTCATTCGCCCAAGAATCTCTGTACACCGAATATTTGTGGTAATGTCACAGTCATTCTTGTCATGCGTGTGCCATGTGCAGCTTCGACAGCACACGTTGGTTTTCGATAGTTAACAAACTTTTATTGTATTCGGCTACAGTTTTTACCCTCTATAGCTCCCTCTAGTACAATAGAAGTTATTCGGTAATGTATTACGTGCCGTCATTCGCTCCCTTCTTCTTGTCAGTGTTACGCAGACGTTCCTTTCTTTGCTGGTCCTGCGCAGAACCTCCTCATTTCTCTTATCACACCACCAAATTATCATCCTCCTATAGCTCCAAATTTCTAACTATTCGATTCACTGTGAAGCAGCACGGGGTAGCCACGTTGTCTTTGGCGACTTGTCACGGTTAGCGCGGCTCCCCTCGTAGGAGGTTTGAGTCCTCCCTCGGGCATGGGTGTGTGTTTTGTCCTTAGCGTAAGTTAGTTTAAGCTAGATTAAGTAATGTGTAAACTTAGGGACCAATGATCTCAGTAGTTTGGTCTCATAAACTCTTACCACGCATTTCCAGTTTACACTGCCGGCCGTAGTGGCGTGCGGTTCTAGGCGCTACAGTCTGGAGCCGAGTGACCGCTACGGTCGCAGGTTCGAATCTTGCCACGGGCATGGATTTGTGTGATGTCCTTAGGTTAGTTAGGTTTAATTACTTATAAGTTCTAGGCGACTGATGACCTCAAAAGTTAAGTTGCATAGTGCTCAGAGCCATTTGAACCTTCTGAACCAATTTACACTGCGAATGGTAGCACGAAGCGCTTTGCCAAGGAATGTAAGAACAGCCATTGGAGTGTCATTCCCATCTAACATTGACGTAAATTCCACCCTTATCATCTGTCACCACATCAGACACTCCTGGACGTGATTTCAATGGTTGTATAAAATTTTGTTGGTTTGCTCTGCATCGCTTGGGAAACGACACTGCATTTTCCTAACGTGTGCTGTTTACCGATGAAGTAACTTTTACGAACCACGGTAATATCTAAACATTCATGGTGGTGTCTGTTTGTTCTATATCGTGTCTCCCTACCTCTTTCGCGCAACGACGCTCTGAGCGTGTTTTTTAGGGAATTTACTAGTTTGAACCTGGGACCTGTTGCTGATAAGCAGGCGCCAGACCACACATGACATGTAAAATTCAGAAGAGTCCAGTGACACTAGCGATGATATAACCAAATACTTAATGATCCCAGCGTCAGCTCCACTGCACTCCAAAAAAAAAAAAAAAAAAAAGGTTCAAATGGCTCTGAGCACTATGGGACTTAACACCTGTGGTCATCAGTCCCCTTGAATTTATAACTACTTAAACCTAACTAACCTAAGGACATCACTCACATCCATGCCCAAGGCAGGATTCGAACCTGCGACAACAGCAGTCCCGCGGTTCCGGACTGAGCGCCTGGAACCGCTAGACCACCGCGGCCGGCCCACTGCACTCCCTGTAAAAGAACCTTATTGCTAACTGAATTTTGTGGAAAGGGTTCAAGGCTTTCCTATTTTTAGTTAGCTGGTAAAATAACGTCGAAAAATCTGTTAAGTTTACCATTGGAGATTTTATTCTACTCACAAAACATCGTTTCTAAATTGCACTATTGTTATAAGGAAATGTTTTAATACAGGATGGTAAAAATCAACTGCGTTCAACAAAAATTTGAACGAATATTCCCTGAATGGGTTTCCAAGTTCTACAATGGATCGAAGGATGACGTATGCCATATAACAACTATAATCTAGGTTTAAATTAAGTTTCACAAAAGAGCAAACTATCAAAATTGTCTACTGTGACCCTCAATTATCTTTAATTACTTATCTAACTTGTCGTAAATTACAGTGGCTCATGTGGCCTCTCAATAACTATATAACAGAAAAATCATAGCGTTTCAGATTTTTGCTTCAAGTGGCAAATGTGAACACCATGAGCTTTAATTGACGATCGCCACTAGTGTTACACAAAAAAGGGGGTGTAACAGATGAGACTTCTGCAGTTCTGAGTGAAGCTTTATGCGCTGTTATGCGGCATCACATGCGTTCATTACCTTGTCGTTGGTTAGGCAGCTTCAGGGGGGCAGCGGCCGGCGTACAGCTCCGCTCACCTCGCCATCTCCGAAGTAACTCTGTCCTCACTTCTCCTTACTACCATTTACCGAAGTTGGTTTCTTTTTTAAAAAAAAACTATCTGGCTGTGTTTTCATCTGACCAATCAGGGTCTCAATGTTAACCTTAAGCTCCGACTACAAAAATTCTGTCTATCCAATGAGAAACGTTATACTTTTCGTGGTGGGGCAATGTTTTTAAAGTTTGTAACGTAACAGAGACGCGAAAAAGTCTCACGCTAAAACTTGTAGCTGTTGTGGTCCTTTCACCGTTATCGTAAGATCTATACTGTTCTTCTGGAGGGCTCTATCTTTTAAGATGGGCTGGAAGGGGGGGGGGGGGGGTCCTAACGTAACAGAGACGCGAAAAAGTCTCACGCTAAAACTTGCGGGTGGTGTGGCCCTAGTGGATAGCTGGCGACGTGGGTGTCCAGTCCGTCCCTTATCGTAGGGCCTTCTAGCTTAACACGGTTTTGCTCTCGGCTTCTGTTCTCGTTTCTCCTCTCGGAACTGCGTCTGTCTCACGGTGGGAAGGTATGACATGCATTTAGGCATTCTTGTGTTAGTCTGTGGTATTCCATTTGCTCACTCGTTACTCATATTACTTTGGTTAATTTACTGTCACAATTTATTCGGAACTATGTGACATACTACTGGATTTGCTTACCATGTCAGGGTTTTCATGGAAGGTGTAGTATTTGCCTGACACCTTACATACATGCACTACTATGTAGCTGAAAATACATAATGACTTTCTGAAATAGGACAACAACGTTCATGGATCGTAAAAATATGCCGCGGCGTTATACTAAATTCCATTGTGAGATCTTACTTCATCCAGGGATGTTAACAGGAAATATATATGCGGATTTCCTTTAGAACATTTTACCCTTTTTGTGAGAAGAGGTACCACTTGCTAAGCAACGGTTTATGTATCTCCAGTAGGACGACTGAGGAGCTTACTATTTCCGTGTTGCTACACAAATGCTGAATTAAAAGCTATCTGGCCGTTGGGGTTGGGTAAAACATAATGCTGCAGTGTAATGGCTGGCCAGGCCACTTAATTTGACTCCTAATGATTTCTTTGTACGTGGAGCACTGAAAGAAGCAGCCCCAACTGCGACAGATGATGTGCACTGTCGACACAAATTGCAACGGCCAGTCATCCAGCGTACTTACATTTATCCATCTGCGTCTTGCAGTCGATGGTTAGCAATTTGAGCGCACATTTCAGTAAAATGTACTGCTGCGTTTCGTTAATAAAAGCACTTATTTTGTGGTTTACATGTCCTCAATCATTCTGAATAAATTATTCAGATTCCGAACATTTTCGGGTCGTATATATGGACATTCGTCCGGCAGCAGGTGTTTTCCTATAAGAAGCATTCAGACGTCACTTGGCAAAGATACATGATACACAATTTTCTTGTCGAAATTAAGAAAGTTTATGCTGTAGGTTCCTTTCTCCATTGAATAAGGCTGTTTATCATTATAAAATATTAATGGCCGGCTCTCCTGTTTCAGCTCAGACAAGAAAGAAGTAACGGAGAGGGTCAAAATGGAAAACTATCTGACAGAACTGTTTCCAAAGAAACCGGGAAATGTACATACATTTGAAATGGTTTTCCCAAGCTCTAGTAGAAGTGTAGACGTTAATATATGCCATAGTTCCATATACAAAACTCATAGGTGTCCCTCAACCATTGTCGTGCAGGAAATGAGGTTTTATCTTAAATAGCCTAGGCCTGTGTTGTGCATGTAACGACGGAGCCTCACATGAGAGCATTTCTTTGGGCTGTTTACACCGTAATAGCAGAATACGGCCCCATTGGTTTCCAGTTTTAGAACTTTTCTCGGATTCTTTTGCGAAGAGTTTCAACCTCGGCATTTACGAGCGTTATATCATTATAATACATCGTCCGATGCAAGAAGTAAGACACATTACCGCATAGAAAAAACTTCTACGTTATAGTACACAAGGCAACGAGAAGAAATACACAGTGAGACAAACAAAATTACACTTTTACTTAAAGACTGAAATTAACAACATTTTTGATAATCACCGGGATGTTACAATAGGCAAGATGTTGTTCGCAGTAGGGTGCGTGATCACCTAGGGCGGCAATACATGCTCTGCACGACATCTCATACTGGCCCCAAAATTGGTAAAGACAATTAGGGTATTCCATTCCTCCATCAGGGCGCTTGACAACTGCTGGATGCTCGTTGGTGCATTTGGAGGTGCCGCAGAACGTCTCCCCAATGCAATCCATACGTGCTCAATGGGATTATTCGAAGCGGTCGCGCATCGTCGCCCATAAAAGTAAAGTCAGGGCCGTAAGGAATCTTGAAAAGAGGCACGTGGGGAACGTGTAAAGCGTCAAAATAACGTTGACCAGTGACTGAGTTGTGTTGAAAGATCTAAAAGTCCGAACTCTTATCAGACATTATGACTCCTCGCACCGGACCACCTGGACCAACATAACAATCATGTTGGACATCGATAACTTGCTTGTCTTTCTCCACTTGTACTTTCGCGTACCAACGATTTTAGTGTCACGCCTATAGTGTCTTTTATTTGGGGCTATTATAAAGCATTGTAAAGACCTCGACATTAAAAAGTGTGTGTGTGCTAGATTACTTACAACTCTGTATCTAAACAGTAGGTAATATGTTTACTTTACAGTCCTTTCAGTAATTACTATAGAGAAGGAAATAAGAAAATATATATACTTAGAATCTTGAAACGGTATCGAAAATCCAAAAGGAGACAATAAAATATTTATGAATCATGGACCTTGCCGTTGTTGGGGAGGCTTGCATTTCTCAGCGATACAAATAGCCGTACCGTGGGTACAGCGACAATGGGGCGGTGGAGCCGCCGTTCGGCGAGGATTTGAGTCCTGGAGCAGTTCGGCTGTGTCGGTGTCTGCCGGGACGACTGGGGACGGCTCAGAATTGCGCACAGCAGTCCCGGACAAACGACGAAGTGCGCCGAGGGAAAGGAGAAAAGAAGTTAAGTGTGAATGTTTCAAGTTAATCGTCCTTTGGGATTGAGTTCATCCAGTCGTCTTTCCCGCCTTGTGGCCACCGCTGTGGCAATCCTCCGTTCTGTTCACTGGTGCAATTCTGACAGTGCAGATTCCTCCAGGCATCGTTGCTAACCGGTGTAGTGGTGTATTTTGGTAGTTATTTGTGTACGTTTGCACTTCTGTGTTTTGGTAGTTCATCCTCCCGCCCTGTGGTTGCAGAATTTAGGGTGGGGAGTTAATTCCTGGTCTCCCAAGACATAGTGCTGTATTATTAAGGTTAATTCCAGTTCAGTCTAGTGTTCTGTTAATTCCTGGGTATATGTGTCCGCCATACTATTTGCGCTATATTTATTCAAAGTGAGTAGCACTGACAGTAGTTGGGGGTTCGAGTCCTGTCACGGAGCTAATAAGGGGTTACATTGGTTTCGGCTCGTCAGTTGGAGGTTTGTTAACATTGGCATGTCAACATTGTCTAGCGCTACTGGGACCTAAAGAAGAACATTGAGCTGATTAGGGAGTATTGTTACACGTTCTTGTTTTCATTTCGATACCTGTATTTTTGAAGGCAACCGCATTAAGTAAGATCTGTTCTGAAGCTATGCTGGATCTTGCGCTCTTGGGATTTTTGGTTTTGTTTTTATCCCGACTATTTGGGTGTCATGAATATGGAACTGTGTTGTTAATGCTTGGCTTGAACAGCTGATGCACAGCTACTTTAGTATGTGTGTAGTGGCATGGCGTCCTCGTGAAGGCGTGCCTGCTAGATTGCTATTGCGTCTCCTCAAAGTGTAATTTCACCTTACTAAAACTCCCTTGTTAAAAGGGAGGAAGAAAAAATACTTTAGAAATACCTTCTATTCGCATTAACTATCTTACCTGTCACATAAGTAAATATCAGCACAGTGATTAAGCTAATGGGAGAACCTATCCTAAAAGCAACTAGCGCACTTCTGGTATGGTGGCCCTCGTGCCTATTTTGGTCCGAAAGATTCTATAAACAGGCTAACGTGCTCCGTATCGAACTTCTGATGTTTTTTTTTTTTTTTTTAGTGATTGTGGATTATTAAAATTTATTATAGTGCAAACGTTTGTATTTTATTAACCGTGCTTATGAGTTATTAATGTGATTGGCTGGAATGTATTACGAAAGTTTTAGGACCATGGGTTGTCCAGGTACAAATTTGAAGCCATGCTGTGTTGTGAATTCATGTATTTATGTTTTATATTACAATGAGAATTTAAATGTGGTAACCCTACGCCTTGTGATTAATAATTAAAGATTTAAGAGTGCGTGCACTTAGCACTTACTTATGTATTGTGTTATTATTACTTTTTTTAACAAAAATTATAATAGGCATTTTGGGCAATTTTAAGCATTGAAGCAGGATTTACGTAGTTGGTGCTATGTATTGTATGTTATGAACAAATTATTTATGTGTTAAATCATTCATGATATGCCAATTCCTTGGCCCCGTCCATACCTTGATCGTAGTCTGTTAATATTAAATGATCAGACCACCGTTCAAATTCTGTCTCCTCACACCAGAGCACCTGGACCACCATAACAATCATGTTCGGCATCGATAACTTACTTGACTTTCTCCACTTGTATTTTCGTGTACCAACGATGTTAGTGTCACGCCGATAGTGTCTTTTATTAGGGGCTATTATAAAGCATTGTAAAGACCTCGACTTTAAAAAGTGTGTGTACTAGATTCCTTACAACTCTGTATCCGAACAGTAAGTAATAAGTTTACTTTACAGTTCTTTCAGTAATTACTATTGAAAAGGAAATAATAAAATATATATACTTACAATCTTAAAACGATATCTAAAATCCAAAAGGAAAGAATAAAATAATTATGAATCATGGACTTTGCCGTTCTTGGAGAGGCTTGCATGCCTCAGCGATACAAATAGCCGTACTGTAAGTACAAACACAATGGAGGGATATCTTTTGAGAGGTCAGACAGACGTGTGGTTCCTGAAGAGGGGCATCAGCCTTCCCAGTAATTTCAGGAGCAACAATCTGTATGATTGACTGATCTGGCCTTGTAAGGTTAACCAAAACGGCCTTGTTGTGCTAGTACTGTGAACGGCTGAAAGCAAGGGGGAAACTACAGCTGTAATTTTTCCCGAGGGCATGCAGCTTCACTGTTTGGTTAAATGATGATGGCTTCCTCTTAGGTAAAAAATTCCGGAGGTAAAATAGTCCCCATTCAAATCTCCGGTTGGGGACTACTCAGGAGGACATCTTTATCAGGAGAAGTAAAATTGGTGTTCTATGGATCAGAGAGTGGAATGTCACATACCTTAATCGAGTAGGTAGGTTAGAAAATTTAAAAAGGGAAATGGATAAGTTGAAGCTAGATATAACGGAAATTAGTGAAGTTTCGTGGTGGGAGGAAGAAGACTTCTGGTCAGGTGAACATAGGATTGTAAGTACAAAATTAAATATCGGTAATGCAGGAGGTTGAATAATGAATAAAAAAATAGGAGTGCGGGTAAGTTACTATGAACAGCATAGTAAACTTATCATTGTAGCAAAGACAGACTTGAAGCCCATGCTGACCACTGTAGCTCAAGAGTCATGCCAACTATCTTCACCGATTATGAAGAGATTGATGAAATCTATGATGCGATAAAAGAAATTATTCATTAGTGAAGGGAGACGAAAATTTAATTATCATGGGCGACTGGAATTGCCAGCCGGGGGGGGGGGGGGGGGGGGGGGCGAGCGGTTCTATGGGTTATAGTCTGTAATCGCTCGACCGCTACGGTCGCAGGTTCGAATCCTGCATCGGACATGGATATGTATGCTGTCCTTAGGTTAGTAAGGTTTTAGTAGTTCTAAGTTCTAGGGGACTGATGACCTTAGAAGTTGAGTCCCGTAGTGCTCAGAGTCATTTGAATTTGGACTGGAATTCGGTAGTGGGTAAAGAAGAGAAGGAAAAGTAGTAGGTGAATATAGAATGGGGGTAAGGAACGAAAGACGAAGCTGCCTGGTAGAATTTTGCACGGAGCACAACTTAATAATAGCTAATAGTTGGTTTAAGAATCATGACAAAATATGGTATACGTGGTAGACGCTTGGAGACACTGGAGGGTTTCAGACAGATTGTATAATGGTAAGGCAGGGATTTAGGAACCAGGTTCCAAGATGTAAGACATTTCCAGGGGTAGATGTGGACTCTGATCGCAATCTGTTGGTTATAAACTGTAGGTTAAAACTGAAGAAGCTGCAAAAAGGTGGGAATTTAAGGAGGTGGGACCTCGATAAACTGAAAGAACCTGAGGTTGTAGGGAGTTTCAGAGACAGAATTAGGGTATGATTGACAAGAACGAGGGAATGAAATACAGTAGATAAAGAATGAGTACCTTCGAGTGACGAAATAATGAAGGCAGCAGGGAATCAAGTAGGTAAAAACACAAGGGCTACCAGAAATCCTTGGGTAACAGAAGAGTCCTTGAATTTAATTGATGAATGGAGGGGATATAAAAATGTAGTATATGAAACAGGCGAAAGTGAATACAAATGTCTAAAAAATGAGACTGACACGAAGTTCCCAATGGCTAAGCAGGAATGGCTAGAGGACAAATGTAAGGAGTTTGAAGTTTATATCACTAGGAGTAAGTTTCATACTGCCTAGATAAAAATTAACGAGACCTTTGGAGAAAAAAGAACCACTTTTATGAATATTAAGAGCGCAGATGGAAAACCAGTTCTAAGCAAAGAAGGAAAGGCAGATAGATGTATGGAGTATATAGAAGGTCTGTACAAGGTCGATGTACTTGAGGGCAATGTTATGGAAATGGAAGAGGAAGTAGATGAAGATGAAATTGGAGCTATGATACTGTGGGAAGATTCTGACAGTTTATAACACTTCCGTCTGCTACCGCTGTACCATAACATTAAAGCTTGAAGCAGGTTGTGAAATAAAACTATTTTATTAAGGCAATTACGGTACAACGAAACAGAGCAGTGTTACCCTCTGTGAGGAATTTTGTTATGTTGACTGTGTTGTACCTAACGGAGGTGGCTTATCAGAAATGAAAGTCAGAATTACGTAAATATTTGAACAGTAACAAACAAAATTTTGCCTATCTGCACAGTTTAACTGACAACGAAAACGGTCGCTAGCCTAACTAGTCAAGAGAATGATTAACATTCTAGTTAAAAAAATAGTTATTAATAACTTTAATGGATAAACACAACCTATACTTTGTTACACGTGAGTGCAGTGAACTCTTGACACATACATATGTTTACGGTAACATTGAAACTAACAGTTAGAGCAGCACAAACTATTTGCAAAATTATAACAGACACCGAAACACACTATTACTTTCAGGGCTTACACAAACTGAATGGTCTTTATAACGTTATTATTACTATTCACTGCAGAATCATTAATTGGATGTAGGTTAAGTCTCTCTCAGTTAAATACTTTACTATTTAAAATGAAAGTTAAATGGAATCCACTAACAGGTTGCTTCTCACTATCATTTGAATAAAGAAATAATGATTTTCATAATTAGTGGTCTTCCCATTACTTGTTACCTAGCATTAATACAATAGACAAACTGTGGATCCTGTTATATTATTAATATGCACTTCCAATACACAAGAGAGACAAACACTTAGCAAACATGAGTATATAACTTTTCACACTGCAGTTTTCCACTTTTACTACATTGAGAGACAAAATTAACATATATGTAAGACACTGAGCAACCTTCTGAGATTTACAACAGGCAGTAATGTGATCATTTACTAAGCAAAACTTTATAAGCCTCAGTCTTACGAACTCTTAATTTGAAGTTGGCAACAATACATTAATAAGCAGTTTTATTAGGAAAATTACTTTCATCAAGCATCATTGACTTTAACTTTCTTTTTACTATGTTCAAGAGGCATCAATTAGCAAAACACTGGGCTTTAATGTTGTTTCAGTAAGAACACTCGGAAATCACTTCAGTTCAAACGGAGGGGAACCTGAGAGGTGTTATGATAAGGAGAAAAATCAAGGCAGGTACATAAATTCACTTGTAAATCACCGTATATTTGAGCACACTAACACATCCATTTAGCTGATCCTTCACTGTACATCATTATAGTATTCCGTTACAGTGATTGCGCAATGTGGTGGCAACTGCATGTTGGTAGGTGGATTCGCATGCAGAATTGCTGGTCTCTGGCCCTTCTTGGTGGCGATGATGAATACCAATTCCATAATCGTCCCATCTATTTATCCATCCATCCATCCGAGGCATTGGTAAGTGGCAGAAAAAGCCTCTCTCGGAACCAGCACAACATGCATCTTTTACATGGCAGTGCACAGTTTAGTAGCTCGTCCCGACTCGTAGCTCGTCCCGACTGGTGGCTCGCCCCCGACTGACTCTTGTTCCTCCTTTTCTACCTAGGACAACCACAATTTGCGCGGGCTACACAGTTCCGTTCCCGAGGGGAACCACAACACATTTTACATACAAACTAACTAAGAACCCTAAGTGAGGATCAGCAGTTTACATAACAGCAACCATATTCATTCAATAAAACATAATATTTGCACATATTGACATTTCTACAAAAAATTACTCACACAGAAATTACAATTATATACAGTAAGGTTTGTTCCCTCCAAATGGGTAAAAGAATTTAAATGACAGATACACTACATTGCATAGAATCATATCATGACATCGAAGTTCTTACAAAGAAAAGAGTATACAATTTTGTGTTATCGATTCAATCAAAACCATTTACAGAAGCTTTACGATGTAATATTAAAATGAAACAAAAACCAAAATAAATAGTTTGAATATTATAGCTATGGTGTTACAAGTTCCCTGAAAGACCTAAGTCGAAACAAGGCCCCGGTGTTTGACAACATTCCATTAGCACTAGTGATAGCCGTGGGAGAGCAAGTAGCGTCAAAGCAAGCCGACGTACAGGATGGCTCTGGGTAAGCGTTTTACTGGCTAAAAGCGAGTAGGGAACAGGGAATCTACCTTGCTGGTACCACATACACATATATATTTCCTCTGGGAGAGCTGACAGCACTTAGGTAAAAAACTGTGTTCAACTTTATCCTACTAATCCCGCACGAAATGTTAGCACTTCATTGTCTCAGCCAATGTGGATTCTAAGGGCACAATAATCCATATATCTTATATTCAGCTTTCCGTTATATGTCAGTTTAGCTTAATCAGTAAAGAGAATTATTTGAAGAACGGACCTATTGTCCTTACGTCGCATAAAAACCGACCGATTGAATTCCCTACTTCCACAGGACTCCCGCCCCTTAATAAGCTGGGGGAAGTGATACAGACATGGATGGCTATCGTTTGGGAGGAAAATGCCAACGAATCTGGTCTGACTTATTCCAGTCGCACTCGCATTATCTGTGGATGTAACATGTGCATTATAACCAACACCTGACAGGACATCTATTTCAGTCGCCCTAGTCGTAGCAAACTTGATCCTTACCCTCTGCCTAGTAATAAAACGCCCTGCGAATTACACATTTTCGTACATCGGCTGAAGTTTAACTTTTGTTGGATACCGTTCATTGGGATACCTTTCTGGATGCTACTCAGATACATTCTTCGGGTTACTTCTGCATTCTCCGTGAAGAAGTAGCATGTCTAATCACTCTTGGTTTGTGAAAGATTTTTTTTTCATACTAACCAGCACTGGACTGAGTGAGTAACATGAAATGAATGAACGGCATATTTTCTCTACTCCTCTTTTAAGCTTGTTTCACTGCGGTGCAAAACACTTGGTCCTCCCTATTCGATGTCACCTGGTTCGCCGGCCGCTGTAGAGCGGTTTTAGGAGCTTCAGTCTGGAACCGCGCTGCTGCTACGTTCGCAGCTTCGAATGCTGCCTCGGGCATGGATGTGTGTGATGTCCTTAGGTTAGTTAGGTCTAAGTAGTTCTAATTCTAGGGGACTGATGACATGAGATGTTAAGTCCCATAGTGCTCAAAGCCATTTGAACTATTTGACGTATTTCGTGATTTTAATTACTCCGACACTATTACTCGTATTTTGAGAGGGGAAACACCGTCGAATTCGTCTCGACTAGATCTACACTATTAGCAGCATAAATTACTGTAGTTCTATTCGATGATACCGATATCTCTGCAGTTATTATAGATATAAAAAGAGAGTACACATCTTTCAGTGAGAACATAAGGAGGGGGAAATTATTTAACTTCTAGTAACAGCGCAGTCATCACAAATGCAGCACAAGCTCGGTTTACGAAACGATGAGGGATATCGGCAGTGTCCATTTCAAACTAAACATCCCGGTATCTTCCTGGAGAGATTTAGGGAAATTGGAAATTTGTGGTAAGGAGTTACGGGACCAAACTGCTAAGTTCATCAGTTCCTAAGCTTACGCTCTACTTGATCTAACTTAAACTAACTAATGCTAAGCACGACACACACACACACACAGGCCCCATGGAGGACTCGAACCTCCGACGGGGGAAGCCGCGCGGTCCGTGACAAGACGTCTAAGACAGCGCGGCTACCTCGCGAGGCAAGATTTAGGGAAATCACGCAAACTGAAATCTAGATTGCCGGGTGGGGATTCCAACATTCGGTATCCTAAATGCGAGCCCAGTATGCTGAAATTTTCGCCATCTCACTCGAATCGATTAGTGAGCTGTTTCTTAGAATTTACCTGAGTGAAAAGAGAACACACTGCTGCGGTTGTGACGGTATACGTTGTATCACACGTAGTGTAAGCGACGTTTGAAATTTCGTAGCACTCTTCAAGTAGGTTTCATGGAGCAACTCATACTTAGTACAATGTACAATGTCTCATTGTGTGTAAATGTAGTGCGTTGGGATGCGCAGTTTACCTATGAATTGCCAATATAAACATATTAAGCGAGTGACCTAGTGTCGTTTGGAGCTTTTACAACACACGGAAGACTGTTTATCACTGTTTGGACAACTCATTCCGACTTTTACCAAGTGCTGAAATCAGCGGTAAGTAATATGTCTCACCTATCAACACAGCAATTTGTAGAAAAACACTCATTTTGACTTACTGAGATTGAATTTTCCGACATCCGAAGATACCAATACAAAGACTCTTGAGTAAGTTATGTTCAGTTTTATATAGTGAAGTGTATGCTGCACATCACGTTATATGTTGATAATATGAAATCAGTATTATAGTGTCAATGGTGTCAGTGAAACTTGGAATATTCTGACGTTGCAAAGCATGAAACTGATTGTCATGTGAGCACAAGATGGAAATAATACTACAGTTCGTATTGAGATGAAACTGCAATGATCAAATCATAAAGGATTGACAGAAAAATAAAATAAATCACCTAGCTACGAATATCAACAGAAAATCCCGGAAACTTAGCTACAGATATACAGTGACAGTCTAAGTGGCCAGTTCAGTATGTCGTCCATACACATTAAGAAACCGCTGATACCACGCTCGCCGGTTGCGAACTAGATGTAAAATGTGACGCAATTACTTACCATCTCGAATCAAATAGGCCAAAATACAGTATATAGAGGCCACCGAACGTGAAGCAGAACAGAGTTACAGCCAGCAGCAAAGATCGAACACTCTAGTGCCTCGTATACCAACAGCAGAATCTATGTGAGTGAGATTAACACCCAGTCAAGCTTGTACGTTAAAAATCACTTGTAACAATTTGACTGTGTGCACCTCCGGACAGTGGTTAGTGATTTCCTTTGTACATTTCCCTACATGAAAAAAAAAATGTTTAAATTGTGTGAATTCTTACGGGACCATACTGCTACGGCCATCGGTCCCTAGACTTACACAGTACTTAAAATGACTTAACGCTAACAACAACAACACACACACACACACACACACACACACACACACACACACACACACACATGCCCGAGAGAGGACTCTAAACTCCGGTGGGAGGAGCTGCACGATTCGTGACATGCGGCCTCTTACCGCGCGGCCACTAGGTGCCGCTGCCTATATGAACCTGAATCTGTTTGTCACTCGGAGTAAGTATCTTGCTACCCACTGTGAGCTACGAAAAAATACTATCAAAACTCTTGGAACAATCGGTTGCATTAATCTAAAAGAAATTCCCAATCGGAAATGGAGGAATTGGAATTATTCAGTAGGAAACCTGAGAAAAGATCTACATATTCAAAAAATTTTACAAGTTCATATGCTGTTGTGTTTAAATTTAAGACATTCCTGCACTCGAGCTGCGAGATTTACGGTCTTCTTTCAAACCATATTGTTACCATCAGATTCAAGATAATTTAAAACTGTCAAACGGAATAGATTCCGATAAATGTACGGTAAAAATTTTAAATTTGACCTATTGTTAATATATCCAGAACTTTGTAATGTTTTTATGGTTGTGAGTTGGTATTAATCTAGTCTGATATAGTTTTACTTCAGTAAAACCCAAGTATATATTGAAAAATGTAGACAGGAACAACAACATTTCTTTCTAGTTTCATGTACACTCATGCTCATAAATTAAGGATAATGCTGATACATGGTGAAAAAACGCTTTGGTGCGCTGTTTGTGAGTTTAAATCACCTCGGGGCGCGACCATGCGGTGCAGTTGAACTGCGGTCGTCGCACGGTGGCGCTCGCAGCAGTACACATACGGAGAGGTGTGTTGGTGCATGTCAGAGCACGGTGCAGCGAGTAAGTGTGCAGACGTTTGCAAACATGCTAATGGGGACTGTTTGTCGGAAATGGCTATAAGAACATGTATGGGTGATTTTATGAAGGGTAGAATACTAGAGCGACTGGAGGCTAGTCTTCCACAGCACTTCGTAGCACAGACCCTCCGTGTGCCACAAAGTGTGATCTTATGATTATGGCACCACCAGAAGACCGATATCTCACCATCAGTCCCCGCAGACGGCTCGGGACCTTACCGCAGCCATTGGAACAGTTGTCTCCAGACACACAGTCTACAGACGACTGGTTTATTCTCCCAGAGACCTGCAAGGTACATTCCACTGACCCGTGGTCACAGGAGAGCCCGTTAAAGTCTGGTGTCAAGAACACAGTACGTAATCGTTGGAGCAGTAGTACAAGGTTATGTTCACGAACGAGTCCAAGTATAGTCTCAACAGTGATTCTCGCCGGGTTTTCGTCTGGCGTGAACCAGGAACCAGATGCCAAACCCTTAATTTCCTTGAAAGGGTCCTGTATGGAGGTCGTGGTCTGATGGTGTAGGGTGGGATTATGATTGGTGCACGTAAACCTCTTCATGTCTTTGACAGAGTAACTGTAATAGGTCTAGTGTATCGGGACGTCGTTTTGCATCAGTATGTCCACCTTTTCAGGGGTGCCCTGGGTCCCACTTTCCTCCTGATGGATGATAGTGGACGGTCCCACCGAGCTGCCATCGTAGAGGAATACCTTGAAACAGAAGATATCAAGCGAAGGGAGTGGCCTGCCTGTTCTACAGACCAAAACCGCATCAAGCATGTCTGGGATGCTCTCCGTCGACGTATCGCTGCAACATCTTTAAACAGCTAGGACACTTCCGGAGTTCCGGCAGGCACTGGTGCAAGAATGGGAGGCTATACCCCAGAAGCTACTCGACCACCTGATCCAGAATATGCCAACCGATTGTGCGGCCTGTGTACGTGAGCATAGTGATATCATCCCATAATTATGTGAGGGGAACCTGCGCAGGAAACAGTAGTGTTTTGAAGCACATGTGTATCGGGACGGTTTTCTCAACTTATCACCAATACCGTGGACTTACAGATCTGTGTCGTGTGTGTTCCCTATGCGCCTATGCTATCAGCGCCAATTTTGTGTAGTGCCACGTTTGTGGCACCACATTCCGCAGTTATCCTTCATTTACGAGCATGAGTGTATTTTCTATTTAATATGGCTGACAAAACTTAAGTAACAATACGAATTTTAGAAAATAACAGTTTCTAATAAAAACGTGTTTTCTCAAACTTAGTGTCACGTGGCACAGTTCACTATGGCACTAACGCCCTCTCTTGTCCTGTAACCTACCAACAGTTTATTATCCCGCAACCTCACAATAATAACGTGACTATTTTCTCAATAAAATTGTGGCATACTTATAACCTTTCAATAATTAACTGACTGTGAATCCTGACTGGTGAATTTGCAATTTAAGCAATGCTGAGTCATGGCCCTGAAAGATCATACTGAATAAATTGAAAAATCTTACCTCAATAAAGTCGCCGGATAACGCGTATATATCTGCTCCTATAAGAAATTTTTCTGGCACTGCCCAGTGCAATGCTGGCCGATAGATTTGCCATGTATAAAAATAAAAAACTGATCTTTCTTTACAATAATCGGGATGACCATGGATTGGAGAAATTAGTAAATTCTTTAATTTGACATGAATGATTGTCAAAAGTCAATTTTTTTAAGAAAGATTATTATTAAGAAATTTTTTCAAACATTTACAGGGAATTGATACAGCAATAGTACATATGCACGAGGCAGCTTTTAACTTACACTACAATTCTCAGGCACCGCCATCGCTCCCCACGACCGGCCCAGCCAACTCAATACACCAGACTGCTCGCTACTACTTACTCCTACCGCCACACAGTTCCTACTGCAGACAGCACTGCTCTCTGGTCTGAGATTCTCTTATAGCTTACATATCGCAGGCAGCGCGTGAGCAGTCCATTGAAATTACATCTGCTTGAGTAAACCAGCAACAAATTTCTTAATAATGGAGCTATTACATAACCCTCCACTGGGGGGGTGGGGGGGTTAAAAATTTGTTAGCGATGGTGAGTCAATTGGACTTTCATTGAGCAACAATTTTTTCTATAATCTATTTAGTTAAGTAAGTCTATAATCACAGAGTATATACTTTACTCATAAGTGCAGAACATATTAGGAAATGAAATAGATTGTCCACGCTCTGAGTTCAGCACACATTAAGAAATGATAAAATGTATATCCAACGAGTACAAAATATATTAACAAATGACATAAAGTGCACACGCACTATATAAGTCTTTTGCATTTTTTACAAGAGCTGAATACATTAAGAAATGCAATAAAGTGCACACACACTGTAAAAGTCTTTAGCATTTTTACATGAATTACACATATTAAGGAGTGAAATAAACTGCACACACGCTGTGTAAGTCTTTAGCATATTTACATGAATTAAACATATCAAGGAGTGAAATAAAGTGCACACGCACTATAGAAGTCTTTAGCATATTTACATGAACTGAATACATTAAGAAATGAAGTGCACACACATTGCATAAGTCTCTAACATTTTACAAGAACTAGGAAAAGAATGGGAAGGGTGGCATCATGGTTGTAGCACAATGGGTTGCACGTAACCGCACTGAAAATCCACATCTTTCTACAGAAGCACAACACCAAGTGAAACAATCTGAAGTTCTCTTCCCTGAAGTATTTATCAGTGTAGCCAAGACACTGAAATGTTGTATTAATATTATATGTTATCATTTTGGTAGTACATTAGGTACACCAAACAGTAGGACCATAATAACATCTCCTTCGGTCAGCCTGGTGGACAGCTCGATGTCAACACCACATTTTGCCAAATTCAGCTCCATCCGAACTGCAGAAAGCTCACAGTTTTTCCCTGTTTTGGTGATTGTTATCAATTTTGCAAATTACCATTCGATTTAACAATTTCTTCCAACGACGAAGAAACAACTACGCAGCTTACTGGGTTTAATTAACTTTTTCTGTAAATTTATTCATTACTCTGCTTTAGACACCCCTAGATTATGCCAGTTGACGAGTAAAAACGCTATTTGGTCCTGGGATAGCCAAGCACAGTCTGAATTTGTTAAATTGAAACATGCCTTGTTGAATGCACCACTTTATCACAACCAGATCCTACCAGAAATTTTTCCATTGCCACCGACAGTTCTAACACAGCTTTAGGCGTATAGCAGTACCATGAAATTTCTGTAGAAGTTCTTCTAGTGTCTGTGGGCGATCTGTTTCATTAATAATAATGTCGTTGAGATGACGCGAATCAAGCACGAGTCGAAGTAAGTCCTCCTTTTTCTTAACAATATGGAGCGGGTTTATGTACGGACTAACTGCCGGTCCAATAATTCCTTGGTGAAGCATAGCTTTCAATTGTTTCTTAACTTGTTCTCTGTGAATATATGGAATGGGATAATGTTTGGCTTTATATGTGTCGTACTTGAAATTCACACATGAAACCGGATATAGTACCAGGAATGTTGTCAAAACCTGGAGCTTGCTGTAAAAGAATATTGCCTACTTGAGTACGTTCGTCATCTGTCTAAAATCACGTATGTTGTCAATAAGGGAACAATCCAAAAATTTGAGTGGAACATATGACCTGCAATACAAAATGATAAGTGTGCCTGTAATTTTGTATCTAATCCTTTACCAGATACTGCTCCTTTTACTTTAGTTTTATCTAATGGTAACGTAGGATACGTATTCTCTTTGTTACATTCGTTGAAAGTTTCTTGATTTATAACTGACATAGGTGACCCAGAAACGATTACTGTTGAAAATGCGGATGATCCAACCTTTCCTTCAATAACAGGGCGGGATTTTTTTTTTTTTAATAACTGGTTTTTCATGTAAAATTGTGTCTCGGATATCGTCAAAAGTAATAACATTTTCGCGAACAAGCTACTTTGTGATAAAAGTATTGCTTACGTTGCTGGAAGATGCAACCTGTAGTGTATCTAGTCAAATTCTTTCTGACGTGCTGTTGTTTACGGGAGGATACTGTGGCATTTCGACTATTTGTACTGTTTTGTTATTTCGTCCTGATGTATTAGGTTCGGGATGATACCAACTGTCTGGTTCATTCATGGTAATCTGTTGTTGCAGATGACTCTGCTGCTGGTAAGACCGACTGTTCTTAAATGTACGATGAAAACTGAGCTCATTAGTTTTACGTCTGCCATGTTAGTCATTTCTATACGGCGCATTGCGATAGGAGTTGAAATGATGTGTTTTGTGTACGCAGTGATTTCCTTGTTGCTGTGTGTTACTATTTGACGGGGCCGACGCTATACGTGTAGGCAGCGGAACATTAAAGCTTGGTTGACCTTGCACATTATATTGTTGGTTAGGTATGCTAACCCGCTGGTTTTGTTGCTGTTGTGGGGAAAAGCCTCTATTGTTGCCAAAATGTGCTGATAATTTTGAGGATACTGAAAATGGAATGTTTGCCTGTTATTAAAATTCTGGTGATTATCATTCCTGGAGCGTCTATCACCTTTGCTATTAAAATAGCGTGGTTGACCGTAATTACTGTATGTTTGTTGGCCTTGGTTATGATGTGAAAAATGTTTCTTTATGAAAGAATAGTCTGATTGCAGAAATTCCGAAAGCTGTAACAGATCTCTAAATGCCAAAATATTTTCTTTCTGCTGACCTGTTAAAAGTGATACTCTTAACGATCGTGGTAATTTAGAAATACATAACTGGATAAGAGCTGATTCACTGTATGGCTCACATAAGTATTGTTTTTGTTGTATCATATGTTCAAAAAATTACGTGACAGTGGGAAAATTTGAGTTTTCATAATTCGGTAAGCTAATTAACTGATTCTTGATTCCGCGCTATGTCATCTTCTACCAATACCCTGACAGAAAAGCATTCTGAAATTCTTCTACCGAGTAGGATTGTCTCGCGATCGGTCTCTTACCAGCTGCCGGTTCGCCTTCCAAAATACTGCAAATAAATTCTAGTTTGTGTGTTACGGACCAAGTTGGTGGAAAAGCAAACCTAAATTGTTGTATCCAATCCAAGGGGTGAATCTGTGTTCTGTCATTTTTAAATACCTTAAATTTCCTAACGGATAGAAATTGCTTGTAATCAAAATTATCGTCTCTGATTGTCTGAGCGGATTCATGATTGCATGAACATCTATTTGTCTTTATATGTTCAGAACTAAGTCACGTACCCTCTGTAGATTACCTAAGTAACACTGGCTGTGTGAGTGTGACAAATGTTCGGACTATGGCTTATGCTGTGTCGTGTTAGAGGCTGAAACGTTTTTCATCTCCATCACTTCTTGCTGTACAGATGACAGTTTTCTACGTAATGTATTATTGGGTGAACGTATCTCACTGATTGTCTGCTATGTTTTGGAATTCGGGTGTTTGATTAAACGAAACTGGTGGCATATTGTCTGATTTGGTGTCATTGTTATTTTCGATAACATCTATACGACTGGCTAATTCATCGATTTTTTCAGTCAGTGCCTTTACCTGATCGTCGTTTTTAGTGTCACAAGCATTTAATTGTTGTTGCATTTTACATATGGTTTTGTTTAATTTCTTAATGTCTGCTTTAATGGCATCGGGATCCTGTATTAATTCCAATTGTTCAAGTCTGCTGGTCACTGAAAGTCTAGTGTGTGTATCTGTTTTTGTTTTAAGAGAGGAGATTTCATCATGCAATTCAGTGTTCAACTGTTTGATAGTATTAATTTCGTCTGATACTGTCTCCGTGTTGGTGTCTACGTACGTTTTTGCTTTCGTAAGCAACTTACGCCTATCTTCCTGTCTCTGTGTAGTAATTGTTTCCACGACATGTTTCTTTACTTTGTTCTGTTCCTGTATGAATTTACGGTAGCACGTTTCACTGTTTTGTAGGTGGTAATTAAAACGTTCGTCAATTTGGCTGTTCTGTTGTCCAAATTTATTTTCTACTTTCGCATCCAGTGTGCGTGAAAGTTCTGCGGACATTAATTTAAACTCGTCGCGTAACTGTGCTGCGTTTTCAGAACATTGTTTAGCGACTCTCTAAGTAATTTCGTTGTGGCTGCATGTGTATTACTTAATTCTTGTGCAACAGATCTAATTGCTTCACCACTGTTCCTAGCACAAGCCTTAATTTCCTCCCGTAATTGTTCTTTAGTATCATGACATTGCACGGCAACGGCTGTAATCTATTCACTAAGTTGTTTGAACGTTCTGTTGTGTTTTTAATTCGACTGTTTGGTACTTTCATTAAGTTGTTTATAACTGTTGCCATGTTTTTCTTTCGACTGTTTGTTCGATTCATTAAGTTATAGCAATAATGCCACAACTTGATCCATGCCAAAATTAGCGATTCTATTTTCTGTGCTGTGTGATGGTATATCTGCATGTGTCACGTTTTGTGTAACCATTTGCTCATTGTCTGATTCACGAAAAGGTTTGCTAATTTGATGTCCACTGTGGGTCACTACATCGGAATCAAGTAAGTCTGACGTATTTTGACTACATTGTTCATTTTCATTAGAAACATTTACATGTTCATTGGGTAAATTTTGCAAATCTGTTGTGTCAAACTGGGCAGCGTTCATTGTAGCGGAACGTGCCCCGTCATCAATTGTCGTTAAATTTAGTGTGGACATAATTGAATTTGTTTGTTCATCCTTTGGAATAAAATCATTACTAGTGATCGGCATGCACTGTAGATCTATAATTGGAGGATTATCACTATGACACTGAGTGTCGCTAGTATTATCGGTCAAGTTATTCAAGTCTGCTTTTTCGCTCATTGCGCATCGCGACGTACTGTTAGCAGTTTTCGCGGCATTTTCACAAGTCAAAAGTAGGCAAAAAATCAAAGACAAAGCAAATATGGTACAAATACAATAACAGCAAAGAGCAATAAATCGCCGATGCTCTGTGAAAGAAAGAGTGACAAATTAGTAAATGCGTTGCGCCAGATGCAAACTACATTTAACATTAAGTAAATAAGAGCAGCTGTATAACGGACTACTTCTCAGAAATTCACAAGAATACCATCCTGGCATGTTGTCGACAAGTGTAGCCTCCCAACAGAAAACTGCATAACCTACCAATAGGTAAATTTCGTAACCTATCAACAATTTGTTCTTCCGTAACCTCACAATAATAACGTGATTAATTTCTCAATTGAATTGTGGCATACTTATAACCTTTCAATAATTAACTGACTGTGAATCCAAACGTGAATTTGTACGTCAGCAGTGCTGCGTCATGGCCCTGAAAGATCATACTGAATAAATTGAAAAATCTCACCTCAATAAGCTCGTTGGATAACGCGTATATATCTGCTCCTATAAGAAATTTTTCTGGCACAGCCCAGTGCAATGCTGACCGATAGATTTGTCATGTATAAAAAGAAACAAATGATTTTTCATTACAATAATCGGGATGACCATGGATTGGAAAAATTAATAAATTCTTTAATTTGAGATTAATGATTGTCAAAAGTTAATTTTTGTAACAAAGATTATTATTAAGAGATTTTTTTCAAACATTTACATGGGACTTGATACAGCAATAGTAGATATGCACGAGGCTGCTTTTACCTTATACTACAATGCTCAAGCACCGCCATCGCTCCCACGACCGGCCCAGCCAACTCGATACACCAGACTGCTCGCTACTACTTACTCCTACTGCCACACAGTTCCTACTGCCGGCAACACTGCTCTCTGGTCTGAGATTCTCTTATAGCTTACATATCGCAGGCAGCGCGTGAGCAATCCATCGAAATAACATCTGCTTGAGTGCGCTAGCAACAAATTCCTTAATTTGGACCTCTTACAATATGTCTGCCAAACCTCTGTAACAACTGGAATTTTTGAAAAAAAAACAGTTTCTAATAAAAACTTGTTTTCTCAAATTTAGTGTCAAGAGGGACAGTTCACTATCGCACTAGCGTCCTCGCTTTTCCGTGCAAACAAATTTGAGACTCTAGTTCCGATCGTCAGACAGCAAAGAAAAAAAAACATTATGATTGGTACAAGACTGATGAGGTACGCTTCTCATTATTCTATCATATTGCTTTTTCGAGTGGACGACGTAATGCTAATGAAGAAAATATGAAGGTAAGGAATATCAGATCAGCTGTGTGATTGAACTGAGGAGTATCCGGCAAATGGAATGCAGTTTGTCATTCTCAACGGAAACAAATCTTCAGAAGCCAAAGTAACTTCGGTCGAATACTAAGAGAGGGTTATAGGTCCATTCATTCTGAAAATTTGTGTAAATAACGAGCAGATAAAGACGTAATTTGCTTGACGTATTTCATGAATGATGCTGTGGTATACAAAGAATCTGAAACACTGCAAAACTGTAGCGAAAAGCTGACAAGTCTGCATAAGATCAACGCTTGGTGCAGAAATTGGAAACTGACGCCGAAAATAAACAAACAAATCAATTGTATAATGTCGCGATCGCACAACAGTCACTGCAAGCAGTCATATCATTGAAATACCTAGAATTAGGTATGTGGAGCGATTTGAAGCTAAAAGACTACATAAAACTAGTCGCAGTTGAGTCATATTTAGACTGAGAATCAAAGAAAATGAGAAAACGTAGTCCCTTTACAGATAAGGGTCGATTATCTTATATATTTGTTGTCACTGAATGCTGGTTGAAATAATTATTTTAATCCTGTTTAAAAAAGCCTCGTTCGACCAGTATTTGAATACTTCTCGTCAGTGTGGGTTTGGCACCAAATAGGATTGATAGAGGAAATATACAAGATTCAAAGAAGAGCAGTGTGTTCCCTTACAGGTTCATTTAATGAGCCAGAAACGGTGATGGATATACACAGAAAACTCAGCTGCAGACGCTGAAAGAGGGCCGTTCTGCGTCACGGTGTCCTTTGCTGCCAAAGTTCGGAGAGCGTAGATACCTAGAAGAGGCAACCAATATATTTCTCTCTCATACTTATACCTCGCGAATAACCGGTAAAAGTAGCTTTGTAGTGATTCGACATCATAAGAAAGTTGAACAGCAACCATTCTTTACCATTTGCGACTGGCACAGGAAAAGAGGGAAGTGACAGTGGCACAGAGAATACCATCCACCACACACCTTAAGGTGGCTTAACGGAGCATAGATGTAGATGAGGGTCATTTTTGAGAGGGTAATGCACTGTAATACATGTTTTCGTAGCACGTGCCACAGAGCAGTGAGGATATGGGAAAGGATGTTTGCTAGCGGAATCGTCTTTCATGTGGATGAGGGAAGCCAGAGCGTATCGTTTCTCAATGGCAGACGTAATCCGCGTCGCGGTGCGTTAATGTCGCTTCCGCTAGTTGGTGACTATGGACGTGCCACTCCCGATACCACACGCCCTTACTAAACCAGCCATCAGGCACGGTAACTGTTGTTTATTCTCATTAGACAGCAATTTAGTTATATCAACTTTGCTCATAACATTAATTACACTCTAGACGTTACACTCATTATTACATAAATCGTGTACCTTCTAACTTCATGCAATATTAACAAATAATGCCGTAGTGCAGAAGTGGATTATTGGCACATTAGTGGCTGAGAAATCTCACGTTGTCTTTGTTCAAGTGACGAACGCTGCATTCTGACAATATCTGACATCAATTTTTTGTGTCGATTTGGATGTGTTCTTGGAGGGTTTCCCAGCCATGGTTAAGAGTATACACCGATGAGCCAACACCAGCAGATTAACAGCGTGTTGATCCACCTTTGGAAGTCAATACAATAGCGGTTGTGGGTGGAGTGGTAGGCTTAGTTGGTTTTCGGAGGTATCTGACACCAGAACACGGTATCCCCATAAACAACAGGGCGGTGATTCATAGGCGCGGAGCTAGCACCCAACAGTGGCCCTTACGTATTCAACACGTTCATATCAGGCGAATTCATTGGCCAACACATCAAAGTGAGTTCACTATCGTGCTCCACAGGCCACAACAGTACTGCTCTGATCTCCCAATACTGACGGCTATCTTATTGGGAAATGTGGTCACCGTCGGGGAAGACACCAAGCATGAACGAATGCAGGTGATCCGCAGCTATCGTCGTTCATGGAAGCCCAGCGAATGTCGTTCATAGCATAATACTGTCCCCTGTAGCCTGCGTCGGTGGTCTGGTGCGTGTTTAGACTACACGTTTCTCTGGATCACAGTATATATGGACCTGATTATCGACCTGGCATAACAAGAAACGAATTCGTCCGATCGAGGCGACACGTTTCTGTTGATCATTCTGTAAGGAGTCAGGCAAATTCAACAACTTCCATGAAAACCCTGTCATGATAAGCAAATTCAGCAGTATGTCATATACCTCCGAATAAATCGTGACATTAAATTAACCAAAGTAATACGAGTAACGAGTGAGCAAATGGAATACCACAGACTAACACAAGAATGCCTAAATGCATGTCATACCTTCCCACCGTGAGACAGACGCAGTTCCGAGGGGAGAAACGAGAACAGAAGCCGAGAGCAGAACCGTGTTAAGCTACAAGGCCCTACGATAAGGGACGGACATCGCCAGTAACCACTAGGGCCACCCCAGCTGCAAGTTTTAGAGTGAGACTTCTTCGCATCTCTGTTACGTTAGGACCACCCCCCAGCCCATGTTAAAAGCTAGAGCCCTCCAGAAAAACAGTATAGATCTTACGATAACACAGAAAGGGTCACACCACCCGCAAGTTTTAAAGTGAGAATTTTTCGCGTCTCTGTTACGTTAGGACCACCCCCCAGCCCATGTTAAAACATAGAGCCCTCCAGAAGAACAGTATAGATCTTGCGATAACGCTAAAAGGACCACACCAGCTGCAAGTTTTAGCTTGAGACTTTTTCACGTCTCTGTTACGTTGCAAACTTTAAAAACATTGCCCCACCACGAAAAGTATAACGTTTCTCATTGGATAGACAGAATTTTTGTAGGCGGAACTTAAGGTTAACATTGAGACCCTGCTTGGTCAGATGAAAACACAGCCAGATAGTTTTTTTTAAAAAAAAATCCAACTTCGGTAAATGGTAGTAAGGAGAATTGAGGACAGAGTTACTTCGGAGATGGCGAGGTGAGCAGAGCTGTGCGCCGGCCGCTGCCCTCCTGAAGCTGCCTAACCAATGACAAGGTAATGAACGCACGCGATGCCGCATAACAGCGCATAAAGCTTCACTCAGAACTGCAGAAGTCTCATCTGTTACATCCCCTTTTTGCGTAATACTAGTGTCGATCGTCAATTAAAGCTCATGGTGTTCACATTTCCCACTTGAAGTAAAAATTTGAAACGCGATGATTTTTCTGTTATATAGTTATTGATTAGCCACATCAGCTACTGTAATTTACGACAAGTTAGATAAGTAATTACAGATAATTGAGGGTCACTGTAGACCATTTTGATAGTTTTCTCTTTTGTGAAACTTAATTTAAACCTAGATTATAGATGTGATATAGCATACGTCATCCTTCGATCCATTGTAGAACTTGGAAACCCATTCTGGGAATATTCGTTCACATTTTTGTTGAACGCAGTTGGTTTTTACCATCCTGTATTGAAACAATTACTTTTATCAATAGTGCAATTTATAATCAATGTTTTGTGGGTAGATTAAAATTTCCAATGGTAAACGTAACTGATTTTTCGACGTTATTTTACCAGCTAACTAAAAATAGGAAAGCCTTGAACCCTTTCCACTAAATTTAGTTAGTATTAAGATCCTTTTACAGGGAGTGAAGCGGAGCTGACGCTGAAATCATTAAGTATTTGGTTATATCATTGCTAGTCTCACTGAACTCTTCTGAATTTTACATGTCATGTGTGGTCTGGTGTCTCCTTATCAGCAACAGGTCCCAGGTTCAAACTAGTCAATTCCCTAAAAAACGTCGTTGCGCGAAAGTGGTAGGGAGACACGATATAGAACAAACAGACACCACCATCAATGTTAAAATTGTCTATGATAATGTGCCCAATGCGGTCATAATTAACGACTTAACCGGGGTCAACATGGGAACATGTAGTAGCTGTCTACTGAAAAGTCGCATGTTCAACATTGTGTACTGAACGATATACTACAAAAATCGTTTTCAACATTGCACTGTGTCGTCAGATTTCCTACAGACCTGTTTTATGGAATGGTAAAGTATCGGGTCTCCACGTTCTGTGATGAGCATTGTTGCTTACCTGCTGTTTCCCCATCCGCCGGTCGCTGTGGCTCTTCACTCTGGAACCACGCGATCGCTGCGGTCGCAGGTTCGAATCCTGCCTTGGGCATGGATGTGTGTGATGTTACTCAGGTTTAAGTAGTTCTACGTTCTAAGGCACTGATGACCTCAGATGTTTAGCCCCATAGTGCTCAGAGCCATTAGAACCACACTCTCTGCCCTCCACACACTCTCTATAGATTCTCACTACAGAACGAGTCGAACCGCTGACCATTTTTCGCCGTTTCCCCTTATATACTTTTGTTACCATTCGCGTGCCATTCGCGTTCCCGCTATGATACCAACATCATTGAGTTTCGCGGTGGCCAGAAGCCATAATGTTTTGGTTCATAGCTACATGATGACATTTAGTATGCAGTGCGAGTGATTGAATCACACTTTCTTTCAGGAACAAGTTCTTCTATCCGTGAAATCTCTATTCACAGTTAGTATGAAAGATTTACAGATTAATAGTATGACATTCTTACAGATTAATATCGTACATTTCCTGTTAGCTTTGTTTCATGACTGACTCTAACCTTGTGCAATCATAGTCCAAATTCAGCACTTCCAAAAACTGGTTCAAATAGCTCTGAGCACTATGGAACTTAACTCATCAGTCCCCTAGAACTTAGAACTACTTAAACTGAACTAACCAAAGGACATCACACTCATCCATTCCCGAGACAGGATTCGAACCTGCGCCGTAGCGGTCGCGCGATTCCAGACTGAAGCGCCTAGAACCGCTCACTCACACCTTCCGGCTACAGCACTACCGCTATCACTTGCACCAACGCACTGTAAATTTATGAAAAACCGTTTGGTTCAGTAGTGTTCTCTTTATCTGTTAAGTATATTATCTAGCAGGGATGGAAATATGCTGTCGTGAGGTCGAATGCCTCGGTCTTACTGAATAGTGCACCGTATTGACTCGTTCCTCAGTGTTGATTTGAGATCCAGCTTGCTTAGTGGCTAACGACCATTACCGATGACATCTTCGTAGAGCGCACAGTCCAACAATTTATGCTCTGCCATCCATTTAGCTTTTGAATTTGTGTAGATTTGTAGCATACTAGCTGTGACCTCGCAGGTAATACACTCCTGGAAATTGAAATAAGAACACCGTGAATTCATTGTCCCAGGAAGGGGAAACTTTATTGACACATTCCTGGGGTCAGATACATCACATGATCACACTGACAGAACCACAGGCACATAGACACAGGCAACAGAGCATGCACAATGTCGGCACTAGTACAGTGTATATCCACCTTTCGCAGCAATGCAGGCTGCTATTCTCCCATGGAGACGATCCATGCCATTTCCACCTGGCGCCTCAGTTGGACCAGCGTTTGTGCTGGACGTGCAGACCACGTGAGATGACGCTTCATCCAGTCCCAAACATGCTCAATGGGGGACAGATTCGGAGATCTTGCTGGCCAGGGTAGTTGACTTACACCTTCTAGAGCACGTTGGGTGGCGCGGGATACATGCGGACGTGCATTGTCCTATTGGAACAGCAAGTTCCCTTGCCGGTCAAGGAATGGTAGAACGATGGGTTCGATGACGGTTTGGATGTACCGTGCACTATTCAGTGTCCCCTCGACGATCACCAGAGGTGTACGGCCAGTGTAGGAGATCGCTCCCCACACCATGATGCCGGGTGTTGGCCCTGTGTGCCTCGGTCGTATGCAGTCCTGATTGTGGCGCTCAACAGCACGGCGCCAAACACGCATAAGACCATCATTGGCACCAAGGCAGAAGCGATTCTTATCGCTGAAGACGACACGCCTCCATTTGTCCCTCCATTCACGCCTGTCGCGACACCACTGGAGGCGGGCTGCACGATGTTGGGGCGTGAGTGGAAGACGGCCTAATGGTGTGCGGGACCGTAGCCCAGCTTCATGGAGACGGTTGCGAATGGTCCTCGCCGATACTCCAGGAGCAACAGTGTCCCTAATTTGCTGGGAAGTGGCGGTGCGGTCCCCTACGGCACTGCGTAGGATCCTACGGTCTTGACGTGCATCTGTGCGTCGCTGCGGTCCGGTCCCAGGTCGACGGGCACGTGCACCTTCCGCCGACCACTGGCGACAACATCGATGTGCTGTGGAGACCTCAGGCCCCACGTGTTGAGCAATTCGGCGGTACGTCCACCCGGCCTCCCGCATGCCCACTATACGCCCTCACTCAAAGTCCGTCAACTACACATACGGTTCACGTCCACGCTGTCGCGGTATGCTACCAGTGTTAAAGACTGCGATGGAGCTCCGTATGCCACGGCAAACTGGCTGACACTGACGGCGGCGGTGCACAAATGCTGCGCAGCTAGCGCCATTTGACGGCCAAGACAGCGGTTCCTGGTGTGTCTGCTGCGCCGTGCGTGTGATCATTGCTTGTACAGCCCTCTCGCAGCGTCCGGAGCAAGTATGGTGGGTCTGACACACCGGTGTCAATGTGTTCTTTTTTCCATTTCCAGGAGTGTATATCAGTCCTCTCGATGGTTGAAGATGTCCGATTTTTACCATCTCCAAGGTGTTAGGGAGAAATTCGTGTGTTCTTCTGCCTGTAACCAAAGATTCCCATTCGTTCTACCACAGAGGTAATATGCGTTTGTGTATTAAAATTTTCATATTGGCATTAGTTCTTAATATCCTTCGTCCTTTCATTGGATTGCCTTTCTTTAACCGATACAGGGCCACCTTTTTCTTGATTTCTAGGTCAAATGGCATATTTCAAGGTTTACTAATAATGCATAATTCAGTGTACTGTAGTAGACGACCGTGAAATTTACCAGCACTCCAAGTTAAACTCTTCCCTCTAATCAGGCCAGCTTCATAAGCTTCAGCCTTTGATGGCTAACACCCAGACATTATCGTACAACTGATACCATAGTAAATAACTACTATATCTTGGTTATCAAGGGATTCCGAAGTTGTCTTTTTGCGATATTTAAATTTTGTGCACCACGTTTGTACATTTTCTTCCCTCCTCCTCTACATGATGCCTGAGCTCTGGTTGGTTCATGGTATGTGCTGGATTCAACCATCGTTGCGATTCTGTGTTTAGTTTCTCGCAGTTATCGCGATTATGCTGTTATCCTCTCCTTCCGCGAGTGACAGCAGCGGTGTGTATCGATATTCGCACCTTGGACTATCTTTGACCTGAAGCTTACTGTTTCCGGCTGGGCGGTGTGCGACCAGTCGGTCGGTTGGCGGAGAGGAGCGAGGAATTCTCCGCAGGACGTAGTTTGGCTGAGGCCGCTGGCAGTCTCTATGCGTGTCGGAGAGTGTGGGGCTGTTCCCATTGCCCATTGCTACGAGGTCCGTGGCTCTCCGACCCTGGACACTAAAGTTGAGTTTTGCCTTAATCTGCTAGCAAGACAAGACGGTTCACGTTGCGTCGTTTGGAGTTCGTTGTCGGCTGCTGGGGTATTCCCGCGAGCAACAACTTGGTTGTCAAGTTGTAAAATGCTAGCCACTCTCCGGTGGAGTTGCACTGTATTTGGTTATTTGAATTGAAGTGCACCAGTGGAATCTTCTGCCTTGTGGCCGTTAGTGTTCCGGTTACCTGTCCTGGGCACTGACATAAATTTCAGGCAGAGTTGTTTCCTCATTATGTTGTTGCTGTCCAGCATGGTGTGTAGTTTGACAGCTCCACATATGATTCGTTGTGGACGTCAATACCTTCTACGATGTTCCGTTGAACTCCCTGTTGGTCAGGTGAATTGGAAGTTATATCTCATCTGCGGGGACGTTAGTGTTTGAATACCAGGCCGACCTTCGAACATCTGAGGGCCCTTGGGTGTACTGCCTTTTCTTATTTGTTCTTGTTGTTTGTACTTGTATGGCTTCTAGCCGATTTCTTTTTTAAACTAAGGTTGTTTTGCTCTTAAGGGGTAAGATTCTTTAGGCTTTCAGCCTAATTTAAAGAAATGTTTGACGTAAGGGCTTTGGTATTTAAAAAAATGTTATGGAGTTTTAAGTATTAGGCCTTCAGCCGATTTGAATCTAACGTGTTAGCCCTTGAAGTGTATGATTCGTTGGGCCTTCAGCCTAAACAAGGAGGCCGGCCGGAGTGGTCATGCGGTTCTAGGCGCTACAGTCTGGAACCGAGCGACCGCTATGGTCGTAGGTTCGAATTCTGCCTCGGGCATGGATGTGTGTCAAGTCCTTAGGTTAGTTAGGTTTAGTTAGTTCTCAGTTCTAGGCGACTGATGGTGGTTCAAATGGTTCAAATGGCTCTGAGCACTATGGTACTTAACATCTTAGGTCATCAGTCCCCTACAACTTAGAACTACTTAAACCTAACTAACCTAAGGACATCACACAACACCCAGCCATGACGAGGTAGAGGCGACTGATGACCTCAGAAGTTAAGTCGCATAGTGCTCAGAGCCATTTTAACCATTTGAACCTAAATAAGGAACTGTTGTAAGATAAGGCTTGCCTTTTAATTTCTGATTATGCTTACATTTTAAGTAATTGGCTGTCAGCCGTTTTTAAATTAAAGTGGTTTTCAGCTGGTAATTAAGTCCCAAAGATTAAAGCTGCGTGTTAAAAAAAAATTGGGGCTCTTGTAATCTTTGATCAAATAATAAAGTTGTACGTTCGAGTGTAACTGCCAGCCACTTATTTTGACCCCTTTCCACGGTTCAAAATTACGATAGATGTATATTGTAACTTTCTTCTAGGCGATACATCGTTTAATTTCATTTTCATGTCCACTGAATTATGTTCAACTGCAAAATTGCATCACTTTCATGCTTACTGATTGAGGACGCAGCGTTGGTGTGTCATCTGAGCTTGATGAGACCACCATCACTGATCAGCGACCTCACTAAGATCAGCTGACAAACAGAGGAAACTACATTTTTAAACCTTTCATTTCAAAGCTGCGGTGACGAGACACATGAAGCTACTTCATTCCCAATTTATTAAATTCTAACGTCATTCTCCTCCTACTCTCAAGTTTTATGCCATCTCTGCAATATTTTTCCGGACACGCGAGGCGACAATGCTCGGACGAAACTTGTTCTGGATAGCCGGGGGAGCAGCGGACAAACTTTGCTGGTGCGACTGCCGCGACATTAGGACGGCGCCGGGATTTTGTCCGGCCCGGGGCGTGTCCTAATTGGCAGATCCCTCCCTGCGGCTCCGCCAATTACAGCAGCGGGGTTGTGCCGCCAGATGGACGCTGCAAGTCGCTAACAAGCTGCGTGCGGCCGAGCAGTCTGGGACACCCACACGTTGCTCTCTCCCCACCCTCTGTGTGAGAAGCAGACACTCCGCGGACACCACTCCCTCCACAATAGCTGCAAATGTTCGCTGCTGTTCCCTTCCCTTGGGCGATGTAAACCAAAGATGCTGTCGGTTACTGGTATCACACAACTTGCTGATATTTATCGCAAATCTTATTGTACCGCCCTCAGTTCTCAGTCTCAGTTCGTTGTTTCGACGTTATATAGAGTGCGATGGAGTGCTGTGCACAAGTCCAGACAAATATTGTCATAGAAAACAACATGTGTTCGCTGATGATTTGTAAAATGGAAATTATGGCAATATTAAAAATTTTTACAACAGCGGGAACTGGTACATTATGATTTGGCCTGCCAGGGTGGCCGAGCGGTTCTAGGCGCTACAGTCTGTAACCACGTGACCGCTACGGTCGCAGGTTCGAATCCTGCCTCGGGCACTGATGTGTGTGATGTCCTTAGGTTAGTTAGGTTTAAGTAGTTCTAAGTTCTAGGGGACTGATAACCTCAGAAGTTAAGTCCCATAGTGCTCAGGGCCATTTTTTTTACATTATGATTTCGATAAGTGAAATTTAAAAAAAGACTTGTAGGTATTAGAGCCGTGTGTGGCTCATGTTCGTGCCATCTTAATTTAATATCTTGTTTTTACCGTACAGCCGCCTCGTCATTTTATTTTCAATTACTGGTGTCACTGAATTTCCCTCTTGCCTGCCTGTGAGTGGCAGCACCAGCGCATATCGATAAGTGCACTGTCACACTATCTCTGGGCGACTGATAGTATTTCTGAGTTGTCATGTGTCTGGAATTGAGTCGGAGAAGGACCGTCAGGGCGGTCGGTACGCAGCACCAGTGCAGTCGGGTACGGAAACCCAGTGAGGTCTGCACAGCCAGTAGCAGTGTGGATGACCGTTGGTTGGTCGTTCGATCGGTCGTCTCATCGACTACGTGTATTTGGGTCGGTTCCTTCCTGTTCTGAGGTGTCGGTTGTGTTCCCTGTGCATGGTCGGGTCCGAGCCAATGTCTCTAGGACGTCGTTCATCCGAAGGAAGTCTGTGAGTTGGAGACGCGCCAGCAGCGCATTAGCGATGGAGCAGCAATCGTGGACGGACCAGCTGTCCAGTCAGTTGGTTGGCTTGGCGCAACAAGCAAGCCCCCATCGCGTGGAGCCGCTGGCGGCGTGCACATGCGGTTGGAGTGTGAGGTGCTGCTTGCGAGTGCTGCGATGTTCGTCGTCCACCGATATTGGATATAAAAGTTGAGTCCTCTCTTAACTTACTATCGAGCCTCAGCTGTTTACATTTCTTCGTTTGATACTGTGTGTCGTTGTATTAATACCTTGTGGTTGTTTTGCTGGTTGCGTGGAGCGGAACTGATTTGGTTGACTGATCAGTCGGCTCTCTCTCGGTTGAGTTGCCTTCCAATTAAGACATTGTTGGTCAGGCTGCCTTTCTCGTCTAAATGGGCATTAGTGTTACAATTCCAGGCCGACCCTTGGAACTTCTGAGCGCCATTCCCAGTCTGTTACATACTAACTTCCCTCACTGAGTTTTAGTTATTTGGTTGACGTGTGGCCTTCAGCCGAGTTTTATATATCCTGAATTAATGTTCTTGTGTTGCCCTTAAGGCATACGATTGTGATGTTTTGTATAAAGGCCTTCAGCCGAATTTGCTTCAGTTGTCTGAAGATAATGCCTTCTGCTTTTGAATTGAAACGCTTCTTATTGCTTAATATGCGGCGCATCCAGCCTATTCAGATTGAAGATTTAAAAAATATCTTTGGGTTAAGCCTCCTAAAGAACCTTCTATGTCAATTTCCTACTTAGGCCTTGAGTCTTGGATTTTGAGTGTGGTCTTCAACCGATCTAAAGTTAATCAAAGGTGATCCATTACAACTTTAAGTGTTTGCATTCTTGTGTAATATTGTGTGTGGACAAATAAAGTTCGTATGTTTAGTGCAATTGACAGCAACCTCATTTTGGCCCCCAGGTATTTCAGTATTATTATGTAGTTGTAAGTGTACTACCACATTATTCGCATTAGACGATTAGAGTTTCCAGGAGAAAGTGTCTACACTGCTGTAAAAAAAGTGCCGTATCCTAAAAGAGTATGTTCACTGGCAACAGCTATAATAAGTGTATACTGAGGAATTTTAGTGTTTGATATGTCATGGTTGTCAGGTGTGAGACGACTCTCTGGTGGCCTGTGTGTGCGCCTTTTGTTTTTACTCTCCGGCCAGTTACTGTGCTGACAGTGTGTGCAATATTCATCCAAGGATACAGCAATGTCCCACTGGCAAGTACGTACGCCTGTCGAACCGCTACAGCCATTTGAACAGGATCAAAAAATGGGCGTGTGAGAAGTTGGATGGAGGTATCAAGGGGTTGCTACTCAGTTTGTGCACTATGTATCTGTGATGTGTCACTGCTTTGAGGAGCGGTCTATGGATCATTCCCAGAGTCGCAAACCAAAAATGGTTCAAGTGGCTCTGAGCACTATGGGACGTAACTTCTGAGGTCATCAGTCCCTTAGAGGCTAGAACTACTTAAACCTAACTAACCTAAGGACATCACACACATCCATGCCCGAGGCAGGATTCGAACCTGCGACCGTAGCGGTCGCACGGTTCCAGACTGCAGCGCCTAGAACCGCTTAGCCAGTCCGGCAGGCAGTCGCAAACCAGGTTTTGTACGTCCATACAGATGTACATAAAGTGCGACGCATTGTGAGAGGGGCAGGGGCCATCCAGGGAAGAAAGCTGGCCACTTGTTGCACTTAGTATGTCGCGAAGGGCAATTGGGAATCGTTATTTGAAGCAGGACAAAGACCACGTGTTTCTCTGGCCAGGCTTCCACTGACGCCACTATACCGCCGAGCACGGCAAATCTGAACAGAGAGTGAAATGGCGGCTCTGTGATTCAGTGGTGTAAGTAGGTTATGTCTGTATGCGAGCGACGGGCGTACACTGTACTAAGTGGCGAGTGACCTTTTCACGAGTGCATCCTCCTATTACACCTAGGTGTCATCTCAGGTTTCAGGGTTACAGCAAGTAGCCACATTTGGTGCTTCCAAAAGTTAAAGCAAGAAGTGCCGCTACGTTTCACAGGTTTTTATCCCTGTGCTACTGACATTTCTTCGACGGAAGGTGATGTGCTTTTTCAACAGTAAAATGATCGTCTGAGAGGTAACATGGTCATAATTGTGTACAACATTTACTCTGGCCAATGAATCACCATTGAAAATGTATACGACATGGTGGGCTACACTGTCTTGATGGGGATGTCTGGGAACCCTACATTGTGACATGTGTTATTCATTTGGTTTGAATGTGTTGTCATATACTCATACAATGATCAACTAAACCTCACACTACTTGGCAATAAAAATGCCTTGTTCTTCACCGTGTTAAGTTTTTTCAGGCAGTGTACGTCAAATTGCCGCTCGGTAAGGAATGAGAATATCGAACAGATAAAACGAAAGTGTAATCTGCTTGATGGCTGCGCTTTTACTTCATTTTTAATAGTATGTTGAAGTACTGGATGAGTGGAAGGTAGAACATCATTCGTTGTTGACTACAAGACTCAACAGCAGTTATTAATAGCAAAAGCCAATTTTAAAACAAACGCAGGCAAAAAGCAACATAGTAATTTCCTTTAAGAGTACAGGAACAACCAGTTGAAGTTAAGACTGAAAAACGAATATTTAAACACCAACAAACAATTTTTTCCTTTAAGATTGATCAATTACATTTTAAATTTTCCCTGAACAGAGATAAGCTTTAAATCAACTGTGCAATATTAAATGGAAAAACTAAAGCGCTACTAAAAGTTATAATCGTATATCAGCTTTCAAATACCAATACAAGGAATTAAGTTTCCACAGAGCAGAACGTACTTTAAGTAACCTGAATTAAACAATAAACACATTATCAAAATCGGGTACTACAGCATCAAATCAACTGCACGGCTGAGGAGCATAAAAGAATTAGTTTTAACGTCACCGAGTTGCTTCCAAAACACCAAAACACACGAAATATAAATTTTACATACATATAATCATACTGATGACCTCAGTGACACATAGCCTAGCCAAGCAATTTATTTTTCTCTGGACAGTTCTGAAAGAAAAACCAGTATGTAGACGGAATGGAATGTGCACACTTTAATCAACACTGTCACAATTCTGACAGAATTAAACAACCATGAGATTATCCAAAACATACTATACGTAGTGCAGTTACTATTACCTGTCCAACGGAACGCTTCTCACATGCGAAGTAAACAAAAGGTTGTTTAGTAGTCAGTAAACAAGTCTCTCAGCAGTGTTAAGCTAGCACGACGAAATATTCTCCTGGCTGCAGCATTGTTGATATGGTGGCTCATGGCGCAAAATGTGAAATCATCTACTGTTCAACGCCGCGTAATAGAAAGGCTAGAGAACTTAATAAATTAGCTTATTAACCTGCAGCTTCCCAAGACGTTTGATGTTGCTACACTTTTCCTTCCCTGACAGGTACTTAATATACGAATGCATAATTTTCGCGGCGATATACATTGATAAAATTTTCTCGGCCTTCGAGCCGCGTCCAGTGGTTTAAAATCCACAAGCTTTCGGCCGATTTCTCCTCGGCCATTGTCAAGTGGTGACTTTGAACGATTACTGCTGCCGTCCTTATAAACCGGAGCTGTCCTCAGTGACGTCACTGGTTCTAGCTCCAGCGCCATATATGGTAATCTTTCCATTGCTCCCATGCCGCACCCGTTTTAACTGTCCAATAGCGGGGTTACAAGCTGGTTTTAGCTCCATATCACCGTCTTTATTGAGAGTGTTGTCACAAATTTTTAACTCGATCGCTTCTTTTATGACACTGTCCCAAAAAGCAGTAGTCGGCATCCCTGACAACATCATATTTACGATGAAAGCACAGACAGATGGTGTCTTGCCTTTCCTAGATGTCCTAGACCAATTGAAAGAAAATGGGAGTCTCAGCCACAATGTTTATCGGAAACCCACCCGCCCAGACAGATATCAGTTTTCTACCAGCTATCACTAACTTTAACAGAAAAATTCTGTTCTGAGGACATTGGTGCAACGAGCGGAAGCCGTTTCAAATGCTGAAAGCCTTCCGAAGGAACTGAGTCTCTTACCGAAAGTCTTAAAGAAAGCCGGCTGCAACATCCGCCAGATTTCGCAAGCCGTCTTGCAGAAGAAGCATAAGCAGAAGGTCTACGAGCAGGGCACGAAGAAGCTAGCGTTATTGCCATTCTGTGGCTAAATAACAGGCAAGATTAGCCGGCTTCTAAAGAAGCATAAAATCGGTAGAGTTTTTAGGTCACCGGCTAAAATTCGACAGCTAATGAGACCGGTGAAAGACGATGTTGGACTCAGAATGCCAGGAGTATATAAAGTACCTTGTGGGTATTAATAGCTCTATATAGGACAGACTGTACGTACTATTGAACAGCGCTGTGTGGAACACAAGAGATGTTTTCGCCTGCGGTATCAAGAGAAATCAGCGGTGGTGGAACATGCTTTAGAAAACGACTACTGTATTGCATTTGCCAAGACATCTGTTACTACGCGGACTACTAGTTTTTGGAACAGTGTTGTAAAAGAAGCGGTCGAGTTAAAAATTTCTGATAACTCCCTCAATAAAGAAGGCGGCCTGCAGCTAAGCAGAGCCTGGAACCTGGCCATCGAAAAGCGCACAATGAAAACAGTATCATATATGGCGCTGGAGCCAGCACTAGTGACGTTGCTGAAGACAGCGCACGTATATAAGGACGGCAGCAGCAATCATTCGACAGTCATTACTGGACGATGGCCGAGGAGATCTCGGCCGAACACTCGTGGGTTTTAAGCTACTGGATATGGCTGGAAGACTGAGAAAATTTTATCAGTTTTATCACCGCGAAACTATGCATTCGTATACTTAACGGAAGTGTTCCAGACGTTCGGAGAAAGATCTCCTGTAAAGCACTACATCGTCCAGATAATTATACACGAGTCTGAACTTAACATCGCCCAACACCAAATCGGGAAGCCTAGATAAAACAGCTGCTCCCGTCGACAACCTTAGGGGCCCTCTGCCAAACCCTTACCAGTTCCAGTCAGCGGTAAATGCAGTCGCCGTCTTTGATTCTTCCGGCAGAGGAATTTGGTAATAGGCTTAGTTCAAATTAAGCATCGTGAAATACCGGGCCCCGGCAAACGAAATGAAGCAGTGATTTGAATCTGGAAGGGGAACTGACTCCACAACCACCTTCCGATTCCAAGCCCAACAATAAACTACTGGTCTCTATCCTCCACCATTGCTGTTTGCTACCAATAAAATTGGAAAGGCTTAAGAAGATGTAGAGGGTCAACATATTTTCCACTGCCGAATGCCACGCCTTCATTTTATGAGGCGACTGCCTTATGGCACCTCATCCGATTGCTGGATACAATATTCAGTTGTGTTTGTCGCACCTAATCTATTCCTCAAAACCTCTGGGAACTCTTGAGCTTCTTCTTGGGCAATTGAGTCACGTCAAATTCACCGCAATTACCTTCTAAGGAACAAACAAAGGAGACTTTACCGTGCCAACGCAAACGAAACCTTACAGATGGGCGGAATTTAAAATGGAAATCGCCCGTAAATAAACCAAAACTGTCGTAGTTCTATAACAAAATTACTTCGTAAAAGCATGTCAGTGCCCACACCTGTTGCCATCAAAAACCTCCAAGCGTCAGGAAAAGTCACCTACCCTACAGCAAACACGCAACAACGCAGTCAAAGCTAGAGGTTGGCCGTTAACGAAGCTGCAGGTACACGTGACAAGATATAGTTCAGAAAATGTACAAATGGTACGATACCTGACGCACTATTCAGAATTTAGTAAATAAATACTCTCTCTTGAGTCTAATAACATACAGACAGGCTCATCATTAAGATTCGACCACACAAAGTGTAGCGGATTGTCATCCACCGCTCCGACCCTGTTGCAATCATTCGGCAAAACGCAAGACTGTAACTCCTTGCGTCCATTTCGGTGTCAGCTGTTTTACTGCTTTTCCTGCTCGCCACGACAATTGCGAGAGAGGTGATCCGGCTCTTCACAGCGACAGCAACATATCTTTACGCGAGTGACGTTGCCAGATGTGCCAACGTCTCATATCATCTTGGATCACGCCCCCGATGCTAGACACCAAACGATCTAAGTCGTTGTGAGTGGTACAGCTCTCCACGAGTAAAACACGAGAGGTGCCCTCCGGCCTTACGCCCTGCAGAATAGCAGCTACCACCTCCGACTCTGACAGCTGAGCGTCAAGGAAAGTGCTGCCTTTCGAACCTCCCGTATACATTCGATCAATGGCTCTCCCACACGTTGAACACGATAAAGATATTGGTTAATCAAATCACTCTCACCCCTGATCACCTCTCTCAGAATCCTTGTGCTCAACTCCCTCAGACCCCCTTGGTCCGCCAGGACAGCATTCACCATGTCGCCCGATGAACCACAACAAATTGGATATAAAATCTGAGTAGTTACATGCCATGAAACCCTGAGAGCATTAACTTGTCTCTATAATTAACAGAAAACCGTAGAAACTTTGCTAGTCGTTTGCACGGCGTCGATCGCAAGGTACTCCACTCCTTCCAGCACGATTACAACAGAATGTGGTAGCTTATCAAAATGAAATGACCCAACGTCCACACTCCGCCTGCTAGAAGAACCTCCAGATTCCTCTGATAACAAGGCATTGTCTTCCTCAATTTTACCAGTAAAACCCCCGCCCCGCCCTCCTCTCCCGGTACCCGTTCCAGTGCACTCTCTTAGCTCTTCACTAACCCCCTATGATCGATAACCAGGGACTATCAGCCCTAAGTCCTCAATTAGTATAAGCCAATAAACCAGTGTGTAATCTGTACTTGCACTCGGTGTACTTGTGCTCGCGATGTGTGTCCTCCGTCTATGAACGCGAGCTTTTTCTCACGATCGGAAAGCGAAGAGGCGCAACACTTAAGCGCGGCACTAACCTGACCAACATGTTCCGCAGTAACCTGTACCGGAAACGTCGCCGCCTCACGAAGGCATGAGCACAGCTCCCCGACACCTCCCTCTTCCGTTTGGTCGTTAACGCACACCTCATACCTGAGTTGCACCTTCCGCTGGCAGACGAATCAAACGTCGCCGCCTCACAAAGGCATGAGCACAGCTCCCCGACACCTCTCTCTTCCGTTTGGTCGTTAACGCACACCTCATACCTGAGTTGCACCTTCCGCTGGCAGACGAATCAAACGTCGCCGCCTCACGAAGGCATGAGCACAGCTCCCCGACACCTCCCTCTTCCGTTTGGTCGTTAACGCACACCTCATACCTGAGTTGCACCTTCCGCTGGCAGACGAATCAAACGTCGCCGCCTCAAGAAGGCATGAGCACAGCTCCCCGACACCTCTCTCTTCCGTTTGGTCGTTAACGCACACCTCATACCTGAGTTGCACCTTCCGCTGGCAGACGAATCAAACGTCGCCGCCTCACGAAGGCATGAGCACAGCTCCCCGACACCTCCGTCTTCCGTTTGGTCGTTAACGCACACCTTATGCCTGAGTTGCACCTTCCGCTGGCAGACGAATCCTGCCACAAGACGAGACACATTTGTTTCATAACCTGTACTACGAAACTCCATTCTCAACATTGTATTCTTCCGATAAAACGAAACGTGGGACTGCTGGACACACCACAGTGACAGCGTACCGAACTACAATTTGTCATACCGGGCACTGCAGTCCCGTTATAAGTTGTGAAATAATAATTGCATATCTTATCCTCGCACCATCGAAGTGGAAAGCTAATTCAAATTACTAGATAGCATTTTGAAACACGATTTTCTGCCTATTTCGATATTTCCGATTATTGCGTCTTCTGTACTGTAACGAAAAAAAATTTCCGACAAAACTTACGTATTTTCTTCTGTAGAATCCGAATCAGAAAGAAAAAGCGAAGGTTCTCATTTAACCATTTAAGAATTTCAAATTTCAAAGTTGCCCATCCACCAGAGGAGAGAATGTAAAGTGGCTAAATTAATTAAGAGAGAAGTAGCTCCAAACCATTTGTACGATTGGTGTGAAGACGTGGTGGAGCAGGGGATCCCTCCAAAGACGTCCAGAAATGATAAATACTTCTAAAATTAATATATTAATTAACATGCAATGGTAAAAAACGTTCAGTTTCCAGTTACCTGCCGATCCTGTCAATTTCAAGTCGATTGCTCGTCTTGCACTTTAGGGTGGTTTTGTCAAATTGGGAAGGGGGTGGGGGTGGGTTGTTGAGCCACAGTATCTGGGGCTCTTTGATTTTAGGTTATACACCAGCAAACTGCCAAATGTGACCTGAATCGGTTGACCGTGTCTGAGGCCTTCCCCTGTATTAACAGCTTTTTGCCGCTCTTGAGTTACGTTCAGTGGATCCGTACACGAGGTGCATGTCGATCAGCTCTCCATTAGCAAACCTCTCGTGTACCTCTGTTAGCGTACAAATAGCACTGTCTGAGACATGAACTAGCGATACTGAACGCAAACGCGAGGGGCACGAGAGCAGTGGCCATTACTCTTATCACCAGCAAGCACTGTGAGTCAATGGATCATACATTCTACTTTTGAAATGGTTTGTATATACCGGGTGAACATTAACAATACCGACAGACTTCAGAGACGGATTCCTGACTGTAAATGGAGTACGAAAGGTCTTATGAACATATGTCTGGGAAAAGCATCGATGCCACGTGCTTTGAGTGTTGCCGGCTGTGTGATTGACGGAGAGTACTATAAGCAGCAGAGCGGTCTGGTATTCATGTCGAGAACAAGCCGAGATGGTGTTTGTGTACGGCCAAGCAACGGTCGAGAGGCTGAACGGCTGAAGCAAAACAAGTATCTTCACAGATACCAACCACATCAGACAATGTTTCAAGCCCTTTTGGGTGTTTGTGTAATGGTGAGTCCTTTCAGAGAGACGAACGTGCAGGGAGGCGCCGGTAGACAGTGCGTACATCAGATTGCCAGAACAGTGTGCGGCAGGATATGGAGACGAATCCTAATACAAGCTCCACGCTAGTGGCCCGTCAACTTGGTGTAAGTCAAAGTATTATTATGTGTATCACGCGCGAGAACCGCAACTATTCCTATCATCTAGAGTCCCAGGGAGACCACTTTGAACGTCTGTCACGAGGTGGATGCGATTCAGTTCTGTACTGTGTTCCGGGACGATTCATCACTTTCCGGACACATGTCCATACAACCGTTTTTCCTCCATTTGTAGTCAGGAATCCGTCTCCGCAGTTTCACGGTGTTCACCCTGTATTATCAATGCAGTGCAGCTTCACAAAGAAATAATGCCAAGAAATCAAGTGAAATGCAGTCGTTATAACGAGCCTCCGGAGACCTTGGATCTGTGATGGACGTGGATGAAGGATGGTGTAATGTCCTAAGAAAAAGAATTAATTTTTTTCCTTTGTCATTAATAATTTACCCAGAGAAGACAGTTACTACAGGTTTGGTACGTAATACCACATATGCAGCATAGGCAATAGAAGTTAGATTAATTTTAGGTGAACTTCACGGTATACACTCAGTACATTCAATATATTACCAATTCGTAATCTGGAACCTTAGAGTGTGACTTATAAGTGGATATCAGCTTCTTGCAGAAAACCAGACAATACTGACATACTGCCTATTGGCTTCTGTCTCGGGTTCTTCGGCCGACGTTCATCTAATGATTTTTCTGACGTTTCGCCAGCACGAGTGGCTGGCATTGTCAAAGCTTCACCCTTCATTGCCGGTTGTGAACTGGACCGGTGAAGCGTTGACAATGGCAGCCAATCGTGCTGGCAAAAAGTCAGAAAAATCATTAGACGAACGTCGGCCGAAAAACCCGAGACAGAAGCTAATAGGCAGTTTGTCAACAAGTGGGCGCGAAAGCCTTAACAATTTCGTAATACTGACACAGTCCGGTGGTTCATGGTGTGGGTTCCTGTAGTCATGTCCTAGTTCATGAGCCACGGGCAACGTATGAGTGGCCAAGTAAGTGGTCCCGACAGTCGGGATACCAGTTACTTTGGAATAAGGCTGGGCATCTCGGACATATTCTGAGTCGTGGTCACCTTTGTGCACATACGGCAAAGACTACCAAATCCACCGGTTACTCCCTCAACCGTTAGGGGTAAAACTCAATGGGACTCGGGGCAACAAGTAAGGCTAGCAACCTGCTTCCCCGATACTTTAAATATGATGCTGGCAACAATCAGAGCAAAATGCCTCGGACCTTTGGAGGTGACGGAATCCCACATCTAACTAACAAACCAGGGACTCCTAAGATACGACTTGGCAAACAAATGGTAATGAGATGGGTGAAATGTCCCCTTAGAAAAATTATACAAGATTGTGCTTAAACTGACACACAATATTTTTAGAGCAACTCAATCTAACTTCCAATAATCCCTACAAAAGAATGGCGCTGACTAACATTAACCTATACCTTTCACAAATCACTTACCTCACAAAAATCTTCGTTACTCGAACTACTGCAATACAGCGAGCGCCACTACTGCCAGCTAACTAAAAGATTCAAACTACGGAAGTCACTAACTACTGATAGGCACAGTTAGCAAATGAAAGATTTTAATAGAGAACAAACAATGTATTTACCTTTATAGTCATAATATATATATCAGTTCATGACACCAATTCTTACAAATTTCAAAACTCCGCCATCTCTCTCCCCACGTCCACCACCGCTGGTGGCTCACCTCCAACTGCGCAACGCTACGCACTGTCCACATCCAACTGCCGCTGCCCGACACTACAATGGCAGACAACAATGCAAACTAGCCACAGACTGCGCACAGCACAGCCAGTGATTTTTCATACAGAGCGCTATGTGGCGTTACCAATAAGAAAACCTAAACAGCCTACTTACATAGCCCCCAATGCTCCTCACAAAAAATTTTTACAAATTGTTTTGGGCAGTGGCCAATAATGATTTGATAATATTTTTCATAATTACTATAACAAAGATATCAAATGCACACACCTATTGATACAATGTTGGTCAGAAGCTAAAATTTTCTCACAGTCCTTAAAGACAGTCCTGACCGTTCATCACAGTAAAATTGCAGTGTTTTTTTTTTCAAAGTCTGAGCAATAAAAGAAGTTGCACTGGGAAGTAGTGGATTTCCAAGCAGTCTTGAAGAAGTAGTGTTGTCCTTCCAACGAAAGACAGTGCTGACTCTTGACATGCAGACAGTTAATGAGCCACAGCAGAGTCAGTCGACGTTGAAGACTATCGGCAGGTAGGTCATCACAGAGCAGACCCACTGTAGTCCTGGTAGAGATTACTATTGGTGGGCCGCCAGAGGTGCAGACCCACTGTAGTCCTTGTAGAAATAATGGTATTGGTGGGTCATCAAAGGTGTAGACCCACTTCAGTCCTTGTAGAGATAGCCAGCAGCCATCTGTTGCGACTGTGCAGGTGCACAATCACCATCGAAGAGTCTTGCAGAGAATATAGCAAGTCCATCAACCACCACTTGTGAGCGCACAAAGTTTTTGGAATTGTCCTTAGAACCAGCAATGCTGTTATCCAGTCCCTTACTGAATTATTAACACACGTGCAAACACTATCAGTCCCTACTTCTCACATATTGTCCATATACTATGACCAACAGGAACGTGTGCAGTGAAATGTAATTACAAGATACTTAATTTGATGGACTGGTGTCAATTACAATTTTATAACATGAGAATACAATAACAAAGGCACAAAATATATCATTAAAGAACATAATAGTACAGATAACATTTGCAGTAATACAGGCTTTACAAAAGAATCGAAATAACAAATACATCAGTTTTTCAAAATTACGACATAAGTACATACATAAAAGAACAGAATAACTTTTGAAACATCAACTTCACACATGAGCATTAGAACAAAACAGAATAAATGATGTGTAAACATCTTTACTAAGTAGATAATATGTTATTAATGCAAATTATATTTGAGGATAACAGTATTCCTCATCATAGTGAATGTAGCTTAGTATTAGAAGAGAAAAAATTCTATGAACAGTACACAGAGACAGGAAGAAAACAAATAAACAAGGGTACACAAACGCATAGTGAGATAACACAAGAGGAAAGGGCAGGGTTTGTTTTCAGTGTAACTTTTGGTACTGAAATCCCTCGATTGTTCCTGTTTTGTGAGTAAAAACTGTGGAATGTGCTTGTAAAATCTCAAAAAGGTCCTGCCTATCAGTGTCATTACAATTCTCAATTGTTTGAATTTTATTCTGAATCAACTCATTAGTTTCAAATATGCCGTCGATATCATCCCTGTCAGTACTTGCAGAGTGATTGTTAGTGTCTAGTTCCGTAGAAAATTCCGAACTGTTGTCTAACAGAAGGTAAAGCCGATTAATTTCCTCGTCATGGTTTGAGAGCCAATCTTCAAATTTCAAAGCTATTGACTTACCTTCATTCTCTAAACTTATTTCAGCATCGTGAAAGTTTAAGATTGCTTTGTATTCATTCAAAAAGTCTACTCCCAATATAATTTCTGTCGACAACAATGGAACAATAAGAAAGTTCATAGAGAAGCTGTGGCTTTGACAAAAGAATTCTATGTTGGTTTGTTGGCGTACATCAACACTTTTACCAAAGATTGTCCCTTGTAATTTAATCTTACGTAACGGAAGTGTGGGGCAATCGTTCGATTTGTTGCATTTGCTAAAGGCTCTTTCACTAATGACAGAAATGGGACTGCCAGAGTCAAGTACTGCCGTAAATTTTACGTCATTCACTGTAATGTGAATCACAGGATATGCAATGTTTTTATGTTTTACGGCGTGTTCCTGGAGTAAGATGTCTCTAATGTCTTCCATTTTTACGTAATTACTAGCTACGGCAGCTGCGTCGTCAGTTTCAGAAGTACGTTTCGTGGCTGCCAGCGGTATGAGTCATTGCCTATTATGTCTTTGTAGGCGCGCGTCGTTATTGGGATTTGGAGACCTAACATCTACAAATTCACCTTGTCGAGAGGGCCCTGCTCTGTTTGAATCCCGCCAGTTCTGCTGCAATTCAGGTCTGTCGTTACGATCATGTTGTCTGTCGTCATGTCGGTAGATTCCATAGTTTCTGGGGTAAGACAAGGCTGCAACCTGTCTCCACTGTTGTTCATATTATTTATGGATCATATGTTGAAAACAATAGACTGGCTGGGTGAGATCAAGATATGTGAACACAAAATAAGCAGTCTTGCATATGAGGATGACTTAGTTGTGGTGGCAGATTCGATTGAAGGTTTGCAAAGTAATATTTCAAAGCTAGATCAGAAATGTAAGGACTATGGTATGAGGATTAGCATCTCCAAAACGAAAGTAATGTCAGTGGGAAAGAAATATAAACGGATTGAGTGCCAAATAGGAGGAACAAAGTTAGAACAGGTGGACAGTTTCAAGTACTTAGGATGCATATTCTCACAGGATGGCAACATAGTGAAAGAACTGGAAGCGAGGTGTAGCAAAGCTAATGCAGTGAGCGCTCAGCTACGATCTACTGTCTTCTGCAAGAAGAAAGTCAGTACCAAGACTAAGTTATCTGTGCACCGTTCAATCTTTCGACCAACTTTGTTGTATGGGAGCGAAAGCGGGGTGGATTCAGGTTACCTTAACAACAAGGTTGAGGTTAAGGATATGAAAGTAGCTAGGATGATTGCAGGTACTAGTAGATGGGAACAATGGCAGGAGGGTGCCAACAATGAGGAAATCAAAGAAAACTGGGAATGAACTCTATAGATGTAGCAGTCAGGATGAACAGGCTTAGATGGTGGGGTCATGTTACACGCATGGGAGAAGCAAGGTTACCCAAGAGACTCATGGGTTCAACAGTAGAGGGTAGGAGGAGTCGGGGAAGACCAAGGAGAAGGTACCTGGATTCGGTTAAGAATGATTTTGAAGTAATAGGTTTAACATCAGAAGAGGCACCAATGTTAGCACTGAATAGGGGATCATGGAGGAATTTTATAAGGGGGCTATGCTCCAGACTGAACGCTGAAAGGCATAATCAGTCTTAAATTATGATGATGATGATGATGACGCAGTCCGTTTTGGTTAGCTGTCGAAACAGGTCCACCACAGACGTAGGTTGGGAAATTCCTGCTCTGACCAAGGCCTTAAGAGACTTTCAGCGTTATTTGTCATTAGGTGAATACCTTAGTACCACATGTTTCACGTCTGTAATCTCAGTTGGGTGGATTTCGCAGCTTGGAAATGGCTGATACGTGAAAGATAATAGCCGTGACCCAACCGGATGCGCTTTATAGTAGTCGTATGATTATAGCAGTAGTACGACATCTGGTTAGTTTGATTTGAGAGAACAAGTTTTTCGATAAATACTCGGCCGCGTTGCAGCATAATGTCTTCCTCTGGACTGTTGTGAGGTCTGCCACGTCTGTGACCATTCGTGCTTGATATTTTCCTTTAAGGCACCAACAAAATCTGTATGTGGAAAGCAACTATAATAAGACTATCAATCACACTTCGCTTCATCATGTTGTCCGCCACTTCGTTGCATGGGATACCAGAGTATCCCTTGATCCGTAGTAACTGGGCACGCTTATGCAGACGTTCTCACTGGAGAGCACATGGCGGTTAGTGTTGGAGCCCCATATCTGCATTTGCAGGTTTTCCAGCTCACTCCTTGAATGATGTGACAATAAGGATGTCGTCGAACTAATCTGCCGCAAACTGAGGGCCTTCCATAATTCCTACAACTTCGGCAGTTCAGATACTGGCTTCCGTCGGTAGCTTAAACATAGCCCAAGATAGTGGGTCTCCGCAGAAGTAAGCAAAGCTAGAGCTCTCTCTTGTTTTGGAGATGTCAGTGAATGTTTTGACAGACGAGGACCACGGTGATGCAATCGGTTGGGAAAAGCCTGTAGAAGTAGTTAAATTTCGATCCGACCCTGTGGTCTAATGCAGGATTGTGGGCCGGTAGTCTCACGTTCCAAACAAAATGCTAGAGGCAGTTTTTAGGGCGAGGGGTATCACGTATCTTCGCGGCATGAAACTTTCAACCGGACTTCCTGCGAGTCTTATTGACGTAGCCGTTGTCCTCAATGCAGTAGATAAGGTTTAGGAGAAGAGGATGAAGTGTTAGCGCTGCTCTACAAAGGACGAATTTCTGAGCCAAGCTAGTCCTCCAGAATTGAAGTGGCATGCGCATCATATGTGTAGAATTCATTGCCCGAGAAAGATGCGTATGGCATGGTTATGCTAAGTATCGATCTTCCTTAGCAGAGATGCCGAGGCATAGGTATATAAAATATATTATAATCCAGTATATACCGACTCGTGCCATGATATAGAGTGAGTATGACTTCAACATCAGCCTCCTATCATACGTGGGATACCGATCTAAAGATATTGAGTGTTCGACCGACATTGGAAATCAAAAATTGAACATGGCTTCCCCACATCAGTCTGCTGTCAACAAAGAGTCCAAGCCATTTGTCTAAGCTCCTTACTGGAACGCGAAACGTCCCTATTCGTATCTCTGGCGTTGTTATCTTCCATCTCTGCCGTTTAAAGACAACCGTCGACAATTTTTTCTCTGGCAGATTCAGTCTAGTTCTGCACGTCCATGAATAAAGCACAAAGCCACTCGATCCAACCCCCTTAGCGTCATCCTCAACCTGAAAGAGAACATACACACGAAGATGTCATTGCCATACATCAGGACTTTTACTCAATGGTCAAAGATTGTGCAAAGGTCCGACGAGTACACTGCATAAAGAATAAACCTTAAGACAGAGCCTTGCCGCAGTCCTCTGTAGACTAGACACAATCCATGGAAGATTTTTCCCTGTTGTCTGACACATGTAACGTACATGTTGGCGTAGGAGAAAGTAAAGGTGGCAGGTACTGAGGTCTGGCACATCCATTACTGGAGCTTCCGTATCAGGACGTTCACGACAATACAGTCATACGCACCCACCGAAACATCGAAAAACGATGCCGTCAGGTAACCAGTAGAATCATAAATACACTACTGGACATTAAAATTGCTACACAAAGAAGAAATGCAGATGATAAACGGGTATTCATTGGACAAATATATTATACTAGAACTGACATATGATTACATTTTCACGAAATTTGGGTCCATAGATCCTGAGAAATCAGTACCCAGAACAACCACCTCTGGCCGTAATAACGGCCTTGATACGCCTGGGCATTGAGTCAGAGCTTGGGTGGCGTGTTCAGGTACAGCTGCCCATGCAGCTTCAACACGATACCACAGTTCATCAAGAGTAGTGAGTGGCGTATTGTGTCGAGCCAGTTGCTCGGCCACCATTGCCCAGACGTTTTCAATTGGTGAGAGATATGGAGAATGTGTTGGCCAGGGCAGCAGTCGAACAATTTCTGTATCCAGAAAGGCGCCTACAGGACCTGCAACATGCGGTCGTGCATTATCCAGCTGATATGTAGGGTTTCGCAGGGATCGAATGAAGGGTAGAGCCACGGGTCTTAACACATCTGAAATGTAACGTCCACAGTTCAAAGTGCCGTCAATACGAACAAGAGATGACCGAGACGTGTAACCAATGGTACCCCATACCATCACGCCGGGTGATCAGTATGGCGATGAGGAGTACAAGCTTCCAATTTGCGTTCACCGCGATGTCACCAAACACGGATGTGACCATCCTGATGCTGTAAACAGATCCTGGAATCATTCGAAAAAATGACGTTTTGCCATTCGTGCACCCAGGTCCGTAGTTGAGTAAACCATCGCTCGCGCTCGTGACTGTGATGCAGCGTTAAGGGTAACCGCAGCCATGGTCTCCGCACTGATAGTCCATGCTGCTGCAATCGTCGTTGAACTATTCGTGCATATGGTTGAAGTCTTGCAAACGTCCCCATCTGTTGACTCAGAGATCGAGACGTGGCTGCACGATACGTTACAGCCACACGGATAAGATGCCTGTCATTTCGATTGCTAGTGATACGAGGCCGTTGGGATCCAGCACGGCGTTCCTAATTATCCTCCTGAACCCACCGATTACATATTCTGCTAACAGTCATAGGATCTCGACCAACGCGAGCAGCAATGTGGTGACACGATAAACTGCAATCGCGATAGGCTACAACCCGCTCTTTATCAAAGTCGGATACGTGATGGTACGCATTTCTCCTCCTTACACGAGGCATCACAACAACGCTTCACCAGGCAACGCCTATCAACTGCTGTTTGTGTATGAGAAATCGGTGGGAAACTTTCCTCCTGTCAGCACGTTGTAGGTGTCGTCAACGGCGCCAACCTTGAGTGAATGCTCAGAAAAGCTAATCATTTGCATATCACAGCATCTTCTTCCTGCCGGTTAAATTTCGCGTCTGTAGCTGGTCACCTTCGTGGTGTAGCAATTTTAGTGGCCAGTAGTGTATGTTCCATGTCAGTAGTTAATAGTCTTAGGCTGTCTACAGTGCCGCTCCGTTTCAAACTCTTTATTTGGAGCTGCGTAGAAGGGAGTTCCTCTGAATCATTTCATATGGCGCTTATGATCCATTCTAACATTCTAAACACGCCAGAAGAAAGATCGGTGGGACGGTATGAACTGCCGAAATCGGTATCATTGCCGGGATTGAGTATGGGAACAACTACGTAAGCGCGCCAGTCGTCCGGGAAGTTGCCTAGTTTCCATAAATGATTGTAGACGTTTATTAATATGTGTAAGGCTTCGTTCGGCAGATTGACCTGCATTTTGTAGTGAATGATGTCATATCCTGCAGCATCATCGCTGCTACCTTTTAAGACGTTTCGTACTTCTGAGAATTCACAAGGAATCAGCAAGGATTGCTTCAATCCCAGGGACGAAGCACAAGCAGCATCCGAGGTTTGCACAGACTCAGGGATGACTCTTGCGTCGGAGGTGTGACGATTTGGTAAAGTCATCCAGGAGCCATGTAAATCTTCACTGAATGGAGATTGTTTTGGAATTTGCGTCTGGTGGACCAAATCGATGACAACGGAGTTTCTCTGGTGATTGCCTCACAAAAGCGTTTGCAGGAGTGTTTCTTGTGCTGCGTCCAAAAGGAGTTTGGTGGTGGCGGCCAACTGTTCGTATTTGAGAAAATCCGCATAGATAAGCTCTCTTGTATAGATGCTATAAGTAAACTTCTGTTTAGCAACTTTTTATGAGTATTTTTTACTTCACCGTGAAACTGAAAGACCTTTCGGCCTCTGGATCGGTTTGACTCGGAAATTGGAGAATATGTCCGTCATTTATTAGGGAAATGGACTGATTGCAACGTTCGTCTGCCAGCCCCAGCAAGAAATCAACTGAAAGCTGTTCCTTTACATATGTTTTATATGCCTGCCAGTCTGTTTTGCGCATGTTCTACTTTGATGATGGCATGTATGTACCTGGATTACTCTCATTTATAATAGTTATTCGAATAGCAAAATGATCAGATTCCAGCTTGTAAGGGCAGACCTCCCACTTATATTCTTGGGAGATATTAGATGAGTAGAAGGTGATGTCTGTTGCAGAAGAGTGTCTTCCAGGAGGCGGGATGAGAGTGGGGCAACTGTTGTTCAGAATAAAGAAATTGAATTCTTTTATGATTTCCGAAACAGGTGCTTCATACCTATCGTTCGTTTCGCATCGCCAGGTGCTATGGTGCGCACTGAAGTCTCCATAAAACAGGGTAGGGGAATTGAGATTATTAACTAATGTATGTCACTCATCAATTTCCATTTTCTTTCTTGTAGGGCAGTATAGTATCACTATTGAGAGATCTAAAGTCTTGAAGCGAGTGCGCTCTGCTGCAGCCAGACAGCCTCTAATGAGTGTGTGGTCGTCGTATCTAGCAGAAACGGGAACTATAAATTTAACGAACAGTGCAACTTCGCATTTTCCGTCGTGTCTGTCTTCCCGAAAAATGTGAAAGCCTGGAAGCGAGAACATTGAATGTGATTTAAACCTAGTTTCTGAGATAGCTGCAGTGTTTATGTCTCGTGAAAGTAATTTTCTCTGCAGGGTTTCTCTGTTGGAAATGACAGACTTGGCGTACCACTGTAGAATTTTAATCGCTATTTTGCTGAGTCAGAATTTCTAGTAACATCTGACTTGTCGCTATGGAATTGAGTGGCCCTTATGGTGGTGTTTGGATTTCGCGAATCACCTGCATAAGATTAAAAAGTTTGTCTTGCAATATAAGAGTTATAAGAGTACACATTGTGTACATAAGCTTTCAAATTGCTGTCGGATGCAGTCTACCAACATTTCCTGCATAACCTTCCACTTGTATACAAAAAGGGCCAATATCACTATCTCGATAACGATATTTTTTTTCATTTTATAAGCTGTCTGACCCGAGGGAACAGCATTCTTTGTATCACGAGCTGGAGCAACACTAGAAGAGCTTGGCAAGTGCAGATGCAGGACCGGGTATACAACTGGGTGTACTAACGGCAAAGCATTACCTACGCACTTCTGTGCTAAGTTGGCTGCTTACCTTGTCTGGTTGTCGTTCCGCTCCTCGGCGAGTGATGCTCCTTTGTCGCTCTCCTCTTCTTCCTCATACTCCAAGGCCTTTATGAACTTTGAATAATGTAGGAGAAGATTCAGAAACAGTCAAATGCAGAAGGTGTATGATACAGAAGCAACGGCGAAATGTATTTCCCGAGACCGAACATCCTAATTCTTCTCCTCTTAACTCCATGGAATAGGCTGTTCAGAGTCTTCCTCTCCCGTCAGTCTGTTCCATCTCTTCTTAAATCTACCGATGTGCCTAGCACATATTGTATTTGGGAAGTCGTTTATCATCTATCCATTGTATCTAACTATATCAATTACTGCGGTACTAATTTACATTTTTCTGTACCGCCTACTACTCTAGTTCGTGCTGTATTGTACCATTTCTTATATGTTCTGTTCTAGAGTAACATCTCATTATAAATTTCATTTCGACGATGTCTATTCGTCTTATATTTCGCTGGCTTGTAAGCGGATAAGTCCATGGCACTAGAGGGAGAAGTAGAGGGTAAAAACTGTAGAAGAAGACAGAGGTTAAAAAACATCCAATAGATAATTCAGGACGAAGGTTGAAAGCTCTGCTGTGAGATGAAAAGGTTGGCACTGAAGAGGAATTCGTGACAAGCCACATGAATCAGGTCAGAAAGTCGCTGACTAAATAAAATAAATAAACAGAGAGTAAAAAATAAGTGGAGTAAAAAAAAGACTTTATTGCTGTGATTTGATTTTTCATTTTTTTTTCTTAGTGTTATTGATAGTTCCGCACACATGTTCAAATATAGTCAGATATTTTTACAGACTTTTATTGGTACCAAGTATAGTATGACAACCTACACAGCTGGATTGTTATATCTGCTTTGAGACTCTGTCGTCTAAAATAGTTTTACATTGCACTGTCTTTATACCACACATAGCTAACATATTTGCTCCGGCTGTAGAAATTTCAACATCATATTCCTTACATTTCTGAAATACCAAGCTTATTTTCTGGAATACTATGACATAATTACGTAAGCTACCTAATACTGATTCGTTATCGCTGCTACGAACCACCTTATTACACACTACTTTCCCTAAGACACACATTCATAGTCTTGTCTTTACTTATTAAATTCCGTGATGTCTATTAACCATCGCTCAGAAAAACACTATCTTATTCTGAGCTGGATGGAACAAGGGCGAGCAAGCAAAATTCAACGTTGTGGCCCAGAAGGGCCAATCGTGACCAACTGTCTGCTGTGTAATGAAGTGCCGATACTGACATTCGGATGCAGTATGGGGGCGCACTGCGTCAACACACCGCTCTCCCAGCTGTTCTCGGTTTTCTTGACCTTGTAGCCTCTACTTATCACTCACGTAGCTATCTAACTGGCATCACGAGACTTAGTGCTCCCCGTTTCAGTCCTCACACCAAGGAAAAACCCCTGGGAATACCGAGAATCGAAACCGGATCTCCTGCATAGCAGCCAGACGCACTGACTAAAGAGCTACTGAGGCGAACAGGTGGAAGAAGGTGTTTCTTGGTTTTCTATCATAAATATTTGAACGCACATAATTCACACATTTCATGCCTTTGTACAATAGCAGTGTCTTGTCCATCTAATATTTAATGTACAGAGTGTCCCACTCAACCCTCCCTGATTTCAAAGAGCCAGGAGAGAAAAACCACAGTCGATACGACAATGAAAAATGCACCACATTGTGGAAGGATCTCAAAGAATTTATATTCCTGCGTAAGAAGTGAAAACTATTATCGCCAGAGTGCAGCATGGTTGCATGAAGTGAAAATGGCGACTCCACAGCAGCGCACACAAGCATTAGTGTGATTTGCAGAAACATAATCGCTGATTACTGTGCAACGAAATCATCGTCGTCTGTATGAATCTGATCCCCGTGATGTGACACCAATTAAGGAATGCTATAGGAAGTTTCTGGCAACAGGAAGCGTTCTGAAACATTTTGGTGGTGCAGAGTTTAAGAAGAGACTGTGGTGGACATCTGACAAACGTTTCTCAGAAGCCCACGTAAGTCAATTCGGCAAGCATCTAAGCAACTTGATGTACCTTGATAAACATTGCAACGTGTAGTTCACCAGCGTCTTCGTATGTGTACTTACGCAGTTCAAATTTTGAATATCTGACGCCAAACGATAAACCACACTGACAACAATATGCTGCGGATATGCTGCAGCGTATTGATATGGATGCCAGCTTCCTATAAATATGTTTATTCTCACTTGAGACAACCTTCCATCTATCAGGAAGGGTTAAAAGGTATAATGTTCGGATTTGGGGTTCGCTAAATCCTCACGTTGTCATTGAACATGTTCGTGATAGCCCTAAACTAAACGTCTGGTGCGGGCTAATGCACGACAGAACTGTCGACCCATTCTTCTTTGCGGAACTAACAGTGAATAAATCAATATATCTGGACATGTTGGAGCAGTATGTGTAACCTTAGATAGAAGACTTCCAACCCAATATCTTTTTTCGACAAGATGGTGTTCTGCCGCATTGGTCTACGACTGTTCGTAAGTTCCTGGATAGGAAATTTCCCAATCGTTGGATAGGGTGCAGAGGACCCATTGTCTGGCCACCACGTTCACAGACATTACGCTGCGTGATTTCTTCACGTGGGGACTCGTGAAGTACCATGTGTATGCGACCAAAGTGGACGATATTCCTACGTTGTGACATCGTATCACCAATGCGATTTCAACAATTACAGATAAAATGTTACAAAGAAGTTGGCAAGAAATTGAATATAGACTCGATATTCTTCGTGCTACAAATAGTTCACATGTGTAGGTTTACTGATGATAAATAAATACATTCTTTGAGGTGTTCTACAATGTAGTGCAGTTTTCATTAACGTATCTACTATGTTTTCTTCCATAGGTATTTGAAATCCGGGATGTTTGAGAGGGCGGCCACCCTGTATATTAGCTTACCGGCTGTCAGCTAATTTCTATCAACAACTATTTTCTTTAAGTGACTGATGAACGTATCCCCTCCTTATTTACGAATGAGCTCTATTTCAAATGAAAACTCACATCCAAAATTCATCAGGACAACTTAAAGAAACTAAAACAACAACAACATCAGTGATGAACAGTGACTATAGAAATGATAAACAATGATTACGCAAATACACATGGGGTGCAAGAGGCTTTGGATCGTTAACTGAATACATCATTACAAATAACAAAATTGCCAGACAGATAGCAGACGTTAGAATCACAGACGGAGTTTACAGTATATGGTCAGACCACTATCATCTACTATTTAAGATTGAAATGAATCCTAGGTGGAAGAGACAGAGAAGAAATCACGACAGACAAGAATAGCATTATAAAAGAAATCTGTTACAACACGATAACATTAAACTAATTTTCATCTGTGGCTAAATCAGAATTCTAACAAAAAGAAACAAGTGATATAGAGGAGGAATATTTTACACTTGCTCAGTGGCAGGATGTGCATTGTACGTCAACAACAGTCACAGCTGTTAAAGAGTGACATTCCTTACACTATCAATTACAACAACTTAAGAGATAAACCTGATAAGTCCATAGAATTATTGATTCAGACTGTGTACCTAACGACAACAATATTCTTCAATGGATCGGCGAAGCAATTTTTGTACACAGAACTAGTAGGTTGCTTCAGAAAAAGTAGTCCACAATCCGACAAGAGCGATTGTTGGTCTAAGCTTCGAGGCGCACTGATGTATGTCTGTAAATACAAACATCTTCAAATATGGTACATTATGTCCTATTAAAGCCATCTGATATTTGATAACCTAAGAGATGAGAGTGTCATATTTCTAACATTTTCCTCATCCATAATTTCAAATAGTCAAGAATCCTTCAGAACATTCCTGACTACTCTTCGGTTAGGTCATGTAAGTGAAAACGCGCTTCAATAGCCTATGACTGTTGTTGATGTCTAACGATTACAAAGTTCCCCAGCGACATAGCCAGTGAATTACAGTCACCTTAACGGGGAGGCCACGCTCCATTACTTTCTTGGCTCATTTAACGTTTGAAAATTAGGAGCGGATTTCATGCTTGCGACGGTCTGCGAATCAATGATACCGTTAATGTGGGTTCCTTTGTTTCATTGATCTCAAGGACTCTGTCCCAATTTCGCCGACCGCATTGAATCTGGAATGTGTAATTTGAGCACGTGTGGAGGCAAGGACAGACGTTACATTTCATTTAGCTATTCTTGAAATCCGTGTTGTTATTCGTAGGATTGTGTGTAGAGATATGGTGAGCTTTCATGATACAACTCCCGACTTAGAAGAATGCTTGTTATATTAGAGTATCATAGTCACTAAAATATTCCGGTAAAGATCAATTTAATTACCAAATGAGACTAGCTGTAAATTTAACTATGATCGCCAAACCATTGAAAAACTTAGATCATGCTTAAACGGATTTTCCTTGCGTAATTGTTTTTAAGAACTGCTAGAAGTGTTGATCTAGACCGCACGGATCCCACACCGACTCCGCTTGGGTTATATGGCCGTTTCTTTTATCTTCGCTTCACTGAAGACATTTACTAGCGTTCGTCTAACTTTTAAGATAACGTGCTCATCAGCTTCTAAGTATTTGATATAGGACATCTTGATGCACACTTGAGCTGCAGGTCAAAGGTTATTGCTTAATAGACTGGTATTTGGGCTTACGGGCCAAAATCAGTTGCAGGTATTGAACACGTCTACGTCAAATGGCGTAGGTATCAATTCTAATATCTTTATGATGACAAAAATGATGTTTGTCTCTACGGTACGCAAATCATTACGCGTACGTGTTATAACACTGTGAAACGCAAAACCGAATGAGGATGACCACCTCGTCTAAGACGTATGTGAGCACGATGATTAGACAATTTCATGAATTAGGTGTGCGCGAAGTACCATATAACTTGTCTCTGACACATTCCCTGGTCGCCTTCATGAAGATAAAACCTGGAAGCGCCATTGTACTACATACAAACGCACTACATACATACAAATGTAACACGCGAATGTATCGTTGTTACCTGTGTTTGAAAGAAATTGCCCTTCTCATTCAGCTTATCGTTTCACAGTTTTATGACATATACAAGAAAAGATAAATGTAAAGGAGAGATAGACTTAGTCACTACAAAGCTTGACAGTTGACAGACATGTCGTTTGGTGTACACGTGAACGGTATAAGCCATAGCTGATGGGCTGTACACCCCAACACCGATCTGGCAAATAAATGATTTTTGATGTCTAGCTTATGGTGATCGTACCATACATAATAAAAGATGGTTGATTGTAAGAATGTTCCCCTGAATGTTTCGTTTTTCAGCCTTACTATTTCGGTCTATTTTTGTTCTATAGACGCACATTAAGTTCAGTTGCCATATACTTCACAATGGTCTTCTTGTAGTAGGATTCCTTAATTTCCTTTTGTTATTATGGTTTGAAACGTCCCCTTTTGAAAAATTATAGATGACTGTGCTTAAACTAACAGACAATATTTTTTTTAGCGCAACGCAATCTGACTTTCAGTAGTCCCTACAAGAGAATGGCCCTGGCTAAATTAAAATATACGTTTCACAAATCACTTACCTCACAAAAGTCTTCGTTACTCGAACTACTGAAATAAAGCAAGCGCCACTACTGCCAGCTAAATAAAAGATTCTAACTACGGAAGGCACTAACTACTGATAGGCATAGTTAGCAAATGAAAGATTTTAATAGAGAACAAACAATGTATTTTCCTTAATAGTCATAATATATATATAGCAGTTCATGACATCCATTCTTACAAATGTACTGTTTCTGATGGGCACACCTCCAGACTATCTACTCTAAAAAATCCGCCATCTCACTTCCCCACATCCACCACTGCTGGCGGCTCGCCTTCAACTGCGCAACGCTACACGCTGTTAACATCCAGCTGCCCAACACTACAATGGCAGACAACAATGCAAACTAGCCACAGACAGCACATAGCACAGCCAGTGATTTTCATACAGAGCGCTACGTGGCGTTACCAATAAGAAAACCTAAATATGAAAGTTTCATATCAGCGCACACTCCGCTGCAGAGTGAAAATCTCATTCTGGAAACATCCCCCAGGCTGTGGCTATGCCGCAACATCCTTTCTTTCAGAAGTGCTAGTTCTGCAACTTTCGCAGAAGAGCTTCTGTTAAGTTTGGAAGGTAGGAGACGAGGTACTGGCAGAAGTAAAGCTGTGAGGACGGGTCGTGAGTCGTGTTTGGGTAGCTCAGTTGGTAGAGCACGTGCCAGCGAAAGGCAAAGGTCCCGAGTTCGAGTCTCGGTACGGCATACAGTTTTCGTCTGCCAGGAAGTTTCGTATCAGCGCACATTCCGCTGCAGAGTGAAAATCTCATTCTGAAAAGCTAAATAGCCTACTTACATAGCTCTCATGCTTTCCACAAAAAATTTTACAAATTGTTTTGGGCACTGGCCAATACATATTTGTTAAAAAATCTTACAATTACAATAACAAAGAAATCAAATTCACACACTTATTGATACAATGTTGGTCAAAAGCTAAAATTTTCTCACAGTCCATAAAGACAGTCCTGATCGTTCATCACAGTAAAATAGCAGTGTTTTTCTCAAAATCTGAGCAGTAAAAGAAAATGCACACAGAAGTAGTGCATTTCCATGCAGTCTTGAAGAAGTAGTGTTGTCCTTCAAACGGAAAGACAGTGCTGACTCTCGACATGCAGACAGGTAATGGGCCACAACAGAGCAAACCCACAGCGGAGTTAGTCGAAGTTTTGAAGAATATTGGTAGGTAGGTCATCACAGAGCAGACCCACTGTAGTCCTGGTAGATAGTACGATATTGGTGGGCCACTAGAGGTGCAGACCCACTGCAGTCCTTGTAGAAATAATGGTATTAGTGAGTCATCAAAGGTGTAGACCCACTGTAGTCCTTGTAGAGATTGCCAGCAGCCATCTGTTGTGACTGTGCAGGTGCACAATCATCATCTAAGAGTCTTTGTGGACAATATAGCAAGTCCATAAACCACCACTTGTGCGCTCACAAAGAATCTGGTATTGTCCTTAGAAGTCTTGCAGACCATATAGCAAGTCCATAAACCACCACCTGTGCACTCACAAAGTTTTTGGAATTGTCCTTAGAACCAGCAATAGTGTTAATCAGTCCCTTGCTGAATTATTAACACACGTTCAAACAATAACAGTCCCAACTTCTCACATATTTTGCATATGCTATGACCATCAGAAATTTGATGAACTGGTGTCAATTACAATTTTATAACATGGGAATACAATAACAAAGGTACAAAATATATTATTAAAGAACATATCAATACAGATAAATTTGTAGTAGTACAGGCTTTACAAAAGAATAGAAATAAACAGATACATCAGTGTTACAGGAATTATGACATAAGTGAATATAAAAATAATGAGAATAGTTTTCGAAACATTAATTTCACACATGAGCATTAAAATAAAACAGAATAAATAATGTCTAAGCATCTTTACAAGGTAAATAACATACTATCAGAAAAATTCTACAACATAAATCTTATAATCTAAACACATGCAGACAGGAAAAATACAAATTCACATAGTGTAATGACACAAAAATACAGGACAAGGTTTTTTTTTTCAGTGTATCATTTGGTACTGCAGCCCAACCCAAAACTACATTCCATAGATCTTTCGTCTTATTTCAACAGTTGTTTCCACCAAAAAAATCCTATACAAGCATGCTTTCTGTATTTATACGAGGGCTATCCACAAAGTACATTACGTTTTGGAATTAAAAATAAATAAAGTATTGGAATTTTTGTATGATATACAGATGAAAGCCACACTTAACTACTATTTTTCTACATAGTTGCCATTTAAATTAAGGCACTAATCGTAGCGATGGACGAGCTTGGAAATTCCTTCGTCCTAAAATTCGGCCGCCTGCGCCTTCAACCACGTGGTTAATCAGTAACCCGGTAGAAATACAATTTTTGTGGATTTCCTGGAAATATGCACTACAATAAACTCTCAAAAGCATTGCCAAATTCTGCACAACCTCAGAAGAGCAATACAAACAAGCGCAGGGGAAAGTTGGGCTCAAAGATCTTGCTGATTCACGACAACGCCCGGGCCCACACGGCAAATGCCACTCGTGAAGTTCTCGAATCTTTTTAGTGGGAGTTGTTCCCTCAACCGCCGTACAGTCCTGAACTGGCACCGAGCGACTTCCACTTATTCCCAGCAATGAAGAAGTGGTTGGCTATGCAGAGTTTCGATGACGACGCACAGCTTCAAGAAGAGGTAACCACGTGGTTGAAGTCGCAGGCGGCCGAATTTTACGTCGAAGGAATTTCCAAGCTCGTCCATCGCTACGATAAGTGCCTTAATTTAAATGGCAACTTTGTAGAAAAGTAGTATTTAAGTGTGGCTTTCATCTGTATATCATAAAAATAATTTCCAATACTTTATATATTTTTAATTCCAAAACGTAATGTACTTTGTGGATAGCCCTCGTATGTTCACATATTTCTTACCTCATTATTTATTTTCCATTATCTTACCTCATCACTTATTTCCAAGAAAATCCTACCTAAACCTGTTGTTCCTAAACCCTACTTTTTTGTTAATATCCTGTTTCAAAATACTTTTTTGGCCAAACCATTTTCTTATAGCTTCTCAATGCATTTCTTTCCATTCATCACAACTCATTCTCTTATATAGCCTATCCCATCTTAAGCTAACTTAAATCTACTGAGCTCAGATGCTAAACTAAGGGACAAGGTAATGCAGCAGCGCAAAACAATTAACACAAACAGCAATGATAAAGAAAGCAAATTGGCAAAGCAAGCACCATAAATTAGCGAAGCAAATGCAATATTACAACTAATATAAGGCAATGCGCAGCAAACAATAAAAAATAAACGATTAGTAAAACTGGCTTAACAGAATAATACAACTATGCCTGGGAAACAGCAGCAGCAAAGGCAGTAACTTATACCTAAACATGACATAGCTCAAGCAGAAAAAATATTACACTAAAGACAACAATGCAGATAAGGGAAATGTCTATGCACATCTTAATATCTATGTAATTAAAGTGGTGCGCCACAACTTATTCTACAAGAAATATTACCAAGTAGTTGAAAAAAAAAATTATGTATGCAAGTCATGTGAAGAGAAATGTCTTTTTGTGCTCCTTAGTTTCTTTAAGTAGATCATAAAGTTATTATTTACTGGATCTGTAGGCATAAAATATCTCTATTAGTACATCCATTAAATTTTATTGTAACCAATGCTGCAGTGCAGCTAGAAACTAGACATTAAACAAAATAGGCAAAGCAAGGCGTGAAACGTCATTCACTAGCCATATGGCATTCCACAATGCAGTAAACAATCTCTCAACTAGCAAGACAATAGACGTGAAATGTTTCTCATCATTTCATTTCAATAAATATCATAAATTAAGAGCTCCACAGTGTAACCATATGTTTTGAAGTTTGGGCGTGTCGTATTTGCGATGCTTTCTACAAAGAAATGTCAATAGCGAGGATAATGGCCTCTTTTTTCTCCACCTGTGCCTCTGACAGGCACACACTAATGGCTTTTTTCCAGGCGACTGTCGCGCAGCTGGGTGCTTACAGTGACCTACCTTCCTTACCGAAATATTTACGACACCAGTTTGCACTACAGTGACAGCCTCATATAAAAAATTTCACAGGTCGAGAATTTGCGTTGCAGATGTGTAGAAACAAAATCCTATGAATATAACAGCGTGCAAAAAATTTTCGCCTGCATTGTGATACATTCACTCATTTACACACATTTCATAACTCTTAAAGTACGATTCTCAGCTTATTCAAAATGGCACTGAGCACTATGGGAGTCAACTACTGTGGTCATCAGTCCCCTAGAATTTAGGACTACTTAAACCTAAGTAACCTAAGGACATCACACACATCCATGCCCGAGGCAGGATTCGAACCTGCGACCGTAGCAGTCGCACGGTTCCGGACTGCGCGCCTAGAACCGCGAGACCACCGCGGCCGGCCTCAGCTTATTGATCATAAACATACCTCAACAGCATAATACACATCGTCATCGTAATAATATCATAACAGATCAATCACATCTCAGAATCGTTGCAGCTTCTTTCAATAATTTCAAGACCTTCAATAAAGTCATCTACCTCAAACGTACTTCAAAAATCATGATCCCTTACCAAATACATCATTCAAAGCTCTGATAGTATCACAATGGTTCCGAAAAAATATGAACAGTTCACAAAGTGCAGACAAAATACAGTTTCATAAGTGTGAAGTTATCCAACTGTGTAATTACGTAAACATCTGTAACTTATGTAGTAAAATAAATGTTTATCTCTCCCAGTTAAATGATCAGATAGCTGTGTAATTTATGTGTTAGAGAAATATGGTACCGATGTCTAAAGTTGTATAAGCAAATACCATATTAGCTAGGGCTCCTTGTGCTTGCCAAACCCATGGTACACAAAGTAAGCGTTTACCTCCCTGAGGATTATTGTAATTATACCCTCAGGTGTTACAGATTACAGCAATGGAATGAAATGTATCACGGAAAACCTTTGTATCTTTGTAATTCAAAAATCTTTGAAAATAAATGTTGTAAGTACAAAATTAATCACTCAAATACGTGTACTGTAGCGCTAAACTGTGCCTCTTGTTGTAATATAGTCTGTGTGGAAGTGTCGTAGTTATCGTCCTCGGTAAGTAAAGTTCTGCCTAAATCAATGTACTTACCTCACCATGAACGAAAGTGAAATGCTTTGCTTATAGATATCGTAGTTATTACTACCTTGCCGTGATCAAGAAAGTACTATAATGTAACATATTGTTGTGCTACGAAAAAGGCTGTCTCATTGTAGCTATACCACAAAAGTTACTACTAAAACATGTTTTACTTTCCAGAAGAATTCAGAAAAACTGTGCAGATATAAAACAGAAACACCGCAAATGCAACATGGTAAATGGTAACTCATTAGTAGCGTCGTGATACAATCGCGTAGCTGCCACGTAAACTAACCACTGCGTCATCTGGTATCTCACAGAAAGTACTTTAAATCCAGAATGTATTTTCAAGTAAACCAAAATGTTACATTAAAATCTCATTAGCAGTGCCAGTATATGTTCTAAATATGTAAGCCTGATAGTCGTTACGTAATCGTGCAACTAAGAAGCAAGAATGTACAAATAACAACACTGTGTCGTCTGTTCACTATAATAATGCATTCGTAATTTCTGTTTAAAAATGTTCCCTAGGTTCTAGGCTGGACAGTTAACTTCAAAACATTGTTGCATGTTAACAGTTTCTCAGTGTGACAAATTGTACTACTAGCGTGAAGTGAAACGTTTTATGACAAAGACTAAGTTAAAAAACAGATTATCTTTCAATAAACGGTTTTACATGTGAAATGTGGTGTAGGCCTTTACTCTTCCTAGTACGCAGAGTTTCAACTTCAATGCAATTATCATGTGGTATACGTCGGATTCTGTGAGGTCCATTGTAAATTAGAAAGAATTTGACTCAATTGTTTCTTCTTATGTGACAATGAATGAACTTTAATGAGAACTTTCTGACCAATATATAATTTCTTTGCATTTGCTTTACCGTGTAGTTTTCTCCTTTTGTCTGATGCAGATTTTATATTTCTAATAGCCAAATCAATAATGTCTTTGTGTCGAAGTTTAGGTGTATTCCGAAAAGGAACAAGCTCTCTGATTCTGTTCGGTGGTTCTTCATTCTTCAGTACAAGAATAGGTGGTTAAGCAGTGGAGTCATGAGTCATTTCATTCAGCACGTTTTGAAATAAGTGTAAATATCTGTCCCAATACTGATGCTTCCTCTGACAATAAAGTCTGCAAAGCTCATTGATTCGTTTCATGATCCGTTCAGGTGGGTTACAATGTGGTGAGTACAATGAAATAAAAACTGGTTTGATTTTATAGTTCTGAAGCAAGCGTGACCAAACAGCAGATCTGAATTGCGGTCCGTCATCTGAAATGACTTTACTAACGTGTCCAACTTCACGTAAGAAATTTTTAACAAAGGCGTTGGATACAGATCGTCCAGTGGCTTTACGTAACGGAGTGAAACAAACAAATTTTGAAGTAAGTTCAACAGCGAATAGAACGTACGAAAATCCATTACATGTTCTGACAAGGGGTCCCAAGAGATCAGCTACAGCAAATTCTTTTAATTTAAAAGGAATGATAGGAAACAACGGAGCACGATGTGAAACAATAGATGGTTTAGCCTTTTGACAAAGTTTACAAATAGACAAGACTCTTCGAATTCTCTTTTCCATATTGTTAAAATAACAAGTCGTCCGAAGAATATGATAACATTTTCGTGGACCAAAATGTGCATAGCTGAAATGAACGTACCAAATGAGCTTATTAACAAAATCGTCAGGAATGCAAAGTACCCATAGCTTGTCATCAACAGTGCAGCGTTTGAACAGTATGTTGTTTCGAACCACATAATAATGCGGAATCTGTGTGTGTGTCTTTTCATGCCATTTACTTTTGATGTCTTTCCAAATCGGATCATTATCTTGTTCATGAGCAATATCCTTTAAAGATGTGGTGACGAAGTTTTCAAAGGCGACTTGATGAATGTAAAGAATACTGAAATTTTTCTCGAGGTTGCTTTTTGTTTTACTTTTCTCAAGCCCAGCCGGTGCGCGTGACAGTGCGTCCACAACAATGTTCTCCTTGCCGGGAAAGTAGACTATTGTGAAGTGGAATTCTTGCAGAAACAATGCCCAACGTTTTAATCTGTCATGATTTAATTTTGAAGACATAAGAAATTGTAATGAACGGTGGTCACTGTATACTTTTACGTGCTTACCATAAAGAAAGAAACGGAATTTGTTGAATGCCCAAACGATAGCTAAAGCTTCTAATTAAGTAACGGAATATTTTTTTTCAGATTTTGTTAGCACTCGGCTATCAAAAGCAATGGTTTTCTGAACAGTAGTGCCATTTTCTATGGCTTCTTGAAATAAATGGGCACCAAGACCGACTTTAGAAGAATCCGCGCTAAGGCAGAAATCTTGTGACAGATCTGGATGAGCTAGTTAGTATTGGCGAGTTAAGTAGCGATTCTTTCAAAGAATTGAATTCCAACTGTGCTTGTTCGTCCCAGTTCCAAATAGTATTTTTTCCAGTGAGAGAACAAAGTTTTGATGTAACTAGAATTTGCATATTCAGAAAACGACAGTAAAAATTTATGAGACCTAGAAATCTGCGGACTTGTTTTTTTGTGGATGCAACTGGAATGGCTCTGATTGCTTCTAACTTTTCAGGATCCGGCTGAATGCCTTCAGAAGAAATAATATGTCCCAAAAACTTCACCTTTGTCCTACCGAATTCAGATTTTACAAGTTAACTGTAATTCCAGATTCTGCAAAAATATGTAACAAGCTGTTGACGATGCGATTGTGTTGTTCTCATGGAGCTTCTGCTATCAGAATATCGTCCACATGTAAGGTGATGTGACGTTTTAAGAACTCAGGTAATATGGAATTTAGCCCGCAAATGAATGCTGCCGAAGAAATGTTCAAACCAAAAGGATGTTTCCGAAACTGATAACAAACGCCGAAACAAAGGAGAGCTGTGTACTTTCTACATTCTGGATGAAGTTTGATTTGATAAAAGATGGATCTGAGATGAATAGAAGACAACCCTTTTACATCATTAAAATTTTGAAGAAGTTCTTCCAACGTTTGCGGCCTGTCTGTTTCAGGAATGATGATAGTATTGATTTGTCTCGAATCTAAGACAAGCCTGATCGATCCATTTTTCTTCTCAACAACATATAATGGATTGTTGTATGAGCTTACTACAGGCTCAATAATGCCCTCGTCAAGCATAGACTGTATTTCTGTTCTAACACGGTCCCTATAATGTGCTGGAATTACGTATGGTCTAACACAAAATTTAGTATGCTCACGAACACCAAATTGGTATTGAAATCCCTTGATTGTTCCTGTTTTGTGAGTAAACACTATGGAATGTGCTTGTAAAATCTCAAAAAGGTCTTGCCTATCAGTATCATTACAATTCACAATTGTTTGAATTTTATTCTGAATTAACTCATTAGTATCAAATGCACCATCGATATTATTCCCTGTTAGTTTTTGCTGAGTGATTGTTAGTGTCAAGTTCCGTCGAAAATTCCGAACTGTTGTCTATCAGGAGGTAAAGCCTATTAATTTCTTCGTCATGGTTTGAGAGCCAATCTTCAAATTTCAAAGCTGTTGACTTACCTTCTTTCTCTAAACGTATTTCAGCATCGTGAAAGTTTAAGATTGCTTTGTATTCATTCAAAAAGTCTGCTCCCAATATTATTTCCGTCAACAATAATGGAACAATAAGAAAGTTCATAGAAAAGCTGTGGCTTTGACAAAAGAATTCTATGTTGGTTTGTTGGCGTACATCAACACTTTTTCCAAAGATTGCACCTTGTAATTTAGTCTTACATAACGGAAGTGTGAGGCAATCGTTCGATTTGTTGCATTTGCTAAAGGATGTTTCACTAATTACTGAAATGGGTCTGCCAAGGTCAAGTACTGTCGTTTATTTTACGTCATTTACTGTAATGTGAATTACAGGATATGCAATGTTGTTACGTTTTACGTCGTGTTCCTGGAGTAAGATGTCCCTAATGTCTTCCATTTCTACGTAATTATTAGCTACGGCAGCTGCGTCGTCAGTTTCAGAAGTACGTTTCGTGGCTGCCAGCGCTATGAGTCATTGCCTATTGTGTCTTTGTACGCGCGCGTCGTTATTGGGATTTGGAGACCTAACTTCTACAAATTCACCTTGTCGAGAGGGCCCTGCCCTGTTTGAATCCCGCCAGTTCTGATGTAATTCAAGTCTGTCATTACGATCATATCGTCTGTCGTCATGTCGGTAGATTCCATAATTTCTTTCTTGTCGGTCACGTGGTGGAGAATTTCTCCCTGAATCGTAACTGCGCGCTGGACCGTTGCATCTTAAGTTATTCTGTCTCCCTTGATAAAAATTATTTTGGTTCCCATGTTGTCTGTTTCTCAGATTGTCTCTGTGATAGTCATTACTGCGGAGAGGTGATCTTTCCCTGTAATTATTACTACTCTGCCAACGGTTGTCATATGGGTGGTGTCTGTTTTGGTCACGATTTACGTTGTAAGAATAGCCTTGTCGTGTCCATTTATTACTTCTGTCATGGCCGAATTGTGACGGATGTGACCTGTATTTGTTGTGTTCCTATTTTCGCGTTCCGAGATGTTCAGTGTCAATTTCTAATTCTTGTAAGAGTCCCTGAAAACATTCAATTTCGTCTTTGCAACGTCCTGCCAAAATAATTTGTTGTAAATGTTCTGGTAATTTGACTAAGCAAATGCGGATGAGTTCTGAGGGTCTATATGGGTTTGACAGGTATTGATTCCTATGTAACATGTCTTCGATATATTTGACAAGACTGGAAAATTCAGATTGATCGAAATGTTTCATCATTATGATGCTATGTTTTACTCCGTCTTGTGTAGCTTGAGACCAATATGCTGAGAGGAAGGCATGATAAAATTCTCCTTCACTGTGGCAATCGTAAATCACCGATCGCATTCTTATAGCTGGTTCATTCTCTAAATAGCAACACATAAATTCTAATCTGTGCTGTAATGACCAGTTGGGAGCAAAACAATGAGAGAATTGATGAAGCCACACTTGTGGATGAATGTCGTTGCCGGAATTGTTAAATGTTTTGAATTTACATGTAGTAATAAAGAGCTTATAGTCAAAATCATCATGTCGGGGAGTCGCATATCGCTCATTGTTACTTCGTTTCGCGGTTCCATCTCAAAATTCGGTGTACCTTGGCAATTCCTTTCATAATTTCCGAAGTACCCTGTGTTATTATTTTGTGGCTGTTCCGTATTTCTATGTCCCTCTTCCCGTATTGGAGCGCGAGTGTCCTCTGAAATACGTAATTCTTGTATTACCTGTATCAGCTGATCTTGTACTTGCCGGATTTCTGTTTGACGTTGGGTATTAATTTGATTCTGAGTTTGTTTGAATTTCTTAATTTGTTCATACTCTTCTGTGTCAGTGATGGCTACAGGTCTTGTGTCATTCAAATCATCAACTACCTTTGCAGATAAGTTAGTGAATTGATCCGAAAGTTCGGCTACTTTCTCCGATAGTGTACTTATTTCCTCAGTGTGTTTTTCTCAACCACATTTCAGAGTGTCCATTTGTGTTGAAATAGTATCTACTGTGTCCTTTAAGTTTACCTGAGTTTTTGCAAGTTGTGTAACCGAATCGGTAGATGCAACTGAGTCAATTTTAGCTTGCAAGGTCTCATGATTTTCATGAACAATAGTTTGCAGTTCCTTTATGGCTAATTTGTGATTCTGTAATGTATTTGTTTTTTTACGTCAGTACAGAATTTTTGACGTTTCAATTCAATGTTATATAACTCAGTAGTTAAATCTTCACGTGTTTGTTCAAACGTATGTTCCACTGAGTCTAATGTTTGAAGCTTTTGTTCCATTGTGTCTGACTTTTGAAGCTTTCGCTGTGTTTGTCTCTGATTTTGTTCCATTGTGTATAACTGTTGCTGTGTTTGTCTCTGATTTTGTTTCATTTGTGGCACTAATTGCAATAATAATGTATTAGTGTCTGGAATCTGTTCCTCTATGCTTTTCGGCAGTGAATTTGCACCGGCAACATTCACATTTTGACAAGCAGAAACTGTGTCTTGATTTATTTGAGAAAACGGTGAGGACGCAAAACCTGAATCTACAGTATTTGCAAGATTGTATCCTGTCCTTTCGGATTCCTGAGGCGAGCTGTTGCCGACCGATCGATCGATAATGCTTCCCTGTTCACTAATTGTTTCACTGCCTACGCCATTATTTGCAGCCCGCTCCATTTCCCTATGCACAATTACCAAATTACTACTTTGAACATCAGTTAATTCATTACTCGGCGGCGCTAACACACAACTTTCGTCTTCACTGTCATTTCTGAGTTTACTTTGGAGCCTATGTTACGTTTTTCACACGCCATTATTGTTACAATATTTCACACAACAACACAGAAAACCACAATTTGAAGAGCAAAATAAGAAAACACATTAACATAGCATTGAAAATAATATATCATTAACTGCAAGCGCAGCTGCGAAATACTTGGTGCAAATCTACATGCATGCCACAACTGTTTTACTGTACAAGAATTAAAAACTACAACTACAAAGGAAATTCTCTCTACAATTACGCGCTAGCAATAAAGAAAGGCTGCACCAATTACACAAACTACAAGAAAAAATCAGGAGATTCCAGTGAGGTATCCTCGGCTGAAAGTCGACATATGAAACGCCACCTTTGAAACATTATACATGACTGTGCTTAAACTGAAACACAATAATTTTTAGCGCAACGCAATCTGAATTTCAGTAATCCCTACAAAATAATGGTCCTGACTAAATTAACCTATATGTTTCACAAATCACTTACCTCACAAAAATCTTCGTTACTCGAACTACTGCAATACAGCGAACGCCACTACTGCCAGCTAAATAAAATATTCAAACTACGGAAGGCACTAACTACTGATAGCCATAGTTAGCAAATGAAAGATTTTAATAGAGAACAAACAATGTATTTACCTTAATAGTCGTAATATATGTAGCAGTTCATAACATCCATTCTTACAAATGTACTGTTTCTGATGGATACAACTCCAGATTATCCATTCTCAAAAATCCGCAATCTCACTTCCCAACATCCACCACTGCTAGCGACTCGCCTCCAACTGCGCAACGCTACGCGCTACGCTGCCCAGCACAACAATGGCAGACAACAATGAAAACTAGCCACAGACTGCACACAGCACAGCCAGTGATTTTCATACAGGGCGCTACGTGGCATTACCAATAAGAAAACCTAAATAGCCTACTTACAGGTTCAGTTCACTTCCTTTCCATAACAATGCTCGGAACACGAAATTATCCCATGTAGTCGGTGTTCTCTGGGGACACAAGATGCGGTAGGAGTAGACAGTCACAGTGATTTTGCGATCAGTGTCAACGACGCACCAACAGCGCATGCTCTGAGGAATGGCCCCACTGGAAGGCTTCAGCGGTTGACATTACAGCCTATTAACACATCATACCCAAGTACGTCTGTTTTTTCTGCCTGGAGAGCTTCCAGTGATGTTATAATACGAGATGAACGTCAGTCAAAAACATGAAAGAGGTTTTGGTAATTGTATGGTGTGACGTAACGTGTATCCACAAGACATGTGGCCTGAAGTTGAAGAAGTGTCATGATGATCTCTCCAATGGCAAAAGATTCTGAAATAGTCCCCCATTCGGATCTGCGGGAGGGGACTGCCAAGGGGGAGGTTACCATGAGTAAAAGACTGAATAATAAACGAAAGCATAACGTTCTACGAGTCGGTGCGTGGAATGTCAAAAGCTTTAACATGGTAGGGAAACTAGAAAATCTGAAAAGGGAAATGCAAAGGCTCAATCTAGATATAGTAGTGGACAGTGAAGTGAAGTGGAAGGAAGACAAGGATTGCTGGTCAGATGAGTATCGGGTAATATCAACAGCAGCAGAAAATGGTATAACAGGTGTAGGATTCGTTATGAATAGGAAGGTAGGGCAGAGGGTGTGTTACTGTTAGCAGTTAAGTGACCGGGTTGTTCTAATCAGAATCGACAGCAGACCAAAACCGTATACATGCCGACGTCGCAAGCTGAATATGAATAGATAGAGAAAGTGTATGAGGAAATTGAAAGGGTAATGCAGTATGTAAAGGGGGACGAAAATCTAATAGTCATGGGCGACTGGAATGCAGTTGTAGGGGAAGGAGTAGAAGAAAAGTTTACAGGAGAATATGGGCTTGGGACAAAGAATGAAAAAGGAGAAAGACTAATTGAGTTCTGTAACAGGTTTCAGCTAGTAATAGCGACTACCCTGTTCAAGAGTCACAAGAGGAGGAGGTATACTTGGAAAAGGCCGGGAGATACGGGAAGATCTCAATTAGATTACATCATGGTCAGACAGAGATTCCGAAATCAGATACTGGATTGTAAGGCGTACCCAGGAGCAGATATAGACTCAGATCACAATATAGTAGTGATGAAGAGTAGGCTGAAGTTCAAGACATTAGTCAGGAAGAATCAATACCCAAAGAAATGGGATACGGAAGTTCTAAGGAATGACGAGATACGTTTGAAGTTCTCTAACTCTATAGATACAGCAATAAGGAATATCGCAGTAGGCAGTACAGTTGAAGAGCAATGGACATCTTTGGTGGCATTAAAAGCAACGGTGGTAACATTCAGAGTGCAACGGGAATTCCACTGTTAAATCCAGAGAGAGCAGATAGGTGGAAAAATACACTGAAAGCCTCTATGAGGGTGAAGATTTGTCTGATGTGATAGAAGAAAAAACAGGAGTCGATTTAGAAGAGATAGGGTATCCAGTATTAGAATCGGAATTTAAAAGAGCTTTGGAGGACTTACGGTCAAATAAGGCAGAAGGGATAGACAACATTACACCAGAATTTCTGAAATCATTAGGGGAAGTGGCAACAAAACGACTATTCACGTTGGTGTGTAGAATATGTGAGTCTGGCGACATACCATCTGACTTTCGGAAAAGCATCATCCACACAATTCCGCAGACGGCAAGAGCTGAAAAGAGCGAGAATTATCGCACAATCAGCTTAACAGTTGATGCATCGAAGCTGCTTAGAAAAAATAATATATAGAAGAATGGAAAAGAAAATTTATATTGCAATAGGTGACGATCAGTTTGGCTTTAGGAAAAGTAAAGGAACGAGAGAGGCAATTCTGACGTTACGGCTAATGATGGAAGCAAAGTTAAAGAAAAATCAAGACACGTTCATAGGATTTGTTGACCTGGAAAAAGCGTTCGACAATATAAAATGGTGCAAGGTGTTCAAGATTCTAAGAAAAATAGGGGTAAGCTATAGGGAGAGACGGGTCATATACAATATGTACAACAACCAAGAGGGAATAATAAGAGTGGGCGATCAAGAACGAAGTGCTCGTATTAAGAAGGGTGAAAGACAAGGCTGTAGCCTTTCGCCCCTACTCTTCAATCTGTACATCGAGGAAGCAATGATGGAAATAAACGAAAGGTTCAGGAGTGGTAGTAAAATACAAGGTGAAAGGATATCAATGATACGATTCGCTAATGACATTGCTATCCTGAGTGAAACTGAAGAAGAATTAAATGATCTGCTGAACGGAATGAACAGGCTAATGAGTACACAGTATGGTTCGAGAGTAAATCGGGGAAAGACGAAGGTAATGAGAAGTAGTAGAAATGAGAACAGCGAGAAACTTAACATCAGAATTGATGGTCACGAAGTCAATGAAGTTAACGAATTCTGCTACCTAGGCAGTAAAATGACCAATGACGGACGGAGCAAGGAAGACATCAAAAGCAGACTCGCTATGGCAAAAAATGCATTTCTGGCCAAGAGAAGTCTACTAATATCAAATACCGGCCTTAATTTGAGGAAGAAATTTCTGAGGATGTACGTCTGGAGTACAGCATTGTATGGTAGTGAAACATGGATTGTGGGAAAACCGGAACAGAAGAGAATCGAAGCATTTGAGATGTGGTGCTATAGACGAATGTTGAAAACTAGGTAGACTGATAAGGTAAGGAATGAAGAGGTTCTACGCAGAATCGGAGAGGAAAGGAATATGTGGAAAACACTGATGAGAAGGGACAGGATGATAGGACATCTGCTAAGACATGAGGGAATGACTCCCATGGTACTAGAGGGAACTGTAGGGGGCAAAAATTGTAGAGGAAAACAGAGATTGGAATACGTCAAGCAAATAATTGAGGACGTAGGTTGCAAGTGCTACTCTGAGATGAAGAGGTTAGCACAGGAAAGGAATTCGTGGCGGGCCGCATCAAACCAGTCAGTAGACTGATGACCAAAAAAAAAATGGTGTGACTAGGGTGTGCACATTGTTTCATGTAGTTCCTGAACATCTTTTACGTAACGTCACATCCACTGTCGACGAATGCATACGGAGGTGTCTCTGCCAAGAGTTCTCAGAGGCAATCACATTCATGGCTGTATATGAGACACAACTGAAAACATGTTTTCAGTCCACAGACAGGAACTGCACATCTTTCGGGAATTCAGTATGTAGGAGTCTACCCAGTACAAGTGATCGCTGTCTGAATGATACTGAATTTGGAGCTATGTCCCTCAAGAAGGAGCAGCTTGCCCCTAATAATGAGTGTCAGAAGCAAGCAACAGACCGATATGTTTCGTATCAATCATTATGCTCATCTGTCTTTCAAGCCTTCTTATAAATAGGAATGATCTGCGCAAATTGCCAGTCTGGAACTGTTGGCTGCACGAAACATGCTTCCTCCATGAGTCACTCATTCTGCAGTTTGTTTAATGTAAAAAGCTACAGCAAAAATAGTAAGGCCCGGGTTTCTAACAACGAAAACTTATTTAGGCATAAATGAAGTATGTCACTAGCGACTTTGACGCAACGAATGAAAGCGTCTGTTTGTTTCGGAAGATGTGTTGATAGTCGAATTGGAAATTTTGTTTCAGTATACAAATACTAGCTATAAACAAAGAGCACCACAATATCATAACATAATTTTGCTCGTCATCATTATTTCCAGCACTTCAGTTACCAACACAGCTCAATATTATCTAAATTTCATTTTACTCACTGACCATTAAGTGGATGATAATGCTTGTAACTTATTTCCGGCACTTAGGCATTACGTGGGTAATTATGAAAGTCGTTCAGCTGTAGGAGTGACTTAGTCAATGACTATCAAACAGATGAAACAAGAATTTCGCTGCAAAATAATTTACAAATTGCAACTGTTTTACCTTCACGTCTTTCGAGCTTGTAAATGAAACTGTGCCACTCAATTTGCTTCAAATCACGACTTATTATGGACTAGTTACAAATACCAATGAATATGCGAACTACGCGCTTGATTGAAGCGAATTAAACTGACGCATCTCATAAAAAGGTACAAAAATGTTCCTGTGCTATTATTACGAAACCCCATCTGAAATGCAAATTACTTCGAAAAATCCGGACAAACTAGCAAGGCATAATTTTTAGCGCGCACCAGGTACATAATACTCAATTTGCTTACCAATCTTTAAACAAAACAAGTTAATCAAGACAAATCTTTTCTCCATTGAAAGAATAAAAGTTACCTTATCACCAAAGTCAGTGGCGAAAAAGATAGATATAACTTTCACTTCTTTGAAAAAGCAACTTCATCGATGTAACAATGAAGGAGTGGTCGTGCTACCCACACTACTGTAAAACTGCTTGTTTAAGTGCAACACTGTACGCAGTTCATAACATACCTCTGAACGAGAGAAAACAGAAGCATGAAGTGAACCGTGAGTAGGATAGCTGTCGTGAAAAATAAGACACACAAAACTGATTCGTTGATGACTTCTCTAATAATAATAATAATAATAATAATAATAATAATAATAATAATAATAATAAATCGTTTAAAATAGAGATTGGCATTTCAACCGAACTATATTCGCTCCTCCACAGGATGACCTGCCAGCTGAACTCAAAGAAAATTAGTTCCAAATTATGTACATCACATTAGCGATAAAGCGTAATGATACCCAGTGTGTCAATTGAAGAAACTATTGCACAGACAATTAAATAAACATACACAATTTAACTGTAATAAGGTACAAGCTGGCAATTTATAGATTCGTAAATGACCATTTATTTCTATTCAAAATTTACGCTAAAAGAAGGAACATATTGGAAAACAACTGTAACCTATATTTGAAACTACTCCTTCTGCCTATCATACATTTCACTTACATGAACAGATAAGGAACAGTTTTGTCCACGTGTATTTCACTTATTTTTTTGCCAAGATTATATTTACCAGAGGAAAATGCAGATAATTTTCGCTTTCGGTATCACTCTCAAACTGCAAAAGATTTTTGAGAACAAGTTTCATCAATGAAACATTCAGACGCAAGAGTGAAGTTTTCTAAATTTCCGTAACAGAGAGTTTTCTAAATTTCTGAAACAGATGTCTCCAAGATGCACGTTTTTCTGCCCAAAACTTAGTTCCAGTTACTTACTTTTGAAACTTCCCAGAAAACTGAAACTGGTTGCCGGAGAGAGATCCAACCTCGGAGCTTTGCACTTCCCGGGCTAGAAGTCTACCGACTCAACCTCCCAAGCACGTTTCACAACCAGTTCTGAGAGATTCAATTCATATCCTACCTTGCAAACGTCACAGAAGTTCTCCCACGAAACTAACATATATAACACTGCTGGAAGAAAGGTTAGTTCGGAAACGTGATCAGCCTCAACCATGGATATGTTGTCAGAATGTATTTTTCGCTGTTGAATGTGCAGTGAACTGGTATGACACTTCCCGGAAAATGAAGATTGTAAGCCAGAGAGAGAACGAAACTCGGGAAAGTGCTAGATGATGTTAGTCGATACTCCTGGAATGTGATTGAATGCCTTTCATAGGAAATATATGGTACAATATTGTATATTTATTTCGTGGTACTAACATGAAAATACTTCTGTCCAGAAGTAGCAAGTTCAACAGCAAATGACTTCATTACATTAATGTAATGGCCAAGGGTAAAGTAAGGGTATGCAAGTTTCATTTTGATTCTTGCCCCAGCTGTGTCTGTTTCTTACTAAGGATAAACGAGGAAATATACTGGTACCGGAAATATACATAAATTACATGTATGAATTTGCTGCAACGCTGAATTAGCACCAAATGCACCTGAACACACTGAAAAGGTATTAGTTTTGGTGAATCAACAGCGAGTCGGGTAACTGCAAAAACCAATTTGAATCAAGATGAACGATATGTGACGTCCCGATCGATAGTTGAAGGCCTAAATATCCGCGAAGTTGTGGCTCTACGTAAGAAATGGGAACTATAACTATGGTACTCTATATGTTCTGACAAGCCAGCAAATTAATGACTATGGTTTGTGGAGACATTGCGGTTGGTGTTTGTTTAAGGCAAATGCCGGGATGTTTCCTATTTGGGAGCCCGCGGATTTCCTGGTCTAATGTTATTAAACATTATCCTTACTTCCTTCCTCCTTCTTTGGTGTTTTGTTTACGGTCTTGCAACAAAATGTCAGGGATCTGAATGGATCTGTGAACCACTCACAGGACTGAAAAAATTCGAGAGTGAAGTGTCGCAAGTCATACGGTTTGGACATTTAATTTGTAAATGCTTAAGTCTAGGAACATAATGGTCTGCACTGTAAACATATGGCGTCTGATGAAGTACCATTTATATACTAAATAAGCATGTAGAAGTTTATAAGAGTTTACTGTTACTTCTAAGAATTTACCTCACTCCACCTTTTAGTATAATTTCCACCAAAATTTATGTAATTAGGAAAATGTACAAATGTATTCCATTCTTAGACAAACATTCCACCAGATTCGTCAACAATTTTATAAGTCCGTTTCGATGGCATCAAAGCTTCCATTGCAATGATCAACTTATGATTTAACTAGTGTACGATCATTATATAAAAGAAAAGCCTGACATCATAAAGCTTTATCTTCCTTGAACATCTTCATCAGCTACGAATCATCACTGATGACAGATCGTTACCCAGTACAGGCTTCCTTGTAACTGTTACTATGGCCATCAGTAAACACCTTCATATAATTTCTTACCATTACATCGCCCTTAGTGCTTTCTCAATAAACATCACTAATAGGCTGATGAATTTTCATTAATTTCACATTCCTTGTACAGGAAGAAGGTATCACAGAGAATACTTCACAGTGCAGGAGACATCATTTGTTACAAATAATGGGAACTCCATAAAGAGCTGGGTGCTCCTGCTGTGGGACTTCCCATCACCAGTAGATGCGATAAGGTGGCAGCTACTGTACCTGCAGGGGCAACCTTTGTACACATAGGAAACTCAACTGAACTACATTTAGATCCTGTCGCCATCACAGCTGAACTGGTTCCTCTAGTATAAATATATGAACTTCCAAGACTAAGTTATCATAAAGTTCCAAATGAAATGATGCACTTCAAATACGATAAAAGAGGGAAGTTGAAATGTTCTCATTTGCAACTGGAAATGTAAATGGTGATTACTTTTACTTCAGCTCTTTATATGAAATCAAATTCATTGATTTTAGTAGCTTGAATCAAAATTAAATTCAGGTAAAAATGGTCATTGTTAGTTGGTGGTGTGCTTGGCGACGAAGTACTTTGTACATACTACATACTTAACATTAATACAAAAGAAATTATTCTGTAAAAAATTAAACGTATTTGCAATTAAGATGCAAGTTCGACTTTTTAATAATGAAATCAATTCCGATAGAGTGCTTATGGCGGTCTATTATTGCGTCACCGAGTAGGTCACTTCTCACTTAACTTAAATGGATAGAAATGACTTGCACTATATTATTAAAACAGGAGAACCGAGAAATTGTACATTTTATGAAATGAAAACAATTTGAAATATAATAGTTCAAATACTATTGGCAAAATTGTTTGTCAAGTACACTTATATTTTCATCATGCTGATGTCACGAAAAAAGGAGAAAACACTTTAGTACTGCATATATCTCAGATTTAATAGTTAACAAATAGTGATATAATGTCAATGTGTTTAGAGATAGTGGTGTTCTAAGACTTTGCTTAACTTCACGTTCAAACAAATACAACAAAGGAAGTAACTTTTTGCTGTTTATTAAATTGGACTGGAATAGTCTCATGAACAATCTAGTTTATGAGCATCAGGAATTATTACATGACAGTCCACAAGCAGGAACATCACTTGACATGATCATTTTATGTGCCTTAAGGAGGATTCAATTAGGCAGAGAAGTTCAGTAATATATCATTGTAAAAATATATTTGTTATAACATGGTCATTAGTTTACTCAAATCATGTGTTTATAAATGCATCATCATCCAAGAATTTAAAAATAAATTTCAGTTACATACATGCTAAAATATACAGTAAACTCTCTTGGTCAATTTGTACATTAATGTTTCAATTGCGAATATCTTTACAAATATGTCACCATAGCCTTTGCTGTAACAGGTTACAAGTCAAATTAAAAACCACAATTACATTATAAACTTCGAATTATGATTAAGTGAACCTAGGAATGCGGTAGATTAAGGAATGGGATTCTCTTTCGGATCTCATAATACTTTTTCATCTGAAGGAACTGATAGTTACCCACTATTAACATTTAACTAATTTCATTGTTTATCATTTTTTACCATTTTGTTTTTCAGCAAAAGTATGTTATGGTAACTGCTGGCATCAGCAGCTCTCATATGATGTATCATAAGCAGAAGTTGCATGATAAGCCCAACTGTTATAAATTTGTGAACTATAATGTTTATAAATGTTATTAACTTTTTGAATAATGTGTTTATTAACAATACTTAATTTGTATTGAACTCAACTCATTACTGTGATTCATAAGCTATATTTAATTTCCTTGTAATGAGCCTGAAAGCCATTTCACATAGTTTCCCTTATACATTATTTTCTGATTCTAAGTAATTGGAGCAGCCCTTTTTCAGCACTCAGATAACACTCTGCCTAATTGATGTTCTCTTGATTTTCCTGCAGACTTCTTACCCCCTGCACTTCAAGTTGCTACCATACTGCTTGCTTCCCCTCAGCAACTCACGCTACATGAATTTTCGAGAGCTATGTGCTGTCCCAAAGTGTGCCAGTAGCTGCCAATGTTTTGTTTCACAGCATCAAAAACATGAAGGACCAGTTAATCATCTTCCAAGTATTTAATCATACCTATGAATCTCATTAAAAGTTATTCCACACTGTAGCTACATTACAGAATGTTACTATAGTTACTTCATTCAGTATCAAATGTCTGAAAATACGTTGATGGTAATTTTTAGAAATTTTTTGACCACTGTTGTAGGTGAAACACCATAAACAAAACCTCAACATGCCTGTAGTCCAATTAAACTTTCTTAATAGTTGACACTTCATGGGCTGAAGGTGGTTTCCTCCAATCAGAGTGGTCAGTGTCATGCCCGAACCATTCACCACTGCCAAGCTGCCACAACAATTTGTCATTTCACTTTATCTTACATTCTTTCATCATATTTCGATCCTGAATCTTGGAGCTGTCCCTCATTTCGTATTTCATCACATATGATAACCATAAAACAAAACACACAAACATAATGATACTAATGAATACATGTGTTTCATACACAGGTCTAAACAAAACACTACTAGATTATTCTGCACAAGACATGATTAACCATCATGTATGCTGCTATTATAGTCACAGAGATCAGTTTGCACTAGAAAAATTTGCACGATTTTACATAAAACCAAATTTTTTAAAGGTTCAATTTATTGCTGCTATTGAAATAGCACAGACATAAATTTAACAATTTCATGCATCTTAGCGTCATAGTAGAGTGATTAACATATTATCTTGTGATGAAGGAGGTCGTGGGTTCCAGACTTGTGAAACACAGCGAATTATTTTTTACTTCTAATTCTAATCAAAAGACCTTCATTTTTACTTTTTTTCAATTTTCTTTAAAATTGCTAGTACTTTGCTGCATCGCTTTCATTATCATACTGACTTTTTTATTTGCACTGAATAAGGTGGTGCAGTAATTAGTACACTGGACTCACATGGGCAAGACACAGTTTGAACCCACATCCTGTCATCCAGATTTGAGTTTTCTGTAATTTTCATAAATTGCTCCAGGCAGATGACAAGATTGTTTATTCGAATGGGCACAGCCTATTTCCTTCGCCATACTTCACAATAAATCCTAGCTTGTGCTCTGACTGTAACGACATCAATTCGACAGGAAGTTAAACACAATCTTCCTTCCTCCATCTTTTTTCTTCTTTGATTTCCCACTATTTGTCTTCATGAAATTCTTTTCCTCATCTGGAATCTGCCTGTATAGTTTAAAATCTACAACCAAGTGCAAACCACAACTGCACATTGGTTGGTAAAGTGAGATTCCATCTAGTGACTGCAAGGATAGTTTCACGTAACTAATAAATGACAGCAAACACTTACAGTTTTCTTTTTAGCGTTGAAACAAATTTTTCCCCCCCATGAACCATGGACCTTGCCGTTGGTGGGGAGGCTTGCGTGTGCCTCAGCAATACAGATAGCCGTACCGTAGGTACAGCCACAACGGAGGGGTATCTGTTGAGACGCCAGACAAACGTGTAATTCCTGAAGAGGAGCCTTTTCAGTAGTTGCAAGGGCAACAGTCTGGATAATTGACTGATCTGGCTTTGTTTCTTTTTTTTTTTTTGTCCTTAGTTATTTGCTTGAGGTATTCCAATCTCTGTTTTCCTCTACAGTATTTGCCCTCTACAGTTCCCTCTAGTACCATGGAAGTCATTCCCTCATGTCTTAGCAGATGTCCTATCATCCTGTCCCTTCTCCTTATCAATGTTTTCCACATATTCTTTCCCTCTCCGATTCTGCGTAGAACCTCCTCATTTCTTACCTTATCAGTCCACCTAATTTTCAACATTCGTCTATAGCACCACATCTCAAATGCTTCGATTCTCTTCTGTTCCGGTTTTCCCACAGTCCATGTTTCACTACCATACAATGCTGTACTCCAGACGTACATCCTCAGAAATTTCTTCCTCAAATTAAGGCCGGTATTTGATATTAGTAGACTTCTCTTGGCCAGAAATGCCTTTTTTGCCATAGCGAGTGTGCTTTTGATGTCTTACTTGCTCCATCTGTCATTGGTTATTTTACTGCCTAGGTAGCAGAATTCGTTAACTTCATTGACTTCGTGACCATCAATTCTGATGTTAAGTTTCTCGCTGTTCTCATTTCTACTACTTCTCATTATCTTCGTCTTTCTCCGATTTACTCTCGAAGCATACTGTGTACTCATTAGACTGTTCATTCCGTTCAGCAGATCATTTAATTCTTCTTCAGTTTCACTCAGGATAGCAATGTCATTAGTGAATCGTATCATTTATATCCTTTCACCTTGTATTTTAATTCCACTCCTGAACATTTCTTTTATTTCCATCATTGCTTCCTCGATGTACAAATTGAAGAGTAGGGGCGAAAGGCTACAGCCCTGTCTTACACCCTTCTGAATACGAGCACTTCCTTCTTGATCGTCCACTCTTATCATTCCCTCTTGGTTGTTGTACATATATATATGATCCGTCTCTCCGTACAGCTTACCCCTACTTTTTTCAGTATCTCGAACAGCTTGCACCATTTTATATTGTCGAACGCTTTTTCCAGGTCGACAAATCCTATGAACGTGTCTTGATTTTTCTTTAACCCTGCTTCCATCATTAGCCGTAACGTCAGAATTGCCTCTCTCGTTCCTTTACTTTTCCTAAAGCCAAACTGATCGTCACCTAGCGCAATATAAATTTTCTTCTGTATATTATTTTTGTAAGCAGCTTCGATGCATCAACTGTTAAGCTGATTGTGCGATAATTCTCGCTCTTTTCAGCTCTTGCCGTCTGCGGAATTGTGTGGATGATGCTTTTCCGAAAGTCAGATGGTATGTCGCCAGACTCACATATTCTACACACCAACGTGAATAGTCGTTTTGTTGCCACTTCCCATAATGATTTCAGAAATTCTGGTGGAATGTTATCTATCCCTTCTGCCTTATTTGACCGTAAGTCCTCCAAAGCACTTTTAAATTCCGATTCTAATACTGGATACCCTATCTCTTCTAAATCGACTCCTGTTTCTTCTTCTATCACATCAGACAAATCTTCACCCTCATAGAGGCTTTCAGTGTATTTTTCCACCTATCTGCTCTCTCTGGATTTAACAGTGGAATTCCCGTTGCACTCTGAATGTTACCACCGTTGCTTTTAATGCCACCAAAGGTTGTTTTGACTTTCCTGTATGCTGAGTCTGTCCTTCCGACAATCATATCTTTTTCGATGTCTTCACATTTTTCCTGCAGCCATTTCGTCTTAGCTTCCCTGCACTTCCTATTTATTTCATTCCTCAGCGATTTGTATTTCTGTCTTCCTGATTTTCCCGGAACATGTTCGAACTTCCTCCTTTCATCAATCAACTGAAGTATTTCTTCTGGTACCCATGGTTTCTTCGCAGCTACCTTCTTTGACCTATGTTTTCCTTCCCAACTTCTGTGATGTCCCTTTTTAGTGACGTCCATTCCTCTTCAACTGTGTTGCCTTCTGCACTATTCCTTATGGCTGTATCTATAGAGTTAGAGAACTTCAAACGTATCTCGTCATTCCTTAGAACTTCCGTATCCCACTTCTTAGCGTATTGATTCTTCCTGACTAATGTCTTGAACTTCAGCCTACTCTTCATCACTACTATATTGTGATCTGAGTCTATATCTGCTCCTGGGTACGCCTTACAATCCAGTATCTGATTTCGGAATCTCTGTCTGACCATGATGTAACTCAATTGAAATCTTCCTGTATCTCCTGGCCTTTTCCAAGCACACCTCCTCCTCTTGAGATTCTTGAACAGGGTAGTCGCTATTACTAGCTGAAACCTGTTACAGAACTCAATTAGTCTTTCTCCTCTTTCATTCTTTGTCCCAAGCCCATATTCTCCTGTAACCTTTTCTTCTACTCCTTCCCCTACAACTGTATTCCAATCGCCCATGACTATTAGATTTCGTCCACCTTTACATACTGCATTACCCTTTCAATATCCTCATACACTTTCTCTATCTGTTCATGTTCAGCTTGCGACGTCGGCATGTATACCTGAACTATCGTTGTCGGTGTTGGTCTGCAGTCGATTCTGATTAGAACAACCCGGTCACTTAACTGTTAACAGTAACACACCCTCTGCCCTACCTTCCTATTCATAACGAATCCTACACCTGTTATACCATTTTCTGCTGCTGTTGATATTACCCGATACTCATCTGACCAGCAATCATTGTCTTCCTTCCACTTCACTTCACTGTCCCCTACTATATCTAGATTGAGCCTTCGCATTTCCCTTTTCAGATTTTCTAGTTTCCCTACCATGTTCAAGCTTTTGACATTCCACGCACCGACTCGTAGAACGTTATGCTTTCGTTTATTATTCAGTCTTTTACTCATGGTAAACTCCACCTTGGCAGTCCCCTCCGGGAGATCCGAATGGGTGACTACTCTGGAATCTTGCCAATGGAGAGATCATCATGACACTTCTTCAACTACAGGCCACATGTCCTGTGGATACATGTTACGTGTCTTTAATGCAATGGTTTCCATTGCCTTCTGCATCCTCATGTTGTTGATCATTGCTGATTCTTCCACCTTTAGGGGCAATTTCCCACCCCTAGGACAAGAGAGTGCCCTAAACCTGTATCTGTTCCTCCGCCCTCGTTGACAAGGCAGTTGGCAGAATGAGGCTGACTTCTTTTGGCGGAAGTGTTCGGCCGCCAATGCTGATTATTTATCAAAATTTACTCAGTGGCGGAGATCGAACCCGAGACCGAAGACGTTTTAATTATGAATCAAAGACGCTACCCCTAAACCACGGGCCTTGTAACGATAACCAAAACGGCCTTGCTGTGCTGGTACTGCGAACGGGTGCAAGTAAGAGGAAACTACAGCCGCAATATTTCCCGAGGGCATGCAGCTTTACTGTATGATTAAATGATGATGGCGTCCTCTTGGGTAAAATATATGCGGAGGTAAAATAGTCCCCCATTTGGATCTTCGGGCGGGGACTACTCAAGAGGATGTCATTATCAGGAGAAAGAAAACTGGCGTTCTACAGATCGGAGCGTGGAATGTCAGATCCCTTAATCGGGCAGGTAGGTTAGAAAATTTAAAAAGGGAAATGACTACGTTACAGTTAGATATAGTGGGAATTAGTGAAGTTCGGTGGCAGGAGGAACAAGACTTCCCGTCAGTTGACTACAGGGTTACAAACACAAAATCAAATAGGGGTAATGCAGGAGTAGGTTTAATAATGAATAGGAAAATAGGCATGCGGGTAAGCTACCACAAACAGCATAGTGAACGCATTATTGTGGCCAAGAGAGATACGAAGCCTACATCTGCTACAGAAGTACAAGTTTATATGCCAACTAGCTCTGCAGATGACGAAGTAATTGAAGAAATGTATGATGAAATAAAAGAAATTATTCAGATGGTGAAAGGAGTTGAAAATTTAATAGTCATGGGTGACTGGAATTCGAGTGTAGGAAAAGGGAGAGAAGGAAACGTAGTAAGTGGATATGGATTGGGGCTAAGAAATGAAAGAGGAAGCCGCCTGGTAGAATTTTGCACAGAGCACAACTTCATCATAGCTAACACTTGGTTTAAGAATTATGAAAGGAGGTTGTATACATGGAAGAACCCTGGAGATACTAATAGGTATCAGATTGATTATATAATGGTAAGACAGAGATTTAGGAACCCACTTTTAAATTGTGACATTTACAGGGGCAGATGTGGACTCTGACCACAACCTGTTGGTTATTACCTGTAGATTAAAACTGAAGATACTGCAAAAAGGTGGGAATTTAAGGAGATGGGAGCTGGATAAACTGAAAGAACCAGAGGTTCTACACAGTTTCAGGGAGGGCATAAGGGAACTATTGACAGGAATGGGGGAAAGAAATACAGTAGAAGAAGAATGGTTAGCTTTGAGGAATAAAGTAATGAAGCCAGCAGAGGATCAAGTAGGTAAAAAGACGAGGGCAAGTAGTAATCCTTGGGTAACAGAACAAATATTGAATTTAATTGATGAAAGGAGAAAATATAAAAATGCAATAAATGAAGCAGGCAAAAAGGAATACAAACGTCTCAAAAATGAGATCGACAGGAAGTGCAAAATGGCTAAGCAGGGATGGCTAGAGGACAAATGTAAGGCTGTAGAGGCTTATCTCACTAGGGGAAAGATAGATACTAACTACAGGAAAATTAAAGAGACCTTTGGAGATAAGGGAACCACTTGTATGAACACCAAGAGCTCAGATGTAAACCCAGTTCTAAGCAAAGAAGGGAAAGCAGAAAGGTGGAAGGTGTATATAGGGGGTCTATACAAGGGTGATGTACTTGAGGACAATATTATGGAAATGGAAAAGGATGTAGATCAAGATGAAATGGGAGATAGGATACTGCGGGAAGGGTTTGGCAGAGCACTGAAAGACCTTAGTCGAAACAAGGCCCCCGGAGTTGACAGCATTCCATTGGAACTACTGACGGCCTTGGGAGAGCCAGTCCTGGCAAAACTCTACCATCTGGTGAGCAAGTTGTATGAAACAGGCTAAATACCCTCAGAGTTCAAGAAGAATATAATAATTCCTATCCCAAAGAAAACAGGTTTTGACAAATGTGAAAATTACCGAACAATCTGTTTAATAAGCCATAGCTGCAAAATACTAACACGAATTCTTTACAGACGAATGGAAAAAAGTAGTAGAAGCCGACACCATCTGAAGCACAAAAGTCTATACCAATAACTAACAACAGAAGTAAATTACTACATACAAAATGCTATAGTGGAAGGAGAAAATAGTAGTAAGCGAGAACTCAACACTTTGTTGCAACACATTCTTTATCACACTGAGAGAACTGATCAAGGACACAAAAAGAAAGCACCCGCAGTAGAACCGCTTCCCCATCACACACAGAGACATAAATAAGGAAAAGAAGTCGTCGTAGCTCCGCCACAGTTTCTATAGCCTTCTCGCAACATGCGATACTCCTCCCTTGCAAACAGTAATATGGCGTAATGTCCTGGATCATAAAGAAAGTGCGCACGTTTTATCAGCTACATGCTGTTCAACGAACGTGAATACACGAATAACTAAGTAACAGCCCTGTATACACCAAAACTGCATTCCACGACACTACTGCAACCCTAGGTCTGTAAAGCTGACATACGTAAGTTGATCTTTTACTATCTGTTTACCAACAGTATTTCACACACTTTTAGATGACATGACGCATGCTGAGAAAAACGGCCACAGGAAAAGTACAGATAATATATCGCGAACGACGACAATAATTCTTAAAACATCCTATAACATAACAATAAATTATATAGTATGAGAGTATTCATAGAAAAATATATTTCAAAAAACCAACAATAAAATGTAGTAATGTGTTACTATGTTTCTATAACTGTGCTGTTTTCTACATGTTTTAGATTTAAAGAATCCCTGATAATGGGGAAATTTGTCGCCAAATCCATTTATGGGAATAAATATGTACACAAATAGCAAGGTGTTTTGCATCAAGGTGGACTCACAATTAAGATATTGTTGTTTTTGTTTGCAAACACGGACCAAATAGAAGAGTTCCAAAATAAAGTTTTAGATTGTGTGGCATCTGTTCTTTCGGACATGTCTGAAAGAGCAGGTACTGCACAGAAACTGCAGCTGCGAAACATTACATGTAAACTAAAGAGGGATCACTGCTGTCAGCTGCACTGTGACATTACACAGAATCAGAAGCTTCGAGTGGAAATGTGTTCTGGACTGGGATTCGAACCAAGATTACTGGACAAATGTGTTCAGTGCTGGTGCAGAAATTCGTCCAGTTTCCTGTGAAAACCTCAACACAGCAAACGTGGGTCAATTGAGGGGGACTGCGGATAGGTGGCGCTTGGTGGGAATGGGGATCAGCTACGAGCCACGCCGAGATTGTCCACATAGTTGCAAGAACACTGTGTCCCAGAAGGCACAGTGGTTAATGCATCTGATTAGTAAGTAAGATATCCAGTGTATGCACATTTTCACTCATTGTCACTGATTCCGCATAGTGTCACACTGAAGATGACAGCTGTTATCTGCCTTTATTTTACATGTGATCATAATAGCAATTGGTCTAATAAAATCTCTAAATTGGGAGGTAAAGAGCAAGAGAATAGAAGCGTTTGAAATATTTTCTACAGATGAGGAATAAAGGATAAATGGATTGATCAATATATAATAATGACGCACTGAAATGAATTGGAGAGAAAAGAAATTATTGGAACTAATTAAAGGAAAGGATTGGTTGATAGGAGACATCCTGAGGCACTATGGGATAGTTGGTAAGGGAGGGAACTTCGGGAGACAAAAAATTGTATGACGAAACCAAACTTCGACTACTTTAAGCTGGTTGACGTGGATGTAAGTTGCAAACAGTTGTGATGACGAAGAGGGTTACCGAGGATAGACTAGCGTGAAGAGCTGCATCAAACCAGTCTTCAGTTTGGAGACCACAGTTATGAAATTCTGATATTTGGGGCAGTAGGCTATCGCTCAATGAACGTTCACAGCGGAACGATTTACTCTGAAATAACCATACATCTGTGAAGTTATTTCTCTGAGGCATGAGAAAGTCTCCCTTTGTGGAGATGTAATTGTGGATCTGCTGTGACTGACACAGAACATTACACTTATGTATGCTTTTTGTTGAGTGGTAATTGTATAATTGAGATAACATAAAGCGATGGGAATATGTATTAACGAGTGAGCTATCGGTTATTTTTTTTAAGCACTAAAACACACACATACACACACTCACACACACACACACACGAGCGCACGCATGAATGAAGGGAAGCACGTGTGCTCTCGTAGCAGATGAATTTGCCTGAGGTCTTACGTAGATTTAATAAAGTGTCTACCAACTGGTCTTTCCGAAGGACCTCCTTGATTGTCAGGCGATATTCTGCCAAATATTTTTGAGACTGGCAAACTCTGAGATTTTTATGATATTTATTAAGTACAATGACCCCACACTTAGCCCTCTAAATAAATAAACAAAGATGAGGATAAAAAGAAATACGCAGGTAACAGGTGATTATCGTCAGAACCAGCTATCTTCGTACAGTATGACGTATGTAGAGGTTGTAACAACTTTAGATGTAAACCATTTTTGTTTTTCCTTTGCTATCAGCAGATACGTTTCCTTGGGCTATTTTATTCTCTACCGCCAATGCCATTTTAGTTCCAGACAGGTTTATGTGTACATTATTCCCAACACGTATAAAACTGTAATAGACGTTGTGGTTTCTCTTCGATTCGGAACGTTGATCTTATAATTCCCAGTTGACTCCCACAGCGAATTCAGTAAATTTCAATGCTCAGGAATATTACACGTGGGAACTGCGGGGATTTCTCTCACTAAGCCGTCCACATGCACCGAGCGTGGCTGAAATTCTCTCCTGCCATTAATTACCACCCGCGGGCAGCAATGGAGGCTTTTGTGGTGATTAATGGACTCCAGCAGACACAAGAAGTATAGAAAAAAATTTAACGAATTAATGCCGACAAATACTTATAATATGAGAACCTTAATTTAATCTGGAAATATTTAATTATTCCTTAGCGGTTTCAAATTTGCCTAACCTCCCCAGGTCAGCGAAATGAAAGAAAATAAGATATGTTGATGATACTAGTAATCTGGAAGTTACACGACGATAATAACGGACGGCACAACACCACAAACCATTGTAAGGGTCAGTTTTTATTTGTATTTGTACATGTTTAAATTTTTTCTCAGTAGAGCAAACAATGTAGGCTCATAGTAATCAACATATAATATTGAAAGATTGATTCTCAAATAATGACGTAAAGAAATATGGTAACATATTTGGTAAGGTTTTCAACCTCCAAAATAAAGATATCAACTAAAGTTCCAAAGTAACTGAATTTTGTAGATCCGACGAGAAATTACGGAGTAAAAATTCATTTGAACTTGACATACCATTGTCGATTTTACTGTTGGTTAAAAGTTTGTTCCACACAGCCGTTCATGTCTCTCTTAACGAAATGTGATTGTCTGACGCACCTTGAACTTGATCGAGTTTGAGTTGCGCTTCCGTGAATTTGAATAAAATAATAAATGAAACCATTATCAGCGTAGATCAATCGTGTTGGGAACTGCACTGATATTCAGAAACAAGTACTAGGAGCAGTCATACACGTTTAATTATAACTTTGAAAGTATCAAACTGAGACAGAGCAACTTGCTATTGGTGTCAGTCCTTTACTGCTATTCGGCCTCCAATGGGATAAATTTGCCTCAGCAATGAATGACTTAAAGGAAATCTCTGTTACTGTGGCTGTATTTTGGCTATTCGGAAACGTTACACATAGAAAATGATCTCGCCGTCATCATTCTTGAAATACCTGCCACGCAATGGTTTCTTAATCGGAAAGAAAGACAAAATCATCATATGACGCTATCTTAAGAGAATAGTATGGATGGATATGCATTGGATGATGATAATGATGATGATTTATGGCGGAGAGCGCTAAGCAGCAAGGTAATCAACGCCTCTGCATTTAATGATATACTGAAGAACATTGTGAAAATCTATGTAAAAGGATCAATGAACAGGAAAATCAAGCTTCAGCCTCCCACAATATTCGTAAGGCAACCACAAGAAGGTGAGCTTCAGAAGAGCCCGTAGTAAAATTCCGAGATGCAGCAGAATAACCAAATAAAATCGTGGATAAAATACCCGTAAAAGCACGGTTAAAAAAGGAACGGATAGCTGTGGCTGGATAACTACTTACACATATGTAACCAGCCACCCTCTGACATATTATAATCTCACACCCAATGTTTTGTGAAGAATTTGGGGTACCACACGAAATCTTACAACACGAACACCACTCGTTTCGTTATCAGTTAAAATAGAAGGAAGATCCTGTGGGACACCCACTTCAACCCTCAAGTCGTCATGTAAAACACAGATAAAATACTCGTATTGACTGCTTTGTCCTGCATCTCTGACGAAAGAGGAAGCCCGTGTGTCAACGGGCAATCTCCCAGCCTAAGCCGTGTAAGGGCTACTTCTTCAGACTGTCGTGAGCGGACGGAGGTAATCCACGGTCGCACTTAAGTTTTCAAGAAACATGATTTATTATTCCTCACTTCCAACCGCTAAGCCTCCCACCAACACATGGCCTTCCTGGTCACAAATGAAGTGACAGCCTGCAGGACTGAATAGCGAGCAGCAGGAGGAAGAGAGCAAGCGAGTCAATTTCCCTAAATCCCTATATGCCCTGAAACCCAGCAGAGAATGATTTTCTTGTTTCGTCTTTGAAAGAGAAGGAGAGCGTGGCTATGTAAAATTCGTCAAATTTAATTTTAAATACATAGTCTGGGGTATAATACTTCCTTAAATCTGGGCCTTGGTAGTAGCATTAGGAAGCCCAACTAGTGCTGGCGTAATCTGTCACCAGCACATCTGTCGGCAAAGATGATGCGCGCAGATCGATTATTAGGTGCTGGGGAAAGTGTGCTTATCAAGCGAGAGGCCAGAGACACACCCACAAGTAACACGTCTCAAACGCCTTCTCCATACGATGTATTCAGGCCACCGCCGCTGACCGGAGACGTTCACTCAATCATCTGGTTTGGCGTCTGTCACTTTCTTGACAGAACGGGTTTAGTTCGTCACAGGTTACGACAGTACACAGTGACCGATTAGTGACAGTGGTGGGACTAGTTAATCTCAACCAAAATTGTACTTGACTGGTAGTGAAAAACTAATGTTTAAGATTACCAAAATGGACATTACTCACTCGGCAAGAGTACTATTACTGATGAGCTTGTACCTCAAACATGGACTCTGTTCAAGTTAAGTAAATGTTTCCAGTTCATGTAAATAAAGAACTGTATCAATCAATCAGTGCATTTGTGTTGTAGAAAGAGAATACTAGCCACCCATATCAACATCCTCTCCCTCGCTTCCTAACGGAACAAGATTCGACACCACTCCACCCGTAGACTTGGAGTTTAATGCCCCCCCCCCCCCTTCCTACCTGTAATATCTCGCCGGCCGAAGTGGCCGAGCTGTTCTAGGCACTTCAGTCCGGAACCGCGCGACTGCTACGGTCGCAGGTTCGAATCCTGCCTCGGGCATGGATGTGTGTGATATCCTTAGGTTCGTTAGGTTTAAGTAGTTCTAAGTTCTAGGGGACACTTGACATCAGATGTTAAGTCCCATAGTGCTCAGAGCCATTTGTAACATCTCAAGGTTCTCCCTTCCATAGATCCCAAATGATGTTGTTGGTTGTGGCCCATGATCAAACAGCCGTTCCAGTGGCAGCTGTACAACGTAACTGGATACTAGCGGTGTACAAACAGACAATGTCCTACATGCTTAGCGTACCATGAGACAAAGATGTGAAATAGACAGAGGAGAGTCACCAACTTACGCACAAAAGCTAGCAACACGGCTCATGCAATAGGCCTCTCTTGACAGCCTAATACCTTCGTGATGAACTGCATCCAGCATTTTCAGGTATGAAGGCCTTGCTGACCCATCAATCTCGCATCTGCATTCAAACTGGGGTCGCATAAAGTCCTTATAAAGTTGGAACCGACGTGCCCTGTCGGCTCCACAAGACCTTCAACTGGCATATTTAAATATGTTTATGGCCTTGAGATACCTCAGTTTCACTTCTTTAAGGTGTGGCTACCACATTAACTTCTCATCAAAAGTAAGACCCTGATGCTTCAGCTTTTCCTTAAAAGTGAGAATGGTGTCCCCCCAGTTTTAAAATGGGTAAGTTAAAGAGGCAGCGTGAAAGATTAAAATTAACACAAACTATTTTCCTCAAAGAAAATTTCAAACATGTGGCCTGATCGTCAGCTGCAAGGAACATAGTGTGGGACATCACACTGCAGGTACAGTACTGTTTAATGCAGTGGCGAATGCCGTGACACTTAAAACACTCCCTTGCGGGTCACCATTCTCCTACTTAAAACCATCAGATAGGACATTCCCAACCTTCTATCCAAAATATCTGTCCGAAAGAAAGGACCGTATGAAGGTGGGTAGACGTCCACAGAATTCCCACTGATAGAGTATTATGATTCCAGGTAGTATCGTATTCCTTTTCCAAATCGAAGAAAACACCGATAAGATGCTGTTTACGAAGGAAAGTTTGTGGAATTGCTGCTTCGAGCAGGATCAGATTATCGACCGTGCAGTGATACCTCCCGAGACCACGCTGGGAGCGACTGAGTAGAGACCTTGTTTCGAATATCCACACTAGGCGCCGATTGACCATAAGCTCCAGTGTCTTTCCTATGGAGTTTATCAGGCTAATACTACGATAACTACCGGCGTCTATTCCATCCTTCCCTGGCTTTTAAATTGGGTTTATAACAGGTTTTTTAACCAGTTGGGAAAATAGTCCATCATCAAAATTTTATTACAGTGCTGACGGAGGACTTCGTTCGACCATCGGTACAACTGTTTCAACATGCTGTAGGTTTTTCAGGTTGTTTCCAGGAGTCGTATCACAAGCTACTGAGAGTGCAGAATCTACCTCCCACAAAGAGAAAGGCTGGTTGTATTCATCCCTGGTGGTAGAATGGAAATCAAATTCACCCTTCTTCTGTGTCTCCCGTTATCGATGGAAAGGGGAACCCTGGCTAGAATCGGCCGTAATAGACACATGATTCTACCATTGTCTGAGCTACGTTTCTCAGCTGTGTTAGGGAGAGACCTCCGTATTTGTACAACTGCTATTGGTGCTCGAGAGTTGCGCCTTGAGGCCACCCTGAAAGTTTTCAAGATTGCCATATGTAGGGCATCGACTGAATGTGCACATAATTGCCCTTCTGGTGGTGAATTAGCCGTGGTGAATCACAGCTGTAATGAGATCCACCTAGCCTTGGACGCCGTCACATTGCTCGAAAACAGCTAACTGCCGGTAAAGCATCCATTCAGCCTAATTTGAGCAACCACCTCGGTTGCTCTATCAGGCAGATGAATCCAGAGTAGTGGTCGCTACCAGGAATGTCATCATCCACTGCCCACTGAGAAGTATCTGCAAGATCTATGGTTATGGACTTTAGTGGTGCTAAAATGTGTAACTTGACAAATGTTCATCAGTATGAGATCGGTTGTGCATATCAGATCCTCAAGTATCTTACCCTTGGGGCAAGTGGTGTTAGAACCCCATAGTGCACCATGTGCATTGAAGTCCCCTAAGAGGAGAAAGGGAGGGGTAGTTTATCAAGAAGGTGAGTGAGGAACCCACTGTCAAGAGGCTAAATACACAGAACACACCACAATGGCAATATGGGCCACTATCCGAACAGAAACTGCTTTTAGTGCTGTGTTTAACGGAGCAGTTGAGGAGTGAAAAGTGCCCTTGGCAAAAACTGCAACCCCACTTTTTTCCTCTTTACAAGGGCAGTAAGGTCGTCTTTTCTGTAAAAGTAATAGCCTCCAAGTACAGGTGAGTCAGTCTATTTAGAATGAGTCCCTTGAAGACAGAGACAAAAGGATCTATCTTATACTAGGTATCTCAGTTCCTCCGGATGAGTCCTCTGTCCATTTACATTCCACTGTAGTGTGGGAGCCATTTCTTTAGCATTGTCTTGATTTACCCCTATCCTTGCACCGGGTTGGTAAGGCGCTTGTAGAACAAGGCGGGGTGGAGGGGCCGCCTGGGTCTCGTGAAGATGCATCAAAATTGTTGACGTTCTCATCATCAACTAGACATGCCAGAAGGACGTCTGATGGCACCCAGGACAGCGTTAGAACCGCATGGTGAGATCCTTTCCCAGCTCCCACATACAGCAAGGATGAGAGGCAAAGAAGGAGGTGAGAGCCAATGCCCTTTGAATAAAGTGGGTGTTGATATGACCTCTACATTTGGGATGCCTTACAGCTGTATGGAGTGCTATGTCTTTAGCTTTGCTTTGGCACATGCATGTGAAAGTGCAGGTGCTGGTGGTGGATAATGGTACACTTGATGTGGTCTATGTAGTTGCGTGGAACTTACGAACAGGTTTCTGCACCAAGGAAGAATAAGAAGTGCGCCAAAGGCAGGGGGCTTCATCGCCTTATATCCCTTTTTACCTTCTGCAGAGGGGATCCGCGTTGTCACTTTTATTTCCTGAGTTTTGAGTTCCCCTGAATAATAGGGCAGTATCGGCTCCAGACTGGGTGGCTCCCAGGACAGTAAATGCGGACTGCTCGATATGGCCAGTCCCACCTTCATGGGCTGCCTTTCCACACTTACCACAGATCGCTTTGCCTCTTCAACACAGCACTGTATGGCCAAAACGCTGGTATTTGCAGCAGTGCATAGAGTTAGGTACACAGGGGCTAAACATAAGTCACAGGAAACCAGCCAAGATGTGTTCAGATGGTGTCGGCAAATTGAAGGTCACAATGAAGGTGGCAGACTTCTGAATTTCTCCATTGTTGTTACGTGACCTTTGTTCCACATCTCTTATCCCCTGTATGCCTATTCTTGTTTGAGTTCGGCTGTATCGATGTCCATGATAAGGCACGTGATCCCAATTTCACTGAAGTTAAGGGAGTTATGCAACTCAACAATGATGTCTACTCACCCAAACTTTGTGACTGCCTAAGTAGTTCCTCCTGCTTTGCCTGGTCAGTCTATAACAGCAAGGAACCATTTCACAACCACTTAAGAGACTTTATGGTACCAGCAAGCCCTTCTAAGCCCTTACAGCTATAGAACAGGGACACGTTTTCAAACATCCCCTGCTTCATCTTGCTCACTACAATGACATTATGACTGATGACTCCTTGGGCCCTGTTACTAACAACAAATTTATTATCCAGAGGACTATCCTCCCTCATTTTTGGTAAACGGGTGTGAGTACTCCCACGTAGTAGACCCTTCCCACTAGGAGGAGAAATGATTTCAAGGGTTCTGTCCTAAGAGCAGCTTGGGAAATAAGGGTCCACCCAGAGAGAGTCCCATGTGCCTGAGTGAGCCATATACAACTGAAGTGTGGCAGGTTCCGCAGAGGTTGCTCCCTGACGACTGTTCCACGCTTCTCATCAGCGCGCATCACATATTGAGACTGAGGGGTTTCTTATAGAGGTTTATTCCATCTTCGCGATCTGGGCGGTCAACCCAAGATCCTCATTCCCCGTGACACACAACGTACCAACACCGCGCCACGTGGTGGTCAGTGAAGCATGCCCAGAGCTTACAGTGGCAGACGACTGACGGCAGTTACTAGTCCCGTCTCACAAACCCTGGCGTCGCATAGCCTCTACTCACAAACAAGTGCTCTGAGGGAAGCTCATTGGAGGACAGAATGGAGGTGTGCTGTGTTTTCTGATGAAAGCTGGTTCTCCCTTGGTATAGTGATGCCTGTGTGATGATTAAAAGGAGGCCAATTGTTGCCCCGCAATCATCCTGTGTGCGAACTATACACACCTGGAGTTATGGTTTAGGGTGTCACCAGTAGCACTCTCGTAGTTATCTCATGCACCGTGACTGAAAAGTTGTACTTCAACTCGGTGACTCGACCTGATGTGCTGGCATTCACAAACACACCAATGAGGGAACTCAACATGCTCTAAAGGTGTTGACATATTTCCTTGGCCTGCTCGATCAGAAGATTTGTCACAACCGGGCACATATGAGACTTTGTCGCTCGACAGTTCCAGCGTCATTCACCATCAGCATTAACCGTTCCTGTATTGACTGATCAAGTACAATAGGCTTGGGACTTCATCCCACAAACATACACCTGGAACCTTTACAATGCAATGCAAGTACGACAACCCGCTTGCATTCAACGTTCTGGCTGTTACACCAGTTACACTACTGGCTATTAAAATTGCTACGCCACGAAGATGACGCACTACAGACGAGAAATTTAAGAGACAGGAAGAAGATGCTGTGATATGCAAATGATTAGATTTTCAGGGCTTTCACACAAGGTTGGCGCCTGTGGCGACGCCTACAACGTGCTGACATGAGGAAAGTTTGCAACCAGTTTCTCATACACAAACAGCACTTGACCCGCGTTGCCTGGGGAAACGATGTTGTGATGCCTCTTGTAAGGAGGAGAAATGCGTACTAACACGTTTACGACTTTGATAAAGGTCGGATTGTAGCCTATCGCGACTGCCGTTTATCGCATTGCGACATTGCTGCTCGCGTTGGTCGAGATCCAATGACTGTCAGCAGAATATAAAATCGGTGCGTTCAGGAGGGTAATACGGAACGCCGTGCTAGACCCTAACGGCCTCGCATCACTAGCAGTCGAGATGACAGGCATCTTATCCGTATGGCTGTAACGGATCGTGCAGTCACGTCTCGATCCGTGAGTCAAAATGTGAGGACGTTTGCAAGACAACAACCATCTGCACCAACAGTTCGACGACGTTTGCAGCAACATGTACTATCAGCTCGGAGACCATGGCTGTGGTTACCCTTGACGCTGCATCACAGACAGGAGCGCCTGCGATGGTGTACTCGATGACGAACCTGGAAGCACGAATGGAAAAACGTCATTTTTGCGGATGAATCCAGGTTCTGATTACAGCATCATGATGGTCGCATCCGTGTTTGGCGACATAGCGGTGAACACACATTGGAAGCGTGTATTCGTCATCGCCATACTGGCGTATCTCCCAGCGTGATGGTATAGGGTGCCATTGGTTGCACGGCTCGATCATCTCTTGTTCGCGTTGACGGTACTTTGAACAGTGGTCGTTACATTTCAGATGTGTTACGACTCATGGCTCTACCCTTCATTCGATCCCTGCGAAACCCTACATTTCAGCAGGATAATGCACGACCACATGTTGCAGGGCCTGTGCGGGCGTTTCTGGATACAGAAAATTTTCGACTGCTGCCCTGGCCAGCACATTCTCCAGATCTCTCACCAACAGAAAACTTCTGGTGGCCGAGCAACTGGCTCGTCACAATACGCCAGTCACTACTCTTGATGAACTGTTGTATCGTGTTGAAGCTGCATGGGCAGCTGTACCTGTACACGCCATCCAAGCTCTGTTTGACTCCATGCCCAGGCGTATCAAGGCTGTTATTACGGCCAGAGGTGGTTGTTTTGGGTACTGATTTCTCAGGATCTATGCACCCAAATTGCGTGAAAATGTAATCACATGTCAGTTCTAGTATAATATATTTGTCCAATGAATACCCGTTTATCATCTGCATTTCTTATTGGTGTAGCAATTTTAATGGCCAGTACTGTATTAATACACCGGCATTTCACATTTACAGTGGTCTATCTTGCACATAGATTAACGTGTGATGTTGCAACGTTACTCATTTAAATATATCACTTAGACAAATGTATCCCCGAGATGTTATTATTCTACATTAATTATTTTTCAGTGCTTTCCGTCAGTGTATTTAAACAATATGGTATTTGAAATGAATGTTTTAAAAATGAATAAGTGGTGATCGAAAAGAGATTCGATTCAGCGATTACTTGTCTCGAGCATTGCTGATTTTTAGCATCTTTATGTATTTTATTTTTCGCTAAAATGCTTGTAGAACACACACCTTTGTTTAAGAGTTTTATTGTGCTGGGAATCGTATCGAGGCTCACAAACTGACAGGCGTGCATTCTAGCACAGACACCCTCTACTTTTCGAAAAACCGACCTTACGTTAGCTCATCAAAAGTGATTGGAAAACTTGTTATTATTACCTAGATAATTTTTTTGTTATAGATCTGGTTCGACAGAGTCTTATCTGAAGTCTGAACTTCACGTACCACAAAAACAAAAAGTTATAAAAATCCGTTAGCAGTGATTATTCGATACCCTTTCAGAGTGGAACTTGTTTCCTCAGCAGAATTTTCGAAAGGGAGTTGAGGAACACTTATCGTTCGTGTCTCACCTCTCCACAAATGAACAGCACAAATCAGCAGTTTTCACCTTTTTAAGTACAGCATTTGAAAGAAACAGGCTCAATTGCTACCAAGTCTTCGAATGAAGCATTTGTGAAAGAGATTGCATTTATGACCTCTAGGGATATATGGCACATTATGGCATTACCGTTTATTTTGAGATATGTATATTTGGCCTGAAGATGTCATAGTGGAATGCCAAAACTGGTTTTCGTCAAAATAAAATAACATCTTAGTTACACGGCTGTGGAAAATTTTATTGATACTGACAATTAATTAATCATCTGATGTCTCCTGTCCATAATGGATCAAAAAAAATTGTGTTTCAATAATCCTAAGAATATCTGAAGAACTATCAGAGCAAACATTGTGGTAAAAATCCAAAAGTACATGTCATGTGGCACCGTGTCTCTTCTGTAAATAACGGAGAGACGATTTGCTTCTCTTATTATAACCTACAATGTACTATTGATTTCTTGAATAACCTAAGAAATAAAACTTGTACCTATCAAATGCCAGTTTTATACTATCACGGAAATTATTACGTCGAAAAGACAACTGATCGTACCCGTCAATGGTGCCTGTTTATAGTGAATCCTTATTAACAGGAAAAATATATTCTTCTTCGAAATCAGCTCGTGGAAAGCGATTACTGCTGAAATGTAAAATATTCTCATTGTTTTTGCTTTTGACTTTCCGTGTGCCTCTTAAAAAGAAATACAAGTTAATTAAAACATACCACCGGAAAATTAAATGTGAGCTCTTGCAGAAACGACGAACAGTTGGATGGAAGAGTATAATGAGAGGTAATTGCTTGTGCTAATAAACAGTAATATGTTACTGCATATCTAGTGTCCCATCTTATGTTTTTTGTAATTTAGGATCGTATGCGAGGATGATTCCTAACTGGTGCGTAAAAAACGGATTTCATTCGAGCATCAAATTTGTTTATCAGTATTACCCTGAGTGACAAAGATCTGGGACCGGAGATACGGGCATCCATTTTACTCCTATCTGCGAGATTATCACACTCAGCTGCCACCTAAATTGATTAATAGATCTGTGTACGCTCTACACTGCGGTCTCGATTCAGAGAAATTTGCGTATTAATAGGTTATCTGCTTGTTCGCAAACTGAAATGACATTTCGTGTTCTTCCTTTCCTTTTGTATTTGTGTTATAGCTACAGGTTTCATTATGTGCTGTTATTATGCAGGTCATAACCGTCATTAGAGCTACAAAATAATATTTTTTTTCCTTCGCGGAGTATTGCCATCCCTCAGCAATTATTTGGATAGCAACTTGTCTGAAGATAAATAAATCAATGTGTTGATTAATTTATTAAATACTTACTTCTAACAATTCGAAACACATTTTGCAGACAGTGTCCGCAAATACCACTGAATGCACCTGCAAACTTTTGTCATTATACGACTTTAGTTCGCCAGGTATTATCTTATGAGCAATGACGGTCATTTGTACATGGGAGTTCGATTCTTTCAAGCGTAGGCGGGGGGGTTCTGGTACTATAATGATTTAGTTGAATGGAGGTCAGGAAAATAATTAAAACAGCTTTTTGTGCACCTAAATTGTTATACTCGTAATACTTCGTAATCATGTAGAAACACAATCATACGACGAAACCACCGTATGATTCCTCCGAATGCATGAGCTTGTTGACCGCAGGCACAACCGCCATGGTGCACTGCGAGTTCGCTTGCTAATTAGTGTGGATGTGGCCACCTGAGTTTCCGACGTGAGACCCGGCGCCAAAGTTGTGGCTTTCTGGAGGCGGCGCGATCTGTTGAGCTCCTGCACGGGACAGGTCGCTGAAGCCAGACTGCCGAGGTCTCTTATGATTCAAAGCGACAGACAACCGTAGTCAGAAGGCTAATTGGCTTACGTCTGCAGCGGATAGACTAGATGAAAATGGCTGCCTGTGGCGACGAGCAGCGTAGGCACCACCCAGCGCAAAGCAGCCCACGAGAAAGCTGTCTAGTTAGCGCCCATCTTTTCTGGTTCGTAACCGCAATAGGGCTTCAAAATTGACGGAGTGCACTGACTCAGTGAATGCATAGACTCGTACACCAACACGTTGCGTCAGTATTCGTGTACTCTGCGTAGACCGACGTCTTCAACACCGATGCGTGATGCAATAATTATTGTGAAAAGAACCAACTAATGTACGGAAGCGGCCATGGGGAAAACAAAAGAAAGTGAATAAAAGAGGTATCACGTCGCAAGAAATAAGTAGTACGGCTAACAGATACCTAGTTCTGCCTCTAGTCGGCACTGCAGTCACCAAAAGATCTAAAATGGCAGCGGCATAAAATTAAACAATTTGAAGATGGCGGGTGGCGGGAAAGAAATACGCTGCCATCTTGGATTTTTTAGTTACAGCGGTGCTAACTAATGGCGGAAACTTGAACAGTAGATCACTTAATTGGTAGTCAAATTACTTAAATCCTTTTTGTGTAAAAGTTTCATGTAATATCACTGACTGATACATTCATTAGAAAATACAGAAAAGAGAACATTTCTCGCAATAGGATTCTGATAATCTCAAGCATAAGCCTTCATTTGGTAAAGAAATTTCTAAAAATGTAATTCAGGAGCTGGGCATTGTACGAATGTAAATCGTAGACTGACAGAGAACCAGGAAAGAGAATCGAATGATTTGAGATATGGTGTTGCAGAAGGACGGCGTAAATGAAGTGGCTGAATAAGGTAAGAATTTCTTCACAGATTTTACTACGAAATGAACATGTGTATGTGATGTTTAAAGCTTTCCCGGCTTGCTGATTGTTCTATAAAAACACGGGACAACTGCCGGATATCAGTAATGTCCTGCCACGATATTTCGGCGCGAGTCTTATGGCCATTTTCAGGTGGGTACCACTGTAGTAGCACTGGCGAGTACGCTTTTTTTCTTTTATTGTTATTTTAATACCTGTACAATCAGGTAGGCTGTCAGAGGCATTCTACGACGCTCTTCAGCCATAGTATTGACAATAACAAAACACAGATTGGAGAAACAGAATGAATATAGTGACGGGCTAAAAAATAGTGGTCACAGATACACAAAAAACACGGAGCCGTTCACACTAGACGATAACGACACTGAAAACACGTTGACACGGCGCACAGAACACTGATGAATCCGACGGCACAAGTGAACGTAGAAGCGTGACGGCGGACACTAAAAACACAAAACGACGTCACACACACGAGACATAGATGGCGATGATCTCCGGCGCGCGAAAATCCACGTAGCGTTTGTGAGTCGGGGGACCTGCCCAGAGGGCAAAAAAGGTGAGGGGGGGAGGGTGGGCAGGGGAGAACAAAGATGCCAATGGCTGAGGAGATGGGAGGAGGGGTAGAGGGACAGGGGAGGGGAAGCTTGGGGGAGGAGTGGGGAGAAAGGGAGGAGGGAGAGAGGGTGCCCAAAGGAACAGACAGAGGAAGAGGAAAGGAGGATCAAAGTTGGTAGGTGGGGTATATGGATGGCAGGAGGGCATAATCAGGGAGGTCTGGTGGAAGCCACCTTGGGAGAGGGTAAGGAGGGTGGAGAGATGGAGACCAGGTGGGACGTGGGAATACAGGAGCAGCAGCGGGTTGGGGCGGGGGAGGATGGGCGAGACAAGTGGGTGAGGGGGATCGAGTATGTGGGAGGTGTACAGGATCTGTATCCTCTCAAGGTAAAGGAGGAGTTGGGGGAATGGTATGCTCTCGTACAGGATCCGCATGGGGGAGGGGAGACGGATGCGATAGGCGAGAAAGAGAGCATGGTGTTCAAGGATGTGGAGGGGGGGCAGAGATCCAGGACGGATGGGCGTAACAAAGGATAGGGCGGATGAGGGATTTATAGATGTGGAGTATGGTGGAGGGGTCCAGATCCCACGTACGGCCGGAAAGGAGCTTGAGGAGGCGGAGTCGGGAGCTTGCCTTGGCTTGGGTTGTCCGGAGATGGGGGGTCCAGAAGAGTCGACGGTCGAGGGTGACGCCAAGGTACTGAAGGGTGGGGTGAGGGTGATAGGACGGCCATAGATGGTGAGATAGACATCAAGGAGGCGGAAGGAAAGGGTGCTTTTGCCTACAATGATCGCCTGGCCAGTACGCGCTGAGCTCCGCTATTTAAAGTCATACTGAGGTGACATTGCGCATACGCTGCTCAGCGTGCGCGTTCATAACTACTCCGTGCGCTGCGCCTCGCGCCCTCCACGGTGAAAGCTTGGCATATCGATATCAGGTCGATTTTCATCTTTGTGCAGATAACGACGTCGACTACGAAGTTTCCCTATAACAGGATGCCAAGCAGAGTTTAGCTGTTAACTGCTATCTTGGTTGATGAGAGTCTCGTTGTCAGACAATCTTATTTCCAAAAATTCATTGACAAGCGAGCTCTGAAAGTTTGATGTATGGGCCAAAACTTTTGTGTCGTTGTAATTCATGGAGTTGTCTGTGGAAATACACATGAACATGTGTAAGCAGAAGCTGAAACATGTTGATACGACGTGTTATTTGGGGATAATTTGCATCATAGTAAAGGGAGACGTAGAGGGAAAACTTGGATAGTGATTGGAATATATGAAGCAAATAATTGAGGTCCTTGGCTGTAAGTACTGCTCAGAGGTGAACAGGCTGGCACAAGAGAGGAAATCGAAGGGGCCACATCAGACCAGTAAGAAGAATTTAAAAAAAGGAAAATGGCAAACCAAAACAAAATATATCAATATAACCATTCGAAATGCAATTTCTGCAGAGATGTGGTTGGTAATAAAGCTTCACAGGCTGTAAACTGTTTTAATTGATGAAATATCAAGATTTTCACAGTTAATAACAAACAAAAGATTATACAGACATCTTAAAAAACATAATTTTTTTTTACTATGCCTTTAAGGAAATTTCCCAATTGATCTGACGGTGATTAGAGAAAACCTCATGCCCATTGCCTTTTGGTGAAGTAAGCCTCTTTATTATTTCTTTGTTGTTGATGAGCGGCAATAACCAAATTGTAAATGTATAGCTATATACCAAGACAGCAAGGAAAATTTGCTTGTCAACTCTTAGGGGAGATATATATATATATATTCACTACTGAATAACTGAGTTCTGTTATTTTTCCTTTTATAAGTCTTGCATTCAATAGTAGTATTTTTATTGCATTTTTGAAGTCTTTACATTTTACTTAGATTCAGAAAAAAATGTTGTTGAGATGACGTTCTTCCAGCCAGACACAAATATGGATCGTCTCCTGAGAGTTACTTACAGTTCTCTTCAATATTTCATTGGGCAGAGCTTCAATTTTCTGACGAATGGAAATCTTTAGGTCGTCGACTGCGTGGGGCTTGTTCGCGTACACTCTTGATTTCCAGTAGCCCCACAAAAAGAACTTACAGATCGCTATATATGGTGAGCGTGGGGACCAAGGAATACCACAATATCGTGAAATGACATGTCTATGGAACATCTGTCTAACCACTTCCACTTCCACAGTTGCTTTGGCCATGTGAGCTGTGCCACTATCCTGTTGGAACGACACTTCTCTCATGTTCACTCAATGCCTTTCAAGTTCTGAACGAAGATAGTTGTTTAATATTTCGACGTAGTGCGCCGATGTCACAGTAACTGCAGTTATTCCTCTTCCAAAATGTACGTCCGACAGTCCGTATCTTGGAGATATCGCAACGCACAGGTACTTTCGAGCTGTGGAAAGGTTTTATGTGTAGTTCATGTGGGTTCTCTGACGCCCAATACCAACGGTTCCGTGCATTAACACAACCTTTCACTTGAAAATGGGCTTCATTGCTCATAAATACTAGGACATTTGCATCTTCCTTAGGAATAGCTGTTGGATAATCATTATTTTTCACAGGTGAAATCTGAAAGCGTTAAGTAAGATACGATGAAGCGAAAGAAGTGACATACCCTGAGATACCGCCTGTCGCCAAGTGGATCGTATCGGGCTAGCAAGAACTGCCGTTCTCGTTATCACCCTGTCTACGTTTTCCCGAGTTCCGAATGTACAATGAAGCCCAGGTAATTTCTTGTTTCATCACAGGTCCAGTACTTACAAACGCTGCAATCCATAGGGTATAGCGCTTCGATGTGGGACTGCATCTCGACGTCCAACATTAAAATTTCGACAGATGTTGAACCGTGAATCCATAATTACTGTTTTTTGGGAGCTGCTCGACCGCGAATACGCAATGCTCTGCTCTCCAGCGCTCCATAGCGCCCGAAACTGAATTTTCTGAACTGTCTGCGTACGGTCGCTCAAGGTCAGAACCCCCATTCGTCAGCGAGTACTAGCGGTTAAAAAAACATGCGTTCCCTCTGCTCTGTCCTGTATATATGTATAATTTTCTTATGTATGGAATTACATTGTCGGTTTCAGAAAATCCTGGCACGAATTTTCCACATAAGAAAGTTCTACTCACTTTTCAGTCATTTATTTTTGTGCAGTACACATGCGCGTCCTGATGCAACGAGTTGTCTTTCTCCATTATAAAACCTGTAACGTGCCAACAGGATGCAAAGAGTTGATCTTGCTTTCAGCTCTGGCTAACTACTAAACGATAGAATTTCGTCAGATGTAAACTGTCATATGTACTGTCACTTTTGCTTACTTATTTAACCAATAAGCAGATACAAATTACAGTTTGGCATACGAATTCAAACGTAAATCACAATCATCCTTTGATAGGCAATTTAAGGTGCTGTACTTGAACTGTTATCGAAAAGACAAACGGACCTTATGTAGACCGCATACTCCTTCAATACTCTCCGAATGTTCACCTGGATCTATCCGTTCAACGTTACGATTCGCAAAGCATGCAATGTGGAATTAAAGTTATTCGAAATCAAGGCACAGTTCACACAGATACCCGAAATCTGCACAGTGCAGCATGGGATCCAGTGATCGGGAAACTGAACTGGGAACATCGGACATTGACCGCTGAAACAACGTATACCCATATATGGCGATGCCGCGAGCACCTGTGACGTCACACCCACCAGCTAGTGTAGATAAGGGCGTAACAGCGTCCCACTGGTAATCACATCACTTGACCACGGCAAAGAAGTACTTGGCGGAAGGCTCTTGTAATTTTAGTTTGCTTGACGCAGCTGGAAACGGAGAACGTTTTATCTAGTCATCACTTATGTTCGTCATGTGAAACTTTTCAACACCCCACCGTCTCACGCTTATTCAAAATGAAAACATTTTTGCTGAGCTTAGTGCAAACGTACCTTGGTATTACGAAAATTGAGCGCTGAGAGCTTTATTCTCGCGATAGCACTCACGCTCGCCGTACTAAAGGGCGCGAATTTTTTTTCTGTTCGGATGCAGCCAAATTATAGCCTATCAACTTGGGAGTTGATTCCATAGCACCCAAAGTGTTGTAAACTGAACCAATCATATTACCAAAATTTCTCGATGAGATCTATTAGGGAACGTGTTTCGGGAAATCGAATAAACTCAATCCCCTCTCTAATGCATTTCTTGTTTTCTCAGTAACTGGCTTATTACAACAGGCTAATTTCCCCATTGTATGTGGTTCAAGCACACAATATAGATCAATGTTTCCCCACTCAGTTACAATTTCAAATGTTAACATGTCACAAACACACCACTTACTCCTTCATGCGCTCAAGTCAGAAGCCAATGCACCTGCCAATTCTTAATGTTCCGGCGTAAAGACAAGCACCGGCACGCCAGTTGGGAATTTAGGGCAGAGAGGGCTGTGAAGAAGCCGTCAGCGAATTGCACGCGGACCGACCCATATCCAGGACGACAACGCGATGGCAGCACGCTCTACCAGAAGAGATCATAAGCGCTGCACCCGACTGGCCGCGGAAAAGAATGAAGAGATACGCTTGAAACTCTGAGGTTAATGATACAGCATTAATGAATAGCTCAGCGGCGGTTCAGTTGAAGAGGAATGGGCATGCCGGCGAAAGGGGCCGAGCGGTTCTAGGCGCTACAGTCTGGAACCCTGCGACCGCTACGGTCACAGGTTCGAATCCTGCCTCGGGCAGGGATGTGTGTGATGTCCTTAGGTTAGTTAGGTTTAAGTACTTCTAAGTTCTAGGGGACTGATGACCTCACATGTTAAGTCCCATAGTGCTCAGAGCCATTTGAACCATTCTGAATTCTGTTCATGAATGACAGCACGACTGGTCGAATCACCATAGTGACGTACAAATTGGCATTCAGTGTGCTTTCGATAATCACGAGGGCGAAATTGGACGCCAGACCATCACTCAAGGGGTTCGCCGGTGACAAATTGTTTGAAGGCCCTCAACTGACCGGCTTCTAACCAACAAACGACCATAACAGGCACCAAAGCAGAACCAGGTTTCATCAGAAAACACCACTGACCTCCTCCCAGAATGAGCTCTCGTTTGACACTACTGAACTCGCAGATGATGGTGCTCTCGGGTCAGTAGAAAATAAATCGTTGTGTCATTGTACTGCCGACTGCTCCTGTTACTGCTACTGCAGATGCAGTACGATGGTGTTCCCTCTCGGTAGTGGTACGTAGCCGTCCGGAGTCCGACCATCTTGCGACGATGCATTGTCGTGACCACCGCTGCCAGCGATCATGTACCGTGGCTACATTTCTGCCATGTCTTTCTGCAGTACCTCAAAAGAAACTTCTAGTTTCTTGTGGCCCTATTACAAGACTTCGTTCAAACTCAGTGAGGTGTTGATGACGTCGTACTCGTTGCTCTAAATGCACTATTGACTGACATCAACTCACCACGTCCGGTATCAAATGTGACTAACGCTCACAAGCGTTACAGCTCTTACTTAAAGAAAAACTTATTTTCATTCTAATTGTGGTGCTACTAACGCCATCTTTATGCAACTGGCGCGATATCTGAATAGACGTCATCCTTCAGGTGTAGAGAAACATCTGCCAACTTACATTTATGTCACGCAACTCCTTTGTGCTGCGATTTTTTTTTTCTGTCAGTTTTTGTGTGTTGTATTCGTGGCTACGCCAAAGGAGGGTGTTTGATGGACATAAAAGAGTCACTTGGGTATCTTTTCATATTCACAACAATAAAATACGAGGAAAGCGACATTAAAGAGTAAGACCACGTAGTTACGCGACTATAACGACACAAGCAGATAAACTGTATCCTAAAATCATGGTCAGGCACGAGGTTATAAAGCACGCTAAATTGGGCATTAATTAAACGAGAGGAAGTTATCCAGGCAAACTGGTAATCATTCGGCGTGAAAAGCCACGTGTGGTTCGCTCTATAAACTGGTTCAGGCTCTCGCTAGCGAGATAAAAACACGTCCACCTGTCCCCATGTGGACTTTATGCAATGAGGAGTAGAAGCATCAAAATTATTAAACGTAGTTGCTCGTTATCCTTACTTCGTACTCGTGCAAGGGGATGGAAATATTTCGTGACAGAATCTTGGGGCAAAAGGAAGTCTAAATAACTGTTCATTGCACGTGGTAGCCTTGATGAAGAAAGAAATTCGTCTATTTCAGGGGTTCCGTAAAGTCGATTAGAAGTTAAAAGTAAATTCGTTGTTGGATAATGGCTGACCCTCAAGCATCTGATGTTTACTGAAAGAGCTTAAGGCTCAGATCCCATTGAAGACCACGTCGGAAGTCATTGGATAATGATCATACCACAATAACCTGTTCAAATTATACAAAAGGAAAAAGGAATTTCATAGACTACTTGCACTTACAGTAACTTTAATTAGCAACGAGTTCAGAGAGCCTGGACACGCTCTTTTGTTAGTTTACGTGGCGGCAGTTCTCATTAGAACAAAGTGCCCTCATGAAGATTTTAATTATTTGCACACATGGAATAATTAAAAAAACGGAACAGTAATAAATCCTTCCCAAAATAATATAACTGAACGGAGAGCTTGAAGCATTATGATTACTTAAAGATGAGACATCCAAATACCTGCATTCGATATCTAGGTGGGGCGTTGGTGAGTAGCCTACGCATCTGCTCATACTCCCTAGCACAGACAATGTTTTGATATGGTCATATTGTAGCACTTCGCTTTGCAATGGCACACAAAGAAGATACCTTACAGCTACTTTCCAACGTAATGATCCGAATGCAAAAACAGGCATAAGCTAATGATGTTCGTTTCTCACACTACCTCAAGTTGATGAAACCGTCAAGCCACGTTACAGGTTCCAGCTGCGAAAATTTCAAACTTATCGCATCATAATATACGCAACTGTACCTCCATATATTTAGTAAAGACGATCGATTTCTGTCATGAAACTGACAATCCTTGGGTGACAGGTATTAAGCTCCATCTTGCACAATTGTAACGCTCAGCGAAATTCTTAAAATGTCTCAATTTTTATAGAGCTTCCTATGGGTAACTGTCATGTTACGTTAACATCAAAAACATTTTTGCTAGCTCTGTTCTCTCTCTCTAAATTCAAATGACTCTGCGGTAAAATATCTGGGAGTAAATATCCAGAGCGCCCCTAAGTGGAATGACCACATAAATCAGATAGTAGGAAAACCAGACACTGCTCTAACATTCATCGGAAGAATCATAAGAAAAAGTAACTCATCCACGAAAGAAATGGCTTATAAGGCGCTTGTTCGCCCGACTCTTGAGCAGTGTTCATCTAACTGGGATCCGTATCAGATAGGACTGGTAGAGAAGACGGAGAATATCCAAAGAAGAGTGGCGCGTTTCGTCATGGGGTGTAGCTGGCGAGAGAGCGTTACGGAGATATTAAACAAACTCCACTGGAGGATGTCAAAAGAGAGGCGTTGTGCATCATGGAGAGATTTAATATTGATATTTCGGAACAGTACTTTTCAGGAGGAACCAGACAACATATTACTTCACCACATATACATCTCGCATATTGACCATGATGGGGAAATTCGGGGAATTAGAGCCAACATATATAAAAATTATTCAGCATTACCTAAACAAAATATTTCTGAACTCAGTCAAATCATGCATCCAGTTTTTCATCCACAGTAGGTCCGATGTGCAGGTCACCCAATGTAGTGTCCCCTGGAATAAGACTTGCTACCCGGCAGCCGAACTTCCCTGAGTGGGGCTTCCCGACCAAAATGCCCCATGATCATTTCATTTTACACATAGGAGGAGGTTCTCGTGTTTTAAACCTTCAGAGATAGTGAACTTTATCTATATGTAAAAATGTTACCTAATTCCTCATTTATACAACGACATGGTTTTAGTTGAGTTTCTACAAAGATTTAAGCCACTAAGAAATAAAGGTAAATATTGGAGTTTGAAAGCGGCTCTGCACACGGTGCCCGGTTTAGGACTCCACTGTGTAGGTGCATCCCTTCAGTGTGCTCCCCCCAGTCCAGCCTTTCACTTGCGCCGTGGCACGTAGCTCAGCATTGTTCTGCTGGAGTCCTGTCTCGACTAGGGGCTGCTCTGTCTGCCCTGCATGCCTGTGGACCTGTCCGGCAAAATTTACTGAGGGATGGGCTCGCCGCCAATTGCTCTCAACGTACAACATGCTATTTCTCTGAGCTAAGAACTATAAAAATACAACATGCTTTTAGCGCACTACCTGGCTCCATCAACGTCTGCTCAATCCGTTAACCTTCTAGAGTTTCCAGAATGAGATTTCCACTCTGCATCGGAGCGTACGCTTATATGAAACTTCCTGGCAGATTAAAACTGAGTGCTTGACCGAGACTCAAACTCAGGACCTTTGCCTTTCGCGGCAAAGTACTCTACCAACTGAGTTACCCAAGCACGACTCACGCCATGTTCTCAGAGCTTTACTTCTGCTAGTACCTCGTCTCCCATCTTCTAAACTTTGCAGAAGCTCTCCTGCCACACTTGCAGAACTAGCACTCCTGAGAGAAAGGGTATTGCAGAGACATGGCTTAGCCACAGCCTGGGAGATGTTTCCAGAATGAGATTTTCACTCTGCAGCGGAGCGCGCGCTGATACAAAACTGCCTGGCACATTAAAAGTGAGTACCGGACCGAGACTCGAACTCGGGTGTTTAACAACTCTTGACTGGACCTTTAAATGCACCCAAATTCTCGATAGTGGAACGACAAAATTAAGACATTTAGTGGGTAACTTTTGAGTTAAATATTGATTTCCCGTGGGTTCTGCACGGATCCGAGAGTTCGCGAAGTGTGGTGCACAAACCGACAAGTATGACTCACAAGTTCGTTGCAAGGCCCTTATATCTCGTGGGCTCCGGTCAAAAGATTATGACCACTGCGTACTATCCGGCGACGTTGCAGGCACGTGGCGATGTAACGGAAGTAAATAAGCGTAGCGGAGACGAGTGGAGAATCATTTTAGCGACGATACGGGCCCCAAATGTATTACGGCCTGACTCCTGACCTCTGACGCCTGGGAAAGAGCATCTCTGATACGGTGAAGATGGACAGCTATTCGCGTGCTACTGCCGTCGGTATCTATGGAGCCTGGATGACGGACGGTGAGGCGATAAGACGTTGGACGGCTACGCCTCTTCGCAGTACTAGAAGTTCGGAGGCTTACCCAGTCTGTAAAGCAGGATGGGTGGTGACCAGTGGCTCATGTGATGACAGCTATTTGTTGGAATCAGTCGGATGTATGTATACCGACTGTTTACAGTCGGTCTTAGGTTGACTCTACGAGCAAAATATTCAACAGAATTAAATCATAGATGCTGTAAGTACAGCCCAACCCAAGGGCCCAGAATCGTCACAAGTTAGAGATTGAACTTGCAGTGAATCGTAGGTTGGGTTGGGTTGTCTGGGGAAAGAGGCCAAACATCGAGGTAATCGGTCTCATCGGATTAGGAGAGGACGGGGAAAGAAGTCGGTCGTGCCCTTTCAAAGGAAAAATCCAGGCATTTGCCTGGAGCGATTTAGGGAAATCAGGGAAAGCCTACAACAGGATGGCCGGACGCGGGACTGAACCGTCGTCCTCCCGAATGCGAGTCCAGTGTGCCAAACATCGTAGGGATGCAGCCGATGTAGCCCTATTATTTTCCTCACAGATCTTAATTGCGACATCCATTTCACTTGTACGTTATCGGGTGTTAATTCAAGATACTTCATTCACGGCAGAAAGCATTGCCACTTCCAATTCGCTAATCTGTTCACGTCGGTCTATTTCTCTGCTCTGTTTCCATTAGATATTGAAAGACTCTTAGGAAAACAATTCTCATTCGCTTACCTGTATATGAAAGTCATTTTTTTCTAATTCGGTAACGAGGTACAGTGTCACTCAACTAAGATCAGGCGGAAGAGATGAGTGTCTTAAAGAAGCTCACTTCAGGAGTGAACATACATTACAGCACATTAGCGGAACTTCCTCTATGCTCCCCGTACAATGGCCGGGTTGGCCTGCTCTACAATAGTAGCAATATGATAAACAGATTTATTATGTCGTAAAAACCACTCTCTCTCTCTAAATTTTGGTATTCCATTGGCTTCAAATGGCTCTGAGCACTATGCGACTTAACTTCTGAGGTCATCAGTCGCCTAGAACTTAGAACTACTTAAACCTAACTAACCTAAGGACATCACACACATCCATGCCCGAGAAAATTTCGAACCTGCGATCGTAGCGGTCGCTCGGTTCCAGACTGCAGCGCCTAGAACCGCACGGGTATTTCATTGTCAGAATAAGCCTAGAAGACGTATAGCACACTAACTTATGACTGATTCGTTTCCTGATCAACTTTATTTCCTTATACTGATACGTTTTATCGTATTTGAAAATCTGTATAATAAATTCATAACGTGTGTCTCTGGTGGGCAGGCTTGTGGCTAGCTCTAGTGAACCTTTGTCTCTCGATAACTCTTAAGATGCAAAGCCGTCACTTAGATGACTCTGCGACAGATTGTGTTTCTTATTGCAAGACTACTCCTATTATGTTCCACAAAATAAGTGAAATGATCAAAGATGATGATGGGGGTCTTGTGAAGTAGAATGAGAGAATGAAATGTCGTGACAGATTTGTTCATAAATACATGAGTTAAACGGAATATAGATCAAAATAATAGTCTGATTATTCTCTATCTCTTATTTGCAAAGTAAAGTGATCTGATTCGCAGCAACAATGTTGAACCAAGGGTGTTGACTCGACTTTAATTGTAGCTTTAAATCGATGACTTGATTTGACTGTAATTAATACAAATTTTGGTGTTTGTGAATTGAACCCGGAAACAACCTACAACAATGCGCTTAAATCAGACAACAACTTCTGCTACCGTGGGCATGCAGGCAAGTAAGAGAATTCGCTTCAAAGATTCCTAGTGCCGGAGCTGCGAAATGCTCACCATACACGTGTACAGAGCTAGAGACGCTGTACCTAGCGCGTCTCGGCGTGAAGAAGGAGCGTGGAACTCGTCACCTCCTCATGTTCGTACGCATCTTGGTGCACAGAGTGAAAGTCCACTCCATCTGAAAACTCGGTAAACATTCTCATGCCAATTGTGCATCACTTCGCGTACGATACAGCTTCTTCCCATAAGACAGGGGGAAAAATATTTCTCTAATCTTAGTGCATCGACATGTGTCTGCTGTGACGATTTCTGACGTCACAAAACACGAAAGAAAACGCAAGAACGTGGTCGGTCACCAGTGGCTGGCCACCAAAAGTACTTCCACTTCGCCCATCTCATAGGATACCGATCTTAGCGAACGCAGGAATCTATATGAAGCCCACTGCCTAAGCAATGGACTGCACTTTGCCTCGTCCAGGAACACCTGTTGCCCTCACGTTTATATGCAGCTCTGTGAAAGAGCTTGGCTTACCATAGCTGTGGCTGCCCGTACAGAAACAAGCGCTCTTCTCTTCCATATCCAGTAAATGCATGCAAATGGCACCGTTAAACCACTGTCAACCCTCTCCAATAATTTCTAAGCCTATAAAGCATGTGATTATTTCGACTGAGTAAATTAAGTGGAAGGAAGACGGGTTAAAAGGAGGTGCTGGCTTTCAAGTTTCCCATAACTCCTTGTGCAGAAACTCAATGAGACACGTGGCAACGAAGGCATATTTACTTTGCAACAGGAACAAGGTAACCTACTATAATGCCTTTCAAGAAGAATAAAAGGTTGGTGTGCTCGACTAGCAAGAAAAATTGCTATCTCCCAGTTCCTTGCATGAGGAGGGACCAAGTCAGCATTCACATCAAGCCACTCTTTCGATTACACTTAGTAAAGGTAAAACAAGAACTATAGAATCTGTTGAATGGAATGAGCAGTCGAATAAGTACAGAACGTGAACTGACAATAATCCCTAAAAAGACAAATGAAAAACAGCAATGCGAATAACAAGAAGCTTAACATCAAAATTGGTGATTACGAAGTGGGCGAAGTTCGGAAATTATGATACCTGGCAAACAAAGTAACCCACAACAGGCGAAGCAAGGAGGACGCAAAAAGAAAACTGCCACAGGCAAAGAGGCAATTGCCGACCAAAAGAAGTCTATTAATAGAAAACATGAACCTTAATTTTAAATAGAAATTTCTGAGAATGTACGTTTGGAGCTGAGAACTATTAAGTAGTGTATAATGAACTCTGGGAAAACCAGAACGGAAGAGAATCGGAGCGTTTGAGAAGCTAGAAAAATGATGAAAATTTGGTGGACTGGTAACGAATGAGGAGTATCTCCACACAATCGGTGAAGAAAAACCCCGACGAGAAGAAGAGACAGGATTATAGGATTTATGTGAAGACATTGGTTGCTAGAGGGAGCTGTAGAGGGTAAAAGCTGTAGAGGAAGACAGAGATTGCAATATAGCCAACAGATAACTGACGACGTTGAGTGCAACAGCTACTCTGAGGTGAAAGTTTGGCACAGAAGATGAATTCGGCAGAAAATGTTCACACGCGTGTGAAATCTTACGGGACTTAACTGCTAAGGTCATCAGTCTCTAACCTTACACACTACTTAACCTAAATTATCCTAGGGACAAACACACATACCAATGCCCGAGGGAGGACTCGAACCTCCGCCGGGACCAGCCGCACAGTCCATGACTGCAGCGCCTAAGACCGCTCGGCTAATCCCACGCGGGGATTCGGTAGATTGATGACTCAAAAATAGTACTGTTAATTGACAGCTCAGGAAGGACAGTGACAGTATCCTATTAAATTCCACATGTAGAAAGCCAAGTCGGGACTTAATCTTACACTACATTTAGAACAGGTCCAATAAGTTCTTTAAATATATGGGAACCATACTAAAGTTCGTCTCAGTTCCTGAGATATTCTCAACTATTCCCTCTCATCCACCATCGCCTAGTTTTAAGTATTAAAAGAAGTAGCAGCCGTTTCCATCTTCTGGTGGTGTCTGGTAAGTAACGAAAAACCTCAGCAATCATGAAATAACATAAAACTTGAGAACGATACGCTGCTCCGCATTCTAAACTTCTAGCTTTGCGATGGTAGTTGTTTTTCTCTTCGTTGCATAAATTATTTTCCTGCTTCGTGTAATATCTGAGCTAACTCGGTTCTGGCATGTATTTGATGGCTGAAAGAAACAGTAAGCTCAGATAGATATTTCATGAGAAAAACTGATTACAAAAAACTGTGTACGAGCAATGGAAAAGGAAATAGATATTTGGGAAGAACACGTAAATTTATATTATACCCAAGTGTCCTATTTAGACTCCTTTTTTATTTCTCATAAGCAGCAAGTATCTAGTAAAACAGATTTTGCTCATATATTACAATAGTTAAGAAAACAAGTGGAAGCCTTCAGAGGCTTTTCTGCAGTGATATAAGAAAGGAAATGTTTAATGCTCATGTTTTGTTCGTCGTAAATTTAATCTTAAACAAACACACTCACTGATTGTTGGCAGAATACATAACCGCCAGATGTAATATTGTCATTAGAAATAATGGTTCCAAGCAAAACTCATGGAAGTGAAAGAACAATTTCCACACCCAGCGTCTATTCCTTATGTCGTTAAAGAACATAGGAGAGCAAACGAGAGGTTTGTAGACAGACCACTAGCAAGTGAGAGACTACAAATGTTATATCTTCGAGTATTAGACAATACAGAGCGTGGCCCAAGAGGAATGATGAGTATTCAGGGATGTGACAGGAACGATCACTCGAAGCAAGAAGTCTACTAAGCGTGAGCTATACAATGCATACCTTAACATCCATCAGCTCTTGTTCAGTGGAAGAGAAGTTCATAGCTCTTAAGTTATGTGAAATAGAGTCTATATTTACTGGATACGTTTCCCTTGTTTAGGTCCATATTATCCTCTAGACAAATATACAAAGCCAAGAGCTTACGATAGAAGAGATTTATTTCACAGTACGAAAATAATGAAACGTTCAAGGGTCTAGAAGTATGTATTTAAGTACCCACGTTTGTTACATCTTTTTGGCTTAGAATGATCGTTCCTGTCACATTCCTGAACCCTGACCATTCCTTCTGGGACACCCTGGATAGTGGAGCGCTTCCTATAGTGCGTTTCATATTAGTTGCGACTTTTGATAGGTCAATGCGGAGCGAGTGGAGGGAAGAGCAGAGGCCAGCGTGTGCAGAACACGTCAGCAGAGAGCCCGACAACGGTAGGCCTGCTCGGCGCGTAAACTGTCACCCGCGCAAGATGGCTGATCTCTAGTCTTTCTCAAACGATTTTAAATAAACTATACGGCAATAAACTCTGATTCCGCACATCTTACAGCTTCATTGCTCAGTTTCATGATGAATTACCTATCATTTCCTTAATGGTCATAGTTACGGTGATATTTCGGTATTAGCTAAATTACTGCAAAATATTCTTAAAATTATTAGTGAAAAACAGACATCGCTATAAATTTGCATTTGGTGTGTGACAGGTCATATGTTGCTGCAATGAAATCTAGATAACATATTGAATTATTCTATTATCGCAATCTATCCCCAATGTCGAGAAAAGAGAATGTATGTAAAGGTCTCCGTCACAAACGCACACACCAGTGAGACAGCCAGAGAAAAATGTTCATAAATCGCTCCTAATGATTAATATGAGAAACTTCCGTGATTATCGCGATATTCAAGCAACTACAGACGTTTTATAAACGAAACAATGCAATTTGTAGAGACCATCAATAGCCTGTGAAGTAAGAATTGCTGTGGGTTTTGCAACAATGTAAATGAAGATGCTGCACATTCATTCTTGTACTGACAATGGGCTTTCTCATAGCTATTGATGTGTCTCACCGTCAGCTGCTAGTTCAATACGCTGTTTCAGGATTCTGCGAAAATTTCAACTACATTAGTGGGCTGTATATCGGTAAACTGTGTTGTTTTTAGGCAAAAGGAGCAGATGTTAACAAAGCAACAAGAGAAGTAACGTATTATTGAAAACTCGACACAATCCTTCATGAACTCGTGTCGCTCAACTACATTCTTGGTATGGGTGATACCTTGAGACTAGTCCTGTAATTTAACAGTTGTAATGACATCTTCTGTCAGCACTGGAACCTCACTGAGGGTAAATTTCTTGTTGTTTTTTACCTATGCCAATATATTCTCAGTCGGATTTAAATGGATATTATATGGAAGAAGCCTGATTAATCTATGCCTTTCAGACTTAGCCAGTTTGTTGACCTGGTAGCTTGGAGTTTTTGGTTTGTACAGTACTAAAAGTTTCATTAACTTCCCCTTACACAAGCTAGATTCAATTTTATCCAATAGAACATTTCCTTGTACCCAGAGAAAAATAGCCGGTTTCCTCCGCTGAATTGTTGTAGCTTTACCCATCACAAATGAGTGATATAGCGCGTTGTTCGTAACTATTGTCGAATTACGACGAGTGTTTTGCTGCAGAACATAAGTTTCACAGCTTGTGAACGTTTTCGTGCACGACCATTGTTAATGCGAATCTTTTGTTCAGACGCACTGTACTGTTATTATTAATGCAGCGCCACACTAAACATTCGTTCACAATACCTGACGACCTATTTAAAAGTCATCATATGCCACTTTACAATTAGAGCTAATGGACTTAGGTGCCTGTAATGCATGACACCACGTGGTACCGTTTATCCCTGGCGTGGCAATAGGGGCGCGTTACCAACGGAACTGCTGGTGGCATGGTAGGTAAAGCCGGCTCGCCATTGGTGTTACCTGCGCAAAGGCGTCATGTCCCCTCCGGTGAGCCAAACGTCAGAAAGTCGCAACTAATTTTAAACCAATGTAAAATTTTACACCACGAACTTACTGCAGAGAAAGTAGGCTCTTGGATATAGCATATAGCGCGTGGGAGCATGAACTACGCTATCAGTGCATCACAACAAACACATAAAGGAACTGTTCACTCACGAGGTACTGGGACGTAATGGAAGACAACCTAACTGAGATGTTCAATGATTTACTGACGGTGACAAACATCCTGACTGATTATACTGGCACCATAACTGTGTTGTTGGTGAGGAAATCCAACCGAGTATCAGTAAAGGAGTATAACCGATTAATCATATTAAAGGCGGACCTCTAACCTGAAAATTGGGAAACAAATCACTTGGTATGTTGTAGGACCATATCAGAAAAGTATATTCAAGATAGGTTTACATTTACAACATAATTTCACTCTAACATGAAAATATTTTGTCTACCTACATAAATCATTTTAATGAGATCATCTAGAAATAAAAATATAACATTTTTATGTTTCAAGTACAGGAGAAATTTTGAATGACGACCAAGTAACAGTCAAAGGAACGATCTAAAAGTAGGAGGAAAATAACAGGAGATTTTGAAATGTGGTACTACTGAATACTCAAGAATAGAATGGGTTCACCGTACAACTAATGAGGAAATACTCAATCGAACTCAGGAGAAAAGAGATGCATAGCGTTCCTTGATCAAAAGAAAGGACACGATGATAGGAGACGTCCTGAGGCAGTAAGGAAGGGCAGACGTAAATATTATAGAGGGAGACCAAGAGACGAATACAGTAAGCAGGTTCAAATGGACGCTGGTTACAGAAGTTATTCGGTCACGAAGATGTTTGCACAGGGTAGATCAACATCAAGAGCTGCATCATACAGTGTTGTCACCGCAGCATATCCAACCCTTGAGAGTAAGAATGAATTTAACCAAAGACTTTGTTCCCCAACATTTACACAAGACAAGTATCACTTAAAGCTATGAGCCCATTCTACGTACGTAATTCCAGTGATAAGAACTGACATCTTTGATTTTACAAATGGTGCGAAAACATTGTGCGGGTGTATTAAGATCCACAACTGCAATATGATCAAAGTGCTTCATACTAGTCCATCACAAACAGTTGTATAAAAGTTGTTACAGTAAACGTTGAAGAGGCTGAACCCATCAACAGTGAAAGATTTATTTCTTAAATTAAGTTAGTATCCTTTCAAAAATATGTGAAATGGTGTTTGTTGACTACTGTTTTCCTACTTAAAATATTAAGGCTGTATTTCACTACCTGTATTATCATAAATGAAACGTAATGTCTCTGTATTAATGGTACTTGAAACAAAAGCTTCTTTATTGTCACTTAAAACCAATCATTTCCTGTTATGGGACTTAGAACGTTTCTAATAAATTATTTATTCTCATTTGCTTAATTTTCTGTGACGAGATGGACAGCATAATACTGTGGTATCAGAATGCCTAATATTTTTTGTTATACAAAGGCATCATATACTTAATAGATATATTAATTTCTGATCCTTCTGGCAATTATGTGAGATATGAAAGAGGATGGAATGAATTCTCTTTCCCGTCCTGTCAAATATTTAATTTGAAACAACAAAAGTCCACTCTTCATTTGTGTTATGGATACTCTGACTTACTGCAGTTCTTTAATGAGATACATATGAAGATGATGCTAGAAGTTTTGAAATCATTTATGTTAAAATAAAACTGAATATCATATAATTTCACTCTAAGGCAACTTCATTGTCACCCCTATTCAAGCAAACGATCGCATTCGCACGATTTTATCAACGATGGAAAGTAAAATCGCCGGCCGATTTAGCCATGCGGTTCTAGGCGTTTCAGTCTGAAACCGCACGACCGCTACGCTCGTAGGTTCGAATCCTGCCTCGGGCATGGATGTGTGTGATATCCTTAGGTTAGTTAGGTTTAAGTAGTTGTAAGTTCTAGGGGACTGATGACCTCAGATGTTAAGTTCCATAGTGCTTAGAGCCATTTGAACCATTTTTTTGAAAGTAACATCGTTTCAGTTCAAGTCATGTTGCATGTATGGCAACTGCCTTGCCGCAGTGAATACACCGGTTCCCGTGAGATCCCCGAAGTTAAGCGCTGTCGGGCGTGGTCGGTACTTGGATGGGTGACCATCCAGGCCGCCATGTGCTGTTGGTACCTTTCGGGGTGCACTCAGCCTCGTGATGCCAATTGAGGAGCTACTCGACCGAATAATAACGACTTCAGTCAAGAACACCATCCTAACGACCGGGAGAGCGGTGTGGTGATCCCACACCCCTCCTATCTGCATCCTCCACTGATGATGACACGGCTGTCGGATGGTCCCGGTAGACCACTCATGGCCTGAAGACGGAGTGCTGAGTGTGCTGTTGCATGTACGTTGCCCTCTCTGACAGGATCAAAATGGCATCCACCAACTTTAAAATTTTCATTTTGTTTCCCAAACTTTAATTCCATTCCCAAATTTCTCTTTGGTTTCCTCCACAGCTTCCTCGACGTAAGGACTGAATAACATTGGGTATAAGCTGCTCCCCTGCTTCACTTCCTTCTCAGCTGCTGCTGCGGCATTCTCTGAGTAGTAGCTGCGACCTACGTCCTCCATTATTTGCTGGATGTATTCCGATCTCTGTCTTCCTCTACAGTTTTTCCCTCTACAGCCTCCCCCAAGTACCATTGAAGTTATTCCCTGATGTTTTAACAGATGTCCAATCGTCCTGGCCCTTCTTCTTCCCAGTGTTTTAGATATATGCCTTTCCGATTTGCTCAGAACCTTCTCATTCCTTACCTTATCAGTCGACCTAATTTTTCAACGTCTATAGCCCCACATCTCAAACACTTCGGTTCTCTACCGTTCCGGTTTCCCTACAGTCCATGTTTCATTGGCATACAAAGCTGTGCTCCAAATGCACATTATCAGAAGTTTCTTTCTCAAATTAAGAACTATGTTGATACTAGTAGATTTCTCTTGGGCACGAATGCCCTTTGTGCCAGTGCTAATCTGCTTTTGAAGTCCTACTTGCTCGGTTCATTACGAGTTATTTTGCTGCCAGGATAGAAGAATTCCTTGACTTCATCTACATCTACATCGATGCTCTGCAAATCCCATTTAAGTCCATATAACTTACAGGTTAGCTGCCGGGTGACATCGTCGACCAAAGCCGACATTTCGAGAAGAGCACACCCTGCCATTCTCAAGGCACAACTGCAAGGAGGAAGCAATGTGCAATGGAATTTAATACCTCGTTTCACAGAAGAGAAACAAGGAAGATACCACACACAGAACAAGTAACCGCAAAGTAAATACACAACCAAAGATAACCAACGTAAGAAATATCGATAGTAACCGGCACGTGAGGTAGTTCTAATTCTGTCCCTCTGTCCACTATCGATATAGTCAATACACAACCAAAGAGAAGCAACATAAGAAATATCGATAGTAACCGACACGTGAGGTAGTTCTAATTCTGTCCCTCTGTTCACTATCGATATTTCTGATGTTGGTTATCTTCGGTTGTGTGTTGACTCTGCGGTTACTTGCTCTGTGTGTGGTGTCTTCCTCGTTTCTCCTCTGTGAACCGAGGTATTAAATTCCCTTGCACATTGCTTCTTTCTTGCAGTTGTGCCTTGAGAATGGCAGGGTGTGCTCCTGTCGAAATATCGGCGGTGGTCGACGACGTCACCCGGCAGCAAACCGGTTAAGTTATTTGAACATTCAGTTCTCTGGAATAAGTTAAGGTCTCACATTTAAGTGCCTGGCACATGAACTGACATTTTCCTCCACACATTTAAGTCTCATATTTATCTACGATAGTGGCCCAAGCTGAATAAATGAATTAAAATCTGTGTCACAGCCGCGACTTGAACCTGGGTCTCCGTGGTTATTAGGCAGGAGTGCTGACTATTACAGCAGTACATTACCTCTATCCATTGCACCAACTGTACAGCATAATACGTGATCCCGAGACTTGATCTTAAGCTTCTCGCTGTTCTCATTTCTGCTATTTCTCGTTACTTCCATCTTTCTTACTTTTGCTTTCAATCCACATTCTGTATTTATTAGACTGTTCATTCCACTCAGCAGACCGTGTAATTTTTCTTCACTGTCTTTTTCTTTTCCTTCACAGCTTCTTCGATGTTTAGACTGAACAATTGGGCGAAATACTACGTCCCTGCCTTACGCCCTTTTAATCCGAGTACTTCGTTCTTGGTCTTCCACTCTCATTATTCGCTCTTGGCTGTTGTACAGGGTATCCTTCGGCACGCACCATGCGATGGCTTCCGGGGTATCTATGTAGATGTACATGTTGTAAATTACCCGTCTACTCCTATAGTTTACTCCCATGTTTGTCAGTATTTCGAACGTCTTGCACCATTTTACATTGTCGAACTCTTTATCCAAATCAATTCTTACAGCCATTAAACGTTAGCCTAACAACAATTGTATCAGCGTCACCGCTCGCAGTTGTAGCCCGTGGCTCAGAGGCAACCCTTAGAGGGCACAGAGGCTCGCTCTGTGGACTTCGCGCTGCACCACACCGCATCGCACGCCGCCTCTCCACGGGAACGAGGCGCGGCGTGTTGGTTTGACAGCAACGGCCCACGGCAAAGCCTTCACGCGATCGCGCACGGGCCATTAGTCGCGCCTGTATCGCGCGTTGTAAATTGCGGCGGCGCTCGTGCTCAACAAGGCCCTTAATCACACAGCATCGATTTACCAAACACAGATGCTGAGCGATGCACGTCCGCACGTATCAAACCGGTTTCCTCTCCGAGTTCGGCGCACTCTGCCTTCGCTTCCTCTCGCCCATTCTGCTTCACTCCCACCACATCCCTCGGGCAGTCGCGCCGGTGTAATTAGCTTCTGCACATATAGGGCTTATTTGTTTACTTAAAGTGACAAGGTTATGTTCATCTCCTACATCTAATGAGGCATTATGCTTATTTTACGTTACATTTATTACTAAGCTCATCTTTAGGGTCTGCCAGACACATTGTACATTCGTTCATAAGAAGTACAATTATATAGGGTGTAAACAGTATATGGCGCCAATATTACACAGATGGCACATCTCGCAATGCTTGACAAAAAATTCTAGTAACATGTTTGCGAATTTCCTACGGTTGTCCCAGAAAAAACAGTTCGTCTCAGGATAATGGTTTTGGAAAAGTAGATACTTGGCCGTGCACGTACATAAGCAATCGGTTCCTGTTACTGCCCGCTGCGCATATTGACATCGCGAGCGTAAATCGTAAACACATAGGCAACTGCGGTCTGAGTGGCTGCGTCATTGTAATACACCGAGCGACGACAGTAGGCGAGTAACCTGTGCAGATGTTATTGCAAATCTGTTAACTGTTATGATGGAAACGAGATTTACTATAGCTGAACTATGCGATATGTATTTAATTTATGGCGAGGCAAAAGGCGTTGCGAGGGCAGCTGTATGAATTTGTCGAGAACGCTTCCCACAACGACGACTTCCTGCACGAAAGACATTTTATGTTTTGCACCAAAGGTTTGTGTCATTGTAATTCTCTACTTGTATGAGGTTGTTATGCATTTACATCTTAATAAAGTACAGTAGTTATGTGCACCTTTGTAAATTTTCGTCCATATGAGAAATGGATCTTCTGTTCTGATATGTTTTTAGTTTTTGTTACATCATGACAGAATACAACTGACGAGTACGTATTTAATTTCCTTACATTGAGAGATACTGGCTCTTTACTGTCCCGCGCAGAAGGCACAGGCCCACAACGCGTCAATCGTACATTGGAAGCTGAGGAAAGAATTCATGACCGCATCCAGGACGATCCTTCTCAGAGTACTAGAAGCATCGCCCGCCACGTGGGTATATCGCACACGTCGTTCATCTCACTTTGCAAGAGCAGCGTCTGCGACCTTACCGCATTCCACGCATACAATCGTCGGAAGAACAAGATTTCCCTCCACGACGTAAATTCTCAGAGTAGTTTTTGTTACATTGTGCGCAGCATGATTTTGTCAACAAAATACTCGTCACAGATGAAGCGTGCTTCACTCGTGAAGAAATAACTAATTTCCATAACATGCACACATGGAGTGTACACAATCCTCGCCTCGTAGTGGCAACACATTTTCAGCGACGATTTTCCCGAAATGTGTAGGCGGGTATGCTCGACAATTACATTATTGGGCACTATGTTTTACCTGCACGTTTGACTGGTAACTATTACCGAACGTTTCTAGAGGAAACATTGTTACCAACATTGTCAGAAGTCATTCCGCTAGGCATACGTCATAACATGTGGTTCCTCCACAATGGTGCTCCACCGCACATTGGTCACAGAGTACGCAGATTTTTGGATAGTCGATTTCCAGGACGATGGATCGGGCGTTCGGGTCTACGTCGATGGCCATCACGCCGCCCTGATTTAAATCCAGTCGTTTTTTACTTTTGGGGCCATGTGAAGGAACTTGTTTATGCTGAGGCAGTAAATAATGTGGACGAATTGACGCAGAAGATTTTAGATACTGCCAATACCATGAAGGCCAATGTGCATGTGTGTGAACGAGCGCGACGAAACTGGGTTCGCCGTAATGATGCATGTTTAGAAGCGAATGGTGGTCATTTCGAACATTTATTGTAGTATTGGTGTAAGAGGAAGCGAAGTAAGGGGTTTTCTTTTCGTTACGATGTTGTTGTACAGAAGGAAAATAATATGAATTTAGTATTCGTTATGGCATTGCCGTAAAAAGGTGAAACAATTGATTGTAATTAATGCACAACTACGTACTTGGTGATTGACTGAATATGTACTAATGAAAATACATTGTGTTTGATATTAGCTTGTCATTACTACTACGACCTTCGTTATCGACTTGCTGAGAAACAGACAAGTTGTACTCAATTGACGTAAAGCGAATTAGACATTCCTGACAACCCAAAAACCGTTTACATTCCTTTTTTCGGTACCACCTGATTATCACACCACGCTGTTGTACACGTCTAATGACTTCAATCCCCTGGTCGGCTCGTTGCCTTTCTCTGGCCGCCCCGTCATTGTAGGCAATAAGCTCGGCACGCTGTGTACTGTCGGTCGACTACGTAAACAGAAATGCATATACTATCTATCCTACGAATATTAGGTTTCAATTATACAAAAGTACATGATACAAGAAAATGTCATTCCACTTTTTTGTCAAGCACACCGAGATGTACCATGCGTCTAATTTTCGCGGCTTATACCGTTTACATCCTCAAATGGTTCAAATGGCTCTGAGCACTATGGGACTAAACGTCTGAGGTCATCAGTCCCCTAGACCTTAGAACTACTTAAACCTAACTAACCTATGGACACTACACACAACCATGCCCGAGGCAGGTTTCGAACCTGCGACTTTAGCGGTCTTGCGGTTCCAGATTGAAGCGCCTAGAATCGTACAATTATAGAGACAGGTTTCAGGTAAGCAGATTTAATCTGCGACGGCTAGGAACAACGGATATGACGGAAAGGATTGTAGTGGGAGACAAACAAATTTAATAAAACACAGTCAGCGAAGATACGGTAAAAGAAAATGATGTAGCCCGCATCTCGTGGTCGTGCGGTAGCGTTCTCGCTTCCCACGCCCGGGTTCCCGGGTTCGATTCCCGGCGGGGTTAGGGATTTTCTCTGCCTCATGATGGCTGGGTGTTGTGTAATGACCTTAGGTTAGTTAGGTTTAAGTAGTTCTAAGTTCTAGGGGACTGATGACCGTAGATGTTAAGTCCCATAGTGCTCAGAGCCATTTGAACCATTTGAAAACGATGTAACTGGTTAAAAAATTAAAAGAGAAACAAACAGAAATGGGAGAAAATAGCAGTGTCTGTTTTACTTGTTGAAAGAGGGGAAAATGAGCATTACTTTTTCAAGAAACGTTACAAGGGTGACAGAAGGGAGTGTTTGAGCTTTTTAAAAGCAACAGGGAATTTAATTGTGCACGAAGTTCAGTGTACCTTCTTTTAGAGACGGACAGGATCAACATAGGAGCTTGCGAAAATTTTTGTTTTATGCATGGATACAACTAGCTTCTTTATCGACTGTGATGAGCTAAACAGTAAAGCTTTATTCCTTAGATTTTTGTTTTCATACCAGAGCCTCCTTGTAATCGCTGCACCTGGTGAAAAGACGCCTTGCAGCCTGAACATTGCTCATCGGCGGGAGTTCTCGTGATAAAATAATTGTGTATAAGACATTTCCAATGTATTTTCTCTTAGCACGTATTGGATAACTGAGTCGACTCAGCGACTATCCATTCCAGAGAGACCCGCGCGAGGTGCTAGCGGCAACTAGGAGCCTCTCTGATCCACAGAAAACTTTATCGTCGCCTGCTAGAGGTTTCTACAGTGGGAAACATAGAGAGACGCAAGTTCGTAGAGGAGAATAGGAAGCAGCCACCGACGTGGGAGGAAGCAAGCACAGTGCAGAGTGGAACCAAATTAGCAGCGAGTGTACCTGGCTTGTGGCACGGCACGCTGTCAACTTTCCCCTAGCTGATGCGACGCGTCTCAACGGAGGACACGAGGCTGTGGTTGCGGCGTGCTGCTTTCCGTTGTATCCGTTAGCCTGTGTGGGCAGAAGCGAGGAGTGAAGATTACGCCCAAGTCGATGGGGCAGTTATTGGGCAGTAGTGAATTTCACTATCGAGAATCAGGTCAGACGAATCAACGGCTGTCGACGGTCTCAAATTGGTGGGAGTGTTTCGTTGGAGCATTGCAGTGGGGCGTATTAGACGTCGCTGGGTTGTGGTGCGTATTGCATCTGTCTAGAGCATCGTGCTTAAAGATGTTTTGTTGCAGCAAGGCACCGGGTAGTAATGTGTTTTCTCGGACGGTGTTGCAGTGCGTTTTCAATCTGTCTAAAGCATCGTGTGTTGGAGAAAGGCACCGAACGATGATGAGAGGTGTTAAACGGTGTTACATTGAATTATTCAATCTGGTTAAGCCATCGTGTTTAGTGTCGCTTCGAGTTTCAACGGCTTCCTTAGAGACATATGTACAGATTGCCTGTTTCATGAAGGTCACCCTATCAAATTGCTTCTATAGCGACAGCAATTGTGCTTAATTTGATCGGGCTTGCTTGTCTTGGTTCTGCTGTTGGATGTATTCCAATATTGTGAGCCTATCTTATGACACAAAAATAAAGGATTCTGACGTATTTGTGGTACTAAAGTTAACAGGTTGTATCCTGTTGGAAGATGTAAATTATTGTTAAACTATTCTGTGGCACATGAAAATTAAGAGATGTTAATGTATTTGTTGCTGTCACGTGTAACAGGTTCTTTCATGTTGGGCGGCTTAGAAACAAATATACAGCTAAGCATTACAGTACGGGATTTTAGCTATATCTGAATTATGATAAAGTTTGGTTAAATAAAATTGTACACAACAAGTCACATTTAGTAATTGTGTTATTGGTGTTATTATTATACGTTAATGTCTTCTCTCATGGCTGTTGGGTTGGGTTAATAAAAAAACTTTTTTGAGATGAAACGAACTGTGGCTCACGTCATTAAGGAAAATATTTGGCTATTGTTGAGTCATGTTTCCGATGAACTGGAGTATAGATGTGACTTACGTACAATGAAGGCAAGTTAAGATACTCCCCGGAGGTACTGGCCATAAGAGAGGATATATGCTATGTAAAACAGATATTTAAGTTCAAACTGACACCCAAGAACTGCAAAATGTTTTGCAGAAACCTCAAAATTCCTGATTCGCCAAACAGACGAGCAACTACGATTTACATAACTAGAGGACATCCAAACAAAAAATTGGTTCAAACGGCTCTGAGCACTATGAGACTTAACATCTTAGGTCATCAGTCCCCTAGAACTTAAAACGACATAAAGCTAACTAACCTAAGGACGTCACACACATCCATGCCTGAGGCAGGATTCGAACCTGCGACCGTAGCGATCGCGCCGTTCCAGACTGAAGCGCCTAGAACCGCTTGGCCACACCGACCAGCGCCATCCAAACAGTAAGGAAAAAAGACATAAAGGTAGATCTGCTTTGGACAGATGAACGTTACGGAATTTCACATGAACTCCTAGTAAAGAGGAGCATAGCAGAATAACGATTCCATCTAATTTCAGTACCTCATATAGATATCAAATCAACGAACATGAAAGCTGTTAACCATGAGTGGGTCCGAGAGAGGTTTTTATTACAACAACTTAAGGGCAAATACGTAGCGACATCACTACCGAACATATCTCCTAGGTCTCGGATGGACTAAGTGAAGCTAATTAAACGCCGTTTGTCATCCACCATGTTCATGAAGCTGGGAGACGTATGTTACATTACATCTAATAAGAATTATAGCTTTGGAAGATGTAACCTGGATCACAATTACCGTACCATTCTGAATCTACAAACAATTTCCTTCAACAATAACTGAAGTTCTCTCAGTTGTAAAGTCTCAAATAAGAAGCAATTCACAGATACTAGAATACACAAGAAGTGAGTACTACATCGGTAACCTCAAAACTACAAAATCTGGGAAACATAGACTACTCAACACTGAGTACTGGTCGGCCGGAGTGTCCTAGCGATTCTAGGCGCTTCAGTCTGGAACCGCGCGACTGCTACGGTCGCAGGTTCGAATCCTGCCTCGGGAATGGATGTATGTGAAGTCCTTGGGTTAGTTAGGTTTATGTCGTTTTAAGTTCTAGGGGACTGATGACCTCAGATGTTAAGTCCCATAGTGCTCAAAGCCATTTGAACCATTTTGAACTGAGTACTGCTCGTAGCTGCTACCTGTAAACGCGGAGACTTCGCTATCACACCACTTCCCACATAGGGGAGGGAGAGGAAAGTTTAAAGCCGTTCCTGTGCGACTAGTCATTTATTTTAAGTTCACGCTTCTAGGTACTATTACCACACTTCACATGGTGAAACACTGAAGGTGCCGCCACACTTCACTGTGCGTTTGATACTTGTTACATTGTCTGAGGCGGTGTAATTTCCCAGATGTTCAGCATATGCAATTGAAATAACGGTTCTTATTCATTGCTGTTCTTGTCCACGCTAGACAGTACGTGTTTCAAAGCCACTATTTATTAATTTTGTGAATAAAACAATCCATATCACAAACAACTAGTTTACGCCTCCATGAAGCGTACGCTGTTAGATGCAATACCAAAACTGAACCTTGTTTTGCAATTTAAAACCCTTTTGATATCTGCTGTTGGCAGTACTCGAAACGCGGAATAAAGGAATTCGGTGATCTAGACTGTTTTATTCACAAAAGATTCACGAGGAACGCGAGGCAATACAGCAAATTTAATTTCATTATTAATAACTATTTACTGAATTTTTGTTAATCCCACTGCAATAATGTATGCCTCTTAACAAAGCCGGTTGGGGCAAGTTGACACGGGCAACTTGACAGAACCGTCATGTATTGAAAACTCAGTTTCAAACCACCTGCAGTCGATAATGCTGCATATGTGTTCAAAGAATGTGAGATAGACCTTATGATCGTCCTATGTGAAATTAACGTGAAATAGTAGTGGGGAAAATCTCAGGTCTTGTTCTCCTTACAGACAACAGCGAAATGTTCCTGCTTAGCCCGCTCAAGATCAGATTGCTTAACATGAAGCCACCCACACAGAAACTCATAACGAGTCTCCTGAAAAACATGAGGTAGAATAAAATGAATAAGCTGGAGATTCAACAAATGGTGTCCCTATGAAACCAAAACAATACATAGGTGTTTGTGAAACTGTCTGGTAGGTTAAAATTTTAAACTGGACCGAGACTCGATGTCGGGACCAATACTTTTTGGGGAAGGGGGGGGGAGGAGGTGCTCTACCAACTGAGCTACCCAAGCACACCTCGAGACCTCTGGCCACGGCTTTAGTTTCGTCAGTACCTCATTTCTTACCTTCCAAACTTCACAGAAGCTCTCCTGTGAAACTTGTTGGAATAACAGTCGTAGAAGAAAGGTATTGTGAAGATATGGCTTACCCACAGCCTGTCAGACAGTTCCAGAATAAAATTTTCACTCTTTAGCGGAATGTGCGCCGATATGAAACTATTTGTTGCACGTATTTGTAACTTTAAATCATTGCGAAAAAAATACATGTACGAAGAAAAGGAAAAGTCACAGTATGCGAAAAGCAAGTCTTTTAGAAAGCTCAAAAATTAAATAAATGCTGGCTGATTCACACAAGGTAGACCCTAAGAAAATAAAATAGAAACGTTTAAATCAACAAAGAAAATCTGTAGTGTACAGTACAGCATGCGTTGAGACCTACGTTGACTCTCCAGCACAAGACTGAACAGTGCGACGTAGATGCCAACCACGATCACATAAGCACTGTTGACACTTTGAAGGAGAAAAATGTAAATGTGATATTTGGAGACGTGACATGCAAAGCAAACATGTCTACAATTTGAAAGAAACTCATATGCGGAATGGAACAGTAAGTAAAGGACAAGCAGAATCTAAATAAATAATGCAATTTAAGCGAAATGGAACATGTGTCGTGAAGATACATGGTTCCGAACAAACATTTTTTTTTACGATTCTGAAACCCAAATATTTCAGTGTTTCGAAATACACATACCATCTAAGAGTTGTCTTATTTTTTTTTGTTTCTGTAACCCGAATGTCGCAGTGTTTCAGTTGCAACATTTATTTATTTCTCAGTCTTTTTAGGTTCTTTCCTAGTTGCTTCTGTTTAAATTTCTTTACATTTCTTGTTGACATCCGAACTAAATAATAGCTTTAATATTTTGAAAGATGCTTTTAATGTTTCAGCATTTCTCGGTTTTTCCTTTCGCTGTGTACATTGGCACTACTTTTAACTCCACAACTCTCAGAGATTTTAGTGCTTTACGCGTTCTACGAAGGAGATGGAAAGAACATTAAACGTTAATATTCCACTCGAAATATGAACGTGATTAACAAGGGGAGGTAGTCTCGCCTGATATTCGTTGATATGTATTTTATGTGTAGAGAAACACATGAGGATGAACGCCCTGTCACCAGACGTATTACCGTACGATCACTGTACCGTTCGCGCCTTCCGATAACGACAGACACCGACCACACAATTCGATAGATCGACGCAGTGGCACACAGCAGAGCCGTGAATTACTAGAGGGAAACAGATCCCGACAGCTATCCGTTCACCGTGCTGTAATCACCGTAAGTAATTGGGGCCCGTAATCGACGAATGGTAATGAAGCGAAATTGTTATTAATTGCGACGTCATTGACGCCTGCAGGTGTTCTGAGTTACGCAAGAACAGCCAAAATAGGATACCTGTGTACATATAGCTGCCGTGCAATTTGTGTCATCACGTCCTCCCCATCAGACTGACGCATGGTGAGATCTTCAAATTTAATTATGTTTTGTGATACCCCATTTATTCCATTAGAATGTAAGCTATAAATTAAAATAAGTAAAACCTTCAGCTCCCGATTTTCTGTGTGTGCTTAAGACGGGAGTGTAACGGAAAATATTTAACATATTCCATTTATTTTAATAATTTTGGGACTGGTTAATTTTAAGACAACGCCTCTCAACTCATAAAATTGCTGAAGACAGGAAAAAAAAACAGAAACAGACGGCAAACCTGCAGAGATTCTTAAAGAAGGAAGACAACTCCCATAGAAGAGAATGTAGTAGCTAATCTATTTAATTTGGAGGAAAGAAAGGATCCTGGCGGAATGGTAGTTGTCTGACATCTGCCCAGTATTTAAGAAAGGAGATTCCATAAGATATAGCAACTGTACAGGAATTACCAGCTTGTAATATCCTGAGCATGTTGCTGGTGAATTGACAAACATAATACGTTTAGGTGGTGTTTATATTCCAACAAGCAGGTTTTAGAAAGGGAAAATTAACCGTAGGCAAACTACATACAACAGGATAAGAGAGCTAGGAATTTCGCACAAATGTTTCCTGTCTTTTTACGGACTTACATAAAGCATACGATAGTATAAACAAGCAAGAACTGTAAAGAGCAAAGGTTTCAAGAAAACGGCGAATTAAACTAAGACAAGCTTCTATACAGGGAACAACAAGCACAGTGAAAGTGAGTGGACAGATGTGAGAGAAGTTCAAGAATTGCGAAGGGAGGCTGCTTCTTATCTTCAAGCCCCCTCCAACATTCTGAGGAAGGTTTCTAACCTGGAGATAGGAATACAGCTGAGTAGAAGGATCAAACACCCTGGCCTATTCCGATGACGTAAGTTTAATATCACAGAACGAATGACATCTGGTAAGGGGGGGGGGCAGAATCGTTAATGTAAGAAGCAACGAGAGCAGTTTTAAAGATGAATATGGTTAAAACTAAGTACCTCATAACGAGCTGAGAGACCAATGACAGAACTTTAGATGTGGAGCGTAAAATATTTGGAAGCATAAAAGAGTTCAGTTATCATGAGGCAGTATTCAGTCAAATGAATTAGACAGACTAAAAAATAATGACAATAATTCAAGCTCGAATTTAGGTTTGCTTTCAGAAATCTCCTGAGGTTCCGGTTTCTATTGAGATCCACGAAGATTAGGATCTACAGGACAGTAATTCAACCTCTCGTCCTATACGGATCGGAGACCTGGACTGCGACACAAGAGATAGAAAGAAAACTCGCAACATTCGGAAATGCTGCTGTGAGGCAGATTTTTGGACCAGTGAAGGATGAGGATGACTGGGGAGAAAGGAAAAACCGAAAACTGCAGGAATTGTATAAATCGCTAGACATTGTGGCTGTGATCAGAGAGATGAGATTTAAGTAGTATGGGCGAATAATACGTCGAGCAGATAAGATCACCAAGAAAGTAGCGGAGGAAGACAACAGAGGCAACAGGCCGAGGGAAGGTAACAGCTGGGACGGACTGGCGGTATGAGAGTGGACACGAGTATGATGCGACGCTGCAGAGGAGTACATGAATACATACACAGACAAGAGATGGAGGAAGGTGACTGGCGCGGCTGGACCCGACGGAGGTTCGAGTCCTCCCTCGGGCATGGGCGTGTGTGTTTGTCCTTAGGATAATTTAGGTTAAGTAGTGTGTAAGCTTAGGGACTGATGACCTTAGCAGTTAAGTCCCATAAGATTTCACACACATCTGAACATTTTTTAAGGTGACTGGCGACGGCAAAGGCCGACTGCGGTTTGTGTGGCCAATATACGACAGTAGGGAAGTAGGTAAGGAAGGAAGCAAAGATGTACCATCCAAACAATAATTATTTTCGGTCACCAAGGCGGCAGTGAGTGCTAAAGAAGCTCCTTGGTTTGAAGGATGATGCCAATAGCTGGCGGTTAGAATCAGACAGACAACGCCAATCTAACAGGTATGCAGAGTTCACTCATAACTCGCTGCCAAGACACTCCTTTTTAGGAACGGCTGTTTTAATGACTATCTGCTTTTTACCTGCTGTCACCTTGTTCTTAAATAATAGTCAGCGGCATCACTCATCCTCACTTTTGTCGGAATGATGCAGCAATCAACACACAAAGACCAAGTCCATCATACATGATCTACTAGACAACCGCCAGCAGCCGTTACCACAATGTGGAGAGACGCTACCGCGTGCAGGCTGTATAACAAGCCATCATGCTACACTGTTGCTCCTCACATTAAGTATTTTCCTCTCCAGATCTCAACTTTATAGACGCTTTTTTGACTACATTTTAGTAACTTTCACTTTAGTTAAAGTGAACTTGATATCGACACAAGTGCACTCTGCCTCCCGAATTTATTTCTTAATATTTGTTTTATAATGCCCTGAATATCTTGAATCCAGAATATATAGCAAAAAAGGAGTCAAATTTAGACTCTTCCCGTTGTTTCAATTGTGGTACTGTCCTTCCTTTTCACCTATATCTCCATGATTATCTTCGATGAACCAGTATTCAAAGAGCCTGTTTGATTCACACGTTCAAGTAGGATTGAGTCAGGCCACGTGGTACGGCATCACCCTCGTTTCTTTGCGGAAGCGGCATTCAGACGAGGAGTTACACCACTGTGTGAATACGAGGTCTTTTACTATTGCGAGAACTGAATTCCACCATATAAACGGTGGACTTATAACACTACCGTCTGCTACTGCTGTACCACAACCTTAAAGTTGTAGGCAGGTTGTGCAATAAAACTATCTTGTTAAAGCAATTATGGTATAAAGCGACAGAGCAGTGTTACCCTCTGAGAGGAATTTTGTTATGTTGACCGTGTTGTACCTAACGGAGGTGGCTTATCGGAAATGAAAGTCAGAATTACGTAAATATTTCAACAGTAACGAACGAAATTTTGCCTATCTGCACTGTTTAACAGATAAAGAAAACGGTCGCCAGCCTAACTAGGCAAGAGAATTATTAACATTCTCGTTCAAGAAAATAGTTATTAATAATTTTAATGGAGAAACACAACCTATACTTAGTCACACGGCAGTGCAGTGAACTCTGACACATAGATATGTTTACGTTAAGATTGAAGCTAGCAGATAGAGCAGCACAAACTATTTGCAAAATTATAACAGATACCGAAACACACTATTACTTTCAGCTCTTACACAAACTGAATGGTCTTTATAAATTTATTATTACTATTCACTGCAGAATCATTAATTGGATATGGGTTAAGTCTAAAAATGGTTCAAATGGCTCTGAGCACTATGGGACTTAACATCTATGGTCATCAGTCCCCTAGAACGTAGAACTACCTAAACCTAACTAACCTAAGGACAACGCACAACACCCAGTCATCACGAGGCAGAGAAATAGGTTAAGTCTCTCTCAGTTAAATACTTTACTATTTAAAATGAAAGTTAATTGGAATCCACTAACAGGTTGCTTCTCACTATCATTTGAATACAGAAATTATGGTTTTCATAATTAGTGGTCTCTCCGCTACTTTTTACCGAGTATTAATACAATAGACAAACTGTGGATCCTGTTATACTATTAATATGCACTTCTGTTACACAAGAGAGACAAACAGTTACCAAACATGAGCATATAACGTTTCACAACTGGAGTTTTCCACTTTTACTACAGTGAGACACAAAATTAACATATATGTAAGATACTGACTCACCTTCTGCGATTTAAAACAGGCAGTAATGTGATTATTTACTAAGCAAAACTTTATAAGCCTCAGTCTTAAGAACTTTTAATTTGAAGTTGGCAACAACATATTAATAAGCAGTTTTACTAGGAAAATTATTTTCAGCAAGCATCATTAACTTTAACTCACTCTCTTGCCACATTAACTTTAACTTCCTTTTTACTATGTTCAAGAGGCATCAATTAGCAAAACACTGGGCCTTAATGTTCTTTCAGTAAGGACACGTGGAAATCACTTTAGTTCAAACGGAGAGGAATCTGAGAGGTGTTATGATAAGGAGAAAAATCAAGGTAGGTACCTAAATTGTTATAAATTAGCTTATATTTGAGCACACTAACACATCCATTAAGCTGATTCTTCACTGTACGTAACTATAGTGCTCCATTACAGTGATTGCGCAATGAGGTGGCGATTGCATGTTGGTAGGTGGAATTGTAGGTAGAATTGCTGGACTCTGTCATTTCTTGGTGGCGATGATAGACACAAATCCCAGAATAGTTCCAGCTATTTATCCATCCATCCGAGGCCTCTCTCGGAACCAGCACAATACGCATCTTTTACCTGGCAATGCACAGTTTGGTAGCTCATCCCCGACTCGTAGCTCGTCCCCGACTGACTCTCATTTCCCTTTTCTACCTAGGCCAACCACAATTTACGCTCGCTACACAGTTCCGTTCCCGAGGGGGACCATTACACCTTTTACATACAAAATAACTAAGAATCCTAAGTGAAGGTCAGCAATTTACATAACAGCAACCAAACGCATTAAATAACACAGAACGTTTGCACATATTAACATTTCTACAAAAATTATTCACACAGAAATTACAATTATATATAGTAAGTTTTGTCCCCTCCAAATGGGACAAAGAATTTAAATGACAGCTTTACTACATTGCATAGAATCAAACGATGACATCAAAGTTTTTACAAAGAAAGGAGTACACAATTTTGTGTTATCGATTCAGTAAAACAACTTTTACAGAAGCTCAATGATGTAACATTAAATGAAACAAAAGCAAAATAAATCAGTAGAGCATTAGATCTTTGGTGTTACAGACTGCTTTTGAATAGCTTGGTATTTCACGCAAGAGGAATTACAATGCTCTTTACTTGACTGTGAACAAAGGATCTGTACGTAAAAGTGATGGAGGCTCAGCGGACAAAAATTAATACCTTCCCTACGTGAAGATGATGGTCCAAGCTGGACAAGGCCGTGTGACGGTTTCATCACAAGGAAATGAGCTCTCTGCTGAGACGTCACATGCCTTGCATCGGTACGACTACATGGGCGTGCAAAATGATAAGATTTTGCACATCATCATTTTGTGCTGAGTCATCAGTCTTCTGAATGGTTTGATGAGGCCGGCCACGAATTCCTCTCCTGTTCCAACCTCCTCATCTCGGAGTAGAAATTACAACATCAATCTACGTCCTCACTTATTTTCTGGATGTATTCTAAACTCTGTTTTCTCTATAGTTTTTACCCTCCAGTACTATGGAACCTATTCACTGATGTCTTAACGAAAGTCCAATCACAATAACCCTCCTTCTTATCAGTGTTTCTCATATATACCATTCCTCGCCGATTCTGCAGAGTATCTCCTCTTACCTCTCCCTATCAGCCAACATAATTTTCAACATACTTCTGTAGCATCACATCTCAAATGCTTCGATTCTCTTCTACCCCGGTTTTTCCAAAGTCCGTGTCTCACTACTATACGATCTTGTGCTCCAAATTAAGACTTGTTTGATGCTAGCAGACTTCTCTTAGCCAGTTTGCCAATGCTTATCTGCTTTTTATGCTCTCTTTGCTCCGTCCATAAAGCGTTATTATTCTGCCTGAGTAGTGGAATTCCTTAACTACGTCTACTTCGTGATCCCCAGTTCTAGTCTCTCGCTCTTATTTTCGATACTTCTCATTACTTTCGCCTTCCGGCGATTTACTCTCAATCCATATTCTGTATTCACAACAATCTTCATTACATACAACAACTTCTGTAATTTTTCTTTACTTTTACTGTGGGTGAATACGTCTTCAGCGAATCTTATCACTGAAATGCTTTCACCATAAATTTTTATCCCACTCTCGAACCTTTCTTTTATTTTCGTCATTGCTTTTTCGATGTGCAGATACATCCTTGTCTTACACCCATTCTTAACCCAATCATTTCGTTTTGGTCTTCCTTTCTTATTGATCCCTCTTGGTTGATGTACATACTGTATATTACCCGCCTTTCCCTATAGCTGACCACTATTTTTCTAGGAATTTCGAACATCTTGCATTCTTTTATATTGTCGAGCTCTTTTTCCAAGTATACAAATCGTGTGAAAGTGTCTTGATTTTTCTTCAGTATTTCTTTCATTGCCAGTCGCAACGTCAGAACCTTTCCTAAAGCCAAACTGATCAAGATTTAACAGTCCCTCAATTTTCTTTTCCTTTCTTCTGCATATTATTCTCGTCAGCAATTTGCATCCTTGACATGTTAAGCAGATTGTGCGATAATTCTCGCACTTTTCTGGTCTTCCTAACTTTGGAATTGTGGTCCGATGTTTTTCGGAAAATCTGGTGGTATGTCACCAGTCTCATACTTGCTACACACCACCATGAATAGTTGTTTTGTTGAAGCTCCTCACCCAATGCTTTTAGAAATTCCGATGGTATGTAATCCATCTCTTCGACGTTATTTGATCTCAAGTCTTGCAAATCTCTTAAATTCTCGTTTTAATACTGAATGCCTTTTCTCTTTCATCACGTCATGAGACAAACCTTACCCCGCCCCGTCCCCCCATCCCTTTCCCTCCTCCACCCCCTGAAGTACAGGTCATCAGTGTAATCTTTCCACCTATTAACTCTCCCCTGCGTTAATATTGGAATTCCCATTGCACTCTTAATGCTCTGCCTTGCTTTTAATTTCACCGAAGGTTCCTTTGGCGTTCCTATATGTTTAGTCAGTCCTTCCGACAGTAACTTCTTTTTAGATTTCTCGTGCAACCATTTCACCTTTCAGGTACTTGGTGTGTCGTTCTTTCCTTCGTGATTTGTACTCGTATACCTGTATTTCTGAATTTACGTGAATATTTTTGTACTACTTTCTTTCGTCGATCAGCTGACGTATTTATTCTGTCATCAATGGCTTCTTCGCTATTACCATCCTTGTACCAAAGGATTTCCTTCCAACCTCAGAGACTACTCTTTCTAGAGATGCTCATTCCAAAAATAATGGCTCTGAGCACTATGGGACTTAACTTTTTTCAAGTAACTTAGCCAAGACAGTTATTTAAAGATTCTGAAATCACTTAAACTCTACAATTCTCGGTCCGTGAGACAATTGAAAGTTACAATTCAGTCTCCAAAATCATGAGAAGCCACTCAGTTCTGCCTGGCGACTTAATCAAAAATGGTTCAAATAGCTCTGAGCACTATGGGGCTTAACATCTGTGGTCATCAGTCCCCTAGAACTTAGAACTACTTAAACCTAACTAGCCTAAGGACATCACACACATCCTTGCCCGAGGCAGGATTCGAGCCTGCGACCGTAGCGGTCGCGCGGTTCCAGACTGTAGCGCCTAGAACCGCTCGGCCACTCTCGCCGGCATGCCCATTCCTCTTCAACTGAACCGCCGCTGAGCTTTCATTAATGCTGTATCTTTAACCTCAGAGTTTCAAGCGTATCTCTTCATTCTTTAGTATTTAAGTATGCCACTTGCTTGCGCATTGATTCTGATTCCAATCCAGTATTTGATTACGGGATCTTAGCCTGCCCATGATGTAATTTAACTGAAACCTTCACGTATTCCCGGGCCTTTTCCAAATATGCCTCCTTCTCTTGTGTATTTGCTATTAGTAACTGATATTTATTGCAGAACTCGATTAGCCTTTATCCAGTCTCATTTCTACCGCCAAGCCCATATCCTCCCGTTACCTTTTCTTCTACTCTCTCTCCTACAACTACATTCCAATCCCCCATCAGTATTAGATTTCCATCTACCTTTACGTACTGAAGTACCCGTTCAGTATTCTCATATACTCTCTCTGTCTCTTCAACTTCTGCTTGCGAGGTCGGCATTGATACCTAAAGTATTCTGTCGATTTTGATGAGAATAACCCTATCACTGAACTGTTCACATTAACTCACTCTCTGCATACCTTCCTATTCGTAACGAATTCTACTCCCGTTATATCGTTTTACGCTGCTTTGATTCTACCCTACACTCATCGCAACAAAAATCTTTCTCTTCTTCATGCTTCACTTCACTGACCCTGTAAAGATCGCTTGTAATCCCACACGCCCAGTTGGCTGACATCTGTCTTAAGCTCAACCAAACAGTGTACACGCTGTCATCATTCCTGCTTTCTTATGCTTTCCGAAGGCAATCGTTTCATGGAGAAAAGATATATGCTGGATTCTTTGGCTACATTTATCATAGTCAAAGCTTACCTTCAAGCTACAGAGACTTGAATCTGTGGCCAGATGGTAAAAGGGTACACAGTATGACTCAGAACAGAAATAGTAGGGATCATGACGACAAGGACACAAGAAGAACCCATTCGAATGTTTTACAACCCCGCACATATTAGAGTTAATTCTACATTCCTCCTACTCCTTACCCACTCTGTTTCTCAATTGTTCTTTTCCAGTCAACTACTCACAATAAATTAATTGATTTAGTGCTCATTACGATCCATGAAGAATGGGATTATGACACAAACAATAAAGAGTATTTCATTGATAACAAGTAATTACGGATCACAAAAGATTGTTTAATGTTGCAGTAGACCTATTTTCAAATTTTTTTGGAACTGATCTGCTTCCCCCTTGAAACTTCAGGTATGCTGAAAACGCCCGCCCGGCTAGGCGTGCTGTCTAAGGCATTGCTTTCTGGGCGGTAAGGCGTGCCGGTTCCCGGCACGAATCCGCTCAGCGGATTAGTGTCGAGGTCCGGTGTGCCGGCCAGTCTGTGGATGGTTTTTAAGGCGGTTTTCCATCTGCCTCGGCGATTGCGCTCTTGTTCCCCTTATTCCGCCTCAGTTACGCTATGTCGGCCATTGCTGAGCAAACACTTTCTCCACGTACGCAAAACACCATAATTACTCTACCACGCAAACATTGGGGTTACACACGTCTGGTGTGCGACGTTACCGGGTGGATGGAGGTAGGGGCTGGGGGTAGGGGGGGGGGGGGGGGTCCACTGGGTGCCAAACCGCACGGTAACCCTGGGTTCGGTGTGGGGCGGGGATGGGGTGAGTGGACTGCTGTAGCCTGTTGTGGGGTTGTCTACCAGTGCAGGCTATGGTGCGAAAGAAGCCTCTCCGTCGTTTCCAGGTCCCCAGTTCCATAAAATACAATACAACGCTGAAGTCACGACGCGAGTGCTTAAACAGGACATACTCTCGAGGGAGTTGCCATTTATTACCCATATTCCGAACAACGCGTTAACAACACGTCTGCATTTCATGACCGATGCCGACCAAATGTTTCCTACTCAAAAATTCTCCATTTTTATTTATTTATTTTGGCTTAGGGTACTAAAGACCATACCTCCAACGGTAGTTGCGAAATGTCATGTTAACGTAATTGCAATTTCCTCAATAGAACAATAACAAGAGTACGCTGTACAAACCCAAGTTCTGAAAGTAAATAAAAACTTTAAAAGACTAACACCATACGGCTAGCAGCAGTTGCAACGGTGCCATGTTATTATTCGTACAATTTTCACAATAGAACAATGATAAGAGTGTGAAATACAAAGGTCAGTTAAAAAACACAAAATTACGACGCAGGTTTCTAGAAAAGAATGACATCCTTGGTTCCAGAGAAGAATGACATCCACAACAACCTATAATTGAAAGCGGGTCAACGGCTTGGCTTAAGAAGATAAATTCTTAATGCAAAGTGAAAACGAAAACATCCCATTTTTCGAACCGGTAGGTTCCATGGCACCACAAGGTCTACACAACTTACAGGTTAAACAAAGATGCCGAACAAGACACGGTCGACAGTAAGCGGTCATTTCTCCTGCTAAATGAAGTGTATTCGGGTACAGCTACATGACTATCGACGCTTACCGGCTCAATATGGAGCTTTGCGAGAGAAAGTTATTATTGATAGTTCAAAATAAAAAAAGTAAGTAACTGTGGTGCATGAAAATATAGATTCCTCACAAACGGTATGATCAGCACTGACATAAATGCCTTAATGAGTAGAAATCATGTTATGTGTTTCGTGGACACTTGGATCAGACGTTTCCTGAATGACGTATGGGGAGAGAATACCATGTTTCTTGGCCAGATTATTCTCTTTATCTGATCCGGCTTGTAAAGACAAGCAAAACGTTTTGCATACGAAGGAAGCAAGCAAGATTGGAAGATTTGAACATGCTGTCAACAATGAAGCCAATAGGAGCGGAGCACAAGTTCGTGAACTTGGGGCCTAATAAGGAACAGACCCAGAATTTCGTTTAAGTGATTTAAGGAAAACGTGATATGCATGCATCGGGATGAGCGCATGCAGATTTAAACTGCAGGCCTCCAGAATACTAGCCTAGGGTCTTAACAAGGCGCCGTTTCGCTCGATTTTGCTATCAGGATGTCTGTAGGGACCATACATGATTTCGTGGCGACAATTGTAGCTGCCTGTGATGTTTTTCGGAAAAAACTGGGCTCTTCGAACGAGTACGACAAAATCATGCCCAAAAATGTCATGCCTGCAGAGAACAACTGCTGTGAAAGCGTCTCTTAATGCAATTTGTGCAAATAAATAAAATATTGCAAAAATATGGTAATAAGTTTTTATAATTTCTAGCATATCTGTTATTTTACTGTCATTGACGGCTTTTGATTCACTCGAGAGTCACTGTCTCGTTATGTCTGCACTCTTCATCGTATCGGAATGTTTGCATCCTTGTCACGAAATGTGTCTGTCTTGTGTTCAGAGTCCTGCACCATCCTGCATAGTCATAATTATCCCCGTATCTGCAGAGGGCCTGGATATTTAATGTTGCATAGCTTTAGGAGCACGGGTAAATCTCCTCGTCCTTCAGCTAGAAGATGAGAAAACTCTAGCTTTTTGCTCTGTTTATTGGTGGTGCTCTGCTCGGGAGTTCGCGTTGAAATGACCTGCGAAGTTTAATACAGGTTTAGCTAACGTAAATTTGACTACTTGACGTGGCTGGAAGTCCAAGGAGATGTTCATAATCCATATGGAGGAGACGATACGTAGGACAACAGGTTTGCTTCAGGGAAAGTTAGCAGAAAGCGTTAATTCTGATTTAGGGACAAATTGTTCGGAGACATCAATGTTTCTCTAAACAAATTATTGAAGATCAATGCATGGGACAGAGAAAATTACTAAGAAAGGGGCATCTTAACAAGACGGAAAGCATTCACACATACAACGAACTCTGTTTATGAACAAGCCACCCAGTCGCTGATAACACATCCATATGTCTACAGAAAAATTCTGGATGACTCACAAACTGGCACCCCAAGTACACAGGATCCGCCTCTCTATAACATAAACATAAACATACCTTCACACACAATAACATTTACTGTTTCTGGGGCTGCCGTTGCAAGATTCAGTTACCTTGACGTTATGGAAGAGAAAACAACCCCAGCAACTTTCTTTAAATTTCAGGTCAGAACAAATAGTTAATCTGGTGGGTAGCCAAATGTATTTCAGAACCACACAATAAGCCCACTGGCGGAACCGCCCCAAAAGTTCAGGGGAGGCGGGACTTACTTCACTGACCAAATGAAGTGTCCTAGCGAATTTTACGACGTGGGAGCTACTGTGATCAATCGCTACGGAGGCCCGTAATTACAGCGTCGACGCCACGCTCTCTCACTCAAAACCACACACTGAAATAATTATCTTAAAACACCAGGAATGTTCAGTGACCTTTCAAATCTTAAGCAAACAATACGTTCCAAGAAAACGACAGGTGTTAAACATGGATGAATGACCCTCCAATAGAAATTGGCGCAACATACAGACACAAGCAACGGACGTTCAGGATGGAAGCGTGTTATACGAAACTCATTACCAAGAGAATAAACTACTAGCAAAATTTTTTCAGTAGCTAAACCATTAAGGAAACGCATCTTAAAATACATTTTCAGAAAAATACACGATCAGCACGGCAGCGGTCTCTAAAAGAAAGAGGAACACTAAAATCAACCACACTTCAGAAATGTACACATTAATGGCACTTCATGCTAGGAAGGCTGAGCAGTCGTTGCGAACTGATCGTTAATACTACTGCTACCAAGTCTTCGGCGAGACGAAATTAACCGAGCACAAATCGAAATATTCCGGAGTGACGCTTGTGCAGCCGCTCTTACAAAAGACAGGCACACAAGCGCACAGCGATATCCTAACAGAATTTTACACGGAGAGCACGAAGCACTAACGGCGAGGGAAGTTCTCAAAGTTGCTCCCCCTGCATAATGCAGAAAGGTCACCACCGAGATGCGGAAGACCGCAGCGTCCGTCGGCCTCTTGCGTGCGTGCACTGGAACTGCTCCCCAAGGCGCCGTCTGACGAACCCAGGGAGACTAACGGCCAACGTATTCCTACTAACCGGGACGTTCCACATTCATCCATTTATCTTGCCTTGCCAACTGCTGCCGAAGCACGCCCCACATGCTCGGGATACACATAAGGCACGAACCTCGGAATCCACAGAATGGCCCCTTGCGACCACAGCACAGACCGACCCGACGTTTACTCCCTCTCACCGTTAAACCGCCTTCATTCTCCAGTTCTCGGTCAGAAACCATCAAAATGCCCCGGTCACTTCCCGTGTTCACGGACTACGCACCCCGTCCGCTCATTCTGACCCAAGACAATCCATTCCGAAGCTTGACGTGAAGTATCGAAACTGCGTGTGGCTCACGGAGATGTGATTTGAGTCCGTACCATGACGACGTTTGCAGTGGATTTGTCATATTATATCCTTCGTAAGTATCACTTGTGATGCTGAAGGTGAGTGAATAACTCGGTGTTTATTCTTCGACTGTATGGTGAAGCTGTATGCACTGATGAGTCAAAACATTATAACCACCTGCTTAATAGCTTGATTCTCGCTCTTTGAAACGAAATACATCACTGGCTCTGCGTTTCTGTAATCTGAGCCGGCCGCGGTGGTCTCGCGGTTCTAGGCGCGCAGTCCGGAACCGTGCGACAGCTACGGTCGCAGGTTCGAATCCTGCCTCGGGCATGGCTGTGTGTGATGTCCTTAGGTTATCTAGGTTTAAGTAGTTCTAAGTTCTAGGGGACTGATGACCTAAGATGTTAAGGAGCCATTTGAACCATCTGTAATCTGACAGTTTGGAGGTAGGTTTCTGGAGGTATGCACCGTTAGATGACTAGGCACAGCTCACGTAATTCGCGTAAATGATGAGCCGCTGATTTGCGTACACGTTCATAGCGCCCCATAGCCGCCAAAGTGGGTTCCATAGGGTTCAATTATTGCGAATTTGCTATCCGAGACAACAGCGTGATTACATTATAAAACTCCTCAAACCACTGGAGCACGGTTCTGACTCCGAGACACTAACAATTATACTGCTGAAAGATGACATCGCTGCAAGCATGAACGGATGCGTGTGGCCTTCAATTGTCAACTTATCTTCGATTACTACCACAGGTGTCATGCAAGCACAGGAGAATGTCTCCCATAGCGCAATAATGCTCCAATCAGTCTGCGCCCGTGGCACGGTGAACAGTTCGAGACGCCGTTCGCTTTAACGACGGCGTTTAGGGAGACAATCAGCGACCTAGGGTATAGCTCACCCGAAGAGCCGACAAGTTATCATTGATCGACGGTTGAATGCAAGTGGTTCCGTACCCACTACTGTCGTAATTGACGATAACGTGAGTCAACATGTGAACCGAGTGAGAGGGAGGCAAGGGAGTTGGGGGGGGGGGGGGGGGGGGGGGGGAGTGGAGGAGGGCGTCATCTGCTGCGGAGCTCCCTTTGCAACGATGTACTATGAACGGTCTGCGTGAACCAGCATTGTCCTCTTTCTGCAGAACTGCCACAGATCACCATGACTTCTACTTTACCGAACACAATCTTGGACGTCCTACCATTTAGCACCCTGGTGGTAGTTTCACGGTCCTTTTACCTCTTTTCGTAGATACTCGCGACGGTAATAATAATCTACCCTTTGTCAGAGTCACTTATCTCAATGCATTTCCCTATTTGCAGCCCATATCTTTCCCTGGGCTATCCCCCGTTCTTGTCTGCTCACTTACATACTCAGAATGATATTTTCGCTCTGCGGCGGAGTGTGCGCTGATATGAAACTTCCTGGCAGATTAAAACTGCATGACGGACCGACACTCGAACTCGGGACCTCTGCCTATCGCGGGCAAGTGCTCTACCAACATTACATACTTTTGTTGCTGCGTTAGGTGCCCACAGTGGCACCAGGTGGCATCCAACTTCGTAATCGGTAGTCGTCTTAATGTTTTGGCTAATCAGCGTATACAGTACAAGTCTCTGAATCTCCGAATAGCTACTGCAACGTATATGCATTTGAAGCTGTTCATTGTCAAACTTAAGTCTCCCTCTACACTTAATTTCCACTCCCCAGCCGCCCTCCCCACTCCTAAACACTTTCTTCAGTTTCCTAGATTCGTTCTTTTATTGAAGTTTTTATGTACTTCTTTCCTCCTCAGTTAGATTTAGTATCTCTTCATAAGTTACCCGTGTTACACATCTGGCCTTCAGCAGTGTTCAGCAGCACCACATTTCAGAATCTTTTATTCTATTCGTGTCTGAATTTTTTATCGCCCATGTTACACTTCCGCACAAGGCAACACCCCAGGAAAATACATTCATTAAAGATTTCCTAGCAGTTAAATTTATATTTACCATCAACATGTTCCCCTTTCTCAGTAACTCTTTTATTTCTTCTGCCTGTATCCATTTTATATTCCCGCTATCACAAACCAAAACACATCTCTTACTTTCACTAGCCCCCTGGTTCAGCATATCTCCACCTCTGTGACACATGAGATGTTCATTCGTACAAAAATTTCATTGTTTTATTCTATGATTTGACGGTTTCTGATCCATTGAATGGCTGTGATCTTTCTCCTGGGAAACCTCTGTTTCCTGGGTATTAGCAGTGCTATGGTGATTGTGGATCCTGAAATAAATCGGAAAGTTAGGCAGACTTATTGTCTATGTTAAGTGACTACATAAAATGTAATAACTTCGGATTATTGTTGTTTACTGCGTGACATGTGACGAGGATCAGGAGGGGGAAAGCGGGTACGTAACAAGTAAGCCGCAGAGAACAGAACGTTTCTCGAATGGGGAAAATATACCGATCTGTATCTACAGCTACAGTGATTCTCCGCGAATCACATTTAAGCACCTGGCACAGGGTTCACCAAACCACCTTCACACTGATTGTACACATATCTAAAAAAGTTTTGCATCACCCCGGTTCCCCGAACTCTTGAAGATAGACGATGACTGTGGATATTGTGTCGCAGGCACAGTCCCTTTGGTTGTTCAGAGATGCCGGCCGCGGTGGTCTCGCGGTTCTAGGCGCTCAGTCCGGAACCGCGCGACTGCCACGGGCATGGATGTGTGTGATGTCCTTAGGTTAGTTATGTTTAAGTAGTTCTAAGTTCTAGGGGACTGATGACCACAGATGTTAAGTCCCATAGTGCTCAGAGCCATTTGAACCATTTTTTGTTCAGAGATGTCACGAGCCCGCCCAAATATGTAAACAACCATGCACGAGCAGCGCATATTAGATGGAGGGGGTCCGACAGTCGATCAGTTCTATTCATTCCAACATCAGGAAGAAGGTACCGTGCTCGTGTTGTCTGCAGTTCAACTATGCCTACAGTCCTAGACAGTCAATTCGCGATTCGATCGCGTCCGCATTGTTTCTTTGTGCCAGGAAGGGCTCTTAACAAGGGATGTGTCCAGGCGTTTCGGAATGAACCAAAGCGATGTTTTTCGGACATGAAGCAGATACAGAGAGACAGGAATTGTGTAATAACATGCCTCGCTCAGGCCGCCCAAGGGCTACTACTGAAGTGGATGACCGCCTCTGAGGAATCCTGACAGCAACGCTGCTATATTGAATAATGCTTTTCGTGCAGCCACGGGACTTCGTATTACGATTCAAACTGTGCGCGATAAGTTGCATGATGCTCAACTTCACGCCGGACGACCACGGCGAGGTCCATCCTTGCAACCACGACACCATGCAGCGCGGTATAAATTGGCCCAACAACATACCCCGTGCTACTGGGTATTAGAGGTACCGGTGTGTATAGCAGTCTGGACCACCACCTCTGAAGGTCTCACTGTATGGTGGTTCAACACGCAGTGTGTGGATTTCATGAGCAATAAAAAGGGTGGAAATATATATATTGACCTCTATTCCAATTTTCTTCACAGGTTCCGAAACTTTCGAAACCGATGTGATGCAAAACTTCTTTTGATGTGAGTACATTATTCCAATCTCGAATAGCGTGCGGAAAAAACAAACACCCACATCTTTCCGTGCGAGCTCTGATTTCCCTTATTTTATTATGATGATCGTTTCTCACGTTGTAGGTCAGCGTCAACAAAATATTTTCGAATTAGGAGGAGATAGTCGGTGACTGAAATTTCCACCGCAAGGATAAACGCCCTTGTTTTAATGATGCCGACTTCAAATTCTGTATTATTTTACTGACACTCTCTCCTCTATTTCGCGATGATACAAAACGTGCTTCCCTTAGCATTGTTTTAGCGAGTGACCTAGCTTAAAATTTCATCTAACTCAGATACCAAAATATAAATATTTACGCGCCAATATACTGACGAGAAAAGTATTATTACCACCTGCTTAATAGCTTGTTTGTCCGTCGTTTTAACGAAATACATCACCGATTCTGCGGTATCAGTGACTCCACAGTTCACCTCGATGACGGCGTTTGTGGAGACGATCAGCGACCTAATGTAGCAAAAATGTGATTCACCCGAAGAGCTGATGCGTTTCCATTGATCGACCGCCGAATCCCGATGGTCCTGTAATCATAACTGATGATGTCGTTGGGTCAACATGTGAACGCATAGGGGTGGTCTGCTGCGGAGATTCATGTTCAAAAATGTACGATGAAAGGTGAGCTCCGAAACACTTTTGCGTATACCAGAATTGTGCTCTTTCGGCAAAGACGCCGATAAGTCCTGCTGTACAGGACAGACAATCCTCCGACCTCTACGTTCTGTGAATAGTCGTGGACGTCTTACCATTTAGCGCCTGGTGGTAGTTTCAATGTGCTTCGACCTTTCTCCGTAGATGCTCACGACAGTAGTACGTTAACATTCAACCTAGTTGGCCGTTTTCGAGATACTTGTTCACAGGCTCTGCTTAATAATAACCTGTGCTTTGTCAAAGTCACTTATCTCAACGAATTTCTCCACCTGCGGCCCATATCTTGGCTAGGGTGATTTCCCGACCTCGTCTGCTCCTCTTACTTCTGTTAGCGCGTCACGTGCCCGCCACATCACGAGGCGGCATCCAACGGCGCAGTGAGCAGTAGTCATGATGTTTTGGCGCACCGAGGTAAATAATCAGTTGATAAACTATAGTGCTCTTCCACTGAATTTATACTCGTGAATTTATCAACGCATACCTTTTTATGGTAGTTCAATTTCAACCACTGTATTTATCTCCATATTTGAATCTTACAATTCTCATCTACATTAATGGGGTGATATGCCTCTTCCATTTGTGTTGGACTTTATTCAGGGCAATATTGCACAGTATTAAATTTTTTTGTTCATAAAAAAGTATGTTGATGCTGACGGAGTTACTGCGAGATTCCCTGCTGCTGAAACTACATAAATGCGAACATTTGGATTCACCACACCGGCATAATGTTTGTAAGTTCTTAGTCAAAGCAGTTAACATACGACAAAGACAATTATCCTAGCACAGTTCGGACCTACAGACCATGATTCATCACACTTTGAGGTTTTGTTGTATCACAATTTCCCAGACGTGTTCGTCACTCATTTGTTACTCCTAGATAATCTACCTATTATCATCGCTCTTTGCGTAAGCTCTCCATGTCAGATCTTTAGTAAAGAGGTTAGCTCGCGTCATCATTGGGACACATCAGCTTTCTATGGGTAAATTACATGACATGAAGTTCATTCATCACATTACACAAACACTAGTAGTTAGTCGAGATAAGACGGCCACTTACAAGACTTCAAATAGAAAACAAAAGCTTAACTATCCGCAATTAGAGTTTATTCATTGTCGTATAAATGTTTGCCCTCCGTGCACATACTACCGCCATGCTAAAAGTTTTACTACACTTCAGATGCGGAAGATATTGATATAAGAATTTATAGCTTCCAAAAACAATTAAGGCTTTTGGAAGCGAAGAAGATACCAAGCCCTGGCGGAATTTTTTTCCACCCTACGTTCGATCCGCCTCAGGACATTCTTCCTCTTTCGTACCCCTTTCTCACCAGGGGTTTTTCATAAAGAAAAGCTCCATATGACTGGGAAAGTGCACAGACAACTCTTCTTCATACAATGGGTAAGCGAATTGTTTCAAAGCGTTACAGACGAAGCATTACAGAGCAATACCCGCAATGTCCGTTTGTTCCAAGATTTTAGAGCATATTCGAGCCTCGAAAACTGACGTTCCTGGAGGAAAGAATCATCTTTCGTCCATGAAAAACCACTCATGTGAAAGGGAACTAATTTCATTCGCAAAGGTATTATACAGATGGCTGATGGACGCAAATACGTAGATTCCATTTACTTAAACTTCTTAAAAGCATTCGACACAGCATGAACATATTCTGGTTGCGAATATAATAAACTATCTCTAGACTGAGAAGTTTATGTCCACGGATAAGAGTAGTTTTAGAAAGCATCGCTCTTGCGAAACTCAGCTTTCCCTCTTCTCACATGGTATATAGAGAACCATGCATGAAGGGCAACCGGCAGATTCCATATTTTAGATCCCCAGAAAACATATGAGATGACGCCTCATTGCCGGCTATTAATGAAGGAACGACCAAATGAAATAAGTTCACGGATATGTGAGTGACTCGAATTCCTAAGTAGAAACAAGGATGTTGTCCTAGACGGCGAATGTTCGTCAGAGACAAGGGTATGATCAGGAGTGCCCGAGGAAAGTGTGTCTGGAACGGATTTGCGCTCTATATACATAAATGATTTGGCGGACAGTGTGGAATGCAATCTGCAGTTGTTTGTTGACGATGTGTAGTGTACGGTAATGTGTCGAAGTTCGGTGACTGTAGGCAGACACAAGATGAGTTAGACAACATTTATAGTTGGTGTGATAAATGGCAGCTATCTCTAAAATGTAATTTAATTCTGATGAGTAGGAAGAAAAAAACTGTAATGTTCGGTTACAGTATCATTAGTGTCCTGCTTGACACAGTCAGTTCGTTTAAATTTCTCGGCGCAACGTTGCAAAAGCGATACAAAATGGAACGAGCAAGTGAGAATTGAGGTAGGGAAGGCGAGTGATAGAGTTCGATTATCGGGAGAATTTTAGGAATGAGTGGTTTACCAGTAAAGGTGACCGCATATAGGACGCTAGTGTGACCTATTCTGGAGTACTGCTCGAGTGTTTGGGATCCGTACCAGGTGGGGCTGAATAAAGAAATCGAAGAAATCCTTAAGCGGGCTGCTAGATTTGTTACCGGTAGACACGAACAACACGCAAATGTTACGGCGATCGTTCAGGAACTCAAGTGGGAATCCTTGAAGGGAAGACGACGTTCTTTTCGATAAAAACTATTGGGAAAATTTAGAGAATCGCAATTCGGACCTGGCGCCGAACGATTCTACTGCTCCCAATATATATTCCGCATAAGAACCGCGAAGATAAGATTCGAGAAATTAGGTCTCATACAGAGGCATATAGATAATCGTTTATCCATCGGTCTACTTGTGAATGGAACAGGACAGGAAATGAGTAGTAGTGGTGCTCTATTGTATAAAATATTCTAGTTCTTCTTGCCGGCCGAGCGGTTCTATGAGTTTCAGTCCAGAACCGGGCTGCTGGTACAGTCGCAGGTTCGAATCCTGCCTCGGGCATGGATGTGTGTGATGTCCTTAGGTTAGTTAGGTTTAAGTAGTTCAAAGTCTAGGGGACTGATAACCTCAGATGTTAAGTTCCATAGTGCTTAGGGCGATTTGAACGATTTCAACTTCTTGCCGCGTCATTCCAACGTCTTGATCAGGGGCAACTAACTGTCAAAACTGATGTTGCGAATGGCCTTATAGAGCTGATAGACGGCTTCTGATAGGACCGTAAGTACTTAGTGTTGTTGCCACAGATAGTGTCATCATCTGCGTTGGTGACGACACAACTCCGATCGTAGCGTAAACATTGCGACGACTATCACCTCCTCTTCACAGCATCGGGGGCTTGCTTCCTTGCACCGCTAAATTTATATCCTTTATCATGGTCGAAAACTTAGTCACACATTTCGTCAGCCATCGTAATTACAGAATCCCTGTGTGTAGGAGACTGGGACAAGCCTTTCTTTCGTCAAATAGTATTTTATATTTCTTTGTGAGGCTGTGCTCAGTGACTGCAGGTTTCTCCAGTTCTCTATTTTTAATACGCTGTTGATCATTGGTGGTGGTGGACAGACCGGTGTAACTGCTTCCACACTCACAAGGGATATTATGAATCCCAATTATTTCAAGGCCAGCACTGTCCTTAACAGGGTGTAAAATCTCCTTCGTCATCCTAGGACATTGTAAAATAGATCTTATATCTATCTTCTTTTCCCAGGACTCTGGCTATTTTGCTGGATGTAGCGCGACAGAAAAGAAGGTATGCAACCGGTGACTAATCACATGAATGTTCAGTATTTTGCCGGTTCCTTTTCTTGGAGAACACTGACCTCGAATAACGTGATCCATAGCCTTTGTTTCGGAACATACACTTCAGTTAATTAATTTCAGTGTCCATATGGTCGCTCTGTGTGCCAGTGTATTTTAAACTGCTCTCTTCTGGACCGGATAGTGAAAACACGGAGCTCTAAGATATAAACTAGCGTGAGTCGGCTTGCGATACAGTGAGAGGTCGAAACGTCGATTTCACTTTCGTGTACCAAAACATGTAAAAAGGGCACCCTTCCCGCTTTCTCTGTCTCGACAATGTACTGAATGTTTGGGTGTATGCTGTTCGTTTGTTCATGGACGTGCTCAAGAGCTTCTACGCCTTATAGAAATACCATAAAAGTCTCATCAGCATAACGAAAAATGAAGATGGAAGAAGGGGAGCCAAATTTAGTGCACATTCCTCAAAATGTTCCATGAAAAGGTTAGCTATTGCTGGAGACAACGGAGAACCCATAGCCGTTCCGTCTATCATTTCATAAAATTTACTGCCATAGAGAAATAGATGGTCGTCATAGCACGTCGGAAAATATCATTTCAAGAGGAAAATGCTTTGCCAACACTTGCATTGTTTCCTCGCAAGGAAACAACAGGTTATACTGCACGACGATCAACAAGACAAAAGCAATACCGGGTGTATGTGAAGGAAACATAATGGGGTCACTTACTTTTCCTTTACACTTAAATGGTTTATCTCGCAAGAGCTTTCAGGACGTCTGCTGCCGGTGCTCTCGTTTTCAGGAATGTATCGTTTCTGTATGAATACAAGGAAAAACGTAACATCATGGACCGTACTTCCAATGAGTGAACTGTTAGCAGATTTTAACTTTCGTGCCTTTTCGCGTCAAATGAATATGGGAGGAAATACTCAAGGAAATTGTCTGAAATGTAACGGGCACGTAAAACAGGAGCGGAAATGCTGGAGAGAATTTGCGTCTTACGCAAGACTGCGGTTGATTAGTTTCTTATCGACTAAACGTTTTTCAGCATTTTCCATACCATCTTCAGGATGTTATATTTATTGCTTTATGTGAAATTTATTATAACATGATGTCACCTGGTGGATATTATACTGATATCATCAGAAAGCTGTTTCCATGGACAAAGTCATTAAATTGGTTTTGATGCTGTGCAGTAAATTACGCTTATAATTCGGAAATGAGAACTGCATACATATATCAGAAGAAGGTGTCAGTTATTTATGTTAGTAGTTTTTTATCTGCGTGGATACTACGGTCTACTATCTGCAAACAACAAAACACTTTAAAAACTTTCTGTTTTTCATCCATTTCAGACAAAGACATCTCAAATTATATCGCGTTATGTTGCCTGTAGCCTACGGTTTCTGATGCTAGTCAAGATTCCTTGTTTAGACGTTTTAAATAAGTTAGGTGTTTTTTTGTTTCTCGCGGACTTTTTCTCTACCAAAGGAGCTATACAAGAACGATTCATAATCCGCTCTAATAGCCTTACTTCTGATAATACCTCCCCCTGTATTCCATACTTTTCAAATGTTCCCCAGCGTATTGGTGAGACTTGTACTCCTAGAAGGTAGATAAGGCGCAGAAATGGCTTAGCCTCATCTTAGGAGATAGTTTCAAAAATAACTTTTCGCTTTACAGATAAGACACTCGTGATAAAACACGGTAACACCAAAAGTCAAAGACAGCACAGGAAAGAGAAGTTAGTCTTTAATATTAACGTGACGCTAAAACACGATACCACAACGAACTGCATAAGACCAGGAAAGACCAGTAGTACACGTACGTTTGGATAAACTTACAGAAAAACATCTGGGGAAGCCGTTTAAACTGCAGACTGAAAGTATAAAGACTCATGCAGTATTATCAACACTGAATAAACCAAATAGTACTACTACAAGAGCCTGGGATGCACAGCACAGTGTCTCCTCAACAAACCACTTCCAGACTATGACCACATTCAGGACAACCAGCTTCACACTGCCCTTCGGAGATTACTTTATGACAAATACAGAAACGAAGGTATCACCGCCCCCTTTGCTCAAGAGGAAGTTGCACTGGCAATACAGAAAATAAAGAACAAAAACACTCCTGGTCCTGATGGCATCTACCCCGAAACCATCAAAAAAGCTGCTCCACTTATCGTACCGTACCTGACAGACTTGCTGAATGATGCTCCACTAGAAACACGAATACCGAATATATGGAAGACGGTAAATGCAGTTATAATCTACAAAACGGAAGACAAAGACCCGACTGTCCCCAAGACATGCAGACCAATATGCCTTATTAACATTCTAGCAAAGGTACAGGAGAGATTGCTGTGCGACAGACTTCACTCGCACCGGCTGCTCTTCGGCATTATCCCACAGTAGTTTTGTCTTCTACCACATAAATCCATTGGCGACGCAGTAAATATTGCATAGAAACAACACAGATAATACATGTCAAATACGTAGTAGCAATCCTAATGGACATGGCAGGTGCTTTCGACAACCTTTGGTGGCCCGCACTGTTTGCAGTACTTAAAGAGATGAATGTTGCACTGGCTCTACATAGCTACCTTAGAGATTACTGTAAAAACAGAATATGGAATGGAAGACTAGTCGCGAAAAGGCTGTAAAGAGTGTAAGAAAGGGTTGCCCGCAAGGATCAATATGCGGACTGATTTTCTGGGACATAACAATAGAACCACCACTGAGCGCACTACAAGACAACGACGTCGCTAACGGGGAGGTTGCGTGCCCTGATGACCTTATGGTCGTCGTATCTGCAAACTCCAGGGCCCAATTAGAGAGTAAAGCCACGCTTTCATCGGTGAATGGTAGCAACAAACAAGAGGCACGCTAAAAAGAAATACAATTACAAAGTTAAACAACGCATCTATAAAAAGGAAAGTTGTGACAAGAACCTTGGCAGTAATACTGGCAAAATGCCACACCACCAATTAACAAAGCGTTGAAAGGACTGATGCATAAACTTCCAAGACTGGAAGCCAAGAGATACAGACTACCCCCTCAGGCAATGAGGACATATTACACACCACTCTTTGAGTCAATAACTTGCTAGTGCTTGCGTACATCGGTTACGCTTACGTACGCATAAAATCATTGTGAGGCGCGGCCAGATGAGTGTTCTACTCAGAATTTCGGGGGCTTTCAGCACGACCTCGATTGAGGCACTGTGCGTAATACTGGGCGTTTTCCCTATTGGCTTTACAATTCGCCACAGAGTACTTGCATACTGGCTGAAGAGGGGAAGACGCGAGGAAATAATAGATATAACTGGACACGATCGCATTCGGGAGCACGGTGGTTAAATCCTGCGTCCGGCCATCCTGATTTAGGTTTTCCGTGATTTCCCTAAATCGCCCCAGGCAAATGCCGGGATGGTTCCTTTCCAAGAGCACGGCCGACTTCCTTCCCCATCCTTCCCTAATCCGATGAGACCGATGACCACGCTGTCTGGTCTCCTTCCCCAAACAACCAACCAACCAAGCAACCAACTCCACACGACATAACCGGCTGACGGAAATTAAACAAGTGGAGAATTGATACAGTGCAGACAGAATAGGACACAATTGATAAAGGCGGCATGCTTAGATGGCATATAACGTGTCTTACAAGAACTTGCTCATGAAATGCAAAGGTCCAAAATTTGAATCCCAATCCGTTAAACTGTTTTAATCCGACGGGAGGTTTCAAATCAGCGCACACACTACTGAGGATTTATTTATTTGTTGGTTTCTCATGTTAAGACCTGCTGCCTTTTATTATATAGCAGGTCGTACATTGTGTGATTTTACATGTTTAGTCATAAAAATTCAGTTTCATTACTAGTACATTTCTTTTTTTGTTGAAAATTAAAAAAAGAACAAATTATATATATACACTCCTGGAAATGGATAAAAAAACACATCGACACCGGTGTGTCAGACCCACCATACTTTCTCCGGACACTGCGAGAGGGCTGTACAAGCAATGATCACACGCACGGCACAGCGGACACACCAGGAACCGCGGTGTTGGTCGACGAATGGCACTAGCTGCGCAGCATTTGTGCACTGCCGCCGTCAGTGTCAGCCAGTTTGCCGTGGCATACGCAGCTCCATCGCAGTCTTTAACACTGGTAGCATGCCGCGACAGCGTGGACGGGAGGGCGTATAGTAGGCATGCGGGAGGCCGGGTGGACGTACCGCCGAATTGCTCAACACGTGGGGCGTGAGGTCTCCACAGTACATCGATGTTGTCGCCAGTGGTCGGCGGAAGGTGCACGTGCCCGTCGACCTGGGACCGGACCGCAGCGACGCACGGATGCACGCCATGACTGTAGGATCCTACGCAGTGCCGTAGGGGACCGCACCGCCACTTCCTAGCGAATTAGGGACACTGTTGCTCCTGGGGTATCGGCGAGGACCATTCGCAACCGTCTCCATGAAGCTGAGCTACGGTCCCGCACACCGTTAGGCCGTCTTCCGCTCACGCCCCAACATCGTGCAACCCGCCTCCAGTGGTGTCGCGACAGGCGTGAATGGTGGGACGAATGGAGACATGTCGTCTTCAGCGATGAGAGTCGCTTCTGCCTTGGTGCCAATGATGGTCGTATGCACCGAGGCACACAGGGCCAACACCCGGCATCATGGTGTGGGGAGCAATATCCTATACTGGCCGTACACCTCTGGTGATCGTCGAGGGGACACTGAATAGTGCACGGTACATCCAAACCGTCATCGAACCCATCGTTCTACCATTCCTAGAACGACAAGGGAACTTGCTGTTCCAACAGGACAATGCACGTCCGCATGTATCCCGTGCCACCCAACGTGCTCTAGAAGGTGTAAGTCAACTACCCTGGCCAGCAAGATCTCCGGATCTGTCCCCCATTGAGAATGTTTGGGACTGGATGAAGCGTCGCCTCAGGCGGTCTGCACGTCCAGCACGAACGCTAGTCCAACTGAGGCGCCAGGTGGAAATGGCATGGCAAGCCGTTCCACAGGACTACATCCAGCATCTCTACGATCGTCTCCATGGGAGAATAGCAGCCTGCATTGCTACGAAAGGTGGATATACACTGTACTAGTGCCGACATTGTGCATGCTCTGTTGCCTGTGTCTATGTGCCTGTGGTTCTGTCAGTGTGATCATGTGATGTATCTGACCCCAGGAATGTGTCAATAAAGTTTCCCCTTCCTGGGACAATGAATTCACGGTGTTCTTATTTCAATTTCCAGGAGTGTATATATGTATAGGGTGTACCATAACAGTTTGTCCAGATGCAAACTACATAACGTTTCTATTATTGTTGTTATTGAAGATAGGCGAAATGCTACGCAGATAGCGGAACTGTACAGAGAGCGATATCCTGACAAGAACCCACCTCCCCGACGGATGTTTTCTCGTCCTGTTGCTTCAGGAGACGGTAAGTTTCAACCCACGACAACGCAATTCTGCCAGCACTCGCACAGACGAAGCTGCCGAAGTTACTGTTCTCGCTTCAGTTGGTATGAATCAACATGTAAGCATAGACAGCTTGAACTCGAGATTGGCTTTCCTAAAACCAGTGTACATTGTTTCCTTATACGTCACAGGTTCCAGCCTTACCGTGTACACCTATGTCAATAATTACATGGGAATGATTTCCAGAATCGTGTACAGTTCTGTCAGTGGGCACAGCAGCAAATCCTCGCCAACCCGAACTTCTTCTCCAATGTTCTATTTACACATGAATATTCCTTCTCAAACAAAGAACAGGTAAAAACAAGGAACATATATTATTGGTCCAGCGCCAACCCACGATGGCTTACACAGGTGGAACATCAGCGTCAATGGAAAGTTAACGTCTGGTGTGGGATGCTTGGTAATACACTTATTGGCCCTTATTTCATCCGTGGTAGTCTAAACGGCACATCGTCTGCCAACTTCCTCAGACGAATTCATCCTCCTCTTCTGGATGAAGTCCCGCTAAGAACCAGAATGTTTGTGTCGTGTCAACACGATGGATGTCCAGCACATAATGCCTTGCGTGCACGTCGTGTTCTGGACCGAAGGTATCCTGCCAGATGGACTGGTTGAGGAGGAACAGTTACTTGGCCTGTAAGGTCTCCTGATTTAAATCCTCAGGATTTTCTTCTTTGGGGATGCATTAAAGACGTTGTCTATCGCGATATTCCAACAACTCCGGAAGACATGCAGGAACGTATCGTTCTTGCTTATAATTCTCTTCAGCAGACAACACTGGAAGCAGTAAATAATTCTTCCACTCAACGAGTGCAAAAGTCTATCGGTGTCCAGGGTCACCACTTTGAGCAACTTCGAATGTTCTACTCTTGGGCAATGGTACAGAAGGGTCAAAGTCAATTTTTTGTTATGTTTTACTTGGTCTTCATTAGTTTCCTGACAACTTCAGCAAGTGGACGAATTTGTGATCCTGGGATCAAAGTCAGTGTTGTGTTATGTAATTAATAACGTTGTGTTTCAGTGAATGGTACACTGTGATACATTTTTGAATATGTCTTTAGGAGAAGAATTGAATTACCGAATAAAAAATACAGGGTGCCATTTTAAAAAGTCATACTGCTGTTCATATCTTTGTAAAAACAAAGCTAGAACGAAGCCAATCATGCTGATTGATGAACCACTGACGGCGAAAGAACATTTGCTTGAAACATTTTATAATTTGCACATGCACAAACAGTTGTTTAGGGTGGTCAAGATAAAAGGGACACAATATATATTAAAAAACGAATTATATATATAATATTCGTTTATGTAATTTTTTGTAAAATTTTCAACAAATAAATAAATCTACAGTTGTGTGTACTCAGATTTGAAACCTCCTGTCGGATTAAAACTGTTTAACGGATTGGGATTCGAATCTGGGACCTTTGCATTTCATGGGCAAGTTCATGTAACACCTGTTATATGCTGTCAAAGCAGAGAAAATATTACGAATTATCTCTCTGACTATATGAAGACCGTAGTCAGATAGAACCATTAACGATTGGCGGTTTCAAATCACTTAAAAGTCGAGTCGCACCATTGAGGGAAAAGACAACCCTGAAACTGTTCACCGACAAAATACCTTTCTCTCACGCTGTAAAATATAACATTGAAAATCGTATACTGATCGCAGTTTCTTTTGAATTAACAGGATTGGTTACACAAAACTAAATGACCATGAAATTTCAAAAATGCGTGCGCACCAATTTCTTTTCACACCAGTAAAACAGAATTCGTCGAACAGAAGTATCTTAATGAAATAGCCGTAGATGTAGCTGAAAATATAGCCACAGAACCGACTAATTCAGATTTTTTTAAAAAAAAAATACATCGATTATCTCCTCAACTGAGCTATTAAAATGTAATATTGTTGTGCAAGCTATTTCTTCTCATCTTAAATTATTAAATTATTATTCGGTAGGAATTCTTACGTGGGCCACATGTGCGAATAGACACAGCCAGAATAAGAACACAAGAACAGATAACCAGAGAAGAGTGTAAAAGCAGGTGACATAAAACTAACAAAGATTTTCTTATTTATCTTACTCTCGAAGATAAAAATTAAATCAGCGTTATTGTAAGTCCACATAGCATGAGAGTCACTTTCTCATAATAATAGTATTATTTCTAGTTCAATAAAATGTAACTTTGTATTCAAATTAACTTGTGCAGGCATCAAATGAAACAACGAATTTACTGTTGCCAGTCCCTGTTTATCTCCACGACGCGTTTCAAGCGTTTGAATCTCCATCATCTGGTGGATTTACATTTGCTAGTATCAGATACGTGTGTGTTTTGTTACGATTTTTGGAGGAACTTGCGGCACTGTCTAGTGGTGAAACTAAACACTATTTCTGAACATGGCTTAGCTTCTTTTACAAGAAGCTAAACGTATACCTACCAGCAAAAACGAAGTAAGTAAAACAGAATACCTCCCATGCTCACATGCTCCTTTCACTGTCACAGCATATCACATGTATACTGTCACATTTTGTAAACAATGATGGTGTCTGGAAACTACTATGTGCAAGGATCATATAACAAAAGAGAAACATTATCACAAATTACAAAAAATATACACGATAACAACATTATCATGGAATAAGTCTTAAATCATTTTGGAGGTCTTTGTTTGGCGTGTTGAATACATGCGCTGGAATAAACATTTCAGGTGCTATATATATCCGATTCTGTCAAGTTTATATAGCACAAATTTCGTACTCGTTTATATAATCAGGTGTTGGTTCAAACTATAAGTACAATAATTATGTTTGCTGCAGTGGTAAAATTATATATAAAAAACAATTTTGGTTGGGATGTAAATCTAGATTTTTGTTGGGATTCAGAGATAGGGACGAAAGGTTCGAGGCAGAGGGAGAAGAGAAAGAAGCAGGGGGGGGGGGGAGATAGAGAGATAGAGAGAGAGAGAGAGAGAGAGAGAGAGAGAGAGAGAGAGAGAGAGAGAGAGAGTACTTGTCACATCTAACTAAAGGTTGCAGTAATAAATTTGTTAATGCGTTAAAATATGGTGCTAGATGTGCAATTTGTGCCAATAGTTGATGTATGTATAGTCTCATGGTGACAGGGGGTACTAGCTATTGGTGTGATGGTATATTTGTAAATGAGGTCAATTCACTGTAGATTTGGGGGATGTAATGGAAACATAACTAATATTGATGGTATGTACTAAGGTGTGTGTGTGTGTGTGTGTATGTGTGTCCACTACGAATTTAGTAACGTAGGCAGCTGCTGAAAACAGGATGATACTATTACAAATATTGTAAATTTTGTCGTTTAAAATGGATTCAGGTTGTTTTGTGTGGTGTTTGTGTATTTGGAGTGTTCAAGGATGTCTAGATTTTTACCTTTAGGTTGGATGTGTGGGATGATGATACTTGTGTTCTTAACATAGTGTTTTGTTCCACGCAGGTGGGTGGCTTTTGCTTATGTGTGTTTTTTTATTGATGCAATGTGTTTTTCAAATCTTATCTCAAATGATCTACTGTTTGCCCCACGTGGAAGCAGTCACATTCCAAACATGCAGTTTTGTGCACACCTATGTGATGAAGTCTGTTTCTGGAGTTGCTGCTTTGATGTAACTTCTGTTGTTGTCTGTGGTAGAGAATATGTTTATGCCTTTACGTTTGAAGACATTGGCAGTCTGATAGGAAATATTACCTAGAAAATAGATTGTATGGAAGATATTATTTCCTTTCTTTTGTGATGTGACTGCTTTGCCATGATTGAGTGTTTTAGGGTTTCTGCTATGGGGCTGTTATAACCATTTGTAATATCTGTTTGTTTCATTAATTCAGTTTCTTGTTCGTATTATATCATCAGAGAGTGGTAATTGGATAGCTCTATACATCATGTACCGGAATACTGCCATTTCGTGGGCTTTGGGATGATAGGAGGAGCTGTCGATTATTGTATGTTTTGTGACAGGCTTCTCATAAAGTTGAAACTCATGTTTGTTATTCTTTATGCTAATGGTAAGATCTAAGAATTTGTATTGTCACCTGCTTGGTGTTAAACTGTTAATTTTATGTTTTCATTGGAGTTGTTGAATAATTGGTTCAACTCATTGATCGATTAGAATGATGGTGTCATCTACATAGTGGTAAATGATATTTTTGAGGTTGTGGTGTATGGAATTCAGGATTTTGTCTTCAGAATTGTTTTTAAATATTTCAGCTAACAATCTGGAAAGGTTTGAGCCCACTGCCACACCTTCTGTTTGTTTGTAGAATTTACTATTAAATTAGCAATAGTTTTGTATAATGTGAATCAGTCCAGCAAAGTGATATAACGAAATTCTTTTGTGCTTTTTTAAGTTGATAATTATCTGTAGAAATGACCTATTATCAGAAATGAATAAATGTTTTGTATGTCAATTGTGACAAGTGTAGCTCTGTGAGGAACTTCAGTGTTTCTGACACTTTGTGTAAATTCTGCTGTGTTTTCTTCTTACTAAATGTGTATGCTTATTTGAGATTTTTGAAGAGAATTTTGGTGAGTTTGAATGTTGGGCTGTTCCTGTAGTTCATTATTGGCTTCATGATGAGGATTCTCTTCCTGCGGACCTTTGGTTGTGGGCTCATTTTTACAATATTTCTCGCTTCTTGAATGATGAATAGGAAGATTATTGTATTTGTAATGTGTTTAATATCTTTTTGTATCCTGGCTGTTCGATCTTTAGGCATTTCCGTTGTCTTGTTAGTTTGCAAGAAGTCTCAAGTTTTTTTCTATGTATGCTGCTCTGTTCATTACAACAGTTGTAATACCCTCATTACATATTAAGCAGTTTACAAACAGGAGCTATACGGAGATTAGTCATTCACTATTTACAATCGTATGAATTAATCGTAACAGAATGTTGGTTTCTAATCTGAAAATGACGTGTTCAGGAACCATTAGCACCTGCAAAATTTTAACTCAATGTAAGTGCGACATCGAATACCGTGTTTACCAGTCCAACTAGACTTGTAGACGGTAGAAGAAAAATGAGATTTGTTTCCATTTTACATCGGTGGTACATTTACAGAGAACACGGACAAAAACTACTCTACATCACATGGATCAGCAGAATTAGCGTATGTAACAAGAATACATGGGTGAAATATTCGTGTTGTTGTGCAGTAAGCCTCATTTCTACACGACTACATCCAAAAATCCGAATAGTTGAAGAAATTTTATTAGAGACAACGCACTGTCAGTCATCATCGCCGAGAACCGAAAACTGTTGACCTTATCAGTCACATCCATACCTACCAAAGACATAAAAAAGCAATTTACCAAATTCACACACGACGAACAGGAAAAAACTACAATAACGTCGAAATAAGAAAACTAAAATCGTTAACTCACTGAAAAGTATCCCGCTGAAACCACAGTCATGATACCATAAACGAGCAATGCTATCACGTAAATGAACCCCATAACCAGCGACCGCCACAATACGCCACCTTTAAACACGCCACACATGCAAACTAAACCAGAAACATCACCTAACACACCATCAGAGGGGACCACCGATCACATCAAAACGACACCTATAAACACGCCACTCTCGCAAACTAGATTCCGCGCCGACGTGACGTCACACACCACAACTGCCTTACGTTACGGGTCAAAGCTGACGGGCGGGATCGGACGCTTCGGTCGACCCTGTCTTTGATAGGTATGGATGTGAATGACAATGTCAACAGTTTTCGGTTGACGGCGATGATGAGGGACAGTGCGTTCTCCCTAATAAAATTTCTTCAAGTATTCGGATTTTTGGATGTAGTCGTGAAGAATTGAGGCTTACAAAAGTTCCGGCTGTATGTAGAGACGTCGTAAGTATAACAGGCAAGGGATGTGATCGATTACAATTTGTGGGATCGGGAGCTGCTGTTTAGCTATAGGGCAAGGGAAGTGTTCGATTCCTGAGGATATTGTGTTTAGTGGAATTTGAGGAGTTGTGTGTTGTCGGTTATTTCGTCGTTTTGTGTGGTTTGGTATGGTGGTGTGTGTCTAAATGTGTTGATATTTACTTTGTCCCCACCCAAAAACCCCCAATTTCTCACGCTTGCCCCGTCAGATTCATTAGTTTTTTTGTGGAACGTGTGAGTGTTGGTTTTTCAGTGTATTTTCGTGTTTGTGGTCATGTTTACGTAATGACGTCATAGGCATCATAGGTGTCGTAGTGTATGGTCGTTTTCGCCGTTATTTGTGACGCCATGGGTCAAAGCAGACGGGTGGAATGGGACGTTTCTGTATTTCCCGTTTTTCTTAATCACGCTTTAGCTACGTAGTTTTTATTTCAAAAGTCGTGTACAGTCACAGCCTCTGCATCGTTGTGGTCTGACTGTGGCACTGTTAATGTGCAATAGGAAAGTGGCTGAGGCTACACTCTGTTCCGTAGTGAAACACGTGCGCGGAACACGGTAAAAAGTGCCGAGAAATAGGCTATTCTTAATGTTTTTCATAAATTTACGGAAATAATCGGCTTTGAAGTTTTCCCAGCACTGAATATGTTGCAGTTGATACACAAACCTCTATCGAACGTATAGCACAGTCGGCAGCGTAATGGACTGTGAACCAAATACGGCAAGTTGTGCATCGCTTGAAATCTCCACAAAACGGATGTTTTTCTCGTTCCATTTGAAATTCCTACCTCTCGTAATAATAGAACTCATCATCATTTTTATGAACAATGCACGTCTTCTTGTTTCTAATTACTTACTGGAAGCGAAATTCCTGTTTCCATTTCAAATACAAATTAGTAATTATCGATGTTTTATGAAAGACTGGTCATAAAAGTTGCTTAAATTAAGAAAACACATCAATTTAATTTTTAAGGCAAAAATGAGAAACCAAATCCTCTTTATTTAGACTATGTCCATCGCTTTATACCACAGAGGTAGATAAGTATTGGAGATACATGAAAACCAATCATTTACAGAACATCGAGCATACCATACACATGCTGCATTTTTTCATTTGCTACTGTACCATTACAATATGAATCGAACAGAACTAACATGGAGCCCGGCTGTGGGATTTGGCCCGAGAAGTAACAAAACTGTTAAGCTGCGAGATGTACTGGAACTAACGCACGCAGCTGTTTCACACATCATTGCGCAATGCTGGAGGGATATAGAACGGCTCGTCATAAAAGGAGATGGGAAAATGCTGCGCTTCGTTGGCTTCGTGTATCCGTTGTTGATAGGCTCGTTATCAACGAAGCAGGTGACACTTCCAGAACTGAAATGTATTTCTCGGATTTGGATAAGGAAGGAGCTAAGAGATTACAGACGACTGACTGTAATACCTTCAGCGGCTTCAATATTTAACTATACGGTAAAATCCTTCAATACGCAGAAAAATTCCCTGTCGTTGAGTCATGAATTTTATCATTTTTTTAATTAAGTTAGCTGAAAACTATTACGTTTTACGGTTTTCATCTAGTCGTCTAAGGAGCGTATTGTGTCAGATTTACAGTGTATTATTTCATTCTGCTTAAAAATTAAATGACATTCGAAGCTGTATTGCACCTCTGGTCATCTCTCGTTACTTGTGAACTGCAGCTGGCCACGCCACTGCAGGCTAGCTGTACCAGCTGACCGACCAGTGCTGTCCAATTTAAATGCGCTGGTAAGGCTGTGGTCGCGTATTATGGCTAAGTCGATATGCGCATAACGCACAGCACAAAACGTACCCTTATAATCGTATTTGACAGTACTCGAGACAGCTTGGCTGCAATCCCACGTGAAACGGAAATCGAATGAGATTGCAGCAAACGCGGAAGAATACATAATGCAATGTTTAAATCAGGTTTATTCTTATGCTCAGATTATAGGTCGTGAAGGACCCTCAGCAGAACATTAACTCACCAAACGATCATTGGATACACAAAGAAAGCGTCGCCTCCGCGGACGCTTCCGAGATAAATAAGGACGAGTGTCATTAAGCGAGGGAAGATCTGAAGCTCGCTCTCCCCTATCCGGACCACGCTGTTCATTAACAAACCTTAGGGCTTCAATCGAAAAAGCTAACTAGTTTTATTCAGAAAAGGAGGCAGGTTTGCTGCCAAAAGTTAAGCTTGTCCGGTTCTCGGGCCTGATCCCTTCTAATGTGGTAGAAACAACCTCCTGCTAACCAACAGTCATCTCTTGGACGGCAACTCTGTTGCGAAAGCGCTCTATTTAGAGAAGAAAGCCTCATTCCGTATCGTGCCGCGCCAAAAAATTGTCCGTTCTAATTCATTGCCGATATGCGGTGACAGCTTCTCTTTGATAATACACAGTCTCACATCAATTGACTACACAGATCTTGAAGGACCTTGGCCAGAAAAACACTCAAAGAGCCACAGGCTAGTGACTTCAACATACTAAGAATAACGGTGTGACGCACCTGAATTGAGTCGGCATGGCGCATGGCCTTCGAAACGGACAGTTGACCATAACACACGTTCCGCCTGAGATAATTGATCGACTGACAACTGTTACACGTCCTTCAGCATATACATACTTGGGTTGGACAATTTTGGCGAAGGTGGCGACAACATGAGCCTCGGTTTCCAAGGGATCCCAGGTCGAGTCCCCAGATGTAAATTGGCCGGATCCGAAACTGCCGCCTGTTTATCAATGACTTCCTCTTCTAAGCCTACAGTACTAGTTGAAACTAACAATTTTTGAACCTCAATCTGTAACTTAACAACCGACCCCGGCTGCAACTGACTAAGCTGAACACCCCTCAAATCAGCCAAACTATTATTCCAATTTATAAAAGAGCGCAGCAATCAGTCGTCTTTTTTTCTTTTTTTTTCTTTTTTTTCAGGTATTATTACTCAGATCCAGATTTCTGCTGGTGCCTATCCATTATCAAGGCACTATTTTTTAGTTTCCTGTTTTCGGCTGTCAGTCACAGTTCTTTGAATACTGTTCAAAGAACTCTGACTAAAGCCCGAACAACAGGGAACTAACATGTTTCGGTTTAAAAAAACTAATGATAATAGTGCATTGATAATGGCTAGGCACTAGAAGAAATCTGGATTTGCATAATCAATCCTGCTGCCCCCTATCATTTATAAATTACGTAACAGTCGCTGAGTGCACCCACTTTCCTAATGGAAGGTGACCTAATTATTCTAATTGCAAAGTTAAGCTTATTTTCTTCACAAGTGTTAGCGGGTTGGCTTACTGCATATAAGGGAGCTAAGATTTCGGTCGAGTTCATGTAAGGGATACCAACTGGTAAAAACTGTGCCACCTACCTTGGCAATGGCGGCCACGGTAATGTCGACCGGACTGGACCAGACGGCAGATGAATCGAGCCACTATCTCACGGAGGCCCCCGCCGTCGTCTTGATGCCTAAGTCGCAGCTCATACTGGGCTTGTGTAGATAAAGCCACAGCAACCTTTTTTTCCGTCACGCCGGACCAAATCTGAAACAGTTATAATATAACGTATTCTACCCCGTATACGAAATAAACAGTAACAAATGACTTCCAAGACGAGGACAAGCACGCTCTGGTGCTACCAATGAGTGTACGCCCCAGTATACGACAACAACTTAATGGGCGGAGGAATGTGTAGGCAGAGTTTATGGAAAGCCATTTGTTGCTTCACAATAGCAGGTAATACTTTATTTAACAAGATATACTTCAAACATCAATAACATACAAGTCAATAGTGACTTTTTGAGGGGACAAACCAGAAAGACCTAACTTACCATTAATTATCCTTGTCAGAAAAGGAAGTTTAGCAAGTTAACACAAGTTACATAAGATGGTTTAAATATCTTTCGAAGCAGTTACAATTTTCTTCTTTTGCTTCAAGACAAGTAGCACCTCTTTAAAATCACAAGCTCAAATTTGTAAAAATACAACTCGAGAGCTCCTTAGGCGCTAATGAAATTTAAATCAGTCGTATGTGACTTCTTTACAATTACATAAAGAGCATTATCTTAGCAATTTGAGTACCTTTCATTACATAGATAGGCTACTCATTATTGGCCCTTATGTAGAGGAAATTTTACAAGAAATTTTACAAGTTCATGGTTACGATTAAAATGACTTCAGAGCACTTTTCGCAGCAGCAATCTAGAAACCGAAGGATAAGCCCTTTCTTCAAAAAATATTTATGGGTTCTGAAGGAGCTCTTTGACATTAAAAACTTTTCAAACAGTGAAGTAACATTATTCAAAATTTTACAAGTTCAGAATTTCACACTTTGAAGCCCCTTGGCATTGACACTTTCTCAAACAGGAACAGTAACAAAATTTTTAAGATGTATATGTTCAGTATTTCCCCAATCTGGAGAATGTTTTTGCCGTAAGCTGTCCATCAACCAGGAAACGCAACAATATTGAAAAAATTACATGTCCAGGACTACGATAACAGATTTGGAGACCCCTTTGGGCAGTAACAAATTTGGAACAGAAAGGTAACAACAATTTAAAATTTACGGGCTCGCCAATACAATTAAAACATTGAAAGATCTTCAAATCAAAGCCACTTTTAAGGCAGCAACGACAAGGCAGAGCTGGCAGAGGCAAGGCTTAACTACGAAGGCTTCGGGTAGTGGACACTTTGATTTAAACTGAATTGCGAATGCCATAAAGATTAAGAACATAACTTATAGGGAGATGCCCTGGAAGGAAAGGTGGCCGCGCCGCCTCATTGGCTACAACAACACAGGAAGCAGAACACCATGCCGCACACACGTACACAGCTCGACGTGGACCAGCCGAATCAGGTGTACCGGCAGGTAAAAGGATAACACGCCGGGGCCAACGGCTCCAACGCTACGATGAAGTTGAGAAGCCGAGGGCAAACAACCAGACGTGTAATTCATGCAAGACTGAGCACCAAAATTTAGTAAATTCTCAGGGCCAACACAAGATTACAAAATGCAAACCCCACCGCAGACACCGACCAAAATCTGACTGTTAAAGTAACTGCACAATTAAAACAAAAGTAATCAACTGGTTAACCGTTTAACACTAATGACCAAACATAACAATCTGATGGAGCAGCCAACTGTTAACAAGACTCCCAAAAAACAAATTCACTTCAATAAACTTAAGAAGTAGCAAGAAATGCTTGAGAGCTAATACATAAGCACGAGATCACAGTAGTAATAAAATATACAACAGTAAACAGTGACTTCCTTCTTTTAAGAGATGTGCTGGATCTCACTAAGACCTTCACACGTGATTCCAGAAAACGAGCCAACTGGTGTCCGCTTATCACGATCATGCCCAATGTTAAAATTTACGCACAAGTCGGGCAAGCCAGAACTTTCCACCTTAAAGGTAAGGCTCGACATTCGACCTCAAAGACCAGGAATATATATGATGCACTAGAATATATTACATTCAAATTAATTTCACACCCAAGCAATAATGACACATATGACAGAAATGCTGAACAAATTGTAATAAAAGGAAAACACAATTTAAATTCACGCAAATATATCAGCCATCAAGGGAGTTCACACAGAGAAGGGGGAAAATTTAGTAGCTTGAGTAGAGTGACGGAGAACAGCGGGATAACCAGCCTAACGAAAGAAACTCCAGCACATCTACCATAATCCATGAACAGAATAACCTTTACCAAAAATAAGGTAGGGCAGGGGGCTATCAGAGAAAATCGACGTTATCACGACGTACACATGAGCAGGCAGCCACTTCCAAAGCCAGATAGTTAGCCGGGCGCAACAGGGTAGAGCCCAACACTCCACACCAGCACGCCTCTCTACCAGTAACTGCCCATTTGGATACGAATTTGTGAGTGAGCTATACAGTTTGGTGCCTAATGACCTCAACGTCGTAAGGAAGCTTTCCCTTCTAATGTTTGTATCGTTTAGGGAGGCTGCCATGAACAATGTTAAATGGTCTTAATTTGTAATATTAGTATCCTAGGTTGCTTGATGTGAAGTAGTTTATCTCATTACTGGTTTCGACAGTAGCTAGCTGTCACACTCAGATTCTCAGATCTTCCAGAAATATAACTACACTTCAGTCTTGTCGATGCACTGAGGATATGCTCCAGTTACAACAAAACGGCCCCATGATGGTTTGTCAGATACATAAAACTCGCTAAATAAAATATCCTCAGCACCAATAAAGACTACAGGACCAAAACCTGGTACATAAATTCATCACTAAATATGATGCATCACTGACAACAAAGTGCGTCTTACTGAGTTGCCGTCGACGTATCGTCTTTAAGTGTACTTGTTTTTGCTCCTGTACTCCTTATTGGTGCTAAGAATATTTTATTTAGCAAATTTTATGTATCCGACAAACCAGTGTGGAACTCTGTTATTGTAGTTGGCGCATTTTCTCAATATGTCGTCGATACTGAAATATATTTATATTTCAGGGAGACCTGAGAATCAGAAGATGACATCTAGTTACTGTAGAAACTGGTCATAACAAATTAGAACATTGGATCGTCCCATCAACATGTGCTAATTACCTGGTTTTCAAACCGTATCACTCTACTGAAAAGTAGACATTCGGAGTAGATGGAGAACGTTTGAATGTTTCGTGTCAACGTCCAGTGGTGTCGCTCGCTGCGCTCAGATAGTCTGCGACGAAATATTCAGCTCGCATCTGCTGAATAAATTGCAGCTGTTGCTGGACTGAACGAGGCCATTTAATATGCATCCCAGTGCTTCCAAATGCGACGTCTCCCATGGTCGCAGCGTCCCCCATGACATCTGCCAGTAACTTTCTGTTACGAGCCTGAGTGCCTTCCAGCTGTTGTCTGTTCTGACATACCCAGCGCCTATCAGTGCGTCCTATTCTATATTGTCCACGAGTACGAGCAGACATCGACAGTCAATCCCTTTCTGAACTGCGTCGTCCTAACCTCGTCATTTACTTCTGAAATATTTTTGAAACGGCCACTAAACCCACTAGGCAGAACAGATGATTAGGATTGTGAAAAAGGCCAAATAAGTGTCGGTCAGGTTCACTCAAAATTGTAATTTATTATAATTTAATAACACCTTTCAACCAAACTGGAACATAACCGAACCTTTTAGAACCACGAGTTCCAAAAAGGTGATTATTTCACGGCTGAAGGCCTCCAAACAAGACATCTTAAAGCAACAAAATAAATATCAATTGGTAAAAACATGCAGTTAAAATTGCAAATAAAATTATGTATTTGCAGCGAGGTTGAGAGCCTCAACAAAAGGTTGAATAGACAAACATAAACAAGATGCCATACAAATGGCTAAAGGCCCACAGTAAATTTTTCAAGATTTTAAAGTAAATTACCATCAGCTTTTAAAGGCAGAAGGCTGTATTTTTTTCGAATAAGTATTTAAGTGGCCAACAATTTATTTTCCTAAATTCAAAAAAAACAAAAAATCCAGTAAAAACGAGAATTTTTAAATCACTAGCTATGATTGATTGCAAACACCAGTGAGAACAAAAATAAAGAAAACGGCACTAAGAAGCCTCCAGGGAGGTCGGTCTTCCCTCATTCGCTTAGGTGAGACAGGTGATGAGCCCAACTACACTTGATCCCTCGTAAACCCAACAAAGGGACAGCCACGGACTGACCGACAAAACAACTTGCTTGTCACCAAGGTACATGAGAATTCGAACACAAAATGTTACCGGCGTGATTATCCACAATCAAACATGTATATGTATTAAGCTGTCCAAAACTACACACCGTGTTGAACAGCAACAACAGGTGAGGAAAGGACACTGCCCGAAATTACGTCAGTGGCCAGGGCAGGTAACCGAAACCCAACCGGTCACAAGGTAGAATATTCGGCTGCTCCACCTAAATTGTAGTCAACCAGTATAGTTAATTACACCATATGGCAGCTAAATTTCAGCAACAGAAACACTCTGCGTTGCTCACAGCAAAACCTCCCCAATAGCGAACTACCGAAACGAACCACACAACATGAGTGGACGTGGCTTAGGTAGTTGAAACCAGTACTCAACTTTGACGTCCTTGGTTCGTGAACCACGAAGATCGTAGTGATCGCACAGCTCCACACACATTCTGACACTGTGCAGGGACCGCCAACGGACTCAGCCGACTGCACCGCGCGGAGATAACTTCCCAGGTCCGCAGCAACCGACCGACCCTCTCAGAATGCCGACAACATCTAAAACAACGCCAGCTACACATACAACCCACACACAACCTGACAATCACTTGCACGTGGACCTGAACGACACCCAACAGTAACTAAGCATGCACGAAGACAAATCGGGAGTCGATGCACACACACACACACACACACACACACACACACACACACACACATAGCAGACTCAGGAACGATCGGCGAGCCAAAATGCGTCGTCCGGTAGGACGACGGAACGACGATCCAGCAAGACCATGGCCCGGCTCAAGTGATGCGTGGCGATAATGGTCGGGCGAGCCATGTCAATGCAGACCTCAATGCTGCTCCAAAACGACATTAATAGTCCGGACTGCGCTCCAGCCGCGTTGCAACTGACTGGCAGACCCGAACTCACGACTGGATCTCGACTCACGAAAGACAACGACCGGGAAGTAATAGCAGTCGAGCAAAGACACTACGAGGGGATATATGGATACACGCTGCTAACACAGCTCACGTTCAGGCAAAGCCCAACTCAGTGGCAGTAGTAATTTAAATTTACGTAATGAGGTGGAAGTACGTTAAAAACAGGATCTAAAATACATGATGGCGGAAACACGAGTCACGCAAGGCTCAGTTTTTATTTCATTGTTTATTTTACTGTGTAGAGAGAGTCGCGCAAGACGAGACCCACCTATTACGCCGTGAACGGTTCAAAATATCGAAATGAAGCTTTCGGAAAATGATAGCACGCAGAGGGATACCTAATTTTCTTCCATGTTGAATATCAATAACTCTGTAATGTCGAGATATTGAAATTAGTATTTTGTTCACAGTGGGGATACATAACTTTTTAACGTCATTCGAAATCTGTGAAACAGACGAATACACTGATATAACGCTTGTTAACGTTGGCGTTCAAATATGTTTCGAGAAAATAGCCGATAAAAGTGCTAAAATTGAAAGGAAATGTCGTCAGAGTCGGCTATTGTAGTGTATTCACCTCCAATTGGGTTTCACGTGCCAGTCTAATTCCTTGTATTAAATGTATCGCGTGAGTATTTTTGTCACCACAAACTTGTTCACCTAAACTTACACACATTTGGGACAGGTTACCTAAGCCCCTTCCGCTAGGTTAGCTTCTTCCACGTTTAGTTCCATTTACAATAATCATAGCTGACTACCCATATCGTGTGAATGACGGCCTAGACGTATGTTTAACCTTCCCGATGCACACCTGTATACAGTAAGTTGACGAAAGTCACGGGGTAGCGATGCCGCTAGTCTCGCGTACACTAGGTATAAAAGGGCAGTATATTGCCGTAGACGTCACTTGTAACCAGGTGATGCATACGAAAACGCTTCTGACATGATTATGGCCGCACGATGTGAATTAACAGACTCTGAACGCGAAAAATGAGTTCGAGCTAGACGCATGAGATACTGTTTCGGAAATCCACATTATCAAGTGTGTTCCAAGAATATCCAATTTCAGGCATTATCTCTCACCACGGATAACGCAGTGGTCGACAGCCTTCACTTAACGAGCCACAACAGCGATGTTCGCGTAGAATTGTCAGTTTAACAGACAGGCAACAGTGGGTGAAATAGGAGCAGAAGTCAATGTGGGGCCTACGGCGAACGCATCCGTTACGATAGGTAGCGAAATCTGGCGTTAACTGGTATGACAGCAGACGAACGACGCGAGAGCGTTTTCTAACAGCACGACATCGCCTGCAGGACGGTTCCTGAGGTCGTGATCTTTTCGGTTGGACTCTAGACGACTGGAAAACCATAGCCTTGCCATACGAGTCCCGATTTCAGTTGGGAAGGGCTGATGATAACTCTGGAGTGGGGCGCAGACTTCACGAAGCCATAGACCGAAGTTGTGAGCAAGGCCCTGTGCAAGCTTGTATTGGCTCCATAATGGAGTGGGCTGTTACCTGGAATAGACGGGATCCTATTGTAGAAACGGTTATTTTCGGCTACTTGGAGACCATTTTCGGCCATTCATGGACTTCTTGTTCCGGAACAGAAATGGAATTCTCGTAGGTAACAATGCACTGTGTCATCGGGCCGCAAGTGTTCGCGATTGTTTTCAAGAACATTTTGGCCAGTTCGAGCGAATGATTTAGCAGCCCAGATCCCGAACATGAATCCCACCGACCATTTGTAAATCATCATCTAGAGGTCAGTTCAAGCCCAAAATTCTGCACAGGCAACATTTTTGCAACTATGGACGGTTATAGAGGCAGCAAGGCTCAACATTCTGCAGGGAACTTCCAACGACTTCTTGAGTCAATGTCACGTCGAGCTGCTGCACTAAACCACGCAGAAGGAGGTCCGACACGATATTAGGCGGTATCCCATGATTTTTGAGTGTAATGACACAATTTCACACGAAAGGGTGGATTCACATCACAGTACCCGAATCTGTTTTACCGCATTTCTCAGATGATGATGGGAATAAGTTTAAACACCTACATGACGAGCGTGATGTGCACTTGACTTGTTTTGCAGCATAATTTGAACGTTGTTAAAAATTAAATCCTCCCATTTTAAAAAATAATCTTAGTTGCTTCAATATTTCAGTTGATACAGGAGTTGGAAATTTAAAATGTGCTATAGAGAATTACGTACTCTTGTGTAAACTGTCATCTCCCGAAAGCCTCTCATAAGAGCCCAGCTTGGCGTTTTTACACCACAGTACCCGAGTCCGCTACTACTGCCTTTCAATTTTAGCGTATTTCTTTGGTGATTTTTCAAAACATTTTAACACCGATGTTAACGAACTTGATATACACTGCACTCGTTTTTTCAGTAGCATTCGAACATTGTTACAAAATATAATCGATTGCCATTTCCCGAAATTCTCGTTGAGCTACACAGCCCGATTAAAAGCATCGTGATACTTGATAGTGAACATTAATATGGGTTGCGTCGACCATTCACTGTTATTACAGCTTGAACTTTGCTGTAGACCATTTACGTAAGATGTCTAAATGTATGTGGATGAATGGCAGTTCATTCTTCTTCAAGAGCCGAAATCAGAGAGGAAGTTATGTTGGACGCTGGTGTGTAGGACGATGTCGACGTTGTAACTCATACCGAAGGATTATTGAGTTGAGGTCGGTGTTCTGCTCAGGCCAGTTCATTGAAGGAGTGTTACTGTCCATGAAACAATTATCACTGATCCTATAAAATGTGTTCACATTGTTCCGCGTTTAGCGTTTTTCTAAACGCAATAAGATGACCAAAAACTAAGCTCGAAAAATACGCTCGTACTGTAACACCACACGACCCACACGTCACGTTGGCGCTACACACGTACATCTACGGGTATACTCTGATAGCCATGAAGCGGTGTGTGGCGGAGGGCACAATTCTCGCCGAAGTTACTCTCGGATCGCCTGAGGGAAAAACGACTGTCTGGATGCCTCAGTAGAAGCTCTAATTTCCCTTATCTTTGAATGGTGATCATTACGCGATTTGAAAGTTTGTGGTAATTATATATGCTCTACATCCGCGTCGAAGATCAAATTTCGGAATTTAGTGAGCAGCCCCTTCCGTTTAGCGTGCTCTGACAGCAATTGTGTCCCACTTCAAACTTTCAATGAGATTTATACCGCTCTTGCGATGGCTAAATGTACCAGTCACGAATATTGCCACTTTTCTTTGGAACTTCTCAATCTCTTGAATCAAACCCAGCTGGCAAAGGTCCCATACAGACGAACAACATTCTACCGTAACCTAACTTAACCCAACATAAGACTGGACGAACTAACCTAAACAAACCTAAACACTTCCATCGGATTCCCATAGAGGTATAACGTGATTCATCACTCACAATTACTCGTTTGCAGTCGTCCGCTGACCAGTGGCGTCCTTCTTTGCACCACCTGATGCGTCTCTTAACAGACTACAGAAATGTGCAGGATGTAGGGTATTGTTTGACCATTTTTCAACATTCTCTTAACTCCCTACACACAGCCATTGTGGTAGCTGGACTGCTGGTAGCATTCTGTAACTCACGAATGACTCATTCCGCTGATATCACGCAATTTTTTACACGCTGCACAATGGTTCAAAATGGTTCAAATGACTCTAACCACTATGGGGCTTAACGTCTGAGGTCATAAGTCCCCTAGACACATAACTACTTAAACCTAACAGTTTATACATCACACGCATCCATGCCCGAGGCACGATTCGAACCTGCGACCGTAGCAGCAGCGCGGTTCCGGACTGAAGCGCCTACAACCGCTCGGCCACAGCGGCCGGCTTGCTCGATGGTCTCTGTCCATCAGTGCGTGAGGTCTGCCTGGAACTGGTGTAGATCTGGTGTATCCTTCATGTTTCCACTTCACAAGCGCACTACCAACACTCGACATGGGGAGCTTAGGTCTGAAACGACACTGATGGATTTGTTTCTCAGGTAACAACCAGTGACTAGTCCAATTTGAAGTCACTGAACCCTTCGACCCATCTTGCCGTTACTTCTTCTGTGTTGACCACAGAATACTTGTCGACATCTTTCATACCGGCGGGTCTGCTTTCCCTGCCATTTAGTTGTCAATTCCACATTGGTCAGATAGTAATCTTGAAGCGTTTATCAAACAAAAGGGATGTTTATTCTTACGCGAGTTACCCTGCATACAAATATCTGTATTGTTTCTCTTACCACAAGGAAGGAGGTTCAGGATAAGGGGATGGACTGACGGAGTAAAGTTCATGTAATCGACAACGACTGCAGGTAGTGTCATGTGTACAGTGTAATATGCCACTAATCTGAATGGCAACTGCCCAGATGATATTTCGCTCCTACGAGTATGAGTGGATGTGGGTGTGGTGGAGATGCGACACATTGTCGAAAACTGCCAGTACTTTCCCGGTTTGTTGCGTGATCGTTGAGAGTCCCATGACAACATTTATCCAGCATCAGCAATGGAAGAGAGTGGGAAAAGAGTCACATTATCGAAAATGATTGATATTGGGGTTGAAACCATAGTTTACTGGCTCACTGGGTTATTAGTGATAGTGGCGGTAATATATCACAAGTCAATGGAGTCGTAATGGACTTGGTTCAAATGACTCTGAGCACTATGGGACTTAACAGCTGAGGTCATCAGTGCCCTAGAACTTAGAACTACTTAAACCTAACCAACCTAAGGACATCACATACATCCATGCCCGAGGCAGGATTCGAACGTGCGACTGTAGCGGTCGCGCGGTTCCAGACTGAAGCGCCTAGAACCGCTCGGCCACTCCGGCCGGCCGTAATGGACTGCTAAGTAAAACATAGTATGAGCATATGTAACATGAGTTGATGATTAGTTTACTGTGAAAAATGTTGGTTCATAGATTACGAGTATAGCCCATGTAACATGACTACAAACTCTGGGCCGTTTGAGCAATTATGATCACGTGGTAGTACGTCTAGGAAACAAAGGATCGCTTCAGAAAAATAGATCTGATCGTAACAAGAGTATGTGCAACTTGCTGCTAAACTGATAATTCATCTACAGTAAACGCTAATCTTTATTATATCCATTAATAACTTTTATTAACTGTGCTGCTCGCTAAACAACTGAAAGAGTTCAAAGTGTTTAAAACTGCAGCAACATCCAAGAGAGAAAGGTCATGCGATATTCAGTCCTAACTGGGCGAACTCTTTGTCCGAGTAGTTAATTATTAACAGGACGTGATTTAAAACTATACGTGACTTCTGAAATATGTATATGGTATGGTGGGTAATAAATGAAAAAATTACTGCACTGAAATACGTGGCTTAATTATTAATATGTGATCCTGACATGCACATCACAATGAACCACGTTTCGACAAAGTAATGTTTTACCTGCGAACAATGCAATTCTTCAACTTAAAAAGTCTGACTGAAGTTACTGTCAACAGTATTCATACTGGATGACATGCTGTCATTAGAGGTGCCACATACGTACAATTTCTAAAATATGTCTTATAAACTACAGTTGAGGCTGTTTATAATAAATATACGTAAAATAGTCGCACAATCAATTTTTCACCCTACAGCACAGTGCGCGTTGATTTGAAATTACTGGCAGATTAAAAAGGTGTGCCAGATTGTGACTCAAACGTTGAACCTTTGTAAGTAAGCTGTTTAAGTATTTTTATTGGTAACGCCAACACCACATAGCGCTCTGTATGAAAAATCACTGGCTGTGCTGTGCGCAGTCGGTGTTTAGTTTGCATTGTTGTCTGCCATTGTAGTGTTGGGCAGCGGCAGCTGGATGCTAACAGCGCGTAGCATTGCACAGTTGGAGGTGAGCCGCCAGCAGTGGTGGACGTGGGGAGAGAGATGGCGGAGTTTTGAAATTTGAAAGAATTGGTGTCATGAACTGCTATATATATTATGACTAGTGAGGTAAATACATTGTTTGTTCTCTATTAAAATCTTTCATTTGCTAACTATGCCTATCAGTAGTTAGTGCCTTCAGTAGTTTGAATCTTTTATTTAGCTGGCAGTAGTGGCGCTCGCTGTATTGCAGTAGCTTGAGTAACGAAGATTTTTGTGAGGTAAGTGATCTGTGAAACGTATAGGTTAATGCTAGTCACGGCCATTCTTTCGTAGGGATTTTTGGAAGTCAGATTGCGTTGCGCTAAAGATATTGTGTGTCAGTTTAAGCACAGTCGTGTATAATTGTTCAAAGAGGACGTTTCACATAGACCAGTCTTGTACAATTTTTCTAAGGGGAAGTTTCATATGTCGACCCTTAGCCAAGGATACCTCACTGGAATCTTCTGATTTTTTTCCTTGTAGTTTGTGTAATTAGTGTAGCTTTTGTTTATTGCTAGCGCGTAATCATAGAGAGAATTTCCTTTGTAGTTGTAGTCTTTCATTGTTGTACAGTACAACAGTTGTGGCATGCATGTAGAGTTGCACCAAGTATTTCGCAGCTGTGCTTGCAATTAGCTAGATATTATTTTCAGTGCTATGTTAATGTGTTCTCTTATTTTTGTTCTTCAAATTGTGTTTTTCTGTGTTGTCGTGTGAAAAATTGTGACAATAATGGCGTGTGAAAAACGTAATACTAGGCTTCAAAGTAATCTGAGAAATGACAGTGAAGACGAAAGCAGTGTGTTAGCGCCACCATGTAATGAATTAACTAATGTTCAAAGTAGTAATTTGGTAATTGTGTATAGGGAAATGGAGCGGGTTGCAAATAATGGTGTAGGCAGTGAAACAATTAGTGAATAGGGAAGCGTTATCGATCGATCGGTCGGCAACAGCTCGCCTCAGGATTCCGAAATGACAGGACACAATCTTGCAAATACTGTAGATTCAGATTTTGCGTCCTCACCGTTTTCTGAAATAAATCAAGACACATTTTCTGCTTTTCAAAATGCTAATATTGCCGGTTCAAATGCACTGCCGAAAAGCACTGAGGAACATGTTTCAGACACCAGTGCACTGTTATTACAGTTAATGCAACAAATGGGACAAAGGCTACAAAAGTTAGACACAACGCTTGAACAAAATCAGAAACAAATGGGACAAAATCTTCAAAAGTTAGACACAATGGAACAAAATCAGAGACAAACACAGCAACAGTTGGACACAATGGAACATAATCTTCAAAAGTTAGACACAATGGAACAAAATCAGAGACAAACACAGCAACAGTTGGACACAATGGAACATGATCTTCAAAAGCTAGACACAATGGAACAAAATCAGAGACAAACACAGCAACAGTTGGACACATTGGAACATAATCTTCAGAAGTTAGACACCACACTTGAACAAACACGTGAAGATTTAACTACTGAGTTACATAACATTGAATCGAAATGTCAAAAAATCTGTAATGACGTAAAAACACAAATTTGTGAGCATTTTCAACCTATTTTTTTGCGGCATGAAAACTGATTACAGAATCACGAAGCAGCCATAAAAGAATTGCAAACTGTTCGTGAAAATCACGACACCTTGCAAGCTAAAATGGACTCAGTTGCATCCACCGATTCGGTTACGCAACTTGCAAGAACTCAGGAAAACTTAAAGGACACAGTAGATTCGATTTCAACACAAATGGACACTCTGAAACTTGGTTCAGAAAAACACACTGAGGAAATGTGTTCACTATCGGAGAAAGTAGCCGAACTTTCGGATCAGTTCACTAATTTTTCTATGAAGGTAGATGATAATCTGAATGACACAAAACCGGTAGTCTTTAATGACACAGAAGAGTTCGAACAAATTAGGAAATTCAAACAAAATCAGAATCAAATTAATACGCAACACCAAAGAGAAATCCGGGAAGTACAAGATCGGTTGACACAGGTAATACAAGAATTACGTATTTCAGAGGACACTCGCACTCCAATACGGGAAGAGGGACATAAAAACACGGAACTGCCACAAAATAACAACACAGGGCACTTTGGAGATTATGAAAGAAATTGGCAAAGTACACCGAATTTTGAGATGGAACCGCCGAAACGACGTAACAATGACCGATATGCGACCCGCCGACACGATGATTTTGACTATAAGCTGTTCATTACTACACGTAAATTCAAAACATTTAAAAATTCTGGCAACGACATTCATCCACAAGCGTGGCTCCATCAATTCTCTCATTCTTTTCCTCCCAACTGGTCACTAGAGCACAGATTAGAATTTATGTGTGGCTACTTAGAGAATGAACCAGCTGTAAGAATGCGATCGGTCATTCACGATTGCCACAGTGTAGGAGAATTTTACCATGCCTTCCTCTCAGCATATTGGTCCCAAGCCACACAAGACCGAGTAAAACATGGCATCATGATGATGAAACATTTCGAACAATCTGAATTTTCCAAGTCTTGTGAAATATTTTGAAGACATGTTGCACAAGAATCAGTACCTGTCAAACCCATACAGCCCGTCAGAACTCATCCGCATTTGCTTAGTCAAATTGCCTGAACATTTACGGATATTATTTTGGCAGGTCGTTGCAAAGACGACATTGAAGCTTTTCAGGGACTCTTACAAGAATTAGAAATTGACACTGACAATCGCGGAACGCGAAAACAGGAACACAACAATTACAGGTCACATCCGTCGCAATTCCGCGATGAAAGAAACAATAACTGGACACGACAAGTATATTCTTACAACGCAAATCGTGACCAAAACAGACACCACCCATATGACAACCACTGGCGGAGTAATAATAGTTACAGAGAAAGATCGCATTTCCGTAGTAATGACTATCACAGACACAATCAGAGAAACAGACAATACGGGAACCAAGATAATTATTATCACGGGAGACAGAATAACTTCAAACGCAACGGTCCAGCGCGCAGTTACGATTCAGGGAGAAATTCTCCACCACGTGGCCGACAAGAAAGAAACTATGGAATCTACCGACAAAATTACAGACCTGAATTGCATCAGAACTGGCGGGATTCCTACAGGACAGGGCCCTCTCAGCAAGGTGAATTTGTAGAAGTTAGGTCTCCTAATCCCATTAACGACGCGCGCCAACAAAGAAACAGACAATGACTCGCACCGCAGGCAGCCGCGTGCGCCGGCTGGCTCAGAGAAGAATAACATAGACGCTAACCTTGAGCAAAATTCCAGTATTCTTTACCGACGTATACCACATGATAATTGCGTTCAAGTTGAAACTCTGCATGCTAGGAAGAGTAAAGGTTTACACCACATTTAACATGTAAAACCGTTTATTGAAATATAATCTGCTTTTTAACTTTGTCTTTGCCATAAAACATTTCACTTCACATTTCTAGTATGCTTTGTCACACTGAGAAACTGTTAACACGCAACAATGTCTGAAGTTTACTATCCAGTCTAGAACCTACGGAACATATTTAGACAGTATTTACGAGTGCATTGTTATAGTGAACAGACATCACTGTGTTATTTCGTGTGTACATTCTTGCTTGTTAGTTGCACGATTACGTAACGACTATAAGGCTCACATACTTAGAACATTTACCACTATTGCTAATGAGATTTTAACGCAACATTTTGGTTTACTTGAAAATACATTCTGGATTTAAAGTACTTTCTCTGAGATACCAGATGATATAGTGGTTAGTTTCTGTGACAGCTACACGACTTTATCACGACGCTACTAATGAGTGACAATTTACAATGTTGCTTTTGCAGTTTATCTGTTTTATATCTGCACAGTTTTTCTGAATTTTTTTGGAAAGTAAAACATGTTTTAGTAGTAACGTTTGTGGTATAGCTACAATGAGACAGCCTTTTCTGTAGCACAACAATACGTACAGTACAGTACTTACTTCATCACGGCAATAAGCGTAATAACTAAGATATCTATACGCAAAGCATTTCAATTTCGTTTATCATGAGGTAAGTACATTGACTTCTGCAGAACTTAGCTTTCGGAGGACAATAACTACGACACTTCCACAAAGATTGTCTTACAGCAAGACGCACATTTAGCGCTACAGGACACGTATTAAACTATTTATTTTTCAACATATTTGAATTACAAAGAAAGTTTTCCGTGATACATTTCATTCCATTGCTGTAAACTGTAACACCTGAGGATATAATTACATTATTCCTCAGGGGGGTACACGCTTACTTTGTGTACCATGTGTTTGGCAAGCACAAGGAGCCCTAGCTAATATGGTATTTGTTTATACAACTTTACACATCGGTACCATATTTCTCTAACACATAAATTACACAGCTATCTGATCATTTAACTGAGAGAGACAAACATTTACTTTACTACATCAGTGACAGATGTTTACGTAATTACACCATTGGATACCTTCACACTTACGAAGTGGTATTTTGTCTGTACTTTGTGAACAGTTCATATTTTTTCGGAACCATTGTGATACTATGAGAGCTTTGAATGACATATTTTGTATGTGATCACGATTTTTAAAGCACGTTTGAGGCAGAAGACTCTTTTGACATGAGCAGAGAATTTTTTTTTTAGGTTTTGAAATTGTTGGAGGAAGCTACAGAGATTTTGAGAATTTGACTGTGGTGTTTTGATGTTATTATTACGATGACGATGTGAATTATGCTGCTGAGGTATGTTTAAGCTGATGCTATATGAGTTATTTGGTTATGCTACGTATCTGTTATGATGAAATATTGAAGAAGTGTCGACGAATATATATATGAGTAATAAGGTAAGAAATAATGAGTAGTGGTTAGGGACTCTGATTTGTGAAAAAGGATGTTGGAAACCGAGAATCGTACTTTAAGAGTTATGAAATGAGTGTATATGCGTGAATGTATCACTATGCTGGCGAAAATTTTTTGGACACTATTCTATTTAAAGGATTTTGTTTCTACATATTTGTAACGCAAATTCTTGACCTGTGATTTTTTTTATATGAGACTGCCACAGTAGCGGAAACTGGTGTCGTAAATATTTCGATAAGACAGTTAAGTGACCACCTGCATGTAATGCGTCATGAGCACCCAGCTCCGCGACAACCACCTGACAAAAGAAAGCCATTTGTGTGTGCCTGACAGAGGCAGAGGTGGAGAAAAAAAAAGAGGTCATTATCCTCGCTATTGAGATTCCTTTGTAGAAAGCATCGCAAATATTACACGCCCAAACTTGAAAACATATGATTACACTGTGGAGCTCTTAATTTATGATATTTACTAAAATGCCTAATGAAACGACGAGAAACATTTCATGGCTATTGTCCTGCTAGTTGAGAGAAATACCATGTGGCTTGCTTTATGCATTTATTTACTCATTTTGTTTAATATCTAGTTTCTAACTGCACTGAAGCATTGGTTAAAATAAATTTTATGGATGTACTAATATAAATATTTTATGCCTACAGATCCAGTAAATAATAACTTTATGATGTACTTAAAAAAAACGAAGTAGCACAAAAAAACATTTCCCTTCACAGAAATTGCATACAGAATTGTCTTTTCAAGTACATGGTAATATTTTTTTACAATAAATTTTTGTGGTGCACCACTTTAATTGCATAGACATTAAGATGTGGATAGACATTGTCCTTATCTGCATTGTTGTCTTTAGTGTAACATTTTTTCTGCTTGAGCTTTGTCATATTTAGTTATAAGCTGTTGCATTTGCTTCTACTGTGTGCCAGGCATAGTGCTACTGAATTTCACTTTGTATTACTCTGTTAAGCCAGTTTTACTACGGATTTATTTTTCTTGTTTGCTGTGCATTGCCTTATATTAGTTTTAATATTGCTGCTTCTTTGGCAACTTCCATTTTATTTCATTGTTGTTTGTATAAATTGTTTTGCGCTGCTGCATTGCCTCGTCCCTTGGTTTAGCATCTGAGCTCAGTAGCTTTAAGTTAGCTTAAGAGGGGGTAGACTATATAAGAAACTAACTATGATTAATTGGAAGAAAAGCATCGAGAAGCTTTAAGAAAACGGTCTAGCCAAAAAAGTAGTGTACAGTGGAGAAAAACTATTTTTGAAAGAGGATGTGAACAGAATACAGAAAGCAGGTTTAGATAGGACTTTTTGGAAATAATGAAGAACGAAAGGAGATCTCCGAGAAGTAAAGAAAGTTTTGTTTGCAAAGTACTGCAGTAAAACAAACCCTGTCCTTTCCTTTTGTGTTATCCCACTATGTGTTTGTGTACCCTTGTGTATTTGTTTTCTTCCTGTCTCTGTGTGCTGTTTCATAGAATTTTTTCTCTTCTAATACTAAGCTACATTCACTATGATGAGGAATACTGTTATCCTCAAATATAATTCGCGTTAATAACATGTTATTTATTTTCGTAAACATGTTTACACATAATTTATTCTGTTTTGTTCTAATGCTCATGTGTGAAGTTGATGTTTCAAAAGTAGTTCTGATTTTTTTATGTATGTACTTATGTCATAATTTTTGTAACACTGATGTATTACTTATTTCGATTCTTTTGTAAAGCCTATATTACTGCAAAAGTTATCTGTACTGTTATGTTGTTTAATGATATATTTAGTACCTTTGTTATTGTATTCTTATGTTATAAAATTGTAATTGACACCAGTTCATCAAATTAAGTAACTTGTAAATTACATTTCACTGCACACATTTCTGTTGGTCATAGTATATGGACAATATGTGAGAAGTAGGGACTGATAGTGCGTTAATAATTCAGCAAGGGACTGGATAAAAGCATTGCTGGTTCTAAGGACATATAAAAAAATTGTGAGTGCACAAGTGGTGGTTATGGACTTGCTGTATTCTCTGCAAGACTCTTCAATAGTTATGGTGCACCTGCACAGTCGCAACAGATGGCTGCTGGCCGTCTCTACAAGGACTGCAGTGGGTCTGCACCTTTGATGACCCACCAATATCATTATTTCTACAAGGACTGCAGTGGGTCAGCACCTTTGATGACCCAACAATACCATTATTTCTACAAGGACTGCAGTGGGTCTGCACTTCTGGTGGCCCACCAATACCGTAATCTCTACTAGGACTACAATGGGTCTACTCTGTGACGACCTACCAAACAATATTCTTTAAAACTTCGACTGACACTGCTGTGGGTTTGCTCTGTTGTGGCCCATTACCTGTCTGCATGTCAAGAGTCAGCACTGTCTTTCCGTTGGAAGGACAACGCTACTTCTTCAAGACTGCATGGAAATCCACTACTTCCATGTGTATTTTCTTTTACTACTCAGACTTTGAGAAAAACACTGCAATTTTACTTTGATGAATGATCATGACTGTCTTTATGGACTGTGAGAAAATTTTACCTTTTGACCAACATTGTATCGATAAGTGTGTGCATTTCATTTCTTTGTCATTGTAATTATGAAAAATTTTTTCAAATCTGTATTGGCCACTGCCCGAAACAATTTGTAATTTTTTTGTGGGGAACATGGGGGCTATGTAAGTAGGCTGTTTAAGTATTTTTATTGGTAACGCCAACACCACATAGCGCTCTGTATGAAAAATCACTGGCTGTGCTGTGCGCAGTCGGTGTTTAGTTTGCATTGTTGTCTGCCATTGTAGTGTTGGGCAGCGGCAGCTGGATGCTAACAGCGCGTAGCATTGCACAGTTGGAGGTGAGCCGCCAGCAGTGGTGGACGTGGGGAGAGAGATGGCGGAGTTTTGAAATTTGTAAGAATTGGTGTCATGAATTGCTATATATATTATGACTAGTGAGGTAAATACATTGTTTGTTCTCTATTAAAATCTTTCATTTGCTAACTATGCCTATCAGTAGTTAGTGCCTTCAGTAGTTTGAATCTTTTATTTAGCTGGCAGTAGTGGCGCTCGCTGTATTGCAGTAGCTTGAGTAACGAAGATTTTTGTGAGGTAAGTGATCTGTGAAACATATAGGTTAATGCTAGTCAGGGCCATTCTTTCGTAGGGATTTTTGGAAGTCAGATTGCGTTGCGCTAAAGATATTGTGTGTCAGTTTAAGCACAGTCGTGTATAATTGTTCAAAGAGGACGTTTCACATAGACCAGTCTTGTATAATTTTTCTAAGGGGACGTTTCACCTTTATTATTTGCCGGAATTTTCTCCATCAACTGAGATATTCAAGCATTACTCACGGCCTTACTTTCCCCATAACCTCATCTATCTTTCTAAATTCACAGAGGTTCTCCTGCAAACATGAGAGACTAGCATTCTGAGAAGAAAAAAAAAGGAAAGAAAAGAAGACTGAATTTCACTCTTCAACCAAGTGTGAGAGGTTTGAAACTCACCGGCCGTTTAAAACGGTGTGCGAGACCTGAACTGGAATCTGCGACCTTTGTCTTTCGCGAGGAAATGTTCTATCCTTCAGGCTGTGGCTAACCATGTCCCCACCTTTCTTTTTAGAAATGCTGGTCGCACAAAGTTACAGAAAAACTACAACGATGTTTCGAAAGTATAAGATATGGTACTGGCGCAAGTAAAGCTTTCAGTATGGGTCGTGGATCGTGCTTGGATAGCTGAGCGGAGCTGAAGTTGTCAGCATAACCGTGAACTCTAACCAGGACCTACAAATGTCTAAAGACATTATAAGACAGTAACCGCAGCAACTGGGACGAAAGTAAATGAAGATCAATGCCAACTCTTATTCTTAGGGTCACACAAATAATATATTGAATACACTAGGTAGCAGCAATAAGCGCTAGACAGCCACTGGGAACAAAAATTATTGCGAACCCCAGAGTAATGATGAACGCGAACTGCAATGAGAAGCTCACTATCGTACGAACAATCCTCAATGAACATACCACCAGGAACGTGGATCGTGTACAGAAAACTGCTGTTACCTACTCTTACGTTATACCAAATTAAACCTAACTAACTAAGGACATCACACACATCCATGCCCGAGGCAGGATTCGAACCTAAGACCGTAGCAGCAACGCGGTACCGGACTGAAGCGCCTAGAACCGCTCGGCCTCAACTCTGGCTCACGATGTTGGATCATAAAGCGAAAGAACCGCGCTCAAAACTCCCCCTCGCCATTTGCTTTTATTTATTTACACGTCTTGACAAAGCACAGAGAAACTGTGTAACTGTGAAAGTTTCAGTTCATTTGTTGCGGCTTATGTGACAGACTATTATATTTTCATTTCCTTGGGAGTGGCCATGCCAAATCTACAGTTGTAGGGGAGAACTTTTAAATTGATTTAACCAGTAATAAAACACGTAAATATTGGTCCAGCGTCCTTACGAACTTATAAATTCGGTTTCCATTATCGACACAGGGTATTCGTCTTCATCAAACAATGAAACGCGTACACTCATCCTTTATGTTCGCTACCAACACACCAATATGCATGCAGACAGTTTTTAAAATTGGAAAAAAACTTTGCAATCTCCACCAATTGTCACAGCACAAAAAAGAGAGGTACCACAATTTAGTATAGATTTACCAGACTTTTCAGATCATTCTTATATTTACAGGTACTGCTGCTTTTGAGTAACTGTTCCTCAGTAGCTCTAATCTGTAAGGAGCTGAGGCTAAGAAGGTAAGTTATACAGTTGAAAACCAAATGTTTCTTGAAGGAAGTTAAAACATAAGGCTGATATAAAATCACGAGTCCCATATTTTTTTTAATCAATTTGAGCCTCCTATGGTCCACGTAAATAACTACTTGTAATTTAACTACCGCTTTCACCAATTGTTTTTCATACGATCAGAGTGCTGTTGTTTCCGAATTTCTAATCAATTTGTTCCAGTTTCCGTTTTTGGTTTTCTCTGAAGACCGGAGTCTAAAATTTTCTTCCTAAATATATCTTTGTTTAGAATTTCTTATCCATTACTCTTCGTCTCTTTCAGATCACTTCTAATTTCCTGGAGCCACTTGCATCTTTAAGAGTTTTTATGGCTGACGTGTTCAAATACTCTCTTGCACATTCTGTTTACGTTCATCCGAACTAGATGGTCGTAAAATATCATTCTCCACTTTTCTCAACGCTACTTTTTGTTCATCACTTTTCTTGTGCAGGCCTTCATTATTCCTGTTCCTATATTCACCAGTGTGTGTTGTATCTCCAATATTTTTACTTAGGATTTTCCTCACTTTCTTCTCCAAGCTTTGTGTGTCTCCCGGTTTAGTCAACTCCGGAAATCTGGCTAGGTGTAATCATTTGGATTTTATTACTTTAATATATTGGCGCAAAACTGCGTGGGAGAAACTAGATCTCTTATTGCACTCATCTATGTCAGGCCAAGAACATTTCCATCTTCCTTACGCTGAATTTATTAGCTTCGTCATACAGCTGTTAATCTGTATTATTTAAGCAATATATTTAAATTTCTTGACTATTATTGTTTTGAATTTGTGTTCATGAAATCTGAAATATGTCTTATATTTGTCATACGTTCTGTTTTTGAGTACGATATTTGAGAAGCCCACTACTTTTCAAAATGTTGATTATTCTTAGTGCCATTGCTATGTCTTCGGATACAATTCCAGGATCGTTGGTAAAGATAAACACTGAATTCTTAGACTCTCTTTTTTAAAAGACCAATCGGACTTATTTGTTTACGCGACGCTTTTTTGCTTCCCATTCTAGGATCACCTGTTAAGGAGACAACTGAACAAAGAAGGCGATATACCATGTTCTAGTCTAAAACCACTTGGCATCTCGAAAACTTCAGTATTTTAACATATTTAAAAACGTGAACAACTGCTACCTTGCAGTACTTAACATTTTACCCCCTCATATGGATTTAAAATAAAATTAAGATCCGTACAAAATATCTCCTCAAACCGATCGTCCATCGTTTTTAGTGTAAAAACTCACAAATCGTACAGCGATTACGTCAATAGCCAATTGCTTGAAGTTAGTCACAAGTAGCTGTAAATGTTATCCTAAATCACGGTTCATGTTAACAGCAATTTTTAGAGAAATCCCGTGTGGCTTTCGATCAGAAAACAACATTGACCACACGTTTACAACAGGCTTTCGTTAGTCTAAATCATAACTTCATTAGAGCACATCTTTTGATGTATAGCGTTATTGTTTCTTCCAAATTAATTTAGCAGCGTGACATTCTCTGAGTGCCGTGTGCACAGTTAGATAACCATCGATAGCATATACGAGCGTCCCTACATGTTAGCCGGAGGACGACCCATACTTCAGACACGTATGAACGTGTTATACTATTGTTCGTTAATACTTTAGAACGTAAAAGTTAGCTGTCGACGTAATGGACTAAAGATACACCATACACATAAACAAACACCGTTAGGACACGCGGGAAGTGCATTAAACGAATTTATATACCAATTGACCTCGTTACGGAAGTAGTTCAACGGTTGCCGAAAGTAGGCTGCCTATGGGCCTATGGGGTATCGTCTCAGTTGTGCGACTGGATTCGTGATTTCCAGTCAGGAGGGTCGCAGTTCGTAGTAATAGACGGCAAAACATCGAGTAAAACTGAAGTGATATCCGGTGTTCCCCAGGGAAGCGTCTTGGGACCTCTGCTGTTTCTGATCTGTATAAATGACCTGGGTGACAATCTGAGCAGTTCTCTTAGGTTGTTCGCAGATGATGCTGTAATAAATAGTACAATTCTCAAGGCTGTTAATTCAACTAAGTACCTGGGTGTTAAAATTACGAACAACTTCAGTTGGAAAGATCACATAGATAATATTGTGGGGAAGGAGAGCCAAAGGTTGCGTTTCATTAGCAGGACACTTAGAAGATGCAGCAATACCACTAAAGAGACGGCTTACACTACACTCGTTCGTCCTCTGTTAGAACATTGCTGCGCGGTGTGGGATCCTTACCAGGTGGGATTGACGGAGGACATCGAAAGGGTGCAAAAAAGGGCAGCTCGTTTTGTATTATCACGTAATAGGAGAGAGAGTGTGGCAGATATGATACGCGGCTTGGGATGGAAGTCATTAGAGCATAGACGTTTTTCGTCGCGGCGAGATCTATTTACGAAATTTCAGTCACCAACTTTCCCTTCCGAATGCTAAAATATTTTGTTGAGCCCAACCTACATAGGTAGGAATGATCATCAAATTAAAATGAGAGAAATCAGAGCTCGAACAGAAAGGTTTAGGTGTTCGTTTTCCCCGCGGGCTTTTCGGGCACGGAATGGTAGAGAGATAGAATGAGATTTTCACTCTACAGCAGAGTGTGCGCTTATATGAAACTTCCTCGCAGATTAAAACTGTGTGCCGGACCGAGACTCGAACTCGGGACGTTTGCCTTTCGCGGGCAAGCGCTCTACCATCTGAGCTACCCAAGCACGACTCACGCCCTGGCCTCACAGCTTTACTTCTGCCAGTACCTCGTCACCTACATTCCAAACTTTACAGAAGCTCTCCTGCGAACCTTGCAGAACTAGCACTCCTGAAAGAAAGGATATTGAGGAGACATGGCTTAGTCACAGCCTGGCGGATGTTTACAGAATGAGATTTTCACTCTACAGCGGTGTGTGCGCTGATATGAAACTTCCTGGCAGATTAAAACTGTATGCCGGACGGAGACTCGAACTCGGGACCTTTGCCTTTCGCGGGCAGCTGGAAGGTAAGAGGCGAGGTACTGGCAGAAGTAAAGCTGTGAGGACGGGGCATGAGTCGTGCTTGGGTAGCTCATTTGGTAGAGCACTTTCCCGCGAAAGGCAAAGGTCCCGAGTTCGAGTCTCGGTCCAGAACACAGTTTTAATCTGCCAGGAAGTTTCGGTAGAGAGATAGTATGATTGTGGTTCGATGAACCCTCTGCCAACCACTTAAATGTGAATTGCAGAGTAATCATGTAGATGTAGATGTAGGCAGTAGTACTGGAAGAGCCTCGCACCGCTGCAAAGCTTCGCTTAACATTTAGGTGCGTTTCCCATCAGTAGCGACACTGATGTTTGTTGTAATTTTACAGTATATTAATAATTCCAAAAATATTTCAGATTTTTTTTTTTTTTTTTTTTTTTTTTTTGCATATCAGTGAACAAGGTTTTCTGGCAGTCAAAATTTTAATGCTTTTTCAGAAGTTGTAATGCGGCATGTAATATTAAGCCACTTATTTCAGAATTATGACAATGATCGATCTTCTGCAGTGACGTCACGAGGAAAACGGACAACTAAGTTACTTTAGTTTCCCTACAACTCATTCGACGAGTAAAAGGCCATAGGAGAGTAGTCGAAGTGAAGTATCGTGTACCACGATTTCTACTCGCAAATGCTTACAAGCGGCCTTACTGCACGCAATAGACAACGAGGGCAGTGGCTACACAGTGTTTTACAAAAAGGTAGGGCCAAACTTTCAGAAAACATTCCTCACACACAAAGAAAGAAAATATGTTAAGTGGACATGTGTCCGGGAACGCTTACTTTCCATGTTAGAGCTCATTTTATTACATCTCTTCAAATCACATTAATCATGGAATGGAAACACACAGCAACATCACGTACAAGCGTGACTTCAAACACTTTGTTACAGGAAATGTCCAAAATGTCCTCTGTTAGCGACGATACATGCATCCACCCTCCCTCGCATGGAATCCCTTATGCGCTGATGCAGCCCTGGAGAATGGCGTATTGTATCACAGCCGCCCACAATACGAGCACGAAGAGTCTCTACATTTGGTACCGGGGTTGCGTAGACGAGAGCTTTCAAATGCCCCCATAAATGAATGTCAAGACGGTTGAGGTCAGGAGAGCGTGGAGGCCATGGAATTGGCCCGCCTCTACCAATTCATCGGTCACCGAACCTGCTGTTAAGAAGCGTACGAACACTTCGACTGAAATGTGCAGGAGCGCCATCGTGCATGAACCACATGTTGTGTCGTATTTGTAAAGGCACATGTTCTAGCACCACAGGTAGAGTATCCCGTATGAAATCATGATAACGTGCTCCATTGAGCGTAGGTGGAAGAACATGGGGCCCAATCGAGACATCACCAACAATGCCTGCCCAAACGTTCACAGAAAATCTGTGTTTGTGACGTGATTGCACAATTGCGTGAGGATTCTCGTCAGCCCACACATGTTGATTGTGAAAATTTGCAATTTGATCACGTTGGAATGAAGCCTCATCCGTAAAGAGAACTTTTGCACTGAAATGAGGATTGATACATTTTTGGATGAACCATTCGCAGAAGTGTACCCGTGGAGGCCAATCAGCTGTTGATAATGCCTGCACACGCTGTACATGGTACGGAAACAACTGGTTCTCCCGTAGCACTTTCCATACAGTGACGTGGTCAACGTAACCTTGTGCAGCAGCAACTTCTCTCACGCTGACATTAGGGTTATCGTCAACTGCACGAAGAATTGCCTCGCCCGTTGCAGGTGTCCTCGTCGTTCTAGGTCATCTCAAGTCGCGAGTCATAGGCTGAAATGTTCCGTGCTCCCTAAGACGGCGATCAATTGCTTCGAACGTCTTCCTGTCGGGACACCTCCATTCTCGAAATCTGTCTCGATACAAACGTAACGCGCCACGGCTATTGCCCCGTGCTAATCCATACATCAAATGGGCGTCTGCCAACTACGCATTTGTAAACATTGCACTGACTGCAAACCCATGTTCGTGGTGAATAATAACCTGTTGATGCTACGTACTGATGTGCTTGATGCTAGTACTGTAGAGCAATGAGTAGCATGACAACACAAGCACCGAAGTCAGCATTACCTTCCTTCAGTTGGGCCAACTGGCAGTGAATCGAGGAAGTACAGTACATACTGACGAAACTAAAATGAGCTCTAACATGGAAATTAAGCGTTTCCGGACACATGTTCGCATAACATACTTTCTTTCTTGGCGTGTGAGGAATGTTTCCTGAAAGTTTGGCCGTACCTTTTTGTAACACCCTGAATAATGTACGACCACCAAAGGAGATGTTTTAACTGGCGTAATCCTCGTAAGATAATTTCTACAAATTTTAAAGCCCAACACCAGAGATTACCGAGAAAGTTTGCAAGTATGCTCTCATTTATTTCAGTTTTTAAAAAATAATTTATATTTATTTTTTCTGTGTCACTTGTTCTTTAATGCCGTTTAATGCTAAACTTCTTCTTGTTGTTGTTGTTGTGGTCTTCAGTACAGAGACTGGTTTGATGCAGCTCTCCATGCTACTCTATCCTGTGCAAGCTTCTTCATCTCCCAGTACCTACTGCAACCTACATCCTTCTGAATCTGCTTAGTGTATTCATCTCTTGGCCTCCCTCTACGATTTTTGCCCTCCACACTGCCCTCCAATACTAAATTGGTGATCCCATGATGCCTCAGAACATGTCCTACCAACCGATCCCTTCTTCTGGTCAAGTTGTGCCACAAACTTCTCTTCTCCCCAACCCTGTTCAACACTTCCTCATTAGTTATGTGATCTACCCATCTAATCTTCAGTATTCTTATGTAGCACCACATTTCGAAAGCTTCTATTCTCTTCTTGTCCAAACTATTTATCGTTCACGTTTCACTACCATACATGGCTACACTCCATACAAATACTTTCAGAAATGACTTCCTGACACTTAAATCTATACTCGATGTTAACAAATTTATCTTCTTCAGAAACGCTTTCTTTGCCATTGCCAGTCTAAATTTTATATCCTCTGTACTTCGACCATCATCAGTTATTTTGCTCCCCAAATAGCAAAACTCCTTTACTACTTTAAGTGTCTCATTTCCTAATGTAATTCCCTCAGCATCACCCGACTTAATTCGACTACATTCCATTATCCTCGTTTTGCTTTTGTTGATGTTCATCTTATATCCTCCTTTCAAGACACTGTCCATTCCATTCAACTGCTCTTCCAAGTCCTTTGCTGTCTCTGACAGAATTACAATGTCATCGGCGAACCTCAAAGATTTTATTTCTTCTCCGTGGATTTTAATACCTACCCTGAATTTTTCTTTTGTTTCCTTTACTGCTTGCGCAATATACAGATTGAATAACATCAGGGAGAGACTACAATCCTATCTTACTCCCTTCCCAACAACTGCTTCCCTTTCATGTCACTCGACTCTTATAACTGCCATCTGGTTTCTGTACAAATTGCCACATTCAGAATTTGAAAAAGAGTATTCCAGTTAACATTGTCAAAAGCTTTCTCTAAGTCTTCAAATGCTAGGAACGTAGGATAGCCTTTCCTTAATCTTTCTCCTAAGATAAGTCGTAAGGTCAGTATTGCCTCACGTGTTCCTGTATTTCTACGGAATCCAAACTGATCTTCCCCGAGGTCGGCTACTACTAGTTTTTCCATTCGTCTGTAAAGAATTCGAGTTAGTATTTTGCAGCTGTGACTTATTAAACTGATAGTTCGGTAATTTTCACATCTGTCAACACCTGCTTTCTTTGGAGTTGGAATTATTATATTCTTCTTGAAGTCTGAGGGTATTTCGCCTGTCTCATACATCTTGCTCACCATATGGTAGAGTTTTGTCAGGACTGGCTCTCCCAAGGCTGTCAGTAGTTCTAATGGAATGTTGTCTACTCCTGGGGCCTTGTTTCGACTTAGGTCTTTCAGTGCTCTGTCAAACTCTTCACGCAAAATCGTATCTCCCATTTCATCTTCATCTACATCCTCTTCCATTTCCATAATATTGTCCTCAAGTACATCGCCCTTGTATAGACCCTCTATATACTTCTTCCACCTTTCTGCTTTCCCTTCTTTGCTTAGAACTGGGTTTCCATCTGAGCTCTTGGTGTTCATACAAGTGGTTCTTTTATCTCCAAAGGTCTCTTTAATTTTCCTGTAGGCAGTATCTATCTTACCCCTAGTGAGATAAGCCTCTACACCCTTACATTTGTCCTCTAGCCATCCCTGCTTAGCCATTTTGCATTTCCTGTCGATCTCATTTTTGAGATGTTTGTATTCCTTTTTGCCTGCTTCATTTACTGCATTTTTATATTTTCTCCTTTCATCAATTAAATTCAATATTTCTTCTGTTACCCAAGGATTACTACTAGCCCTCGTCTTTTTACCTACTTGATCCTCTGCTGCCTTCACTACTTCATGCCTCAGAGCTAACCATTCTTCTTCTACTGTAATTCTTTCCCCCATTCCTGTCAATTGTTCCCTTATGCTCTCCCTGAAACTCTGTACAACCGAACACAATTATGGCAAAATCAAGTGGCGAAATACAATTAGTGTCAGTTGTTCTCGTAGCGTAGGTGACAACGCGCGCGACTGCTGAGCCTTTGGCTAGCGTTCGGTCCTTACTGCCACCCTGTGTCGAATTTTTGTATCTCTCTCTTGTTTAGGTTCAGGAAACCGAAGAACACGTTAGCGGAGCAATCTCTGGTATGTGCAAGCTCAATGGCTAGCATGAATGCTACTTAACTCGGAAACGGCGCGACGTATCTTTATTTATCTTAACAATTATTTCTCAAAACAACGAACCCTGCAATACCCTTAGTAGCTTCTCAGACTGTTTCTAAAAACCCTCTATATAAAATCATTTCACCTCCTAAGGAGTTCGTGGAACCATTACCTAGAAGGGAAACACCCATCGCAACCCACTCATATTTTGTGGTAAGAGGGTCCAGTGGACAGTTCGTTAAAAACTGAACACATGTCGAACATGAAAACAGGAAGAAAGTGTACTGAACTGAAAAAGAGACAAAATAAAAACAGTGTATGCTACTACGATGGTGAGAAAAACTTATTACTATAATTTCCAATAAACAAAATTCTTAGGAACGTAAGCAGTAGTCATGCAACCAACTTCTTCAAACGAGACGACAATCCCGGAACTTTTGATGTGTTCAGACATTGAAATATAGTGCTCAGACATTGCAATGCATAATTGATATCTTAACGTCAACGACTCATGTAACTATGTATACCTATGCGAAGAGACTTTTTTTTCGAAGTAATCAGTGTTCGGACTGGTTTGATGCGATCGTCAGCGGAATCTCCTAAAGTGCCAGTCTCATCATTTCTGAGTTGTACTTGCCCCCTACATCCTCAATTCTTTGCTCGACATACTCGAATCTCTGTCTTCTCCTACACGTTCTATCCCCAATACCTCTCTCTAGTACCTGTCATCCTGTCCCTTGTTCTTGTTACTGTTTTCCGTATGTTCCTTTCTTAGCCGATTCTGTAGAGAACTTCCTGATTCCTTACCTTATCAGTCCAGCTGTTCTGAAGATTCTTCCGTAGCAGCATTTCTCAAACGCTTCGATTCTCTCCTGATCCTGTTTCCCACTCTCCATGATTCACTGCCATACAATGTCGTTCTCAAAAGATACATTCTCAGAAATTTCTTCCTCAAATGAAGGCTGATGTTTAATACCAGTAGAATTCTCTTGACCAGGAATGCCCTTTTTTCCAGTGCTAGTCTGCTTTTTATGTCCTCCTCGCTTCTTACTTCATGGAATTTTTTTGCTTCCAATAAATAGGATTCCGTAACGTCCTCTAATTTATGATCTATAATTTTCATGTTAAGTTTGTCCCTACTCTCATTTCTGCCACTTCTCATTAGTTACGTCTTTATTCGATTTACTGTCAGTGCATATTCTGTACTCATTATACTGTCCATTCCACTCATAAGACCCTATAATTCTTCTTCGCTCCGACTGAGGAGAGCAGTGTTGTCAGCGAATCTTGTCACTGGTATTCTTTCTTCCTAAGGTTTAATCCTACCATTGAACCTTTTTTTTCATTCCGTCAGCGCTTCTTCGCTGTATCTACTGAACAATAGCGGTGAAAATCTGTCTCCCTTTTGAGCCGTAGTTGGGTCCGGCTCTTCGAAAAGCGCACCAGGCGGAGTGCTTTCTCTTCGCGTCTGGTGCTTTCGGTGGCGCTTTCGGTTTGGCGCGCTGTTTGGATCGCTACCGCCCTCTGGAGGGAGGTGGAGCAAGTGTACGGTTGCGTGACAGTCGAGGAGTACGTACTAGGCGGTGACCGAGAGAGGTGGTGGCGCGAGCGGGGCCCTGCTGTTGTGGGTCGTCAACTGCTCGCCACGTGCTTTGGCCGACTTCTTGGCTGTCAGGGGCTAATTCTGCCGTACCAGAATGTACGTGGCTTATGAAGCTTAGAAGCCGTGGTGCTGGAGATCAGCGCGTGGGAGCGTATGTCTTCTTATCGGCCGTTGAAACCACTGGCAGCGGTTGGAAGTGCGACGTGTTCCCGGCGCTGGGGGTGGAGTAGTAATCTCCTGTTCATAATGAAAATTGTCAAGCTATTTGAAAATACTCTTTTTAATCAAGTGCCAGAATTAAAATTTTATTATTGAGATAGTTTAAACAGGTATCTTTAGCAGAGTGTGTTATTTCGCCAGCACCTCTTGACACCTACTTCCACGATAACGTTTTGGAATAAAATGTGTAATCTAGTTGTTTGTGAACCGCCCTAATTGACGGTTCATTACTGGTAGCTGAGCGTGGTTGTACGTTCGCTACCTGATCTTCTTGAGTTGCTGGTGAAAATTTATTTATTAATATGGTTTTATTTGGTTTGTTCACATTTACTTAAAGTGTATATTTCAGGGTGTGATGGCGGTGAGGGAGTGCCCGGGCTTAGGATTGCTCCGGCGCCAGCAGCTTTTGTACGACTTTCGTACGAAATTAAAATTCGTGAGATTGACAAGGAGGGCACGGTTTCAGAGCTCGCCGCATGTTTACGAGATTCCTTGCAGCGGCCTGTTGTTACTAAGGAAGTCATTGGTGTGCCGGCCGGCGTAACCGCGGCCGTTGAGGTGGTGGGTGAGTTGGAAAAGTCTTAGTTGGTTTTCAGTAGATCAGCCTAGCCGGAAATAACTTACTAGATTACCTGCACATCTGGTGCATAATTCTAACTGGATTTCTGACTTAAAGCAAATAGCTTCGAGTGAAGCTGATCGTAAGATCGTTTCGGAGTTGCAGCAGAATGTGGCTGCGCTGCAGCTAAGCTTAGCTTGTTTGGAGTTTGGTTCTGAGGAATTCAGTGGGCAGGTCTAACCGGATCGGACCCAGGCGGGGGTCTTGCCTAGTGTTCAAAACCAGAACATAGTAGTTTGGAACCTTTTGCTAAATTACCTAACCCGATTGGATTCTTTGAGTAAGGTCGAGGAGGTACTTTGATTGCAGGTTCACTTTGAACATCACGCCCACTCCTTTGGGATAGCGCACTCCACCCTTATAGCTTTACTCTAGCCTTTAGCGAAAGGGAGTGTGAGATCTTGTCTCCAGAGCCCTCGCTGAACAAATGTCCTTGCTTCAGCTTAGGCAGAAGATTATTAGTGAGGGACTTACTGCAGGCTTTTGGAAGCATTTAGTATCACTACATTCGGAGGGTACAGGGAGAGTGCGAGAGCCTATAGCAGTATGTGGAGAGGGTGAAAGTTGCCTCACAAGCAACCTACACAGTAAAATAATGTTAATGGTGTAAGGACATTGCACTCGATAATTCTGTAAAATGTCATCCGGATGCGTACACAGCAAAATAATGGTCTAAGAGCATTTTAATCGATAGTATCGTTAAAGTCGAAATCAAAATTTAAACAGGAAATATACTGAAATATACAGTCAGATGCTGGCATATTCCTTCAAAAATTCGTTCAGCTGTCGGAAGACGCGCAAGAATGAACAATGGAGGTAATACGGCAATATCGCCTAAGCTTTGCCCGAATGTTTTCTCTTGTGAAAAATATGGAGATTCTGTACTAGATACTTTAGTCATCAGCGACCCCTAAATTTCTTCTTACCGGAAACGACCTCCAAGGAACGTGAAAACTTCGTCGTCGTAAACTTTTGGCTTTTTGTTACCTGCTGCAAAGGATTACGAGGAATCACATGCTTTGGATGATGAGGAGAATAAAGGAAGAAGATGAAGAAAATAAAGAAGGAAAGAAGCACGAGAGAAAAAAGATTAAGTGTTATATAATTTTAAATTTTTGTTTCTAATACATGATCTATAATAAAGATAATAGTAGAGACAATTTTGTAATAAAGTTTAGCATTAAAATCATAAAACTCACGAACATTTATATGAAGATGGATCTGGTGATACTGCAGCTCTCAAAGAATGAAATTACGATGAAACCGGTACCATTAGGTGCTAACAGGCGTTGATAAATACTAATGGGCAGAGTTGAAAATGTGTGCTCAGTCGGATAGAGCGCCTGCCACGTAAGCAGGAGATCCTGGGTTCGAGTCCCGCTAGCGGCACATATTTTCAACTGTCCCATAAGTAGCTAATGGTCTGGATCTCCTAGGGAAACGTATTTTGTTCATTAATTTATTCCAGATTATTTTAGTAATATTGGATACGCTATTTTAAATTATCCAATTTTGACATTAAAATCGTTATCAGTAGAGTGAAAACCCCATTATGCCCATATTGGAGCAGATTTTGAACTTTTGACTGGCCCACTGTGCGTCGCGTAACTTACTCCGCGCGCCGTAGAATGTTAGGAGTGCTGCGACTGCAGCGTGAAGAGTACCATCGCTGAACGAAAAGAGAAAATCGTAAAGGCTTGGGAGAGGTCACTTTCTTCTACAAAACATTAAAACGAACGAAATATCTGATACACAGAAGCTTCCCGACTTCGTAAAGTATTTACGTGACATATTTTTCTGCAAATTAACGTCAAATAGCGACATTCTGGAATTCTAAATGACCAGATTATACTTTTATTGTTCTCTTAGGCTCGTAAATAGATTTATTATTTTTAGGGTCTTGTGATTTGCCTCGTGAAGTGAAGCTCATACATTAGATAAGGGGTGAACAAAAATTCGCACACTCGGATCCCAAAGTGCTGTTTCTTGCTTACCAACAGTACATAAATGTATGTAGCAAAGTTAAATTGATTGTTTATTGTCGATAGTAAACGTACGTCAAATAAAAGAAACTCTGCAACACTGTACTCATATGCGATACGTCACCTTTAACTGAGCAGCGGGTAGGGTTTGCGATACAATCCTCTAGTTAGTGTGTTCAGTTTCTCTTGGTGTAGCATTTTTCATTTTATTTTAGATTGCGTAATGCGGTACCTGGCTTCTTAATCCTTACAGGGCAATTACAACATGTCTTCTACAAAACACATGCAATTATCTAACACCAACACGGAAATGAGAGCGCAATCGTTCCTGTTACTCCAACTTTAAGGAGATATTTTGCCTGTAAACATTTACTCTTTCACGTTCTACACACCTCCACGCTTCCCGGTCCATTAGTAGTACTGATTGCGTTTTCTTTAGCCATATCCCTCCCACCCTCTAAAGGAAAATGAAACAAAAATTGAGGCCACTGCTCTCCTTCTTGATGAATCTCTCCTTTTTATCGTAGATAGCTCTCCTGCAACCATGTAAGTTGCATAGAGAAAACCTCTAAGAACAGTGTGCCACATTACTTCGTCGACTACAATAGAACTTGTATCCAGTGTAGCCTTGTCATTTTTCAACCCAATAGTACCTACAATCATGCTTAAGTTTAGTGTCCATTACATTTCCTTAGGACATTACGTTGGCAGTAGATCCAGTAACGAGATTTGTAGCTAATCAACTAGCTCTGATTATCGTCAAATAATTTCCAAATACCTTCGACATGTGGCTTTTAGTTAATAAATCATTATTCTCTGCCTCTCTATTTTCAGAAAATTATAAGAAACCCTCCAATTCTTTGTTGCTTCAGTTACGATTTAATGGACTAAGTTTTCCATCACCCACGGTAAGATACTTCCTATTGTTTGCGGATAGTATCTCTTTTATGATTTTCCAACTTTGGTTACATGTCTACGTCGGTATGTGATGTTCTGGCATTACGTTAGTACGAAAACAAATGAAGAAAGGGGAGGTTTTCTTACGTTTTAGGTATAAATTGTTACTTCTCGCGTTTTCTATCAAATTGCGGTTGCTACAGCTAGTCTCGTGCCAAATCCTAGTCTCAGGTCAACTACAAGACACTTGAAGCAGTCAGTAATTAAAGTTTCAAGAACATTAACTTACAACCTTCTGTTAACATTTGCTCGCTGGGCTCGCACTGCATGGTTATAAGAAACGGTTTTTGGTGATATGTTTCGCAATAACGACTGCGCGACACGCCGCTAATCTCGTTCGGGATGCTACGGCAGACTGCGTCTCCATCACCCCAAAGACTTCTGTGATGGCATTAAGGCCATCAAAAAAACTATCGTGTGTGCATGCGCGGACGAGAGGCATCTGCGAGTGCCAAAGGATGGGCTCAGTGTGTCCACCTTTTCTGTAGTGCACCGGTTATCACGTATCCTTACACACTGAGATAGGCGAGCAATTTGGTTATCGCGGGTTCGGTGGTTATCGCGGGTTCGGTGGTTATCGCGGGTTCGGTGGTTATCGCGGGTTCGGTGGTTATCGCGGGTTCGGTGGTTATCGCGGGTTCGGTGGTTATCGCGGGTTCGGTGGTTAACGCGGGTTCGGTGGTTATCGCGGGTTCGGTGGTTATCGCGGGTTCGGTGGTTAACGCGGGTTCGGTGGTTAACGCGGGTTCGGTGGTTAACGCGGGTTCGGTGGTTAACGCGGGTTCGGTGGTTAACGCGGGTTCGGTGGTTAACGCGGGTTCGGTGGTTAACGCGGGTTCGGTGGTTAACGCGGGTTCGGTGGTTAACGCGGGTTCGGTGGTTAACGCGGGTTCGGTGGTTAACGCGGGTTCGGTGGTTAACGCGGGTTCGGTGGTTAACGCGGGTTCGGTGGTTAACGCGGGTTCGGTGGTTAACGCGGGTTCGGTGGTTAACGCGGGTTCGGTGGTTAACGCGGGTTCGGTGGTTAACGCGGGTTCGGTGGTTATCGCGGGTTCGGTGGTTATCGCGGGTTCGGCCCCCAGGCTGAAGTTTTTGTTGAGGAGTCGATGTTTTCGACGTGTGTCTTTCGACGTGTGTCTTTCGACGTGTGTCTTTCGACGTGTGTCTTTCGACGTGTGTCTTTCGACGTGTGTCTTTCGACGTGTCGATTCGTTTTGAGATACAGGTATTTTTTCCATGATCTATGGGCTGGACAGCAATCATGTTGGTTCCAAAGATTCCTCCTAGTCTTCAGAGGAATGTCTTGTAGCATGCATGAAAGTCGAATGTTAGGATACTGCGCTACCTTTGCGTGTTCAGTGTTGCTTCTATGTAAAACATGCCTATGAGACGACGGGTCACTATCCCACAACGAACATTTAAACTCCATGGACACTGTCATTAATCCTGACGAAGCTCCATGTGGATTGTCAACAGACCTATAGTACATGTTTCGGCAGTTCATCTGGTCATGATCGGTAAAGGGCCTACAACCACTCGGCCACCGCAGCCGGCTGCACTTGCAAGTCCTACCGCCCACTCATGTCATACCGCTTGGTCTCACACTAACTATAAAGACGCAAAGCGCTCAAGGAACACGAAAGCACACTGTAAGCAAACATATATTACCTAGGAATTACGCAGGTTGAACGGCACAAAGAAGCGTCGAAGTGAAAATTTTCAAAACACAATTTCTTTGAAACGACTCACTAAAATCCTGCTAAAACACTGCTGTCGTTCTAATTGACCTATCTTTAGTTTTATGTCAATATGCATTGCTCCTTCTGAATAGTATAAACTCCAGAATTCAGTTTAAAGTGGAGGAAGTAGATGGCTAATTACATTTCCTCGATGTGCTTGTTTCAAGATACGAAAATGGTAGTTTTGGCCACTCAGTATACCGAAAACCCACGCAACCGGATCGTTATTTGCACCGGAATTCGAGTGGAGTGTTAACAAGATGTTAGCGGACAGAAATAGAAATATTTGTGAACTTTGTAAGTAGGCTGTAGAGGTTTTTTATATTGGTAACGCCACGAAGCGCTCTGTATGAAAATCACTGGCTGTGCTGTGTGCAGTCTGTGGCTGGTTTGCATTGTTGTTGACCGTTGTAGTGTTGGGCAGCTGGATGTCAATAGCCGTAGCGTTCCGCAGTTGGTGAGCCGCCAGCAGTGGTGGATGTGGGGAGAGAAATAGCGGAGTTTTGAAATTTGTAAGACTGGATGTCATGAACTGCTACATGTATTATGACATTTGAACACTATTAACGTAAATACATTGTTTGTTCTCTATCAAAAACTTTCATTTGCTAACTATGCCTATCAGTAGTTAGTGCCTTTCGTAGTTGGAATCTTTTATCTAACTGGCAGTAGTGGCGCTCGCTGTATTGCAGTAGCTTGAGTAACGAAGATTTTTGTGAAGTCATTTGTGAAAGGTATATGTTAATGTTAGTCAGGACCATTCTTTTGTAGGCATTATTGAAAATCAGATTCCGTTGCGCTAATAATATTGGCTGTCAGTTTAGTGTTGATCAGCATAGGTAGAGCGAAATGTCTGAGTAAGTTCAGTTCGCCCCGCTGTTTGAAAATCAATGTAAGAGGTTTATCTGCACAGTAATTAAGTTTTCTAAGGGGACGTTTCATAATTTGATTGTTTCAGGCTAATGCATGTAATTTAGTAACTTGTGCTTCTTAATTCCTTTCTCAGTATGTTATTGAGGTTAAATGTTGCAAACACTTAGTTTGCTATCGGTTCATTTTTATCTTCACAGGGAGGAATCCTATAGTGTATTCGTAGGGGAGCAAGTATATCATTATTTCCTTTGGTAAGGTGTTACATCTGCTAATGGCTGCAGAATTTGGGTCCTGCTACTTCATTTGATAATTACAGGCTCAAATATGAAATGTAGGAACTTGGATGTTCTCGCTTCCATGCTCAGTGGCTTCACAGAGCTCAGTGGTGGCAATCACTTACTCTGCAATCGACTTCAATTTATCTGGAAAGGAAAGAATAATATACCAAAATTGACTTCCACTATTATACGACTGAGGACATAATCCTCTCTTTTGGTATGTAGATACATCTGCTTTACGTTTCTAGATATTACTTTTGTGTTCTATCACTGGATAATTAGTCTCATGCACGAACTATTTCTCATCAGGTTCACAAGAAATTTAGTAATATGTACAGTCGTGGACAAAACGAGCGAGATCCCTCGCTTTTTCGTTTTGCTGATCCGCACAGCTTCAAAGTCTGCTACATAGCGTAACAGGCAAGGCGACGAAGTGCTACCAACATACTATATACAGTTGTGAAATTGAAAAACTATCCAAACTTTGTCAGACTGTTTTCAGTTATGTGTAAGACTATATTAATGCTGATTAGTGTGTTCCATTTCTGCCGATTTAGGGGACGAAATCCTAACACCGAAAATAGCTGCTACAATTACTGAAGATGAGGGCCGCATAAATAATTCCACCTACTCCTTATTCTAAATGTTCTAGTTGTAGTCGATACATCAGCATATTAATCGTAGCTACGCTTTCGATTCAAATCACATTTAAAGGAATGCAAATAAAATCGATTTGCCTACACATGTTAACTCAGATCCTAGTATTAATGCCACCGCGTTTTAGAAGTGCGAGCATTCCCATTGCTAGCTAACTTAAGAAACACTTAAGCTAATGAACGTTTTCTGGCTGTGGCGAGTCTAAAGGAGGATTCGGAACATTGTAGAACACGTTTGGTAGCTATGTCGCCATTTATTTCCTGGGGTGGTGCAGAATTATCCTAATTTACTAGCTAATAACAGTATTTCGTTGTTTCGAAAATCACCCCGAATGAGTGTCACATAAACGCTGACATAAAAGTAGAAAATGGATGTTTTTGAGTCCGGAAAGCTCTATGCAATAGAAAGTGTAAATCATTTTGCCACTTTCATTGCGAAATTGTTCTTATTCATGTCCGGGGTAACTGAGGGCTGTTTCCTGGGTTGTCTGCTAGTGTTGTGAACGGTGTTTGCTACTGCAAGGGAGGTCTGGTTTGTTTTCGGTTCTAATCTGGATGGAGGCAGACAAGTAAAGCAATTCTAAGAAATTCTCGCTCTCCCAATGTGTTTTATTGCTACCTTTATTCTGCACTGGTGCCCTGAGGATGTCAATATGAATCTCTTGCAGAATTTCATACTTGTTACTGACTACTTCCCGCTTCTGTCAGTAACTGAATTGACTTAAGAGTGACACTGAATGATTAACTGAATTTCGTTATGAGTCTTCACGCATTGCTAAATTTGGACACTTTCATGGTAGGTCATCAACGGTAATCCAGTATGACTGGTCTGAATGTTGATACAGACCGTTTCGCTGCCGAATGCGTATAATATTTTGCTAATTCGTAACGATCTGGGTTACTTTGTCTTACTAAAACAGTTATCGCCATAAGCTGAAATTCATTTTTATTAGTACAGTTAATACTAATTAGCTTGTCTTCTTTCATTTATATCTTATATTCACGTGTTTTAACACACTAATCAGCAGTAATATAGTTTTACACACGATTGAAAAACGTCTCATAAAGTTGATAGTTTCTGAATTTCACTCCTGTTGATGGTATGTTGGTAGCACATCGTCGCCTTGCTTGTAGCAGACTTTAAAGCTGTGTGGAGCAGCATAAGAAGGCGAGGGGTCTCGCTCGTTTTGTCCACGACTACATCTTCCTATCTTTCTCAGCAGATTCGCGTGACTCAGTGGTTGTAAACACCTACTCTGCCATTGCCTAAATTCTACCCGCAAAGGGAAGAGTAATATACCGAAGTCGACTTTGGTTCGCGGGAGACGGAGTGGATCATTCTTTTAGTGGGTAGTTGCATATGTTTTATGAATTTTGAAAATTATGTAATTATATTTCACTTGATAAGTACAGGCTCATATATAAAATGTAGTGACACTTGCATCTTCACTTTCTCTGCAGCTTAACGTGGCTCAATTGTTGCAAACGCTCACTCTGCTGTCGACTCCATGTAGCCGCAAAGGAAGGAATAATATACCCAATTTGAGTTCGATTCGTGAGACACTAAGTACAACTCTCCTTCTCGTTTGCAGTCACATCTGCTTTACGATTTAAGAAATTGCGTTGTGCTATTTGACTTTATAATTGCTGGCACAGACCTGTAATGTAGTACAATATCTTCTTTCTAAGCAGGCTCACAAGACTCAGTGTTTGCAGACATCTGTTGTCGACTGCATTGCATCTGCCAAGTAAGGTATACTATAGCGAATGTGACTTCAATTCCTTGCAGTCTGAGTACATCATTCCTTCTTTTGGTATATAGGTACATCCACTTTATGAGTTTAGAAATTATATTGTGCTATTTCACTTGATAATTACAGGCTCATACATGAAATACAGTAGCACGTGCATCTTATTTCCTTTCTCAGCTGGTTCACCTGACTGAGTGATTGCAAACAATTATTCTGGCATCGACTGCAATGTACCTGCGAAGAAAGGAATCCTGTAGAGAATCTGACCATGAAACGTGTCAGTCGGAGTACATTGTTCCTTCTTTTTGTATATAGTTGAATCTCTTTTATGAGTTTAAAAATGTAGTGCTAATTGGCTTGATAATTACAGGCTCATACATTAAATATACTAGTACATTCATCATCTTTGATTCCTCATCTTCACATGCCTCAGTGGTTACAAACACTTAGTCTGCTATCAACTGCATTTTATCTTCAAAAAAATGAATCCAATGACAAATTTGTCTTTGATTCTTGGGGAATGAGTATATTAACCCTTCTTGTGGTATGTAGTTACTTCTGCTATATGATTTTAAAGATTACATTGTTCTTCATTTGATAAAGACAGGCTCACCTATGAAACATAACGACATGTATATCTTAGTTGTGTTCTAAGCAGATTCACATGGCTCAATAGGTAGCAAACCTTTACTTTGCAAACGACTGTATTATACTTACAAAGTAACGAATTTTTCGAATTTGACTTTGATATGTGCGACACTTAAATCAACATGTTTGCATTGGTATATAGTTACATGTGCTTTTTGATATTAGAAATGACATTGCGATATTTCACTTGATAATTACATGCTCATAAATGAAATGTAGTAACACATACTTCCCTCCTCAGCAGGTCCACGTAGCTCAGGGGATGCAAAATCTTACTCTCCTACTGTGTGCATTGTCTTCGAAGGATAGAACCCTATAGCGGATTTGACTTTGATTCGTGAGAGGTTGAGTACTCCGTTCCTTCTTTTGGTATATAATTACATTTCCTTCATTATTTTATAAATTGCATTGTACTATTTCATTGTGTAACTACAGCTTCATAAAGCAAATGTAACACGTGCATCTAATTTCCTTTCTCAGCAGGTTCACGTGGCTCATTGGGTGTAAAACTTATCTGCCATTGTACCTGCAAAAGGAGAGATATTTTCAAAATGGTTCAAATGGCTCTGAGCACTATGGGACTTAACTTCTGAGGTCATCAATCTCCTACAACTTAGAACTACTTAAACCTAACTAACCTAAGCACGTAACACACACCCATTTCCAGGGAAGGATTCGAACCTGCGACCTTAGCCATGTCGCGATTCCAGACTGTAGCGCCTAGAACCACTCGGCCACTCTTGCCGGCAGAGATACTTTAGGGAGTAAGACGTTGATTCATAGCAGACTAACCTCATTACTACTTTTGCTATGTGGATAAATCTGGTTCAATATTTAAGAAATTCCATTGCGCGATTGCATTTCATAATTACAAACTCATTTACGAAAAACTGTAACACGTGCATCTAATTCCCTTTCTCATCAGGTTCACCTAGCTCAGTGGGTGTAACGATTTACTCTGTTATCGATTCTATTGTACCTGCAACTGATGGTAGCCTAAATTTGACTTTGATGTGTGGGATATTGGTTATACCATTTTTGTATCTAAATAAATTTTATTTGTTTATTTAGAAATTACATTCTGCTATTTCACTTACTAATTGCAGGCTCATACGTGAACTGTGGTTCATTTGTATCTTTTTCATGTTCTCATCAATTTCTTGTGGCTCAGTGGTTACAAACACTTCTGCTATCGGCTGCATTGTACCTACAAAGGAAGGGATCCATGCGAATTTGAACCATCTTCGTGAGAGACATTCCTTCTTTTAGTTTGTAGCTACCTCTGATTGAGTTTAGAAATTACATTGTGATAATTCACTTGATAACCACAGGCTCATACATGGAATATAGTGACAAGTGCATCTTCTTTCCTTTTTCAATAAGTTGAGATGGCTCAGTGATTGTAAACACTTACTCTACAATTACGTGAATTTTATCATTAAAAGTAGGAACCCCATAGTGATTCTGACATTCATTCGTGGGAGACTGAGTACATCGTATTGTATTTTATGTAGTTAAATTTTCTTAATGATTTTAGAAATTACACTGTGCTATTTCACTTGATAATTACTGGCTCATACATGAAATGTACTGATATATGGCACATTCCTTCCTCACTAGTTTCATGTGCACAGTGGTTCCATACACTCTCTGCTATCGACTGCATTTTATCTTCAAAGTAGGAAATCCTATAATATATTTGAATTTAATTTGTTGGATGCAGAGTACAGCATTCATTCTTTAGGGTTGTACTTTATCTACCTTGTGTTTCTAGAAACTGCATTTTGCTATTTCACTTGATAGTTACAGGCTCAGACACGAAATGTAGTAACAGATGCATCTTTCCTTTTTCATCAGGTTCACGTGTCTCAGTGATTGTAGACACTTAATCTATTTTATCTATTAAGGAACGAATCCTATAATCTGTGACTTTGATTCGTGGAGGACTGAGTTCATAATTTGTTCTTTTATTAGGTAGTTACATAGGTTTTATGATTTTTCGATACAGTTCGTACTATTTCATTTGACAGCCACATAACTCGCCTATGAACTATAGTAACATGCACGTCTTCTTTCTTTCCTCGGCTTGTTCACGAGGCTCAGTTGTTGCAAATACTTATACTACTTTCGACTGAAACATAATTGCAGTGGAAGGAACTGTGACTTTGATTAGTCAGAGACTGAGGTCATTATTTCTTCTTTCCATATGTAATTACTTCTGATTTAAGAGTTAGGAAGCTACATTGAGCTATTCCACTTGAAAATTATGGGCTCATACTTTAAGTGTAGTAACATTCTTCTTTCCTTTCTCAGCAGCTGCAAGTGGCTCAGTGGCTGCAAGCACTTACTATGCAACCGACAGCATTGTACCTGCAAAGCAAGCAATTTTTGGTTCCGGCCAGACTGGTTTCATATTGCTTTCTTCTGGAATGCAGTCTCACCTGCTTTGATTTTTGAAATTACATTCTACTATTTCAGTTGATATTTTCACGCACATACATTAATAGTACCACATGCATCTTTCTCAGCACATTCACGTGATTTAGTGGTTGCAAACAAGTTCTCTATCAACTGCATTTTACCACCAAAGGAAGGAAACCCATACCGAATTTGACTTTGATTCGTAGGAGTCTGGGTGCACAATTGTTTCTCGTGGTATGAAGTTACGTCTGCTTTGATTTTCGAAATTACTGTGCTATTTCACCTGATAATTTCTTGCTCGTGTATGAAATGTAATAACACATACGTCTTCGGTCCTTTCTCTGCACTATAAAGTGGATCACTGGTTGCATACACTCACTCTATCGACTGCATTGTACCTGCAATGGGAGGAACTCTGCAGCAATTTTGACTTTGATTCCTGGAAAATTAAGTACACCATGCCTTCTGTTGGTATGTGGTTAAATATGCTTTACGATTTTAAAAATTACATTGTGCTATTTCAATTTCCTCCCCCCCTGAATTAGGGACCTTGCCATTAGTGGGGAGGCTTGAGTGCCTCAGCGATACAGATAGCCGTACCGTAGGTGCAACCACAACGGAGGGGTATCTGTTGAGAGGCCAGACAAACGTGTGGTTCCTGAAGAGGGGCAGCAGCCTTTTCAGTAGTTGCAGGGGCAACAGTCTGGATGATTGACTGATCTAGCCTTCTAACATAACCAAAATGGACTCACTGTGCGGGTACTGCGAACGGCTGAAAGCAAGGGGAAACTATGGCCGTAATTTTCTTCCCGAGGGCATGGACCTTTACTGTAGGATTAAATGACGATGGCGTCCTCTTGGGTAAAATAATCCAGAGGTAAAATAGTCCCCCTTTCGGATCTCCGGGCGGGGACTACTCAAGAGGATGTCGTTATCAGGAGAAAGAAAACTGGCGTTCTACGGATCAGAGCGTGGAATGTCAGAACCCTTAATCGTACAGGTAGGTCATAAAATTTAAAAAGGGAAATGGATAGGTTAAAGTTAGATATAGTGGGAATAAGTGAAGTTCGGTGGCAGGAGGAACAAGACTTCTGGTCAGGTGACTACAGGGTTATAAACACAAAATCAAATAGGGGTAATGCAGGAGTAGATTTAATAATGAATAGGAAAATAGGAATGCGGGTAAGCTACCACAAACAGCATAGTGAACGCATTATTGTGGCCAAGAGAGATACGAAGCCCACATCTGCTTCAGAAGTAAAAGTTTATATGCCAACTAGCTCTGCCGATGACGAAGTAATTGAAGAAATGTATGATGAAATAAAAGAAATTATTCAGATGGTGAAGGGAGTTGAAAATTTAATAGTCATGGGTGACTGGAATTCGAGTGTAGGAAAAGGGAGAGAAGGAAACATATTAGGTGAATATGGATTGGGGCTAAGAAATGAGAGGAAGCCGCCTGGTAGAATTTTGCACAGAGCACAATTTAATCATAGCTAATACTTGGTTTAAGAATCATGAAAGAAGGTTGTATACATGGAAGAACCCTGGAGATACTAAAAGGTAAAAGATAGATTATATAATGGTAAAACAGATTTAGGAACCAGGTTTTAAATTGTAAGACATTTCCAGGGGCAGATGTGGACTCCGACCCCAATCTATTGGTTATGACGTATAGATTGAAACTGAAGAAACTGCTAAAAGAAGGGAACTTAAGGAGATATGACCTGGATAAACTGATATAAAGAGGTTGTACAGTGTTTCAGGGAGAGTGTAAAGGAGCAATTGATAGGAATGGGGGAAACAAATACAGTAGATGAAGAATGGTTAGCTCTGAGGCATGAAGTAGTGAAGGCAGCAGAGGATCAAGTAGGTAAAAAGACGAGGGCTAGTAGAAATCCTTGGGTAACAGAAGAAATATTGAATTTAATTGATGAAAGGAGAAAATATAAAAATGCAGTAAATGAAGCAGGCAAAAAGGAATACATACATCTCAAAAATGAGATCGACAGGAAGTGCAAAATGGCTAAGCAGGAATGGCTAGAGGACAAATGTAAGGATGTAGAGGCTCATCTCACTAGGGGTAAGATAGATACTGCCTACAGGAAAATTAAAGATACCTTTGGAGATAAGAGAACCACTTGTATGAACATCAAGAAGTCACGTGGAAACCCAGTTCTAAGCAAAGAAGGGAAAGCAGAAGGGTGGAAGGAGTATATAGAGGGTCTATACAAGGGCGATGTACTTGAGGACAATTATATGGAAATGGAAGAAGATGCGGATGAAGATGAAATGGGAGATACGATACTGCGTGAAGAGTTTGACAGAGCACTGAAAGACCTGAGTCGAAACAAGGCCCCAGGAGTAGACAACATTCCATTGGAACTAATGACGACCTTGGGAGAGCCAGTCCTGACAAAACTCTACCATCTGGTGACCAAGATGTATGAAACAGGGGAAATACCCTCAGACTTCAAGAAGAATATAATAATAACAATCCCAAAGAAAGCAGGTGTTGACACATGTGAAAATTACCGAACAGTCAGTTCAATAAGCCACAGCTGCAAAATACTAACACGAATTCTTTACAGACGAATGGAAAAACTAGTAGAATCCGACCTCGGGAAAGATCAGTTCGGATTCCGTAGAAATGCTGGTATACGTGAGGCAATACTGACCTTACGACTTTTCTTAGAAGAAAGATTAAGGAAAGGCAAACCTACGTTTCTAGCATTCGTAGACATAGAGAAAGCTTTTGACAATGTTGACTAGAATACTCCCTTTCAAATTCTAAAGGTGGCAGGGGTAAAATACAGGAGCGAAAGGCTATTTACGATTTGTACAGAAACCAGATGGCAGTTATTAGAGTCGAGGGACATTAAAGGGAAGCAGTGGTTGGGAAAGGAGTGAGACAGGGTTGTAGCGTCTCCCCGATGTTATTCAATCTGTATATTGAGCAAGCAGTAAAGGAAACAAAAGAAAAATTCAGGGTAGGTATTAAAATCCACAGAGAAGAAATAAAAACTTTGAGGTTCACCGATGACATTGGAATTCTGTCAGACAGCAAAGGACTTGGAAGAGCAGTTGAATGGAATGGACAGTGTCTTAGAAGGAGGATATAAGATGAACATCTACAAAAGCAAAACGAGGATAATGGAATGTAGTCAAATTAAGTCGGGTGCTGCTGAGGGAATTAGATTAGGAAATGACACTTAAAGTAGTAAAGGAGTTTGGCTATTTGGGGAGCAAAATAATTGATGATGGTCGAAATAGAGAGGATATAACATGTAGACTGGCAATGGGAAGGAAGGCGTTTCTGAAGAGAAATTTCTTAACATAGAGTATAGATTTAAGTGTCACGAAGTCATTTCTGAAAGTATTTGTATGGAATGTAGACATAGATGGAAGTGACTCATGGACGATAAATAGTTTGGACAAGAAGAGAATAGAAGCTTTCGAAATGTGGTGCTACAGAAGAATGCTGAAGATTAGATGGGTAGATCACATAACTAATGAGGAAGTATTGAATATGATTGAGAAGTTTGTGGCACAACTTGACAAGAAGAAGGGATCGGTTGGTAGGACATGTTCTGAGGCATCAAGGGATCACCAGTTTAGTATTGAAGGGCAGTGTGGAGGGTAAAAATCGTAGAGGGAGACCAAGAGATGAATACACTAAGCAGATTCAGAAGGATGTAGGTTGCAGTTGGTACTGGGAGATGAAGCAGCTTGCACAGGATAGAGTAGCATGGAGAGCTGCATCAAACCAGTCTCAGGGCTGAATATCACAGCAACAACATTTCAATTTATAATCAGTCGGATACATGAAATATCTTAATACGTCCATCTTCTTTCCTTTCTCAACACGTTCACGTGGCTCAGTGGTTGCAAGCACTTATTCCGCTATCAACTTCACTACAGCGAATTTGACTTTGATTAATGCGAGATTGAATACATCATTCTTTCTTTTATTACGTAGTTGTCAGTTCTACGATTCTGGAAATAACTTTCTGCTGTTTCACTTGGTAATTTCATGTTCACACGTGAAATGATTTAACACGTTCGTCTTTCGATATTTTTTTCTGAATGTTGACCTGGTTCAGTTGTTGTACACACTCTGTCGTCGAGTGAATTTAATTTTCAAAGTAAGAAAAGATAAAGAGTATTTGATTTCCATTCGTTGGGGATTGCGTACATCATTCTTTCGTTTGGTAGAGCGTTACAAATCCAGCATGATTTGGAATCTGTTGTGCCGTTCCACTTGGTAGATACTGGCTCACACGTTAAATGTATTAAAACGTGCCTCTTTTGTTTCACAACAGTTTCACGCGGCTCTGTGGTTGCAAACACTTACTCTTCTGTCAACTGTATTTTATCTACAACGAAAGGATTGCTATAACGACACACTTTTATTTGTGGGGCTCTGAGTATAAATTTTCATATTTTGGTATTTAGTTACACCTGCTTTATGTTTTGGGAAATTACATTCTGCTATTTCACATAATTACAGGCTCATGTACGCATGTGATAACACGTTTCTTCCTTTCCTTTCTCAGCAAGTTCCCATGGCTCAGTGGTTTCAGATACTGTCTGCTATTGACTACATTATATTTGCGAAGAACTAGGCCTACAGCGAATATGGCAGATAGTCGTGGGGGATTGAGTTCATCATTCATTCCTTTGATATGTAGTGACATCTTTGTCATTAAGTTTTGGGAAATTTCATTCTGCTATGGAATTTGATAACTGCAGGCTCTCCCCCTGCGGGTTCGGGGGTACGAATAGGCCCGTGGTATTCCTGCCTGTCGTAAGAGGCGACTAAAAGGAGTCTTCAAAGTTTCGGCCTTATGTGATGGTCCCCACTTGGGTTTGACCTGCCATTTTCAAAATTTCCGTTGTTAGTGCATGCCATTTGGGGAAGGACGCCTTACGTGGTGTTTTTCTATTGGTCCATCGTGCACCTCCATATTGCATGCTATCTATTGTCGTGTGGAGGGATTTACACCCCATGTCTTCTGGGTTGCCTCCTCGTCTTGTGCGCAATCCCCTTCTTAGCGCCCACGGCAACTGTGGACCCTTTCAACACCTAAAATCCAGCACGGTAGCCAGTCCGTTGTGGTGGGGCCGTCATGTACCCTCTTGGTGGTAGCCCCCTGACCACGCAGGGATCGCACTACAGATGCCAGAGCTGTTTCCTCCCCGTGCATGCCAAGGAGTATGTGCCCATCTTGTCTGGGGCACGGGGACTCCGGGCAATGGGATATCGGCCAGGTACCCGTTGCTTTGGCTGGGTGGCGCCCTTGGGGAGAGCCCTCGTTCGGAGTAGGTGGCATCTGGGCGGATGTGGCGCAATGAAGCGCAATAAATCTCACCAAGCTGGTGGTCGCACTGCCACCAGCGTCTCTAAGCGAGGCAAAATTGAATTCGATGCTGCACAATATGATCCTCAGTCGTTCCCCTCGTTGGCTGCGCCATGGGAGGGACGCAGATCTAGTGCCAAGCAGGAGCCTTATGTACCACAATACCTTGTCTGCAGCAGGACTGATGGTGACTCCTTTCTTTCGACAAAGCCTATGTTTTTTGTGGACCACCTGGAGGATAAGTTTGGGGAAGTGGCGGGTTTGTCTAAAATGAGGAATGGGTCCATCCTCCTCAAGACGGCCTCCCCAGCCCAGTCACGGGCGTTGCTCTTGTGTGATAAGCCGGGAGACGTCCCTGTTACCGTCACTCCCCACAGTAGCTTAAATATGGTCCAGGGGATTATTTACCATCGCGACCTCTTGTTACAGTCCGATGACGAGCTGAGAGCTGACTTGGAACGACGTGGTGTGCATTTTGTCCGTCATGTGCACAGAGGACCCAAGACCAACAGGGTGGCCACCGGTGCCTTTATCTTGGCCTTCGAGGGTGCTGTATTGCCTGAGAAGGTCAAGGTAATGGTTTACCGTTGTGACGTCAAGCCATACGTCCCTCCCCCGATGCGGTGCTTCCAGTGCTGGAAATTTGGGCATATGTCCTCCCGTTGCCCATCCAGTGCCACATGTCGAGATTGCGGACGCCCCTCTCATCCCGATTCTCCATGTGCGCCTCCGCCTGTCTGTGTCAACTGTGGGGAACACCACTCTCCATGCTCGCCGGACTGCCCCGTTCTTCATAAGGAGCGGAAGATTATGGAATTTAAGACCCTGGAACGGCTTACTTATCGCGAGGCAAAACTGAAATTTGAAAGGTTGCATCCTGTCCCTCTTCAAACTTCTTATGCTGCAGCTACGTTATCGTCGCCCTCGCGGGCGGCAGTTGTCGCCTCCTCTGTGCCGCCTTCAGTTGGCCCTCGAGGCCGTCCATCTCTGTCTGCCCCCCTTGTGTCTGGGGGCAAGCCTTCCTCTTTTGCCCCCTTAGCAGTTGGGGGCAAACCCCCTTCTGTCACTCCCCCCGCACATGCTTCAGGATTGACATCTGCTCCAAAACCAGGGGGCTCGATCCCTCCCCCTCCCCCTCCCCCTCCCCCTTCTCTGCCGGCGTCGTCTCCGCCGGCGTCGTCTCCGCCGGCGTCGTCTCCGCCGGCGTCGTCTCCGCCGGCGTCGTCTCCGCCGGCGTCGTCTCCGCCGGCGTCGTCTCCGCCGGCGTCGTCTCCGCCGGCGTCGTCTCCGCCGGCGTCGTCTCCGCCGGCGTCGTCTCCGCCGGCGTCGTCTCCGCCGGCGTCGTCTCCGCCGGCGTCGTCTCCGCCGGCGTCGTCTCCGCCGGCGTCGTCTCCGCCGGCGTCGTCTCCGCCGGCGTCGTCTCCGCCGGCGTCGTCTCCGCCGGCGTCGTCTCCGCCGGCGTCGTCTCCGCCGGCGTCGTCTCCGCCGGCGTCGTCTCCGCCGGCGTCGTCTCCGCCGGCGTCGTCTCCGCCGGCGTCGTCTCCGCCGGCGTCGTCTCCGCCGGCGTCGTCTCCGCCGGCGTCGTCTCCGCCGGCGTCGTCTCCGCCGGCGTCGTCTCCGCCGGCGTCGTCTCCGCCGGCGTCGTCTCCGCCGGCGTCGTCTCCGCCGGCGTCGTCTCCGCCGGCGTCGTCTCCGCCGGCGTCGTCTCCGCCGGCGTCGTCTCCGCCGGCGTCGTCTCCGCCGGCGTCGTCTCCGCCGGCGTCGTCTCCGCCGGCGTCGTCTCCGCCGGCGTCGTCTCCGCCGGCGTCGTCTCCGCCGGCGTCGTCTCCGCCGGCGTCGTCTCCGCCGGCGTCGTCTCCGCCGGCGTCGTCTCCGCCGGCGTCGTCTCCGCCGGCGTCGTCTCCGCCGGCGTCGTCTCCGCCGGCGTCGTCTCCGCCGGCGTCGTCTCCGCCGGCGTCGTCTCCGCCGGCGTCGTCTCCGCCGGCGTCGTCTCCGCCGGCGTCGTCTCCGCCGGCGTCGTCTCCGCCGGCGTCGTCTCCGCCGGCGTCGTCTCCGCCGGCGTCGTCTCCGCCGGCGTCGTCTCCGCCGGCGTCGTCTCCGCCGGCGTCGTCTCCGCCGGCGTCGTCTCCGCCGGCGTCGTCTCCGCCGGCGTCGTCTCCGCCGGCGTCGTCTCCGCCGGCGTCGTCTCCGCCGGCGTCGTCTCCGCCGGCGTCGTCTCCGCCGGCGTCGTCTCCGCCGGCGTCGTCTCCGCCGGCGTCGTCTCCGCCGGCGTCGTCTCCGCCGGCGTCGTCTCCGCCGGCGTCGTCTCCGCCGGCGTCGTCTCCGCCGGCGTCGTCTCCGCCGGCGTCGTCTCCGCCGGCGTCGTCTCCGCCGGCGTCGTCTCCGCCGGCGTCGTCTCCGCCGGCTCCTCTCTCGCGGAAGGGGTCCCTCGGGGCCCTCCCTTCTTCCGTTTCTTCTGCTACCCCGCCGGATGTCAGCCAGTGGCTGAAGGTTCATCCACCTGCTGGTCGTAGGGCTTCTGCGTCGTCGTCAGCCTCCGACGCTCCTTCAGAGAAACTCTCCCAGCCCTCTAAGCCAAAGGACAGACGCGAGAAGAAGGACCGGAACGTGTCCAAGAAGAAGGACGCTCCGGCAGTTTCAGTACCGCCTGCTGTCAATAGCTCTGGCTCTGGGGATGGGGTGGAGATCCTCGCCTCTGCCGCGGATCTCACCCTCACGGAACCCTCGGGGACCTCTCCTATGGACACAGCTGACTCTCGCTCGGTGGCGGCCGTTGACTCTGCGGCGCCGTCTGCCTCTTAGTGGACTTAACGCCCTCCCAGTCCCTTCCTGCTTCCATTCTCCAGTGGAATTGCGGCGGTTATTTCCGCCACCTGCCTGAGCTACGGATGCTTTTGAGTGTTTCCCCTGTTCTGTGCATTGCTCTTCAGGAAACTTGGTTTCCAGCAATGCGGACCCCTGCCCTTTGCGGTTATCGGGGATACTATAAGAACCGCGCTGACTGTCAACGAGCTTCAGGTGGAGTTTGCCTCTTTGTTCACCACTCTGTCTGTAGCTCACCAGTACCCCTTCTGACCCCTTTAGAGGCAGTCGCTGTCAGGATTGAGCTCTCGCCGGCTATTACTGTTTGCTCTGTTTACGTTCCTCCGTATGGGCAACTCCCCCGACATGTCTTGGCTGCGCTGCTGGCTCAACTCCCGCCGCCATTGCTGCTTCTGGGCGATTTCAATGCCCACAACCCTCTATGGGGTGGGACTGTCTCCGATGACCGTGGTCGCGCTGTGGAGCATGTGTTGGCTCAGCTCGACCTTAGCCTCTTGAACACCGGTGCTACCACGCATTTCAGTGTGGCCCATGGCTCGTTCTCGGCCATCGATCTCTCTCTTTGCAGCCCCGGACTTGTCCCGTCCCTTCACTGGAGAGTTCATCCTGATCTGTGTGGTAGTGACCATTTTCCCATCTATTTGTCACTGCCCCAGTGTCATTCTTCTGGGCGCCTGCCCCGCTGGGCTCTCAACAGGGCTGACTGGCCGGCTTTTACTTCCGCTGCCACCATTGCTTCTCTCCCACAGGGTGACATTGACGAGGTGGTCCGTGTCTTGACCTCGTCAATTATTTCTGCGGCCGAGACTGCCATCCCTCGCTCTTCTGGACTCCCTCGGAGGAAGTCTGTCCCCTGGTGGTCGCCGGAGATTGCTGAGGCTATTCGCGACCGTAGGTGGGCTCTCCAGCGTCATAAGCGGCACCCGTCTCTGGAGACCCTCATCGCCTTTAAGAAGGTCCGTGCCTTGGCCCGTCGTCTTATTGCACGGCGTAAGCAGGAATGCTGGGAGAGGTACATTTCATCCTTGGGCTCCCGTGTCTCCCCGTCGCTCGTGTGGTCCCGCATCCGGCGGATTTATGGATACCAGACCCCTATGGGTGTCCCTGGAATCTCCCTGGACGGCGCTGTCTGCACGGACGCCGCCACCATTGCTGACCACCTTGCCACGCACTTTGCTACGAGCTCTGCGACTGCAGCTTACTCTCCTGCCTTTCGCTCTCTAAAGGAGCGCGCCGAGCGGACGCCGTTATCGTTCCACACACGTCGTTCTGAAAAATACAACCTTTCAGCGAGAGGGAATTCCTCGCTGCCCTCGCCAATTGCCCTGATACAGCGCCAGGACCGGACTGCATCCACGCGCAGATGCTGAAGCATCTCTCCAGGGACTGCCAGAGACACATCCTCACCATCTTTAACCGCATTTGGAGCGAGGGCGTGTTCCCGTCGCAATGGCGAGAGGGTGTTATCGTTCCCATCTTGAAGCCCGGTGCGGACCCTCTGGCGGTGGACGGCTATCGTCCCATTACACTAACCAACGTTTTGTGCAAATTGCTCGAACGTATGGTGGGGCGGCGTTTGTGTTGGGTCCTTGAGTCGCGCGGTCTCCTCGCTCCATCCCAGGGTGGCTTCCGTCAGGGCCGGTCTGCTGCGGACAATTTGGTGCGGCTGGAATCTGCTATCCGTACGGCCTTTTCCCGCCGTCAGCATCTCGTTGCTGTATTTTTTGATCTGCGGAAGGCATATGACACAACATGGAGGCATCACATCCTTGCTACGTTGCGCGAGTGGGGTCCTCGTGGTCAGCTTCCAGCTTTTCTTCAAAACTTTTTATTGCGCCGCTCTTTCCGGGTGCAAGTCGGTGCCGCCTCTAGTTCATCTTATATACAGGAAAATGGGGTCCCGCAGGGCTCGGTATTGAGCGTTTCCTTATTTCTAGTGGCCATTAACGGTCTGGCTGCAGCTGTGGGGTCGTCGGTGTCTCCTTCTTTGTATGCCGACGACTTCTGCATCTCATTTAGCTCAACGACGACGGGAGTCGCCGAACGCAGGCTGCAAGCAGCCGTTCGCAAGGCGGCATCATGGGCTCTGACTCATGGATTTCAGTTCTCTGCGGCCAAGACTCGAGTTATGCACTTCTGCAGGCGTCAGACGGTCCACCCTCATCCGGAACTTTACCTCGACGGTCACCTACTTGAAGTGGTGGACACTAGCCGCTTCTTAGGACTCGTCTTTGATGCCCGGCTCACATGGGTTCCTCATATTACTCAGCTGAAGCAAAAGTGCTGGCAGCACCTCAACGCCCTCCGCTGCCTGAGCCATGCGTCTTGGGGTGCAGATCGCAGCACGCTGTTGCGATTGTACAGAGCCCTTGTGCAGTCCAGGCTTGATTATGGGAGCCTGGCCTATGGGTCTGCATCGCCCTCAGTGTTGACGTTGTTGGACCCCATACACCACTGTGGGGTTCGGCTTGCAACTGGTGCTTTCCGTACGAGCCCCGTGGATAGTCTGCTGGTGGAGGCCGGGGTTCCCCCGCTGCGGATTCGCCGCCACCGACTGCTCGCCGACTATGCTGTCCACGTGCATTGCTCACCGGGCCATCCCAATCATCGCCTGCTTTTCCCTGCCAGGGTCCTCCCTCTGCCTGACCAGCGACCTAGGTCTGGGCTTTCCTTTGCTGTCTGTGTCCAGTCCCTGCTGTCGGAACTGCGGTCGTTACCTCTTCTGCCGACCTTCCGGGCCTGTGCACCCACGCCTCCCTGGTGTATGACCCGTCCGTCCGTCCGACTGGACTTGGCACGGGAACCCAAGGACTCGGTTCCGCATGTGGCCCTCCGTCACCGTTTTCTTGCGCTCGTCGCCTGTCTACACTGATGGTTCCCTGGTGGATGGTCGTCCTGCCTACGCTTTTGCTCACGCTGCCCATGTTGAACAGCGCTCCTTGCCGGCTGGCTGCAGTATTTTTACTGCAGAGCTGGTGGCCATATTGCGCGCTCTTGAGGATATGCGTTCCTGCTCAGGTACGTCCATCATCATCTGCAGTGACTCCCTGAGCAGCCTCCACGCTATCGACCGCTGCTATACCTCTTCTCCTCTGGTATCCTTTATTCAGGAGTCTGTTTTTGCCATTACCCGCTCTGGTCGTTCGGTGGTCTTTGTTTGCACGCCAGGTCACGTTGGCATCCCGGGAATGAACGTGTCGACAGGCTGGCCAAAGGGGCGGTCGACGCCCCCACTTTGGCGATCGGCCTCCCGGCTCGTGATTTGCAGCTGGCGTTGCGCCGTAAGGTGCTTCAGATGTGGCGTGACGAGTGGCGTAGCCTGACTTCTCCGAATAAACTGCGGGCTGTCAAGGAGACGACCGATGTGTGGCAGTCCTCCCTGCGGGCTTCTCGCAGGGACTCTGTCATCCTGTGTCGGCTCCGCATCGGCCATACCTACCTGACGCACGGACATCTTTTGCGTCAGGAGGATCCCCCCCTGTGTCAGTGTGGGTCCCGGTTGACGGTCGCCCACATTTTGTTGGAGTGTCCCCGCCTGCGCATCCTCCGGCAGACTTTTAATCTCCCGGGCACGTTGCCTTTGGTTTTATGCGACGATGCCTCCATGGCTGACGACGTTTTAAATTTTATCCGTGGTAGTCCTTTTTATGGTTCCATTTAGGGGGGACCTGTCCCTTTCCCTTTCTGTGTATCTTGTCCTCGAGTGTCTCATTGGTTGCAGATTTTAATGTGTGTATTCGGATGGCTGACTCTTTCCCAATTTTTGTACCCATGGTCAGTCAACCAGTCTCCGACCCTCTTATTTTCTTCCGTTTCTTTCTGTCCAGTGTTCGTCTGTACTCTTCTTGTCTCTTGTGTTCGCTGACACATTGTTCTTTCAGTGACTGGGGGGAGGGGCGTCTCCTCCCCCCTTGGGGTTTTACCTGTTCCGTAAATTTTGTTTCGCCGGTTTTTTTGGAATGGGGGACTGATGACCTTAGCTGTTTAGTCCCCCTTAAACATCCCAACAACAACAACAACTGCAGGCTCATTGGAAATGTAGTAACACATGTGCCCTCCCTTCCTTCTTCTGGAGGTTGACGTGGCATAATTGTTGCAAAACGCTTACTCTGCTCTCGCCCTCATTTTGTCTGCAAAGAAAGGAATCCTCTATCGAATTTGATTTTCATCCGTGTTGGTCTGATTGCACTATCTTGTGGTGTGTAGCTGTATCTCATTTATGTTTTTATAAAATTCATTCGATGCGAAATGTAATAGCACATGTGTCCTCATTTCCATTCTCAGCAAGTTCACGTGGGTCTCTGGTTGCAAACACACTGCTGTCGACTGCATGTGCTTAGCAACGGGAGTAGTCCTATACCGAAGCAGGTTTTGATTCCTGTGATAGTGAGTGCATCATTCTTTCTTTTGGAATTTAGTTACATGTGCATTATGGATTTAGGAATTACTATCTGCTATTTTTATTGATATTTGCAGGCTCATACAGTGTATAGTCACGGGTTTCCTCCCTTCCTTTCTCAGCAGGTTCACGTGTATCTGTGGCTGCAAACACTTGCCCTCCTATCTAGTGCATTTCATCCATAAAGAAATTTATCGTATATGCAAGCTGACATTGACTCCTCAGGGACTGAATACATCACTGTTTCTTTTGGTATGTCGATACATCTACTTCAAATTCGTACAAAATACATTTGGCAATTTCACTCGAATTTAGAGGCTCATATACCAAGAGTAGTACCACGTCGTTTCTCGTTCTCTTCACCAGAAGATTCACGTGGGTCTCTGTTTGCAAACCCTTACTTTGCAATCGACTGCATTTTATTTCCAAAGCATAGAAGCCTCTAGAGATTTTGCCTTTGTGACGTGAACAGTATTTCATTCTTTTGGTAAGTAGTTACATCTGCCATATGTATTTAGAAGCTACATTCTGATATTTCACTTGGAAACAGAGTCGTATACGCAATATAGTAACACATTTGTCCACCTGTAATTTTTCAGCAATGTAATTTTTCCGAGATAGCAACTACTTACTCTGGTACTGACATTTTTTCTCCAAAATATGAAACCCCATATAGGTGTTGGCTCTGATTCTTGGGGTACTGATTAATTCATTCTTCTTATTGGAAAGTGGTTGCTTTTGCCAAATGTATTTCAAAATTTCTCTTATTATACATGACAATTTCAAACTCAAATAAAAACTTTTCTGACACATTTGACCTTCTGTCCGTCGTCAGGAGGTTAACCGGAGTCGGTTTTTGCAACACTTACTCTGCTACTGACTGTGTTTTATCTAAACGGGAAGGAACCGTACATCGAAGTTGACTTGCAGCCAGGGGGACTGAGTAGGGATGGTTTTAAAAATTATCTTGTTCTATTCCACTTGAGAATTACAAACCTGTCTACAAAGCAGTATCATGCACGTCGTACGGTCTACTGTCAACAGATCATGGGTTGAAACCATTTGCACTGCTATGGACAGGATTGTTTCTGCAAAGGAAGGAACTCTATATCGAATTTGACTTTGAGATATGGGTGACAGAATAACTCATTCTTTCTTTCGGTAAGTAGATTCATCTGCTTTGTTTTTAGAAATTACAATCTGCTATTTCACTTGACAATTTCTGACTAATATACGAAATGTAGTAACAAAAGGTGCTCCTGTTCTTTATTAGCAGGTTAATTTGGATCTGTGGTAGCAACTACGAATTCTGCTACTGACTGCATTTTATCTCCAGTGGGAAGAACCGTATGTCGAAGCTGTCTTTAAGATGTGGTTATCTCAATACTTCATTCTTTCTTACAGTAAGTACCTACATCCGCTTTAGGTATCTGCTGGTATTTCACTTAACTACGCGCTCATATACAAAATGTTGTAATACATTTGTCGGCAGGTTAACGAGAAACAGTGGTTGGAATCACTTTCCATCCAACTGCATTTTATCTGCTAAGGATGGACTCCAATACTAAATTAGATTGAGGCGTTGAGAGCTGTAAGCACTTCTTTTTCTCATAAATACTTAGTCATTTATCAGCAAGTTAACCGTGCGTCTGCGGTACAAGCATTCAAATAAAACCCGGTCACTGATGTAAAGTGACGGTAACGATTTTATTAACTCAAAAATGTATTAATACACAGAACACATACTCAAAAACAGTAGCCAAAACTACTGACATATTTATCCCATTGTGACACTATCTTTTGAGTCCATTGTTGAAGAAGCTAGTATTCTGCAGTTGGATCCAGGCCTGGACGCAGTCACGCACTTCGTCGTTCTTTGCGAATTGATGTCTGCGAATAGTTGGTTTTAGACGTCCAACCACATAAGAGTAACAAGGTGTAAGGTCGAGACTGTACGGTGGATGTTCCAACGTTTCCAACCGAAACTGCTGCAATATCGTCTTCACCGCATTGGCCGTGTGTAGGCGGACATGATCATGCAGGAGGATAGTCATTGGACAACGTACCTCAGCATGCCGGCTTGATGGTTCGTCTAAGGTTCTGTAAAATGGCTTGATAACGCCGGGCATTCATGGTGGTAGCCCGTTCCAGGAACTCGACGAGCAGTGTGCCCTTGTGCTCAAAAGACTCGACCTTACTGACATGGCCTTTGGTTTCTTTGGAGGTGAAATCCCACGTTTCCACTGCTTCCTCTGACACTTGCTTTCCGGTTCAATATCGTGACACCATGTTTCGTCACCTGTGTTAATACGCGAGAGAAAGCTTTATTCCTCCTCATGTTATGATTGCAGATGACTCAATGACAGCGCTATTAGAGTATTGAACTGTTCGACGGTCAGTTGGTGGGGAATTCATTGCGCACATATTTTTCGAAAGTTAGTGTTGATGAATTATAGTGTGGGCGGTACCCATGCTGGAACCCAGAAAGCGAGGATCTAGTCCACGGCGATACTGCGGCTGTCAGACTAAAGCATTCACTTCCGCAACCATTCCTGGTCTGATTGCACGATGAGCCTCTCCAGGATGAGCGTCGTCTTCCAGTGACTCGCGTCACTCCACAACACTTGAACGACTCGGACTGTACTCACCGTACACAGCCTTCATCCATCGATACGTTGCACTGCCTCCAACACCCTCCGCCGCCAAAAATAGAATCCCTCCTCGTTGTTGCTGCTTACTCGCCTTTATTTTCGGTATGGGACGATAACTTGTATGACCCCTTGTCTTCGGCGTGAAACCACACTGACGCTATGCAACACCAAACGTTGCGCACGCGTCTGTCACTCTAAGAGTCGAGGGCTCCACCATGCCCGCAGTCACGTGGTGCCATCTTACATGTAAGGAAAGGTAGACGCAATGACTAGGTTTCATTTGAATTAACCTCTAGTAAGCCATTTGTAGTCCTGCTCTAAATCAGCATGTTACCTTGTCTCTGTGGTTGCAGTAAGTTTTGCTACCGTCTACTGCACGTCATTGGCAGAGAAATGTTACCCCATCGAAGTTGTCTTGGAGGTGTTGGGATCTGATTTTTCATTCATTCTCTTGGTACTTTTTATATCTGCTTTATTCTGTTTGAAAATTAGTCTTGTATTTTGCTTCACAATTACAGATTTATTTACGATATGTAGTAACACGCTTTTCCCATTGTTTTTCATGAGCAGGTCGAGCTGCCTCTGTGACTGCAATCACTTACGCTGCTACCGATTCGACTTAATCGCCACTGTTTGCATCTCTCCGTCGAAGTTGACTTTAGAGGTGTGTGTGAGTGGGGGGGGGGGGGGGGGGGGGGCAGGGACTGGATTCTTCATTCTTTCTTTTGATAAGTGGTTACATTTGTTTCATGTTTTTAGAACTAGCATTTTACTATGTCACCTAAAGTAGTTAGATTTGTGTAGGAAATATAGTAACAGACGTACCTTTTTCTTCACCAGCAGGTTAACTTGCATTTGTATTTCCAGGACTGTAGCGTCGATCATTGTTATTGAGAGAAACTTCAGTCCGTAAAGGTAGTATTACCGTGATAAAACTGCTACTTTTCGTAATCTTTAAACAAATACTTCCTTTCGAAAAGGCCGTTTATTAATAAAAGATATTGTTACCTTACTTAAATTGCTATGTCTGGTATCTCCCGAAACAGATTCAAACATAAAGGTAATGAAATTTTATACAAATGTCTAATGTCACTTCGTTTGTGTGATGCATATACAATACACCTTCCCTGGCCTATAATGTTTGGAGTTTCTGGGATTGGAGAAAGAAAGTGAGGATCGATAAGGCGTATAATATTATCACCATCAGCCGAATTCCTTCCACGGAGGCCTTCTGCTTGTGGTCGTTTGCGAATCTCTAGAATCTCCTCGATGAGATTCTAAGGGGAATTGCAATCACTTCGTCAAATGACCATCATAGCCCCACTCAGTAGCGCTAGGGGTAATGACTATTGTCATCTGTTAACTTATAATTAATTTCTGTAGTGCTAATAAGCAATATGAGTACATTGTAATAAGTAGTACAGAGAATATAGGTTCGTAAATATTTAAGGGTCCACTGTACTTGCTAAGTGTAATAGAACAGTAAAACGTTGGTCATAAACAAGTGAGGAATAGCGTGTATGTTTTATCAGAAGTGCCAATATACAACCCGAATGTATATTTTAATCTATTAGAACAATTATTTAACTATGTCTTTCGTGCTCAATTTTACATAGTTTCAGAAATAATATAATTTTGTCTTTCGTGATCACAGATATCTAATTATGCTTGCACATTTTGATGATGAGCCTCCAGCTTGTTTTCCTACTTGATAAATGATGTACAATTGTTTTGGTGCCAAACATTAAACTTTTGAGATGTTGACTTTTCATCTGCCTTGTTGCACTATTGACTTTGACTATGTTTCATCAATGTCTTGTTCAGGGACCACCATTGGTCGTGTTGTGATTAATGTAAACAACCTGTGTTAGGTTTTTTCCATATGTACTTCTCCTTGCATATTACGAAAATAAGCAGTTCATGTAACACATCACAGTAGAATTTAATCAAAATCCTTTCTTAAATACTTCCTAAAATAGTGATTCACCCTATCTTCTTTTTGACTTCGTTAAATGTATGTTTTTACATGACATCTTTTGATTAGATTTTGCTATTATTCAGTGGCTGATCATAAGGAATACAGTCCACAAATATTTGAGAGAGCCTGGCTTCCAAAGTTCCTATTAGTAAATATTGCAGCAATTGTGCTTAACCTGTAGCATGTTTCGTTCAGACGTAAATAAAAATCAATGTTAGATTGTCGATTACATGGACAGTATATTCTAGAGTAGAATATGCTGCGTCTGAACTGTGAAATATTTTCTGCTGCAGTGATTGATTCTTTAAGAACCTGTAAATATGTGACGACATTCAGATCTATGAAACACCAACATTTCCTCCTACTGAAATAACACCTAGACACATTTTAATTGTGAAAATACCATCGTAGCACTTGACCAGAATTGTAAGACAATTATGTGCGGAAATATTGAATTTGTGGGTTGCTTCACACTTACACAAAGTGCAGGCCTAAATAATGGGTGTAATTACTTTCTTCCAACAGCTGGCAGTAACTCAGGTGACCTATTTGTTTGTAGAGTCGCATGATTATTGTAGTATTGTAAGAAACATGTGTTTTATGGACGTAAGTTTTATTACATCACCTCATTTAGACCTTACACTAAATGTCATCTTCCATTTACCATCCCATACTTTAGCCACATATTCAGGCTTGAAAGTCACATTGAGGCACTAGGTTTGAGAGTCCAGTGTAATTAAGCGTCGGTTATATATATATATATATACAGTCCTGGAAATTGAAATAAGAACACCGTGAATTCATTGTCCCAGGAAGGGGAAACTTAATTGACACACTCCTGGGGTCAGATACATCACATGATAACACTGACAGAACCACAGGCACATAGACACAGGCAACAGAGCATGCACAATGTCGGCACTAGCACAGTGTATATCCACCTTTCGCAGCAATGCAGGCTGCTATTCTCCCATGGAGACGATCGTAGAGATGCTGGATGTAGTCCTGTGGAACGGCTTGCCATGCCATTTCCACCTGGCGACTCAGTTGGACCAGCGTTCGTGCTGGACGTGCAGACCGCGTGAGACGACGCTTCATCCAGTCCCAAACATGTTCAATGGGGGACAGATCCGGAGATCTTGCTGGCCAGGGTAGTTGACTTACACCTTCTAGAGCACGTTGGGTGGCACGGGATACATGCGGACGTGCATTGTCCTGTTGGAACAGCAAGTTCCCTTGCCGGTCTAGGAATGGTAGAACGATGGGTTCGATGACGGTTTGAATGTACCGTTCACTATTCAGTGTCCACTCGACGATCACCAGAGGTGTACGGCCAGTGTAGGAGATCGCTCCCCACACGATGATGCCGGTTGTTGGCCCTGTGTGCCTCGGTCGTATGCAGTCCTGATTGTGGCGCTCACCTGCACGGCGCCAAACACGCATACGACCATCATTGGCACCAAGGCAGAGGGGACTCTCATCGCTGAAGACCACACGTCTCCATTCGTCCCTCCATTCACGCCTGTCGCGACATCACTGGAGGCGGGCTGCACGATGTTGGGGCGTGAGCGGAAGACGGCCTAACGGTGTGCGGGACCGTAGCCCAGCTTCATGGAGACGGTTGCGAATGGTCCTCGCCGATACCCCAGGAGCAACAGTGTCCCTAATTTGCTGGGAAGTGGCGGTGCGGTCCCCTACGGCACTGCGTAGGATCCTACGGTCTTGGAGTGCATCCGTGCGTCGCTGCGGTCCGGTCCCAGGTTGACGGGCACGTGCACCTTCCGCCGACCACTGGCGACAACATCGATGTACTGTGGAGACCTCACGCCCCACGTGTTGAGCAATTCGGCGGTACGTCCACCCGGCCTCCCGCATGCCCACTATACGCCCTCGCTCAAAGTCCGTCAACTGCACATACGGTTCACGTCCACGCTGTCGCGGCATGCTACCAATGTTAAAGACTGCGATGGAGCTCCGTATGCCACGACAAACTGGCTGACACTGACGGCGGCGGTGCACAAATGCTGCGCAGCTAGTGCCATTCGACGGCAAACACCGCGGTTCCTCGTGTGTCTGCTGTGCCGAGCGTGTGATCATTGCTTGTACAGCCCTCTCGCAGTGTCCGAAGCAAGTATGGTGGGTCTGACACACCGGTGTCAATGTGTTCTTTTTTCCATTTCCAGGAGTGTATATATATATATATATATATATATATATATATATATGTGTGTGTGTGTGTGTGTGTGTGTGTGTGTGTGTGTGTGTGTGTGTCTGCCATCTGATGCAGTTACAGTATCACAGGCTTTTTAATCGTGAACTGACATTCCAGTAAACTTACGGGCAGATTAATGCTTTCATATAAACTGTCCTCGGCCATCTGGACTCACCGATGCGTAGGTACACCCCACCCAATAGAGGAGGCGGATGATTTGCAATACCCACAGGTCGGGTAAATTAATGAAGCCAGAAGATAGCGTAGATCAGTAAGGCTTGATGCCGTTGCGTTTAAATTTCGGCTGCAGACACGCCATGTCATCCATACAGACGATTTTCTGACGCAGTCATAGTTCTAACACCGAGACTGGTTTTGTAACGTGAACGCCAGGAGGTTTCGTCATGACAGCAGCCCAAAGTTGCAGAAATCATCTTCCCCACCTCCCCTTGTAAATCTAATTTTTTTTCATCAGTCTACTGAGGCCCGACACGAATTCCTTTCCTATGCTAACCTCTTCATCTCAGAGTAGCACTTGCAACCTACGTCCTCAATTATTTGCTTGACGTATTCCAATCTCTCTCTTCCTCTACAGTTTTTGCCCTCTATAGCTCCCTCTAGTACCATGGAAGTCATTCCCTCATGTCTTAGCTGCTGTCCTATCATCCTTTCCCTTCTCCTTATCAGTGTTTTCCACATATTCCTTTCCTCTCCGATTCTGCGTAGAACCTCCTCATTCCTTACCTTATCAGTCCACCTAATTTTCAACATTCGTCTATAACAACACATCTCAAATGCTTCGATTCTCTTCTGTTCCGGTTTTCCCACAGTCCATGTTTCACTACCATACAATGCTGTACTCCAAACGTACATCCTCAGAAATTTCTTCCTCAAATGAAGGCCAGTATTTGATATTAGTAGACTTCACTTGGCCACAAATGCCTTTTTTGCCATAGCGAGTCTGCTTTTGATGTCCTCCTTGCTCCGTCCGTCATTGGTTATTTTACTGCCTAGGTAGCAGAATTCCTTGACTTCATTGACTTCGTGACCATCAACCCTGATAAGATTCTCGCTGTTCTCATTTCTACTACTTCTCATTACCTTCGTCTTTCTCCGAATTACTCTCAAACCATACTGTGTACTCATTAGACTGTTCATTCCGTACAGCAGATCATTTAATTCTTCTTCACTTTCACTCAGGATAGCAATGTCATCAGCGAATCATATCATTGATATCCTTTCACCTTGTATTTTAATTCCACTCCTGAACCTTTCTTTTATTTCCATTATTGCTTCCTCGATGTACAGATTAGAGTAGGGGCGAAAGGCTACAGTCTTGTCTTACACCCTTCTTAATACGAGCACCTTGTTCTTCATCGTCCACTCTTATTATTCCCTCTTGGTTGTTGTACACATTGTATAGCTTACCCCTACTTTTTTCAGAATCTTGAACAGCTTGCACCATTTTATATTGTCGAACGCTTTTTCCCGGTCGACAAATCCAATGAACTTGTCTTGATTTTTCTTTAGCCTTGCTTCCATTATTAGCCGTAACGTCAGAATTGCCTCTCTCGTGCCTTTACTATTCCTAAAGCCAAACTGATCGTCACCTAGCGCATTCTCAATTTTCTTTTCCATTCTTCTGTATATTATTCTTGTAAGCAGCTTCGATGCATGAGCTGTAAAGCTGAAGCGTGAGATAATTATTGCACTTGTCAGCTCTTGCCGTCTTCCGAATTGTGTGGATGATGCTTTTCCGAAAGTCAGATGGTATGTCGCCAGACTCATATATTCTACACACCAACGTGAATAGTCGTTTTGTTGCCACCTCCCCTATTGATTTTAGAAATTCTGATGGAATGTTATCTATCCCTTCTGCCTTATTTGACCGTAAGTCCTCCAAAGCCCTTTTAAATTCCGATTCTAATACTGGATCCCCTATCTCTCCTAAATCGACTCCTGTTTCTTCTTCTATCACGTCAGACAAATCTTCACCCTCATAGTGGCTTTCAATGTATTCTTTCCACCTATCTGCTCTCTCCTCTGCATTTAACAGTGGAATTCCCGTTGCACTCTTAATGTTACCACCGTTGCTTTTAATGTCACCGAAGGTTGTTTTGACCTTCCTGTATGCTGAGTCTGTCCTTCCGGCAATCATGTCTTTTTCGATGTCTTCATATTTTTCCTGCAGCCATTTCGTCTTAGCTTCCCTGCACTTCCTATTTATTTCATTCCTCAGCTACTTGTATTTCTGTATTCCTGATTTTCCCGAAACATGTTTGTACTTCCTCCTTTCATCAATCAACTGAAGTATTTCTTCTGTTACCCATAGTTTCTTCGCAGCTGCCTTCTTTGTACCTATGTTTTCATTCCCAACTGTGATGGCCCTTTTAAGAGATGTCCATTCCTCTTAAACTGTGCTGCCTACTGCGCTACTCCTTATTGCTGTATCTGTAGCGTTAGAGAACTTAAAACGTATCTCGTCATTCCTTAGAACTTCCGTATCCAACTTCTTAGCGTATTATTTCTTCCTGACTGTCAGGAACTTCAGCCTACTCAGCTGTGTGTGTTTTGATGACTCATTTTAGCTGTGTAAACACTACATGGTTATCCCTTTTAGATAAATACTTTTTTATGCATGATGCGGAAATTGATATTTCAGCTACTTTTGAGGACAGCCAAGACGCCTTCTCTGGCGCTACGTTGTCGTATCATTTTCCTGAGAGCTAGACTTCACGCTGTGAATGACTGTTTCGTTTTAATACTACTGATATTGGCTGAAGAGTGGAGTGGAAGGCGGGGTAACAAGTACGGCATGTAACGTGACAGGTAAGTGGATGTGGCTTGTCATGTGATAAACAAGGGAATCTAGGATTATTACTTGATAGGAAAGGGAGAAGACGTCTTGGATTCTTTATATTTCCTTCACTGCCAGGAACTAAAGTGTCTTGACAGAAATGCCGACTAGCCGCGGAAACGTTAATTTAGTAATTCCCCATACGTATCCTACTCCTGACATTACTTTTGATGACTGCGTCGTAGACGAATAGAAGGAATACCTTGGAAGCGAAATAACCCTGACGGCTAAGCAAGGACGACAAAGAAAACAGTTTGGCACACACAAAGAGGACATTCATGGGTAGGAGAAGTCTGCTGTTATCAAGCATCAGCCTTCATCTCAGAATGAAATTTATGAGAAAGTACGTTTAGATCACCGGATTGTATGGTACTAAATTGTGAACAATGAAGAAACCGATAAAGAGATTGATATGAGGTGCCGCAGACGGGTGTTGAAAATTGGAGTGTTAAGATTAGGTATTAGTGTTCTCTACGGAAACTTCTAGGGATGGAACATCAGGAAAACAGTGACAAGAATAGGTTACAGTATGACAGAACGTGTTAAGACATCGAGGAATGATACTTCTTGTACGAGAGAGAGCTATAGAGAGTAAAATCTGTAGGAACTGGTAGAGACTGTAGTAATCAAATAAATAATTGTGGGCGTAGGATGCAAGTGCTACGCTGAGATGGTTTGGCACAAGAGAGAAATCCGTGGTCGGCCGCTTCGAACCAGGCAGAAAATAGATGCGTCAAAAAAGTCACAATATTGCAGATACAATATCTGTTCTGTTTCTCTGCTTCTTCCACACAACTGCCGTTGCATAAGAACAAAATCTCATCGGACAGCTACATGATTTCATTGTAAAACTATGGAATTTTTCGCTTTGTCGATTGAAAACTAATTTTATGTTCCATACACTACCACGTCTACATTCTTATTCAATTAGCTTTTTCCACGTGTTGTTGAAGTTTCTGACAGAGGTAAACTGTATAAAGACTACTATCCCTTTGTAATTACAGGAAGGTCAGTTGATTTGCAGTAGCTCTTAGTGCAATCCCAATATTTTTGTGAACACTCCCTATTTAGTCAACAAAAATTATAAAACGTTGCCAGCAAGTGTCTCCTAAGACTTGCGTTAATTTGAGTCAACGCCTTAGAAGTGAAGCAATAGATATGAAATTGAAAATATTTGTTCCGAATCAGTGTCTGCCTGCAGGTACCTGACCCACAAATCGTCTTTTTCCGTACGGCAATCTTTCTCTCTAATTGCTGCATTAATTCACTAAAAGCGAGAGGCACAAGTTTTCGCATTACGTAAGCTTTAAACTAAGTTACGTTATTAATACCGCAGCTAACAAGCAGGGGGAGACGAACAGAATCCTCGTCAGCTTTAACAAAATTCACTCCAGAAGTTTCCAATACTTCCTCCTTCTCAGACTCTCTATCTGCTTGTGCAAGAAGAGTACACTGAATTTCGTATACTCTAAACCTCGGGCGTAATTAGCGACAGAAATTACTCCCTCGAGCCGCTCTGCAAGTAATTGTGCTGCAGCAGAACTTCGCGCCTGCGTCAGCACGCTGTATGCTGCCGTGGCAACATAGTCCAACAGTTCCTCATAATACAGGAAAAGCATCGTGTTCGGCATTTCTACCACTTTCGCAACACTTTCCTAATTGCTGATTAAACAATAGTTATCTCAAGAATACTGGTGCTTCAGAATTTTGTAGCAATATTATAGTACACTATTCATTGGACAAATATATTATACTAGAACTCCCATGTGATTACATTTTCACGCAATTTGGGTCCATAGATCCTGAGAAATCAGTACCCAGAAGTACCACCTCTAGCCGTAATGACGCCTTGATACGCCTGGGCATGGAGTCAGAGCTTGGATAGCGTGTACAGGTACAGCTGCCCATGTAGCTTCAACACGATACCACAGGTCATCAAGAGTAGTGACAGGCGTATTGTGACGAGCCAGTTGCTCGGCCACCATTGGCCAGACGTTTTCAGTTGGTGAGAGATCTGGAGACTGTGCTGGCCAGGGCAGCACTCGAACATTTTCTACAGGACCTGCAACATGCGCTCGTGCATTATCCTGCTGAAATACGGGGTTTCGCAGGGATCGAATGATGGGTAGAGCCACGGGTCGTAACACATCTGAAATGTGACGTCCACTATTCAAAGTGCCGTCAATGCGAACAAGAGGAGACGGAGACGTGTAACCAATGGCACCCCATGCTATCACGCCGGATGATACGCCAGTATGGCGTTGACGAATACACGTTTCCAATGTGCGTTCACCGCGATGTCGCTAAACACGGATGCGAGCATCATGATGCTGTAAACAGAACCTGGATTCATCTGAAAAAAAAATTACGTTTTGGCATTCCTGCACCCAGGTTCGTCGTCGAGTTCACCATCGCAGGCGCTCCTGTCTGTGGTGCAGCATCAAGGATAACCGCAGCCACGGTCTCAGAGCTGATAGTCCATGCTGCTGCAAGCGTCGGCCAACTGTTCGTGGAGATGGATGTTGTCTTGCAAACTTCCCCATCTGTTGACTCTGTGATCGAGACGTGGCTGCACGATCCGTTACAGCCATGCGGATAAGATGCCTGTCATCTCGACTGTCAGTGATACGAGGCCGTTGGGATCCAGCATGGCGTTCCGTGTTACCTTCCTGAACCAACCGATTCCATATTCTGCTAACAGTCATTGAATCTCGACCAACGCGAGCAGCAGTATCATGATACGATAAACCACAATCGCGATAGGTTACAATCGGACAAAAAGTCGGAAACGTGATGGTACGCATTTCTCCTCCTTACACGAGGCATCACAACGTTTCACCAGGCAACGCCGGTCAACTGCTGTTTGTGTATGAGAAATCGGTTGGAAACTTTCCTCATGTCAGCACGCTGGTGTCGCCACCAGCGCCAACCTTTTGTGAATGCTCTGAAAAGCTAATCATTTGCATATCACAGCATCTTCTTCCTGTCAGTTAATTTCGCGTGTGCAGCATATATCTTCGTGGTGTAGCAATTTTAATGGCCAGTAGTGTAGATACATTGACAGTTATCATTCATTAACATCTCCGCCAGTTCAACCCCTTCAGTATCTTGGTGACTCCACTTTCCCTACCTCTTTCCCCCAACACTGCAGAAATCCCAACGTTCTCTCCTAATCCATCTCAAGCAGTTTACATTTGAACACCATCAGCCTCTCCAAAACTCAGGCAACAAATATAGAATGAACCACCCACAGTTTCCGCCTCCATGAAATGTACTTGACCATCTAAGTAATAGACGAAAATGACTCGTCCTGCTTCTAAGGTGGAAGGAAACTCACTAAACACTCACTAAACACCACAAAAAGCCCACATTAGATTCAACAATTAACTGAAAGAAGTTAGGGATTACACAGCTCTGCTGTCGTACACATCTCCATCTGACTCATCCTGTACTATGTAAACTCTGTACGGACATCCGCTCCACAGAAGTTGGCCATTAAGCACCGCGCCTTGCTTTCCGCAATCTTTACCTTCCCTCTCGTATATCCGTTACAATCTCATCAAATTGTCACCTCTTTTTATTCATGCTAAATACCTTCGAACTATCTACACTAGCCAAAAATCCACTCTAATAATCGTACTGTATCCTCAGATTTCCAAGCCTAATACTCTGCTGCGCCTCTGCTGACAAAATCTTCCAACCCTATCCCCGCACATCCTCTAAACATCTCTCTTCCGATCAGTGGAATGCGCTGTGACATTTACTCATCCTATGACCTACAAATCTATCCCAGTATCCCGCCTCATCAGGGCTCCCTTTTACTTCCGCTCGCCCTATTCTCCCTATTTCGACCTCCATCACAACTTTGACTACCCCTTGCTTCCCTATATGTAGTGGTCTAAACGATACTCTCAACTGCTAACCTGTCCTGTACACTCAACATCCATTCTTTCTCCATCGTTATTACCCATGATTCCCCATTCTTACTCACAGCTTCCTACGCTACTAAACGCAGATACGTGGCCTTTCCGAATGTGGTGTTTCCGGCCCTTTTGTAGCTGCTGCAGATACCATGGGATTTCGGATCAAATAGTTTTGCGCTTTGGGTTTTCCGACCGGAGCCTCCCCCAATGCTGATTTATGCCAGTCGTTCACCAACAAGGGATGTGTTGTCCCGTCAGTCAGGCAGTGCCCTCATCTATCGCCTTCATTTCTGTGTGTCGTATGCCAAAGTTGAAGTTACATTCTCTGTAAGCAAAGGATGTAATTGCATAAACGAGAGGAAGCCGTGTCTCACGAAAGATAATCGTCGCTACTGGTTGCACAAAAAATGTGATGGCTATTCGAACTGGTTGCACGCGAATTCCGAAGGGAGTAAGTGCTGAGGCCTTTTAAAACTGCAAAATGGCAGCATTGAAGGTCGGCCAGCAAAATTCTTTCCTACTTGACGAAGCAGGCTCGCAGTTAAAAAAACGAATCCCTAACTGCAGGAGAAGAGTGCACGAAGTGCCTCCTTTCCAAATTTTTAAGAGGTATTTCAGAATGTGAAAGCTTAAGATTTAGATTTCTACATCTACATTTATACTCTGCAAGCCACCCAACGGTGTGTGGCGGAGGGCACTTTACGTGCCACTGTCATTACCTTCCTTTTCTGTTCCAGTCGCGTAGGGTTCGCGGGAAGAAAGACTGTCTGAAAGCCTCCGTGCGCGCTCGAATCTCCAAATTCACATTCGTGATCTCCTCGGGAGGTATAAGTAGGGGGAAACAATATATTCGAAATCTCATCCAGAAACGCACCCTCTCGAAACCTGGAGAGCAAGCTACACCGCGATGCAGGGATCGTCTCTTGCAGAGTCTGCCACTTGTGTTTGCTAAACATCTCCGTAACGCTATCATGGTTACCAAATAACCCTGTGACGAAACGCGCCGCTCTTATCTATCTCCTCCGTCAACCCGATCTGGTATGGATCCCACATTGATGAGCAATATACAAGTATAGATCGAACAAGTGTTTAAAGTGTTTCAAGTGTTTTGTAAGCAACCTCCTTTGTTGATGGACTATGTTTTCTAAGGACTCTTCGTTCCATATATGTCAAAATAAGTAAACTCCTATACTGCTCTGTGTAAATCAGTAAGGATAGCTACTCGGACAACCCAGAACCTTGGCACTAGTTCAGAGATTCGACTGAGCAAAAACGTTTTGAAATTAACTGAATGTAATAAGTTTTTGAAAACAGATGCTGGATCTGTTCTTGACAAAAGAATGCTGGTGTTTGGTCGTGAAGAAACGGAAAGAATCTCTTGTGTGAAAATGGAACTGTCGTTAAGGACGGAAGTTCGGCAGTTGTTCTAAACAGTTCAAACAACTCTACACCATCCACATTGACATCGGAAGCACAGAAGTAACGAAGGTATTTCCTGTTTTGTTTTGCTCCCACACACAATCTCCATATGGAAGACTCTAATGGGATAAGTAAGATGCTTTCTGGTCATGTAAAACTGCGGTGAACGAATTAGAACTGGCTATTACTAAAGCTATGAAAAGTGTTTCCCAAAAGGTGACTTTCGGGTTGCGAGTTTCACTTCAACTCGTGTCAGTGGAAGAAAATACAAAAACTGTGATTAACAGAGAAATACAGGAATAGAGAAATAGCCAGATTGCTTTACCGCCAAGTGTGCTGCAATGATACATCTTCCAACGAACAATGCTGAAGTGTGGATAGTAATATTCGACTAAATGCCCAATGGAGAGAAGTTCCTCAAATTCAGTCTATATGATCAATCAGTTGACGGAAAATCCGAAAATACCAATTGAAATCCTAGAATACCAGTTGATGTGTTTTACCCATTGGCACCGGACCACGAATGCTGTCGAAGATTGGCATAGGAAACCAAATTCCTCAATAAATCGAAAATATGTTAATGTATACGTTCCGATGAATAAGCTGAATGAGAAAGCAGTAAAGGCTATATCTAAAATATAAAAGATTCCATCGGCCTATCTCTTTAAAGCAGAAGGATAAAACACGTACACTCTATATATCTTTATAGGAACTTGGCGAATTAAATATGTCTATAATTTATGGCTTTATTATATAAAAATTGAGTGAGAAATTAAAATTCATAAAATAAGATAGAAGTCTGATCATTTTGTACAGTAATGTTGTAGAAAGAAAGAGATGAAAATAAATCAAAAGTCAGAGGTAAAAATAAAAGGGATAGAAAGAGTTAAGAATTCCTTTGTACAACGTGCACAGTCTGTTCTAAGCCTGGGTAAAATGTAAAGGGATATTCTTATTGCAAATCAGTATGCAGAGCATTCCCTTCTATTGCTGTTTCCTTTGACTGTCGGAAAACCCACAGCTAAAATATTTGTGGTCTAAAGCACCACGTTGACATCACAGGTCGCAAGACCGATTTTTTCGGAAAGCCCACGACATCCTAAACGCCTGACCTTTTGCCCTCCAGAAAAATATTAGCTTTGCCAGGACAAGTCCTTCAACTTTTACTGACCGTGCAGTGCTTAATTTCTAAGATCAGTGTTTTACATCATTTTAAGTGTATTAAATGCATTCCCATTGCTCTTGTTTTTTTCTTTTCCTACTCCTCTTTCAAAGTAATAACGAAGAAAATAAATTTTCTTTTGTAAAACTTCCATAAATTCGTCTTTACAGCTACTCATATCGCTTCTACGTGGCTCACTATTTTTCCCACGTTTATGCATCTAACAAGTCCTTTGGCTGAAGTGCGGTTTGACTGTACTGCAACCGCTTCTCCCCAGCCATATGGAACGAGGGAAATAAAATAACAATAAAGAGAGAAAATGTTACGAGCGGCAAACTTAAATTAAAAGTTAAATAAAATCTTTCCTTTCCCTTATCCTTACCAAAGAAAATATATTAAACAAAAACAATTAATTAGCCTATTGCATCAGCCACATGGAAGACACTCTGTGTGAGCGGTGACCTTGGTCATTACGCAACCTCTCTCTCTCCATGTTTACAAATGTGACAAACCAAATGAGACGCGTGCTGCTTCGCGGACCTAGAAAATTTGTGATCAGTAGCGTCAGCCGAGAATCGGTGAACGTACGTCGAGAACCAGGTGTTCAAGGAGGCAACAGTTCTGTCTATACAAGTAAAGAAACTGGTAAGAAGTCTCCAGTCTTCATGCAGCAACGCGAGCAACAGCATTGGACCGCTCACACAGATGCCACGAGATTATAGAAGAACGCTTTTGCGCATTACAGTTTATAAAACAATAGACAATATTGCTATTAATGCTGATAACTATGTAGGTGGCAAGCATTTTGGGGCTCTTACTTTTGGAATTAGAAGAGGAAATAGAGAAAATAAATATTTGACTGAAACGTGGAAAAGAAGACATAATTATCTTTGTAAGCAAAATGAATTTCGATGGAGTGTGTATCCTAAAGTGGATACTAATCAAGGGAGTTCTTTGCTGGATCCGAAGAGGTAAGAAATGACCTAAAAGAGGCCAAAAGGAAAAATTTACTTGATGTGGGTGTGTATAATAGCACAGTGCAATTCAAGGGAAAGTCCACTGTGACGGATAATAATAATGATGGTGGTGGTGAGGAGGAGGAGGAGAAAGAGGAAGAGGAGGATAACGAAAAGCGCTGCATGAGAACACTCCAGATAAGACAGATACGTTTCAATAGCGTATATATTTTCCTAAACGGAAAAAAGTTAATTGATATCTACTGTACCTAAATAACTCTCACTAAATTCTAACCAACGTAATGACTTCTACTGTAGAACTAGACGCCCTGAGGTGGTTGTTTATATATTTTCAAACTGCATGACTGTCATCCGATGGAAAAGTCCAGTGTAGGAGCGGTTTCTGATAAGTATAGCAGAAATAAAGAAGTAAACTTTATAAACCAACATTTGTTCCTCAAGCAATTGTTCCTGAACATGATCGTCATGTCTGCCACCATAACCATAGACATCGGAGCAATATTGAAGGGCCGAACTAAATTTCTGCCTGCAAAGTACGAAAAGTTGGCAACAGTTGGGAGAGCGGTGTGATTGGCCCCACATACCTCCTCACTGAATGAAAATGGTGGCACTGCTCGGTATCATGAGGCCCTCCAGTCCTGAATGCGGAATTATTTCCTTCTAAAATGATCTCCAGTTCCTTGCATTCATTTGCAGAGGGAAAATCTCATTCGATTCTCCCGCAGTAACCAGTTTCTTTCCAGCTCCGCATAATTTTCACTTACAGTAGAGACGATCTCTTCCTCTGGGGAAACGTCCGACGTTGAAAGTGCGTTTTGAAGAAAGGAAAAAAGAACCACGTAGGGACTAAATGATGCAGCAAGGTGAGAACTATTGGGAAGCAAAGTTCACTAATATCTTCCGTTAGGGCAGGAACAGTATTGTTGTACTACAGCCGGCGTCACTTAGGAAGGCTTTCCGCGCATAGATGCAGAAAGATAGTGAAGCGTGCAGGAGATGGTCAGCTCATGCTTGGCCTCAGAGAGCGGTCACACACAGTGCACCTGTCGTGACCGTGTTGCTGAGGATAACAATCTGATTAATTTTCCTGTGGTAGATAGTATTGTGCCTTCAAATCTGAGGGTTATGAAAAATCTTGAAAGGGATTTCTAGCAATACTTTACATGAGAGAAATCTTATTTCACACCGCCACGTGAGGTAGCCGAGCGGTCTAGGGGTCTTGTCACGGGCCCGGGGGCTTCCCCCATCAGAGGTTAGTCCTTCCTTGGGCGTAGGTGTGTGTCTCATCCTTGGTGTAAGTTAGTTAGTTAGATTAAGTAGTGTGTAAGCTTAGGGACCGGTGACCTCAACAGTTTAGTCCCGCAAGACCTTAGCACAAATTTCCAAATTTTCCTGCACGTCGTGCAGTTGGATCCACTGTTCCACAACAATAGTCCGCGTGATATTAGAAGGCAGGACCAGCTGAGGCAAGTTTGTGAAGACTGATGTAGGTCGTAATAACAGCCAGTCATTAGATTATCATTTACAAAATACTTGGACTTCAGGAGAATATTTGGCTCTGTCAGTTTCCCACCCACAATACGTTTTCTAAGGAAGTCAATTAAATTTTTCTTGCTGTGTGACCGCATTATGAATGTGGAAAATTCTCAGACGATTCGGCCATTTGCAACATTGGCCGAAACGTTGGATGATTTTACTCATTGACAATATCGTGACAGACGCAGGAGAATTTTATTGACTATGAGCGTGGCTTGAGTTACGCTTACGTTTTCTGTCGTTTCCTTATTTTCAATGTATTTCTGAAGCAGTAAACGAGTAGCTATAGTACTGAACTGACGAATTTTGACGATGGCAAGTGCAGGACAGCTTGACCTCAAAATGAGTATAGGCTTACAGTGTACCATATATTTATGTCTGCGTCAACCTAAATACATGTAAGGTGGGCTCGAGCAATATCTCTTACATGTGCAATTTATTATTCACTCGTTACATTAAATAATCGATTGACTGGACATATGAATGCCTGAAGATATATTTATTAGTTTACTGAAGAGGCCGTCTGTATTTACTTTCTTAGAAGAAAAACTTCTTATCCAAGATCGCAATAAAACACTGTACTGAGGATAACCGGTTTCGGTAAACTGTTACCATCATCAGATCTTCGTACAGGTTATTATAAAAATTTGTGTACATAGTAATTTTAACTTATAATATTGACGTGCCAACGCATCATTCATGTCATACGTTGTGCATCTGGAGATTTAATGGAAACATTTTATATGCATTTGGCATGGGGTTTTCATGATAGCCTGTACGGAGATCTGATGATGGCAAAATAGTTTATCAAAAGCAGTTATCCACTATACAGCGTTTTTATTGCGATGTTGGCCAAAACTTGTTGCTTTCCTAAGACTGAAGATGTGTAACTCTCAAATCGTCAACATATTAAATGCATAAATAGCAATAATAACGCTAATTGGAATTTATCAATATTATATTATTTAAAAAAAGCTGTTCGCCCAGTAATTCAGTTTGATAAAGGTGATCACACAAAACTCAGTTTGAAGATTTGAATCTGGCATGGAGTGCTGGAATAACAGATTGACAGCAAAAATGTCAACACCGAGGAAGGCGATAATGGCGAATGCTTTTACATGCTACAAGGGTTGGGCGGGCTCAAGAAAGCAGTAAACGTTACAGGCGGCTCACGGTAAGCAGCAAATTCGAATTCGAGGAACAGTCTGGCATTAACTCCTGACTAATTTAGAATACAAGAGGCTATGTGGAATTTCTGCTACATTTGCATGAAGCGACGTAAGTAGAAAACCTAAGTTGTGAAGGACAAATATTTCAAGCAAAGAGTGGCTCTGAAAACGGAATACGGGACCTCTGTTATGCTACAATATGACTTTACTTTATCAAACGAATAGTTTCAAAATTTTTATCACTATCTGGTCGAACGTAATTGAGTCGTTGAGGTAACTATAAGAGCAATTGACATCACGTGCTATGAACTAGCATTTAATAAAATAACTTGCTTATACTCTTCTTCAGCTAGCATAGGACATGAAACTTGTCAACCTGACAATAAATCAGTCAATCTTTCGTAAATCAAACGGAATATACTGACAGGAGCCAGCAGAGAAGGTTCTAAAAATTACATATCAACACAGAATGAAACAAGTAAAAAAAATGTATCATGTATTTATGCAGCCTGAAGCGACGGATGAACACCCTTGCACAGTGGCTGTCCGTAACTGCACGGACTACATTAACAAGCCTCCATCCTCAATCCAGCTTTCCAGTCACACCACAACCAACTTGATATTCCACCTAAACTCGAGCAGCATTTGTATGGCATCTCAGCAAGAGCGAAACGGGGAGTCCTGCGTGAAACCCTGTCGCAGGTGCTTTAATCAAATGAAACCATATGGTACCAGAGATCTATTCAGGTCTCAAACATCTATGATGTATATATGCAGACCGAAGCAACAAATGGAAATCCGTGCCAAGGCTAGGATACGAAGCTAGGTCTCTTGCCCACTAGGCAATTGCATTAACCACTACGTCAGCCTGACCAAGTGCCTCTCCGCAAATACACATACCACCCTCGTAGCATGTATCTTCTGTACAAACTCCCAATCACTTCTCAATCCACTTGGTATTACCCCTGAATTCGAAATGCGCTGGAAAGGCTTTCCAACTCTACTGGAAAAGCACCTCAGCGTCGAACAAAACGGACTCTAATGATTCTGGAACTATATAGTTTCATTTGCGTAAAGTATCTATGTCGGGATTTCAGGAGGTACCTCCACCCCCTCCCCCCTTCCATTTCGTTTGACTCTGAGCAGCTGTTGCAGTATACCTGAACAGCCTCTGCAACGTTGTTCGAATTTACAGTGAATAGCAAAAGGGCTGAGACTTGAACATGAATTTGAATTGAGGAGAGAGGCGTGCTATAGTAGTACGAGCATTTGTGGAAATAAACTGTCAGGATGGGGTAGGGGTAGGAGCATCTGCCTAGTGAGCAAGAGACACATTTTGAATCCCAACCTTGGTACAAATTTTCATTCATTTAGTCTGCAGATATATATAAATTATAAATGTTGGGGTCTTTAAACAGTCTCTGGAACCATGTAGTTAAATTTGACCAAACGTTTATTAGCTTACGATACGCTTACAAAATCAACTCTTAAATATTGTCGTTGATTCTACAGGCTAATCTGAAGGAACAAATTGAAAGGGAACTCATATGATACACAGTAGTTCCGTCTGCCTTGCTGTATCTAACAGTTTATAAGTTTGGATCAGATTTAAATATCATTTGACACAACGCGTTAACTGTCCACAGATAACTTACTTATAGTCTCATGCTGTAACGGAGGCAACAGATTCTTTTGTTGATCAATGGTACGTGCAAACTGAATCAGGGACTTCAACTTACGAACCGCAATTCGCAGCGGAATGGTGTCCATCTGTGCCCTGTTTTTCAGGAAGGGGAAAGTAGTTTCACATATCAGCGCCCTTTGTAATGGTTGACATGACTAACAGCGAATGGAGTGAATCATTTGAAGGTCTCGTGAAGGAAGGATAAATTGGTTCCAGTTTGACAGTCATCTAGGAAGCGACAAATCGGAACTGAGGTGTCTGCGTTAAGAGTGCTTTGCCTGGTGGCGCCACCTAGACATCACTACAGACCATATGACAGTTTACACAGCAGTATACCTCTGTAATTGGTGTAGCGTATGAAACTAGTAAATTTGACAACAAAAAGTTGCATTTTTAAAACTTCAAATGAAATATGTCAGCAGCCATTAAAAATGATGGGGTAAAATGCATCTTAGGGACTTTCACTGCGGTTTTGAGGTGCAGAGCGGAGTCGATCCTGACTTGCATCACCCCCAACCACTTATTTCCTCTACAGCTCCTAGCACCGCAGAAGCTATTCCCTGGTGCTTTAATGCCTGGCCTGCCACCACGTTCCTTGTTCTTGTTAGCGTTTTCGGTATGTTCCTTTCTTCACCAGTTCTGCGAAGAATTTTCTCTTCCCTTAATTTATCGGTCCATCTCATTTTTAACAACTTTCTGCACCACCACATCTCAAACTCATCGATTCTCCTCTTCCTCTGTTTTCTTTAGGTCCTTTATTCACTGCCATTAGATTCTGTGCTCATAGTGTATATTCTCAGATATTTATTCCTCAGATTAATGCCGATGTTCGATACCATCAGACTTCTCTTTCAATCCCATTCTTGAATCTTTCTTTTATATTCGCCATCTCTTTTTCCAATATATACACTGAACAGTAGTGATGCAAGACCGCATTCCTGTCCTACACCCTTCTCAATCCAAGCACTTCGTTATTGGTCATCCGTTCTTCTCTCTTGGTTCTTTTACACATTGTGTATTACCTACCTTTTCCTATATGTTCCTCCTATTACTCCCAGAATTCTAAGCATTTCACAGCATTATATGTTACTGAACGCCTTATGAAGGGTGACAAATTTTATGAACGTTCTGGAGTTTTCTTAAGTCTTTTTTCCCTTGTCAGTCGGAACGTCAGGCCTTCCTTTTGCTTTATCTTACCTTTCCTAACGCTAAACTGATGTGCGTTTAACTTATCCTCAATTTTCTTTTCAATTCCTCTGTGTATTATTCTTGTCAGCAACTTTGATACACTAACCGTCAAGCTAACTCTGTGATAGTTGTCTCACTCATCTGCACAAGCTATCTTAACGTTTTTGGCAATGACTTTCTTCCGAAAGTCTGGTGGTATGTCTCCAGACGTATAAACTATAGATACCAGTTTTGAATAGACGCTTCGTTGCATTCCTCCCGATGATTTCAGATATTTTGAAGGAACTTTAACTATAACCTTTAGAGTTATTTGATCGAAAATCTGATTCTAATACTGGTTCATTATGTCTACCACATTGACTTCCACTTCTTTCCTTTCTTGCACTGCTACAATTAAAATCCAATAATATTCCAATTCTGTCTACAGCCACAACAGTGTTGGATTACAAGATGTTATTTACTACTTTACGCTACTGAAACTATTGCCGATCTTTTGTGAATATCTGAGCCGGTGCTGCTGCTTTTAGAGTGCAACAATGTTGATGAATAAGGCTGTTTCTTTTCTCCCTCTGGATTTTGGACCTCAACACAAGTTTCTTGAAAATTTGGCCTACAAAGCCCCGCATATGCCACTTGACTCTGATTCTGTATACCAATAGGGTTCAACTCTGCATTAAAAGGCAATCGTACACAATCATCTCGGAGAGGTATAGAAAAATGTTTAAAGAAAGGAAAAAAAGTGCGAGGTTCAGGAAAAAAAAGAAAGGAACTAGAAATAAGTAAAACATATTGTAGTTAACAAAACCCGCATCTGACAAGCAAGGGTGAATGAAATTTCCCAGTGCATAGTGAATGCACTTCCCTTCAGTTTCACCAGCAGAGGGGCAGGGAGCACAGAGGAGAGTAACATGTAGTGAGTGGCACAAAGCATACCATAACATATGCATTAAAGAGGCATATATACTCCATGTAAGTGGAAGTGTTGAACATAAGTTTTCGTAAGCTTTTATATCATAGCAATTACATGCAAAGTTCTGATACTTCATTGGAACTAGACCTAATGGACAGAGCTCATATTCTCTGATGAATCTTACTAAAGACAAGTAAGTAGTTGTCCACTTAATTTCAATTTCGTGTTCATAAAAACAATTACTTCGTTTTAATTTATAAGTAATTGTATTTATCATAAAGTGTATAATGTCTAAAAACGAATACTAAAGCCTATCTTTGTTGTAGAAATATGGAGGGGTCGTCGTGTACCCTCTTGGTCGTAGTCCCCTGACTACACACGGATCACACTAGTGATGCCTGAGCTGCAGCCTTCCCACGTATGCCAAGGAGATGATGTCCATCGTTTTGGGGCATTGGGACTCCCAGCAACAGCCATACTGTCAGGTGGCCTTTACTGCGGCTGGGTGGTGCCCTGGGGAGAGCCCCTGATCAGAGTGGTTGGCATCAGGGCAGATGACCTGCAATGAAGCACATAATGTCATCTTTTGCTGGAGACTGAATGGCCACAGCAGTCACTAATAAGGATAAGGCAGAATACAACGCTGCAACTTACGATCCCAAATCATTCCCCTCTCTAGCTACCCTATGGGAAGAACGTAGGGCTACGAAAAGAAGGTAACCATATTCGCCTCTTTATTTAGTTGCAGCAGAACCAATGGGACTCCTTTCTGGATACAAAACCTCTATTTTTTGTTGAATATCTGAACGATAAGGTTGAGACGTGACAGCACTATCCAAAATGAGCAATGGGTCAGTCCTGATTCAGATGGCATCACTAGCCCAGTACCGAGTGTTAATCGACTGTGACAAGCTGGGTGATATTCCTGTTTTGGTCACTTCCCATAACAGCCTGAGGCGACATAGTGCAGGGAATTACTTTTCGTCACGACTTCTTGCTGTAGTCCGGTGGCGAGCTATGTGCCAATTTAGAACGATGGGGCGTTCAGTCTGGCTGGCGCGTTTATTGGAGCCTAAAGATAATAAGGTTGCCTTTGAGGGTGATTCGTTCCCTGAAAAGATGAAGGTGATGGTATACCACTGTGACGTCAATCATGTGTCGCTCCACCTTGGCAGTGCAGTAAGTGCTGGAAGTTCGGGCACATGTGTTCCTGGTGCACTTGCAGCGCCACATGTAGGGATTGCGGACATCAACTACATGTAAATACTCCATGTGCCCTCTCCTCCCACCTGTGTCAACTGTTGAGAGCACCACTCCACCTGCTTTCCAGACTGCACTGTACTCCAAAAGGAAAGGAAAATTGTGGACTAAAAGCCCATGGACAGCGTGTCTTACCGTGAGGCTAAACTGAAATATCAATGTCCAAAGGAACTTCATATCGTATTCATCTACCGATACTGGGCGAGCGACTTTAAAGTACCATATCTAACCTGTACAGGAATATACATAATGGATGTAGAGTACAGGTCACAGACGCATGGTTGACGACATATGTCAGTTTGAGTCTGGCCATATGTCAAGCAGAGACAGCCAAATGATAAGGCGATAAGTGTGAAATCCGGGTTCGAGTCCTTGTCCAGCTCAAATTTTCATTGTCATTTTATTCTGCAGCTGATGGTTGTCCTCATTTGCAGTTGAGAGTTCATTTAATGTATGAAATATGAAAGGCTGAACTCTGTTAGATTGTTATCGTCTATCGCCGAAGCTACGACGACGTCGCCCTCATTGATGATACTACGATTCTCATCTAAACTTTCTCCAATGTATCCTCAGGGCTGCCTGTCTTCATTCCCCTTCCCAGTGGCTGAGGGCACATCTTCTTCTCTTACTCCTAAAGCTTCTTGGGAGTACTGCTCCACCAAACGCCAGGCACATCGGTGCCCTCCCTGCCAACCTGATGAGCAACCGCCTCTTCCAATTCCCCTTGC